>NC_142147.1:12537500-13162500 GCF_024610735.1 Ursus americanus | reverse complement strand
CCATCATAGCTGGCTCCCATAGGACCCGTCCCCTCCATTTGGGTATTTACCCACATCTCCTAAATAAAACAAAGCAAATCTTCATCTTCGCCCCCTTCTAGCCCTATGTCACTTAGAGGGTCGTCCCAGGACCATTTCTTCCCCTTCTGGAAAACCCCTGCCCTCGTTCTCTCCACTTCTTCTTGGCTCTCCCCTCCCCCACCCCCAGTCAAACTGCTTTCTTTCCCATTGAGGACAGCAGGGAGTGGTCCCTGGCAGTTAGACGCTCTTGGCATGGGCAGCAACACTTAGCAGTCCCCTGGAGACACAAGCTGGAGAAAAGCAGAATAAGAGCTCTTTGCACAGAAGTGAGCAAGTGGGGCCTGGAGAAGTGGAGGCTAGTGTAAGTACATGGGAATGCTCCCGAGGCCCCCAACTAACAGAAAATCTCCCCTTGTGAATTCATTCCCCGGGATGATCTCTGGTCCCCAGGCAGGCAAACCAGGAGTTAAAAAAACAGGCGTCCCAATTAGTTTTACTTTCAAATGCTGACTCTGCCATTCAGTGTCCAGGACCTTGGGCAAGACAATAACTTTTCGAAACCACAGTTGTGTCATATTTAAAATGAAGATAAACCCTATCTCCCAGGGTTGTCATGAGGATGAAACAAGACATAGCATGTCACCCTTTTGGTCCATACTGCTTACACGGTCAGATCAGCACCCTGGGGGAGGAAAGGGAGAATCCTCTATCATCCGTATAGAGAAGAGTGGTCAGGAGTCAAGAGCCATGGTCCTGGTGTGAGCCCTACCCCCTCTAACCCTCGGCACCCCCATCACTCTGAGGAGCAGGCTGGCTTTGGTCATCTCTACTTGTAATGCTCTCGGCATCCGTGAGGCATGATTGCTGCTTCCAAAGACAAATTTGCAGTGTAGGGGAGTGGGTGAAACCGAGTTAGAGGTCAGGGAACTAATTACTTAGTTCCCCTAAGCCTTAATTCTCTCACCTGTAAAAGGGAGTAGTAATAATACCCACTTGATACAGTCGTAGGAAGAATAAATAAAGTAACGTACGTGAAGCACTTACGCACAGCGGAAGTCATGATAACAGTAACACAACAGTGAATATTACATAATAATTGTGTCATATCAATATTACTCATAAATAATTTAAGTATTTCCTCCAGTTGCAAGGAGTTGAACTTTTAAACCTTGACTCCCATGACAATCATTGAGAGTGAAGGAGTGTGTTGTAATGTAACTACCCCAAACTTAGTACAAAAGTATAATATTCTTGATTGTTTATAACGCTAAGTTAGGATGCAGAGCTCTCACTCCACACAAATGGTGGGAAAGCTTAGCCTGACCTTTTTTCTGGGTTCACTAACCCCCTCCCCAGTTCTGGAGATTGGGTCGTAATCCCTGGACTTTAGTGCCGTGGCATGGGTTAGGGGCATAGGTTTGCAAGGCCACCTCCTTCTCAATCATGGTTCACATAGGGTCCAGCATCTATCATCCAGTGGTCCTACAGGCCCAGAATATCCATGCCCTTTGTGGGTTTCATTTGGGGCATGGAACTTGGCCATTTGTGTGATGGCTTATAGGGTCTTGTGCCCAGGTACACGTTACTATTCTTTCTTGGGGTGCAAGACTCATCCCTCTCCAGCTAGGAAACATGATGCAGATCCCCTTTGTTCAGGACTCACCGGTTTCTCCTCTCCACTCTCCTCCACCCTTCTCTGCCCCCTCTGGAGCATGGCCTTCTGGAAACAACAGTGTGGAACTGAAATGTTTGCCAGGCATCGATTCTTTTTCTGCCTTGCTACATGATTTCTATCTTATCATAAGCAGCTAAGAGCACACTAAAGATATAACATTCTGTCTTAAGAGTTTAAGGTTTTTTTAGGCAGCATCTAACATCTACGTACCAACTTATGTCTCAGTTATATATTGCTGTGCAACAAACGATCCCAGAACATAGTGGCTTAAAAAATAACCATTTATTCGGCTCAGGTTTCTGTGGGTCAGCAATTTGGGCTGGGCTTATTCAGGCAGTTCTGTTGGTTTTAGCTAAACTCACTCATTCATCTGTGGCGTGCTGCTGGTCAGCTGGGAGACCCTGCCTATGTGGGTTGAATGGCTGTCAGCTGGAGCGATGGGGGCAATGGGCCTGACTCCCTGACTCCCATCATCCAGCAGGCTAGCCAGACTGGTTCACACATGATAATTGCAGGGTTCTGAAGGGCAGCAAGAGAAGCCAAACCCATTATACAAGCACTTTTCAGTTCTTTGCTTGTATATATTTCATGGCCCAAAGCAAGTCACACGACCAAGTTCGGTGTCCATGTAGAAGAGTCAATGCCAAGGGTGTACATATAAGGAGGTGTGGACAAATTTGAGCCTTTCCTGCAGCAATCTTCCAGAACTCCTTCTGGCTCCTTAGCCCCTACTTCTCATAGGGGTTGAAACACTCTTTCTTCCTTGACACAGCCCTGCAATCTTCTGGGGTTAGATGTCACGGTTTTAAGCTCAAGAAGGAAGTGTAGGGTGTGAACTACCCTCAAGGCTGTGGGAGGACCAGGCTAGAAGCAAGTTGCTTCCTGATGAAGAGACCTGAAGCCATTGATCAACAGCCATGAGTGCAAGGGTGAAAACTCAGTGGCTATCTGCCCGGTTGCTTCACATGAATCATCTTCCTTCTCTGCACATCATCCAGGTCCAAATCTCAGTTGGGGCAATTACCATGGTCTATCTTCTATTAGATTTACCTGCATTTACACAGTAATTCCTGCACCTGGTTCTGGGCTCAAGAAGGTGGAATGTATTCCTTATTTTCTTCCCACCCTCCTGCCCACTGAGTCTTGCACAAATTAGTTTCTCAGCAAAGTTCACAGGAGGTCCCAACACTTTCCAAGGATGTGGGGAGGGATAATATTTTGAAGTATTACATTCTCCTGCATTCCTTGTACCTATTTGGCCCTTTCCCCATTCAGTAGTAAGGCCATTCTGCATTCATTGCCTCAAGGAAGAACAGCACAGCATAAAGCAGCCCAAATGGGAATCAGTTCTGAAATTCTGAGGTTCAAAAGTCCATTCAGTAGAATGGACAAAACGCATGTTCATGAACATTATTAAGTTTGCAGTTTCCCGGTCAGCATATGGCAGAGCTTGTTTGTGCCTTGATACCCTCCCGTGGTCCAAATCCACTGCTATGACAGGCAACACACAAGGGAGACCTTGGTAAAGCTCTGCTCAAATTTCAGACCCAAAAAGGAGCCGAGACACAGAACAGTGAGCAGGGATGGAGCTGCAGGCTTGGATCTGAACATGGGAGTGGTGGCAGAGTATTCCACTCTTCGGGGTGATGATGGGCACTCAAAGTAAAAATTTAGTTGAGTTAGAGAAAAACAGAGTCCCGTGTATTATGCTCCTGAGTTTGTGGACCAGGATTCACACATACTCCCTATGCACAGACGGTGAAGAACACCTGGATACTTACTGATTCTTTCCTAGTGGAAATCAGAGAGACCTCACCTGGACTGGTGAATGGGCTTGTACTGTTGGCAGAGAACCGCATCACTGCAGGAACTGCCCAGTGTATTTTCAGGACTGTGGCCTGAGCTGAGAGTTTGGCCACAGGATATAAGGATGAAAAGCTGACTAAATCCAGTGGTTGGCTTTTAGAGCACATCCAGGGTAGGGGGCAGTTGTGGAAGTCAGCACTGTATCCTGTCCAGCCAGGGTACCGGCATACGAGCTATTATTATGGTGACCCAGGGGCACCTGGGTGGCTCAGTTGGTTGAGCATCTGACCCTTGGTTTCAGCTCAGATTATAATCTCAGGGTCGTGAGATCGAGCCCTGAGTCTGGCTTCACACTCAGTGGGGAGTCTGCTCAAGATTCTCTCCCTCTCCCTTTGCCTCTCCTGCTTGTGCGCACACATACTCTCTCTAAAATAAATAAATAAATAAATCTTTAAAAATGAAAACAAACAAAACAAAACGAAAGAAACAGTGACCCAGCCTTGACAGTGCGTGAATTCAGAAATGGCCTTGACTTCCAACACCCAGCAAAATCCTTAGAAGTAGGACCTCACTGGTTTATCTCTCAGCAAGCTGTTGAAAGATAATTTGCCTAGAGTGAGGCAATGTGTAAGTGTTCAGCTTCATACATCTTTACATATGTTGGCACCCATGTGATCACCAGATTAAGACACAAGACGTTGACATAACCCCCCAAAGTTCCTGTGACCCTTTCTGCTTCATTCTCCCCTCTGATGTAACCACTCTTCTGACTTCCATCATCACAGATTAGTTTTGCTTGTTGGTGTCTGGCTTCTTTCAATCAAGAGAATGTTTCTGAGATTCATTCACATTGTTGTACATTTTGTAGTTTTGTATATTTTATGGCCGAGTGGCATTCAGTTGTATGAACATATCACAATTTATTCATTCTCCTATCGATGAACATTGGTCTCTAGTTTGGGGCTGCTATGATTAAAGCCACCGAAAGCATTCTTGCACAAGTCTTTTCGTGGACAAACACATTTATTTCTCTTAGGAATAGAATTGCCCAGTCACAGGATTGGTGAATGTTTAACTTACTAGGAACCTCTCTGCAGTTGATCATTCTAACTTCTCCCAGCAATGGACACTCTGCATCCTTGCCAATACATGATGTAGTTAGTTATTTTTTTATTTTTTATTTTTAGCTCATTTGGTGGGTGTATCATGGTACTCACTGTGTTTTTAATAACATTACCCTGATGGCTAATGATATGGAACTCACTTTCATTGCTTATTAACTATTTGGATAGTTTCTTCTGTAAAAAGCCTTCTCAAGTCTTTTGCCCATTTTTTAAAAACTGAAGTATGATTAACATAGAACATTATACTAGTTTCAGGTGTACAACATAATGATTCAATTTGTACACACTGTGAAATGACCACCACAGTAAGTTGAGATACCATCCATCCTACCCATAGTTACAACATTTTTTTTCTTGTGATGAGAACTTTTAAGATTTACTCCATTAGTGTCTTTCAGATATGCAATACGTATGGTTAACTACAGTCACCACGCTGTACATTACATCCCTAGGACTTATTTATTTTATAACTGGAAGTTTGTACCTTTTGCCTGCTTCATCCATTTTGTCCACCCCCCCCAACTCATTTTTTGCCCATTTTTAATTAGGTTATTTGTCTTTTTATTGTAGAGGTATGGGAATTCTTACATATTCTAGACATGACTCCTTTGTAAGATATACATATTACGAATGTTTTCACCCAGTCTGTGTTTCATCTTTTTGCGTTCTTAATGGTGTCTCTCGACAAGCAGAAGTTTTGAATTTTAATAAAGTCTAATTTATCAATTTTTGCTTTTCCAATTAGCGCCTCTCTCAGAAATCTTTGCCTATCCCCTCTCAGAAAACTTTGCCTATTCTAATATTATAAATATGTTCTCACATTTAGGTTTCGATGTGTCCTAAATTAATTTCTGTGTATGATGAGGTAGGGGTCAAGTTACTTTTTTAGTAAGTCTTGATGTCTGATAGTGGAAGTCCTCCAAAAAATTTCAGTGCTCTACATTTTAGAATCAGCTTTTCAATTTATCCCTCCCCCCCCCCACAAAAAAGGCCTACTGGAGTTTTTGTTTGGGTTGAATTCACCCTGTAGATCAATTTGGATTGAAATGATGTCTTAATAATACTGAGTCCTCAAATCCATGAACATGGTTTATCTCCCCATTTACTTATGTATTCCTCTTAGCAGTCCAGGTCTAGTGCTCTGTAGTTTTAAGTCAGAGGTCTTTCAAATATGTTAAATATATTGCTTAGTATGTGATATTTTTAATGCTATTATGATTTCATTTTCTAATTTTCTGATGGGAGGAAAGATTGATTTTTCATATTGAAAATAAACATGTTTTCACAAACTTAATAACAGACTGATCATTCTGTAGCCATGGTAACAAGTAGCCACCAGAGCTGCTTTTAAACTTGTTCAATCGATCAATGACAACTTGCTTCAGTGAACATGTTTTTGCAAATCACAAATCATCATTATCTGCTCACTTTCGAAAATCAGCCATCAGGAACAAACTCACTTCAATAAACACACTTCTGAGGGGCAATCGGTCAACAACAGTCTCACCTGAGTAAGCATGCTTCCACAGATGATGTCAATCCACTTATAATATTTGAAAGTCCACCAATCCCTGAACTCCAGTGTCTAATTTACCTTGTTATGTGTAACTGTGTTGCTTGATTTCCAAGTGTCTGAAATTTTTCTAATTATCAACTTCTGCATTGTGCCTATATCAGAGAATATACTTATTTTAATTATTTTAATACTTTGCAATTTATTAAAATTTGCTCTAGGGCCAGCATATTCTCTGTTAGTAAATGTTCAATGTGTATCTGAAAAGAGAGTGTAATCTGAAGTTGTTAGTCTAGCATATGTCAATTAGATCAAATTGATTATTAATACTGTTGTTCATGTCTCTATCTTTACTGATTTTTTTCTCCTTATTCTATTAGTTATAGGGACAGAACTGTATTAAAACTTCTAACAATGATTGTAATGTTTTCCATTTCTTCTTATGGTTGGTTTTTTTCTTCATGTATCTTGAGGAACATTGTTAGGTGCATCACAATTAGGATTGTTTTATCTTTCTGATCACTGTATTTTCTTTTTGTCACTAAAAAAATGCTTCTGCTTGTCTCTGGTAATATTTCTTACCTTGAAATCTACTATACTGAATTCACTGAAAATCTCTGTCTTAACTTGTAACGTTTAATCCATTTTTATTAAATGTGTTTACTAAAATGGGTAGGCTGAAGTCTATCATCTGGCTATTAGTTTTATATTTCTTTCCGAGGTTTTTTGTAACTTTTAGTGTATTGTTTTATTTTGTTTTGTTTTTAGAGAGGGAGAGGGGAAGAGGGAGAGAAAGAATCTGAAGCAGGCTTCATGCCCAGTGCAGAGTCCAATGTGGGGCTTGACACAGGGCTCCATCTCATGACCCTGAGATTGTGACCTGAGCTGAAATCAAGGGTCAGACACTTAACTGACTGAGCCAGCCAGGCGCCCTTTTTTGTACTCTTTGTTGTCCCTTCTTTTCTATTTTCTTTTAGATTAATCGAGTACTTTCTATGATTCTCTTTTTTTGGTCTCTGTTAGAGTATTTTGGCAACATAATATAAGGAACTTAATATGAATCCCTGTTACCCCCTCCTCCCATGTCATAGATTTTAACTTCTGTGTGTCTTAGAGCCTCGTGATAAATGTACATTACATTTGATTTATCATTTCCTTTCAGCCAGAAGAACATTCCGTAAAGTTCACAGTAATGTTCCCACTTTCATTACTGACTTTAGTATTTTGAATCTTTTCTCTTTTTGTTTTGTTCAATCTAGAAAAAAAAAGTTTTATTTTGTTTTCAATTTTGTTAATCTTTTCAAAGAACTGGCTTTTGGTTTCATTGATTCTCGTGTTTTTCTATTCTCTGTTTTATTTACACTCTGACATTTGTTGCTTCCACCCTTCTGCTTGCTTCCGAGTGAGTCTGCTCTTCTTTATCAAGTCCCTTAAAGTGGAAGTTTCGATTATTTATTCAAGATCTTTCTTCTTTTTTTAATGTAGGCATTTACAGGACTGCCCACACAGCACCTCATCAGTTCTGCTATGTTGTGCCTTGATTTCATTCACCTCAAAGTATTTTTTTTAAGCCACGAGTATATACTTTAATAGAACATCTCAAAGTATTTTTTTAACTCCCTTGTGATTTCTTCTTTGACCTGTTGGTTGTCTGAGTGTCTTGTTTAGATTTCACATATTTGTGAATTTTCTGAATTTCCTGTTGTCGTTGATTGCTGCTTTCATTCCATTGTGGTAGGAGAAGATAGTTTGCATGATTTCAAACTTTTAAAAATCTACTGAGACTTGTTTTGTGGTCTAACATACGGTATGCCTTGGAGAATGTTCCATGTGCCCCGGAGAAGAATGTGTGTTCTGCTGTTGTTGGATGCAGCATAATGTGCAGGTCTGTTAGGTCTAGTTGGTGTTGGTTTGCAAGCTGCCTCCTGTACACAGAAGGTGAGGGAAGACCAAAGAAAGAGGTAAACCGCTCCAGATTGGTGGGTGGCAGGTTTAATAAACAAGCGAACTTACTTACAAAGCTTTTGTTGGGCAGCAGCAAAATGAGTAGGTCTCAGCAACCCCTCACCAGAATCTTATAAGTTTGTATCTAGGCCTTCAACTGGATTCAGTCATGTATACCATTCAGATGGTCTCCACAAAACCTGATTCTCTCAAAGCTCTGTCCTTTAAAATGGCTCCCACTGTGGGAACAGTGGGCAGAGTGTACATTTCAAGGATGGGGAGAAGAGTGAGGTGCCTCCTGATTGCCCAGGTCTAGTTCCTGGGTCAACTAGTGGTCACGTCTTCTCAATGACCCCCCGCCCCAACATTCCAGGCCTCGTGAGGGGCTCTTACACTCCTACACACACCCCTTTTCCTCAGTGTGCCCTGGGCGGTCAATAAGGGGTTTCACTAGCATGCGGGCTGTTCATTTGGTGGCTATCTGGCTACACTGGGGGCAAATACCACAGCAACACTAGAAGCACATGCAAGAGAAAACACCGATCAAGATAATTCCCAAAATAAGTACTATTTTTTTCCTCCAAGAGCCCATGATCCATCCAAACCACTGATTTATTAAGTCCCCTAGACTGGGGGTCGATCACTCAGGGCATTCACTTGTGTCCTCATGTGATATCATAAAGTTGATACATTAGCAGGCTCATCAGGTGTGAACACACAACATTCTATTTGGATGATAGCACAGGTGCCTCTTGGGAAGTAGTAATAATGTCCAAGGCCATCCTATCTTAGAGAACAGCTTTTCTTTTTTTTTTTTAAGATTTATTTATTTATTTATTTAATTTAAAAAGAGACAGTACATGCATGCAAAGTTGGTGGAGGGGCAAAGGGATAGGGAGAGAGAAACTCAAGCAGACTCCCCACTGAGTGCAGAGCCTGAGGCGGGGCTTGATCTCACAACCTTGAGATCACAATCTGAGCCGAAATCAAGAGTCAGATGCTCAACCGACTGAGCCACCCAGGTGCCCCAAGACAGTTTTTCTTATGAGAGACATTTCAGTGTTGGGAAAGAAATGTTTTGTTGGCTGTCATTTAAGGCTTGTTGGGTGGATTTTTTAGGGGTTTTTATGAGTGCTCTTCCAGACCAATGGAGAAAACAAAGATGGTGGCCAAATGATCATACCAGTGGAAAACGGAACTTGCTCACTTCATCTGGCTGTGTGTACCATACATGTTGGCTGGGGGAGGCAGCACTGTCAGGCATGAGAAGATGTACTGGGGGCAGGATATGCCAGATCAGGACTCCCACCCTCTCCCCTTTCAATGGTGTTTGTTCTACTACAGGCCTAGTGCTTTTCAACAGGTCTGGCTTGCATCAGGAGAATAGGATCCCAGTGGAGATTGAGTAGTTCCCCCACACCCCCTCATCCAGGGGTGTGAAGTAACTTGCCCATCCCAGTGGGACGTCCCATTGCAAGTTCTAGTAGATGACACCTTTCTCAGGCTTGATGGGGCTTGGTGTTCTCAGCAGCATAGCACACTGATTCATGGTAAGAGCCAGGGCGATGGCTGTCCCCCATCACTTCCATACATTTACAGTGTTGGGTGTCTGGGCAGGAGTCCCCAATCTGGCATATGGGGCAACAGCCCTACTGGTTGATCATTTAAATGTATTAAAGCCACATTAGTCCACCTGACCAATGTGGTTTACCTGTTAGTAATTTAATTTACTGCTTTAATATTCCATTCTTTCTTTCTATCAACCCTGCTGCTTGCAGATTATAGGGGGGATGAAACCTCCATTCAACGTCATATCCTTTTGCCCAGTCTTATACATCATGACCTTTGAAATGTGATCCCTCAACCACTGTCTAACGGATAAAGGTATTTGTACATGGTATCCAGCTGGCCCAAACAGCAGAGGACATGAAAGGCTGCCAGCTTTGAGTGGGGTCTGGAGAGGAAATGGCACTGCAGAACAAGCATCCCTGCCATCTGAGTGATAGGATCTGGCAGGCCCTATGATATTGGAGGTGTCAGGGATGGGAAAAGATGCAGTGTGGAGTTTATGGCAAACTCCAGTGGGAGAATCATGATCTAGGTCCCTGGAATGCTGAAGTAAGTCCTTGCTAACTGCAGCAGAGAATTACACACACTTTGAGAAGCATCTCCTGGAGTGTTACTGGGTCCTGGTTGAGAAGAAATGCTACATCATGGGCACCAAATGAGCATGCATATGGAATTTCCCATGATAGTTTGGGTCCTGGCTACAAATTCCTTTGGGAAAGAATTGAGGGAATTATTATTATGTATATATTTTTAGTGTCATTGCCTAGTTCTTCTTTAAGAGGATCCAGCATCCTCTCATCAATGGGCTCAATAAGTTTGAGAAGTGGTTGAAATCTGGAAACATCTGGTAAGGCACTGTGATTTTTCATTGTTACAGCTGACATGAAACTTCTGCTCACCAGCTCTTCACTTTTTCTGGTTTTACAAGTGAAGCAATGTTCAATTTGGCTGCCCACCTATCTTACTTCCAGGAATACTGTGGTCTATTAGTCACTGTCATAGACCTCGGTGGGACAAGGCACCCTGGTTGCCACTCCGTCTTTGCTACCCACTGAGGTGATTATTTCTACCTCATCTCTGGTGGTTAAGTAGCACTACCTGGCTTCTGCTAGTCCAGATTCATTCACATTGACTGAATCTGAACAAAGCCCATTCTCATGGTACTATCTGCTACTGTCAACCCTGACTTACTAAGAATCGTCACCATGGGGCTTCTCAAAGATGCAGGTGCCCTCTACACTCGTGCGTTCCTCACGACCCTAGTGAAGAGAGCCCGTGGGCACTCCTCATAAACATCATCAGGTCGTGAGTTCCCCCATTCTAGGAAATAAATTCATTCTAATAGATTCACATCCTAAACCTTCTGATCTCTTTGTCACTACTTGGCCATGGCAATTCTAGCAGCTCCATCTCATTCACTGTAGGCTGTCATCGTGTTCAAGCTTCAAGGAGTCATTCCTGCAGCATCTTAGATCAGCCTGAGGCATTCTTTCAGGACAATAAATCCTGAGTCGTGAGAATGTGCTCTTGTGTTAATAAATTCTCTCCTACCCAGTCTTATCTTCTGCCCCACCCCTCAGGTCCACCACCCTCAGAATTCACTCCCACACCTGTTTTTCTCAGTTGCTACCAGGACATATTTATTGGCCATGATATGCAATTAATTCAGTGAGAAAGCCATTTCCTCCTGGAGAAGGAATTATCTTCCCTTGCTCCAGCTATGCCAAAACCTGGCTCTCGTGATTGACCAGGGGCAGTGCATGAAATAGGGTGATCTTGATGAAGAAAAGCATTTTCATGGGAGGCACACAACACAAACCAAGTCTGCTCTCCTCCAGTGAGAAGGAGTAGGAGGCTTCTGCTAGTTTGGAGAGTTGAGGAGAATCCGAGCGTTCATGGTTTTCAAATGCATCCATCCACATGTCTCCATCCCATGTCTCCAGGTCCCAGTCATCTTACCTGGGGGGTAACTTTAGCATAGGAGCTCCTCCAAGGCTACACAATCAACCTCCTGTGCAGGTCTCTCACTCTCACGGTTAAATCCTGGGTCTCATTCAGCATGGTCTCACTGTGCTTCAAGGAGATAAAGTTATCTTT
This sequence comes from Ursus americanus, assembly GCF_024610735.1. Classification (NCBI taxonomy): domain Eukaryota; kingdom Metazoa; phylum Chordata; class Mammalia; order Carnivora; family Ursidae; genus Ursus; species Ursus americanus. The sequence continues at coordinate 13,150,751 of NC_142147.1, read as the reverse complement.
AAAAGCTGCCAGGAAGCCTTCTAATTTTCACTCTGTGTTGATAGATGACTGACCAGAGCCTGTCATTTTTTTTCAAGATTTCCAAGGCAGTTAATGAAATCCATCAAACACCACAACCCTTGTAATTCGCCTCTATACCTTTGAGAGGCTGGGATTAAGGCATACCTCACTGGTGCCCCTCCAGCTGGACCACATCCCAGCCCACCCCTGAGAGTCTTTGTCACATAATGCTGTCTGAATGGTGAGTGATCCAGTCACAGAATCCTGCTGATGGTCTGCTTTCGAGGTCTCCTTTTGGTGCCCACTGACTTACTTTGGTTCCCTGAGAGCAGAGCTGGGGGCGGGGGGAGGTCAGAGAAAAGACAAGATAGGATGTATTACTGAGACTGCTGCTGTGAGCAATGAGAGCCCGATTTTTCTAGAACCTTCTGCCTCCTGAGCAGCACACAGAATGCCTTCAGAGGCTGGAGTATATATCTCCCAGGCCTTATGCTCCCTTTCTTAAGGATTACTCCTGGGTTACTCTAATTCCAATCTCTCCTAAATAAAGTCAGAGGGGATATTTATGATGGGGTGAATGTCCTGAGGCAGAAAATAGAAAGTCACGTGGGCCTATCCATGCTTCAGGTGCCGTGCTGTCAGTGCAAGGTGAGGCTGAGTCTACACAGAACTGTCCACTGCAGCTGTGACTTAAAGCAGAAGTACGCTGAGGTTATATGACTAGGAGATGAGTGATGCCAACATGGTCATCGCCATCATCACCATTTGTGACTAAACCAGCCGTTGAACTAGGATGGAGCATTGTAAATGATATAATAGAAACATCAACAAAGTGCACAGGAGGAAAGGAGAAAATGATTCTAGCACCTTATTTGAGAATAAGGAGGTCTGCATGGAGGAGATGGTATTTCTGTGGGATCTTGAAAGACCAGTAGGATTTTACCAGATGAAGACGTCAAGGCAAAACATTCCAAGAGAGGAAAATGTAATTAACAAAAAGACTGGATGCAGTTGAGTGCTGTGATGGGTATAGTTATAGGGGTGAAGTGATGGGGTTGCTGTGATGGGACCCACACTGATGGACATAAATGATGGTGGTGTGATGATGAGGTTGTAAGGATGGGGTGTGGTGATGGGGGTGCAGTGATAGGAGTACAATGATGGGCTATAGTGATGGGGTACAATGATGGGAATGCAGTGATGGGGATACAGTGTTGGGAGCACAGTTATGGGCATGCAGCGATGTGGTTAGAAGGATAGGGGTTCAGTGATGGGAGTACAGTAATGTGGGTGCAGTGATGGGGTACAGTGAGGCATCCATCTGGAATGGCAGGACAGAACCAGATGGGAAAAGATCTGAACATCCTGTTGAAGTGTTTGAGTTGAATAGCAGTGTGAGGTGGGTTTGAAGAAAGGTCATGAGAAGGAAGCTCTAGGGTGCCCAGCTCCAGGCCCCTAGAGTGAGAGGTGCATTGCCCAGTGACCCGAGTCCATCCCCAGATTATCCTCCCTTTGTTCTGTCCACCTGCAGGCCAATCTCCACCCCGCGGCCATGGGCAGCAGGGTAAATTAGCATATGTTGTAAACCAAAGCCAAGCTTCAGACTGAGGTTCTCTCTCATTCTGGTTTCTCCCTCAGGGTTTCAGCAGAGCAGTCTGGGAGAACAGAGAGAGCCCATCACAGGTCTGTGTCTCAGGGGCCCTCCAGGCCACTGGTCTGCTGGGAACAGCAAGGTCCAAGGAGGTGATGTCAGGTGGTTCCTCAGCTTCCTAGAAGATTAGATGATCTTTAATGGCCCAAGAACTGCAGAAGTCAGCCTATGCTCCCCGCCCTTCCTGTTGCTCCTCATTCCCGCTCCTCTTCCCTAAATGGCAAAGGCTGCAGCTTGGAGGCAGGAAGTCTGGGCTCAAATCCCAGCTGTGCTGGCTCCTCAGCCCTGTGATATCTGACGATTCATCCTACCTTGCAGAGATTCCTCCTCTGCAAAATGGGAATAATGGCATTATATAAGGTAATGGCTGCAAAATGTTTAGCCCAGGCTGTGATACCAACAAGGCATCCGGTAAATGAAAGCTAGTATCATTATTTCCTGCCATGTCAGTTTCCCAGAGGGCAGGCTCTGTCCATTAGGAGACACCTCAGATAAGCAGAGGTGGCACCTTCACCAAAGAGCAAATACAAGATATGCAGTTAGGAAGTCACACCTTCCACGGTTCTCTTTCAGTGCTGGGTTTGTAGAAAAAATAGACTTGGTTTGGCCATAGCATGTTTCTTATAGGTATCTATACCACTTATTAATGTTTCCTTTTAACAAAGAGAGAACAAGTCCCCCACCCCACCCCACCCCTATGGTTCATGGTAGATATTTACATGGAGCTCCGTCTGGTAAACTCAGTCCTATTCAATAGTTTAAACAATCTCTTTAAGTCACATAAGCTTTTTCAAATAAATGCATAGCCTCTCACATTTGCTTCTCATTCTCTCCAAGATGGTGTCTTGATGCATGAATTGGGGGCAGCTTATACGACCACACCAGTAGAATGGTAGAGGGAACCTAGACCCACTTGCAGAGGTCCTAGCATTGTTGGACTGTCCACAGCAACCTCCCTGTGCACCGAGTTCCTGGGAGGATGATGAATTCTAACATGGCGAGCTCGTGGTCTGTCCTGTCGTCTTAGTCAAAGCCCGTGGATCCTTCCTTGGGGACTCAGTGCCCCCACCTTGGCTCTGACCAGCACTCAGCACTGTGCTTCACCCAGGTCGGTTGTGGTTCACTTGGTCCTCAAGCCCAGGAAGCACCTCTGTGGGTCCCCTGACCTCTTCCCTATCCAGCTCCCAACCCATAGTCTCAATTACTTCTGAGTTTCCTTCAGGGCCATGTTTGGGGCTCTTTAAAGGAATAGCCGATCCAGGGTAAGCAGGAGCATCACCTGAGATCTGTCTTGCCCAGCCTCTTCTACTCGGTTGTGGCTGTCACAGGCTGTTTTAGGGATTTGGGGCATCCCTATGGCAGTCTTCTCCTGGAGAACCAAGGCTGCCTTCAGCTCCCCTGTCTAACACACCTCCCACTTTGGGACTCCAGTCTAAGAGGGTGATTCAGGTCACCTTGTATCACTCCCTGTTTTCCCTACCACTGTTACCTTCTCCTTCCCAAGATCCACGGTGCAAGAGGGGCAGATTCTCCACTCTGTCCTATTTTGGGGTCCTCTAACCATACCTTACAGCTTTACTATTAGAGATGGGAGGGTGGTTTCACAGCATAGAAATGCAAAATATACTGGTTTACTCTTTTCAAAACACTATCTCCATTGCATTAGCTATATAAAAATTTCTTGGTAATCAACAGGTTTTTTTAAAGGTCTATTTAAAGAAAAATTTCAAGTAAATTGATAAGTTAGGAGTGGGAACGGTGCAAACTGGGAAGCTACCAGGTCCATGGCTGAGTTGGGGAAACACCAGGACCCTCGGAAGAAGCTGTGATGGGTACATAAATGGAAAAGACCTTTTCTTCGAGGTGGAAGGCAGTCATATTCACAGCTCATTAGGAAGCAAGAGGGACTAGAATCAGGAGTTCAGGAGAATCTAGGAAAGGTTGTTGGAAGAGCTGTTGAATTGGGCTTTAAAGGGTAAGAAGCTGAAGAAAGACATCAGCGTGTGTGGGGGAGGGGGGTGCAATGAGCACACGCTCGAAGGCACTTTAAACAGTGTTGAATGGGTTAATGGTATAGAGAATTCGTATTATTTCTGATAGACTTATAGGGCAGGGAGAATCTTTCTGGTGGCAACTAGGGAGGGCCGGAGCGGGGAGAGAGTCTAAGTCTCAAGGTTGTAGACAAAATGCATATTGCAGCCCTTCATTGGCAGGGCCCATGGCGATGCCATTTTGAGCTGGCAAAGCCTGTGCCTCCAGAGCCACTTACTGGCCCTGCCAGCAGCCTTCCTCCTCTTCTCGGAAACTTGTCTACTTCTCCACCCTGCTCTGGGTTCCTCTGGCCCCATAGACAGTTCTGGAAACCTTATTCATGCTGGGCTCTCTGGAATTTATAATCTTCAAATGTCTGCACAGATGTCATCAGAAGATGGAAACACTGAGGCCCAGAGGAAAGAAAGGATTTGTTCAAGCACACCCTCGATTCTGAGGAAGAATCAAGAAAGAACCTGGGTCTCTGTAAACGGTCTCAAGGCCATGGGCAGGAGCATGCAGCTGCTTAGGGCAGCCATGCCAGGAAGGGCCTGCTGGGAAAGGCAGGAAAACAAGTTGCCTTTGTTTTGACGGCATTTCGAAGAACCATGTGTGAGTGGGTCTTACAAGCTAAGGTCAGATTGCAATCTAGCCAACACCACTGACTACCCACTCTGTGGCCCAGACCCAAGCCAAGGGCTTTGATGTCTAAAAAGCTATAAGTACTCGAACCTAGCAGCAGCCAACATGTCTCTACACATGCATCGGGATTTTGGTATGCTCAGTGTTTAACCTACACCAGGAAAGTCTACAGGGCGTGCTGGAAACATTTTAGAAATTCCCACCCCACCCCCCATTCACCTTCTGGGATTTGTGGTCACCTCAAAGGTGGGCAGTCTGAACATCTAGACATCTGATACAGGCAGTCCCTTTCTTCCTTGCTCCTCATCATCATACCTCGGGACTGCTGTCCACAGCTCTTCACTGGATTTCAGGGGGCAGTTTGAGGGGTTGTCAAGGTTCCATTTGAACCATAAGTGATTTTTGCTGAATTAAGAATCAAACCTTCAGAAAGGACTCCACCCAAGTCCTATTTTCGTAATTCTTGGCACGGTCAGTGGTGCATCAGAAAGGGACCTGGAGTTGGGGAGAAAGATATTTACTGGAGGACTTCTAATCTGCAGAGATTTACAGAGCATCTGCCTTTAGCAAAATACATCGGCAGCCCCTTGCTCTGACTTTGAGGAAGTCTTTCCCTGCATGTAGTGCAGAGTTCTGTATCCAGCAGGCACATAATACCTGCTAGTGACAACCCTGCCTCTCTCAGGAGGTGACTACTCTGGGAGACCTGCGCATTAGATTGATGCTTCCCAAACCCACCATTGACGTTGCTCAAGCACCCCCAGAAAATTCTGATTCCACCCACCCAACCCCAAGCACTTGGGAAGCCCTATTCTGGGCTCTTTACCCCAAGGGCAGTGTGGACTCTGCTGGAAGCAGGGTGGTGATGCTCCTGGGTCCTGAACCAGATCTTCCACGACCCACCAGAATGCCAAGGACAGGCTCCAACAGAACCGCGTATAGTAACTTCACCTCTTTGGACTTGTCTCCTCATAGTTACACATGGGTGCTGGGTCTAGATCAGAATTGCAGGTGCAACTCAAGCCAGTAGAAATACTGCATTGGGCTCATATCATGATTTTTAAAAATTGAACCCGCATATAAAAATCAAGAGAGACCACTGACTTCTGGTTTGGTGTACCTACATTGTTATAAGCCAGATGTTGTCTGGAGTTGAGAAGTCATTGCCCCTTTAAGAGAGGGCATGCGCTGTGTCCCACAGTCCCCACCACATCCTATTGAGCTCTCTCGGCCAGCTTCGTTCACTGCTTGCTTGTTGCCTTCCTGGCCCCTCCAGGCACTGGAGTTAAGGTCTTTGACTTCCCTGATCTCCAGTGTCCCTGGTATTTGTTCCATCCCGCACGCCCAGAGCCTTCACGTTATCCTTCCCCAGCTTACAAGTTAATCATCAGCTTCTCCTTATGTAAATCAGAACAGGGAGGTCTTGCTTGGCCAATTCCTCTGAAAATCTTGGTCTGCAACCTCTCTTCACCAGCCCGGTGTCGTGATTCTGCCTGCTCAACGTTTGTCTGCTAACCGGAAGCCCTTTCTTAACCCTGCCCGAGGCTCTCTGAGGCCAGCTGCGGCCGTGGAGGTGCAGGGAGCTCAGGCAGGCCAGCCGGATGAGCAGAGAGCGCCGGCGCCCGGGCCAGACCCTGATCTGGGCTGTCTGGGTCCTTGCAGCTGCCACCGAGGGTGAGACGCCCCGTGGGAGAGGAGGGCCCTCGGAAGATGGGGTAGGGAGATCTCCTTGCCGTAGAGGATTTTCCAATGGTGCAAATAAACCTATTTCTCAGAGGTCTGAAGGCTCATAAAAGGCTATGTAGTAACCTCAGGGCACCTGACCAATGTCCTGGTGTTACTGAAAGCCACCCCCAGAGTCTCCTTTGTGGGAGTGGGAAGAGCACAGAAGACCCTGGTCCTGTCCGTGGGTTGCTCACACCTTGTCGGAGCTTGGAGAGGCCTCTGTCCTAGGCACTGGGGAGGGGCACAGGATGAAGCCCATGCTTTGTTCTACTATCTTCCCTGACAGGCTTTCACTATTAAAACGACATTAGAGCAGGTAGCACCAAGACACCCGAGTCCTGCAGGTAAATAGCTGGGCGGTGAACTTCTCAATACTCCGTATTCTACGTGGAAACCGAGAAGCTTGCACCCTCAGGTTCCCAAAATGTCATCCTCAGATCCCTGGAGGCGGATGAGCTGATGTCAGGTGGCATCGGCATGAGAACCTTTTGTTTTCATTGATGTGTATGTATTTTCACGTGTATTCAAAACCACAGACCTAACTCATCAAAAGCACAATTCCGTAGATGTTATTGCTTAGGGTTCCTCTGGGTAAGATTTTTAAAGTTTATTTAAATTTAATTTTAAGAAAAGTCAAAAAGCTAGTCGTCATAGAAGGGCTGCACAGACATGCCAGCAAATGTGCTGATAGGTATGAAAATGACTCTGGGCCAGATGACTTTGTGGGATGCTAGGATCCGCAGAGCCAGGCATCTATCAGTTCCAGAGTGAGGGAAATCTGCACTGCAGAAAGGAAGGGTTCCTTGTTCCCCAGCGTGACCGGGGCAAATTTTGTGGCTTGGTGCTGTGTGTTCCTAGGAGAAACTAAGTCGGTGCTCTGAGGCAGGTGCCCTCTAAGGCGATCTTGAAAAAAGCCGTGGACAGGGGTTCATGGACAGGGAGTCTAGATACTTCCTGTTGCACAGCATCTGAGCCAAGAAGGAGTGCCCCCACTAAGGGGAGCTCCTAGTTGGGCTTGTTCCGGTTCTCTCCACCCAGCCAGCTCCTGATTCCTCCCTGTGTGTCCCCTCAGGGCCCGCCGTGGATGCACCAGTGAGGAGTACTGGGCTGGGATGGGTCCGGGGGAAGCAAGCCCATGTGCTGGGAAGCACCATGCCTGTGAACATGTTCCTCGGGATCCCCTATGCTGCGCCCCCTCTAGGACCCCTGCGATTTAAGAAACCAAAGCCTGCCTTGCCCTGGAATGGCTTCCGAGATGCCACGTCCTACCCTAAATTGTAAGTGCAGCTTCGGTCCCATGGGGGAATGTGACCTGGGTGTGAGGGCAGAGCACTGAGGGGGAATAAAGGTCATGCAGCTCCCTGGGAGAGGTGGGGGCACCAAGGAGGAGGAGGAGAGCTGCAGAAGTGGACAAGGGCTTCCGTAATCGCATGGCTCCCCGGCTGGCTGACCAGCGGGATCACTGGTGGTGGTGTTCAGAGCCTGCAGATCCCTCAGGCTCCCTTCTTGGACTTTCTGAATCGGAATCCCAGAGCTGGGCCCAGGAAACTGCAATCACTGAAAGGTGTCTAGGGATTTGAGGACCAGTCAGATTTGGGAACCACTGTGACAGACTTACTGAGTCTTGGTCCAGGTATTTCCCTGTCACCCGCCACCTAGGCTTAGTCTCCAGGGTCCAGACAGGCTGAGGGCTTTAGAGTAAAGAACCACCCGAGAGGGATTTCTAGAGCTCTGTGCCAGATGCAGGGAGATCCACAAACACCTGTAGGAATAGATGTGTGTGTCCTGGGTCAGGACCCCTCTCATGCCCGCCCCCGTCACTGCAAATTTTCAAGCTAAGGGGGGTGAATCGTGATGAGGACTTGAGCCTAGGTTGGGAGGTGAGACTTGCAAATTCCCAAGAATCTTCTGGTGCTCAGATTCTATGAATTGCTCAGGTTGGGTCGTGCTGGTTCTTGGCTCTTGGCCTTGGGGTCCCAGACAGAAGGAGTACCCTAGTGCCAGGAAGCTCCCTAAGCCTCAGAAGACCCCATGTGGCCCAGGGACTGAGGACACTAAGCTGAAACTCATCTATTCCTTCCTTCATGTATTCATTCAACTAATATGCATGGAGAATCAACTCAGGAATTGCCTCTCTGTAACACCCTGGGGGACACCCAGCGGGCTGGTCACAGCTGCCCTGCGGGAACCTGTAGGTGGGGGTGGTAGGGGCATAAATAATAACAATGATTAAAATATAGAGTGTGAAGGGCAACCTTTTAGGGGATCAGAGAAGGGTGCTGAGAAGGAACCACCTAGCCTCACCTTGGGGGGAGGTCAGGGATGGCTTTGCTGAAACCAGTGAGGGCCTGATGTCTCATAAACAATATACGAAGGGGCAAAAAAGGTATAAACACTTGTCGGGGGGTAAATTTGCAGTGATGGTTTCCCACTGCCTAAGCTGTACACTCTTCTATTAAAAAATTAACAATAATTGGGCACTGAGAATGTTAGGAATCACATATATTGGTCTCAGTCAATCTTACTGTGTCACAGTCTCAGTGCTGGGGACTATGAGGTACCAAGGTGACCAAAACAGCTTCTAGCTGCTCACATTTGAGTAGGGGAAGATGGTAGCTCTCATGTACAAGCCTAGGAGAACCTCAAGGAAAAAACACAAGTTATATAGGTGTTTCTAAAGAGCTGTGGTCTAACTGGAGAAACCTCAGAAGGCTTCTTGGAGGAGGTGGCACTTGGACTGAATCTGAAAGAAAGGGAAGAACATGAGCAAACAGATATGAGCAGAGAGCAGTCTGGGCGTAGGCACCAGCTTGAGCAAAGGCTCGGATACAGGAATCTCCCTGCACATCTACCTCCATTGGTTCCTGGTGGAAAGGCCTAGAAATGTCCTTTTGTTCCTCTGGGGGCAGAAAAGGGAGCTGCTAGAGCAAAAGCCTTCATATATAACTCCAGTGTCTTGCTGTCTAGTTTGGAGAATCGTTGAGCCAATGTTGAATCTTCGTGTGTGTTTCTGAATTGTGGTAGTGACTGTAGGCATGGGTGGGTGCTGGAAGTTAATGATACAATTATTCTGCACAATGTGCTTTCCTACCCAAAAACCAGGCCAAAAAGAATTATAGTGTGTTTCTTTGTTTGTGCCACCACAGCGGGGGCCAGGGAGATGACTAGACATTGTATGAGTAGCTCCCATATGCCTCTTCTGCTCAGACACAGGAGATCACCAGGCCTCTCTGCTGTCACAAGACCTGGCCCCTCCCAGGCAAGTTCGCTGACAGCGACTCTGAGGATTTCTCCTTCCTTCCTCCAAGGTGCCTCCAGAACTCAGAGTGGCTGCTCTCAGATCAACACTTTCTCAAGGTGCATTACCCCAAGTTGGAAGTGTCCGAAGATTGCCTGTACCTTAACGTCTATGCACCAGCCCATGCGGACAGCGGCTCCAAGCTCCCCGTAAGGCTGCCTGCCACGCCCGGGGCTCCAGCTAGCGGGTTCTTGCCCAGGGACCCAGGCAGAGGGTCTGGGTGTCCAGAATCAAACCTACCCCCTGTTGGGTAAAAGGGAAATGTAATCACTTGACGCATCAATAACTCTTTAAAAGTCATTTAATGACAGAGTCACTTTATCTTCCTTTCCGATTGCTTCTTTGTTGGCAGTGATTTGACTTGACCTTTGATTTTTATTTTGTTTTGTTTTTCCCCTCTGTTGAATATTTAAAGGTCTGTGAACATTTAGAAAGACACTGCTTACAAGGACCCTGATTTTCTGTTTGCTTGTTTGTTTGGGAAATCCTTTTTTAAAGAGGCTAATTCATCCTCCAGTTTTTCTGTTTGCTGTGAGGACAGGTAATAATAAGTATTTCATTTAAGAACATAAACTCTCTCTGTGCAAGTGAATGGGAAAGGTACTAATTTTCAACCACACCCTCTTGTCATCCTCTTTCCCCTTTGCCAATGCAATGGGAGACCCACTCTTTTGGATCCTAACAATATATATTGAGCACTGATTATGTGCCAAGCACAATACGTTATCTCGTGTAACCGGTGGGAAAGAATTATTGGACCCATTGTATAGATTAAGAAGATGAGGCACAGGGACGACATAAGTGACTTGTTCCACGTTGTGCACACGGTAAGTGGCAGGTCCGGTACCAAAGCCAGTGCTTTGTCTAGTCCTTCTTTTTCCTCAGTGGCTTTATTCTCTTTTCCTGCCCCAAGAGTCGTAGTCCCTAATATGACTTTAAAAAAGAGAAGGGAGGGGCACCTGGGTGGCATCGTGGGTGAAGTGTCGGACTCATGGTTTCTGCTCAGGTCGTGATGTCAGAGTCGTGAGATCTGCCCGTGCTCAGTGTGGAGTCTGCTTAAGACTCTCTCTCCCTCGGCCCCTCCCCACCTGCATGTTCTCTCTCACTAAAATAAATAAATTATTTTTGAAAAGAGAGAATGGAAAGGATTTATTAATAAGTATATCAACCCTGATAGTGCCATGTGAATGTTTTATGTTCCCCAGTCCCAGTTTTTCTAATCAATATAGTGACGTTTTCACACTTCTCTTCCCTGTCATCTCGCCTTGCTTCTCTCTGTAGATAGGGGAAGGAGTTAAGTTAAAACAACTTAAGTGGTTTCTGCTCTCTTACATGGCTTATAAGGATTTCCATCTTCCTGTGGGTCACAAGTTCAGTGATATTTAGTTAATACTTTCTGAGCACTTGAAATTGTTCCAAGAATTTTAGATGCAGGATCTAAATCTCATGATAACCCAAGAGTGAGACACTTTCATTCTTCACATCTTACAGATAAGAAAAACGAGCCTCAGAGAGGTTAAGTAATATGCCCAACGTCACACAGCTCGTCCGTGGCAAAACTGGGACTCAAACCCAGGCACTCAGGGGCCAGAGTCCCCAAGTTTACCACCTGGGCCTTCTTCAAAAGACAAAAACTCTGATGCTTCTTAGAAAGGAAAGTGAGACGCTTATATTTCCCTAAAGAAAGAAGGTCCCAAAATGCATGGGGCGGGGATGTGAGGGCCTGGCAGGTTGACTGGAGAGGTGTCTTCCCTTCTGCAGGTCATGGTGTGGCTCCCCGGGGGTGCCTTCGAGACTGGCTCCGCGTCCATCTTCGATGGGTCTGCCCTGGCTGCCTATGAGGACGTGCTGATTGTGACGACCCAGTACCGCCTAGGAATATTTGGTTTCTTCAAGTGAGTGTCCCCAAGTGATTGACATCCCAGATCCCCAAGGCACAGCTGTGCGGCAGCCATAGGGGATTCAGTGCTCAGCTGCCTAAGGAGGAATGAGCCTTCAGTGACCTTTGAACAAATGTGACCCAAATTGGTTAGGTAATTTTTGCAGCTGTAACAGATAAACCCCCAAGTCTTGGTGGCTTAAAATCTACAAATCCCTTTCTCACTCAAGAAAGGTGCAGTTGAGTGATCCCGACTGACGTCTTTCCACGTGGTCCATCAGAGGCCGGGGTTCTTCCATCTCATGGCTCTGCCCTCCTTAAGGGCCCAGACCCTCTGCAGTTGACCAGCAGATGGACCAACAGTGAGATCATGCCGGGGAGTTCTTGCTGGGTCAGCCTGAAGGTGGCGCTCGTCACTCTTGTTCATAGATCACTGGCAGCGCTCAGCCACGGGACCACACCCAACCTCCAGGGAGGTGAAGCATAGCTCCGATGTGCACCCCGGAATCTGAGGAGGCAGGGTGGGTGAGCAGTGATAGGGCCTCTCGTCAAGCATCCTCAAGATACTCACCTGAGAGTATCATTCCGTCGTGCTGGCTGTCCTCCCCGCAGTAATATCCACCATGCACCAGGCACTCACTACGAGCCAGGCACAGTGCTGTGGACTTGCCATACGTTATTTCAACTCGCCCCCACAGTAATCCTACAAGAAGCGTATTGTTGTCATTCCCATCCTGCAGTTGAAAAGTGGAGACACAGAGAGGGGAAGCAACTTCCCAGAGCTCACAGAGCAGAGCTTGACCACTTCTGTAACCCTGCTGAGAACACAGCAGACCCTGAGCCCTGGCCAGAGAGGGCAGTATGAGCCTAGGGAAGCAGTGAGAGGCCACCAGATGGTACTTTGGGGAAGGTGGCGGGGAGCCCAGCATGATCCTACCCTTTGGGGGCTCTCAGTGTTGAGGAGGAGACAACACAGGCACACAGATATCCAAGCCACCAGGGAGGATGTGATTCATGCCCTCAGTGTGCCAGGCGGTGGGGCTGTACACACAGAGGAGGGAGCTGCCAGGAGTCAGGGTGGCTTCACGAGAGAGGCGGCAGTGGAATCGCACCTCCAAGACGAGGCTGGGTTTGAGAGGGGAGGTTGGGGGAGAGTATACTTGGCAAAGGAACTGCCCTAGCAAAATCTGGGGAGTTGGAAGGAAACGGAGCCGCACGTGGGCCTGGAACAATATTTGCAAGCTGTGCTTTGGGCCCGTGGCGCTGGGCTGGGGCTCTGGGGCTGCCGTGGAGTCAGGGAGGCTCTGAGAGGAACCAGAGTGATTACACTTGCAGCCACTTGGTACATGGGGATTCTGCATAAGATTCCTCTGGCAGAAAGGTTTCCAAAACTTGTTCATAAAATCTGGGTTCTAGTAGGCAGGTAGATGAGGCTATGGCAGGAGATGGATGTAGAAAGGGCTTGAAGGCCAGGCCATGCATGGGGGGCTGAGGGGCCCAGCTGTGCCCTTCTCAGAGCAGTCTGTCGGGATGTCACTCCCAAGCAGGTGGAGGCTGAGCTGGGGGTGCCCCGGCGGCAGCTGGGGAGTCTGGTCGGAAGGCTCCTGCGCAGTGTTGATGTGGGCCATGGGCATATAGTGGGGTGGTAGTTGAATAAACAGAGTGATCGCTCACATGGACACAGTGCTTGTTGTGGGCCCGCACGGTCAGTCTTCACAAGCACACGCAAAGCAGACACCACCGCTAGCCCTGTTTTGGACATGAGTACGTGGATGGGAAGCAGGTTAAGTGACTTGCCCAAAGTCACCCAGATTGTAAGTGATCAGACTGTGAATCTGGATAAATAGAAATGGAGGAATGGGAACCGCTGTGAAAGCCATAATGGGTTGGAATTGAAATCAGCAGGGCTTGGCTCCTGACTGGATGTGCGGGTGGTGGGAGAGAGAAGGCAGGGGTCATAGACGGGCACAGAGAACCAGCAGGTAGAGCCATGAGGGGCTGGAGAGTGGAGAAGAGTAGAATGTGATCCCGGGGCTACTCACATATGGTGTGGACCACATGGATGTTTTGATCTTGGTATTTCTTTGGTTCTGTGGTATTTTCCCTTGTTTCTCCATTAATCGTCCGCCTACCCTGGAAAAGATGCCATTCTGCAGCAGTAACAGCCTGCGGGCATGGTTGGGGGCCTGGGCTCTGGGGCCAGACTGGTTGAGATTGAATTCCAAACCTGCAGTTTTCTAGCTCTTGGGCAAGAGATTTAACTTCTCTGTGCCTCGATTTCCTGTCTGCGAGAGAACTGCGTTATCAGGCAGTATCCTTAGGGCATGCTTCTAGATTTCATGGAGGGGAGCATAGCCGATGCCCAAGGCACTGCCTAGCAGAGCGCATGCCTGGGGTGATGGAATGAACTTCCCAGTCTCTCAGTATCCCACCCTCAAACCCCCGGGCCAGTGCCTCCCACTGACCACACACAGCCGGAAGCCTGGGTGATGCACTTCATAGAGGTCAGGCTTTCGGGAGAGGGCAGAGAAGGGTGGAGAGAGGACCCAGAGGAGTAAAGGAGAAAACCCAGCACCACCCACCGCACAAGTTGGGAAGATCATAGGAGCATCTGCCTTAAAGCCCTTAGGACCGCGTCATGCGTGGTACTGCCACTGCACTGTTACCATTATTATACATGTAGTCATTCTCCAGAACCTCTGTGCCCAGGACGTCTAGCTCCCCGGTGCAGACCAACTCTCAGGAACAGGACCTTTCTGGAATCCATGGATTCAGGGGAGCCTAGGAATACCCTCAAATAGCACTTACAAGACTGCATTTTTCTGGGGTACATAACTTTCGCCAGATTGTCCTAAAAAAAGAAAAAGAAAAAGAAACCAAATCCCAGCAGGATGAGAACCAAGCAGAGTTTTCCCTACTGCCCTGCACCTCTGGCCTTCCACCCTTCACCACCAGCTGGAGTGGCGATGCCCTCACACCCTCCCACAGCTCCACCTCGAACTCCTTGAGCTTCGGGAAGCAGATTGGCGTCCACTGAGTATTCTCACCGTGCCTCTTGCCCCAGCACAGGGGACCAGCATGCTTGGGGGAACTGGGCCTTCCTGGACCAGATGGCCGCCTTAACCTGGGTCCAGGAGAACATCGAGTTCTTCGGTGGGGACCCACGCTCAGTGACCCTCTTTGGCGAGTCAGCGGGAGCCATAAGTGTTTCCAGCCTTGTGAGTTCTTCTCTTTGGGGGGCTTGAATGAACCTCGGTGGGGGAGGTCACAAGAACGAGGACCATGAATCACTCGTAGCCAATTGGTGCTTTCATGTTGAACACTTTTATACACGCTGTCTCCCTGAAATCTACCCTTGTGAGTTAGGGGCTCAGTGTCCTTTCGTGGACAAGAGCTGTCATCAGGAAGAGTATAAATGAACTGCCCAAGATCACTTACTGAGTAACAGTTTGAAGAAAAATCCCTTATATTTGTAGGGTCAAAGCCTGGTATCTAAGTACCAGGACAGGTAATTACTCGTTTAATAGAAACATTCAGCTAAAACATAAAGCAACAAAGGATGCATATAACGTTTTATTTCAACTTCCAACATAAAGTGTGCATTTCTCCACCAATGGTTGGATACGGCGCCTTATCTTTTCAGGGTCGGTCTGTTGACCGGAGATCCACCGTGGGCTCTCTGGTGTAACCCCCTGCCCCCGCCCCAGATTCATTGTCCTCTAACAGCCTCCTTAGCTTCTGTACAGCGAGCACGAACTTAAGGTGCCTGCATTTAGTCTGTGAATGCAGCACCACTCGTGGAATCTTCCGCTGCCTCCCCACATATTTTATACTCTTGCCTTATTCACACCAAATTATTTTTCAGCTACTTGCCTTCATCAAGGCTTTCTTTCCTCAAACATAATTTTGTTTTCTTTTTCCACACATACTTCATTGGTTCCCACGATATTTCATTGATTAGGTCATTATAGTAGCAAGTGTAACTGACATAACAAGTTTGGAAGCAAACGCACCTGACTCTTGGCCAGTAACTGGTGGGAATAGAAAGGTGTGTGGTGCTAGAAAACAGCCCCCTGGCTGCAGGTGGTCGGCATTTCCTGGGCCTCTGCTAACAGCTTGATCACAGAAGGCAGTTACATGGAAGTGGGTTAAGAAAGCTTCTGCTGTATAGCACTCGACAATATACAAGGTATTTTTCTATCTTCAAGATAACTCGATAAGGTGAATTAGAGTAACAACTTTTACATCTATGATAACAGCCGCCGTTGCCTGAGTGTGTACTATTTGACCAGGCATCGTGCAAAGCCTTCTATATTCGTCACTTCTGCTCTACACAACAGTTCTGTGATATGGGCTCCAGTTTTCCTTCCGGTTTTACAGGAAGTAATTGATGCTCAGAAATATATAAAGCAACTTGCCAGAGGTTCTCCAGCTAGGAAGTGAAGGAGCTAGCCCTCACACCACAGAATGTTTGACCTCAAAGTTCCTAAGGAGCCTGGGGCTCAGAGAGGTTAAATAACTTGCCCAAACCTTCATGGCTAGTCCTTGAATCCCCAGACCAGGGCTTTTTTTTTTTTTTTTTTTCCCTGTAAGCATAGAGCTTTCAAGGATACTTAAGGGGAAGTTTTCTTTAAAGAAGGATGGGTGGTATGTGTGCGATGGATGCGGAGTCCCCTGCATAACTTTTCCTGGTCTCCTGTGTTCTCTTTCCAGATTCTGTCCCCCATGGCCAAAGGCTTATTCCACAAAGCCATCATGGAGAGTGGGGTGGCCATCATCCCTTTCCTGAGGGCCCCCGATGATGAGAGGGATGAAGATGTAGGTATATTAACACTTCTCTAGCTTCCTCTGCTTGGTAGGGGAGAATGTGGTCAGGTGTTGAGACGATGTGCTTGGCCGCCCTTACTGACCACGGACAAAGAATCCAGTGCTGGCAAAGGCGAAACTTATTGCTGCATGGAAGACCTGGTTCCGGAAGTAGGTCTCCAGTGTAGTGCTGCTGGTGCGCAGGTGTGTGTGTGTGTGTGTGTGTGTGTGCGTGTGCATGAGCGTATATGTGATAGTTCTTACATCTTATTCATTATTCCTCGCCTGGGATATATCACTCAGTCCCTGTGTTATATACAGCTCATCTCCTATACCTACCCCATCCCACCTAGAGTACTATGCTAAGAAAGATTCTGAGGCTGGTTCCAGTTCAGTGGGAAAGAACACTGTGACTGATGCATGCTGCCTGGCATGAGAGTGTGAGGGGTGGTGAGGCATATGCCCCAGACTTTTGTCATCTGTCACCTTGTTCTAGTGCTCTACCAGGCAGTGAGGACCTGGAGACCAAGGGCTCTATATCTTTTGTGTCCCAGCATAATGCCTAGTGCCTAGTAGGTGGCTATCGATGTTTGCCGAATGAATGAGTTGACAAATGAGCTGATTCAGTCAATGAATATTAGCACGGGGCTGTGGAGCCATCTCCTGGGGACTGTGCATTTTAATGGTACGTTTGCTTAAACACCTTATAGCAAATAACAGTGCACACCAAGAGCAGAGCCCTAGAGATTTAATATTGTAAATGTACCCTGAATACACAAGGACTATTGATTTGGAGAACACGACATAACAGCTTTTGGTTTGTGCACATACTTATTCATTCAGCACACGTATATTGAGTATCCCTTGTCTCCCCAGCTCTATGTTAGGACCTGTGGGTTTATAAACGGAGACAGGCTACACTGACTTGAGAAGACCACCATCTTTTTATGACAAGGGTTTTTAACCTGGAGTCCAGAAAAAGCCCGGGAGGTGGTCCTTGAGCTCCTACAGGTGTATGCAGATTCTTTATGTTTGTGCGTTTTCCCAGGGAGAGGGTTTGTAGCTTTCATTGGATTCTCAGAGCCTTCATGACTCCCAGACACTTAGGGACTACGACTTTCAAGGGGCAAGCTCCCAAGGAAAGTTCAATGACCGGGCAAGACAGTGTTTAGGAAAAGGCTAGGAAGAGTAGGTGGGGATCCTTGGGGTGATGGGAAATTAGAGGAGGAAGGAGTTCATGAAAGGACATCCGAGAGGAGGTGGGGATGAGTGGAATTGGTGGGAGACAGAAAAAGATGTTCAGGGTATTCCAGGCTGCAGTGGGGGTGAGGCTGAGCAGAGCTGACAAGCCGAGACTGAGCCAGAGTCATGCCTCAGCTGACAGTTAAGTCATGCTTGCAAAGCTGCTCCTCACGGTTGGGGCTCCTGCGTTGGGCTTCTGGGCTCAGTGGGGCCTAGTGCCAATGGAGCCAACATCAGAGGACTGGTGTCTCCGTGACTAGGGAGCTTGACTCTGTTCTGTAGCCACAGACTGACACACGACCTCCCCCAGCTCCAGCGGTTGCTGAAGATGGCCAGGAGGGTCAGGCAGGAGTGTAAGGAGGTCCGGGGCCAGCCTGTCCTCAACGTGTATGTATGTGGGGGTGGGGAGGGGCAGCAGGCTTCATATATGAAGGACCAGCCTGGGGCTGGATCAAGGACTCTTTCCAGTTTTCATTTTCTTGGCGGCTTTCAGTGCTGTGCTCTAACCCAGTCCTTCTCTGGAAATAGCTGCAGGTGATAGCGCATGTCTGTGGTTGCAATGCGTCAGACTCCGTGGCCTTGCTGCAGTGCCTGAGGGCAAAATCCTCCGAGGAGTTGTTGGACATCAACAAGGTGAAGAGGGGCAGGAGGGTCTGGGGGCAGACGAATCCCACCCCTCTCTTACTTACTTTGATTTGGGACTTTGGAAAGACGGAGGTTGGGATTCATAGTAATGGCTGTAGAAGCAAGAGGTAGAATATATAGAACCCTGATAGGTAACGTAAAGGAACTCGATGGGCCAGGGGTGCTGCTTAGCCTGCAGAAGATCCAGGAAAATATGAAGGTTGTCTCCAAGTCACTGGGAAGAGGGACCGCACTTCTTCCACATGCTGCCAGAAATTAATTCAATGTCAAGAGCGGGAGTTCTGTCAGGAAGCCATTTTGGCTTGGTATAACCAAGAATTTTCTAAAAGCTCAGTTGTCTGCTAAACGGCCAGCTCCTAGAGAAAAGAGTGAGACACCCACCTCTGTAGGTATGCAAGCAGAATCTCGATGACTGCTGACAAATTTCAGTCACTGGATGATTCGTTGGACCAAATGAGCTTTTATGTCCATTCCAATCTTGAGAGCTTCTGATGGTCCTTGGAAGAGCGAGGTCATTATCTGTCAGATTCCAGATAATGGAATCTGTTAAGTAGTTTGTTGAGTAGTTTGTTAAGTTTGTTAAGTAGTTATTTGGCATGGATGAAGGGTCTGCTGTGAGCTATGCTGGAGTCTGGGAGCTGGTTACAAATTCTTTGACCCGATGTAATGTGAAAGGTCTTCTATGTACTCCCTTCCACCCCTACTCCCAAACAGAGATCCCAAAAAAACATGGATAGAGCCAGGTGTTGCTTCCTGAGATTCAAGAAATATCCAGCCAGGTTGAAGGCAAAGATACACCAACCCCCATTACTATGACCACCTCCAACCACCACCACCCGCCCACCCGCATCTCACCACTCTACCCATTTGGCCAGTGCTTCTCAAACTTGAGCATGCATCAGAATGACCTGGAGGGCTTGTGGAACAAGTTGGCTGCAATGCACCCCCAGAGTTTCACATCCGGTAGGCCTGGGCTGGGACCTGAGAATTGGTTTCTAGCAAGTTCCCTGGTGATACGCTGATGCCGCTGGTCCGGGACCGATGCTTGGAGAACTACTTTGTAAGCTATTGTTTTTTTAAGGTAGATGCTAATTAGTATCCTCATTGAGCAGATGAGGAATCCAAGGCAGGAAGCTGAGCCCCTTTGCCTAAGTAAGTGGCAGGGCTGGTCAGGCAACACTCATGACTTGGGAAGGGCCAAAATGGCTTATTTTTCTTTTCTTAATGCAGTTTGACCATTGCCGGAGTGGGTTAGCTCTGCTGGGCTAGGGTTTTGGGGACAGCAGATTTTATGAATAGAAAGAGACGCTGATTTTTCTCTTCTCCCTTATTCCAGAAAACCAAGTCTTTCACTCGAGTGGTTGATGGTTTTTTCTTTCCTGATGAGCCTCTAGACCTTTTGACTGAAAAATCATTTAATTCCGTTCCTTCTGTCATCGGAGTCAATAACCACGAGTGTGGCTTCCTGCTACCCAAGGTAAGAATCCCAGCTGTCCTTCCTGTCGCTCCCTCAGCAGTGAGGCAGCCGCGTGCTTCGAAGCTGAGCGCTCCCATCCATGACACCAAGCGCTGCGAGGGAGACCAGCAGCCAAGGACGCAGAGATGCCCCTTCCCGTCGCGGAAGGAGGGTAACTGCGAATTGGGGGCAGCCGTGGCCAATGTCCGCCCCGCTCTTCGTCTAAGGCTTAGGGAGAAAGAAACAACTCTATAAAAAAGTACAGGAGGCTGGGGTCCGTTTGAGCTTTGTTCAAAACGTTACAAGTGATGGTTTCAAATTAACGCAGTTACTACCTCAAAGATGAAATTCACGCAGGTTTGGAAAATTGCAGGCCTTTCCATTTTCACATTCGGCCTCGGTTCTGGCATTTTGACTTCCAAGAGGGCTCCCGAGGCTTGTCCAAGTTGCAAAATGATTGAATCGCTTCAGTCATTCCACAAGTATGAACGGAATGTTTGCTACCCGCTCTACACTCTTGCCAAAACCAAACGTTCAGCAGTAAACAGGTCACACGGCTCCAGCTTTCGGCAAGTTCCCATCCCAGTGGGGAGAGCAGATGAAATTCGAGGTTGAATAGACGGTTTCAGGAAGAGGCAAGGGCTATGAAGGACATAAACTGGTAGGAGAAGGTCTCGAGGGAGGAGAAGGGGTAGAGAGGAACGTCTTCTCTGAGGAGGGACCGTTTGTGCTCAGGCTGAATGCTGAGAAGGAGCCATGATGCCTTGACCCTGCCATTTAAGAAGCCCCTTCTGATTTGAAATACACTTTTCATCTGTCCTCGGAAGGGCGGAATGCTCCAATTCATAACACCACCACGGCTCAATTAAAGACAGCAACCTCCTCCTTTCAAGCTGAGGGAGATGAGGTTTGCCGAGGTTCGAGGCTACTTGGTGCTGTTTAGAACCAGAACCCTGAGTTCCCTGGGCTGTCAAAGGCACGTTCTGCCGTGATGAATTTGACCTACAGAGCAATGTTTTGGGGTAAGTGGGAGTGGGGAATCTTTCTCCTCATGGTGTAAATGAGCAACTGGGTCACCGATTGTGGCTTAAGGAAGGCCTTCAGTGCTCCCGATGACAGCCACCACCACTGTAACCCCTGCGACCAGTCCCAAGTGCCTTCCACATGCCAAGCGTGTGCCGCCCGTGCAACAGCTTGCAAGCGGGCATGGTTATTCCTGTTTTTCAGTTGAAGAAACGGAGCCTCAGAAAGGCTAAAATTCCTTTCCAAAGTCTCCCAGCTGGGGAGGAGACAGTGGTGTATAATTTTCTTTCATGCATGTAGGCTCTGCCATTAAATGTTGGGTTCTCTGTTAACCTACTGTGTGACCTTAAGTGAACTGCCCAACTTCTCTGAACCTTTGTTCCTTTCATCTGTGAAGTAGGGCTGATCTTAATACCTGCATCACAAGTACTCATCCCATAGCCTGGCATAGAACGAGTGCTCCGTAAATGTTAGATATTGGAATTATTCAAGTGGCACCGTGGAATTTGGTGCCCAGGTCTGCAGAGCTCAGGAGCCTGGATCGGTGCTGTTATTTCATGTGACCTTGCAGTTACCACGGCTGCTGCCCGTTGGAAACCATGGGTAACCCTCCAAAAACAAAGCTCAGCTCCTGAACACATAGAGAGGTGCTTAGCAGTTGCACTATACTTGTGGATAAATTGAATGACTCTGGAGGTTCCCTCAGATGCCAGGAGACAGAGATGTTTAAATATTTACCCTGGTGATTTATTATCCCAAGATTCTCAGCAGAAAATGTCAAAGGGAAATTCATTTGACAAGTGAAGAGTACTTCTACCCTCTCATGTTTTTAAGCTGCAGTACTGGCCAGGGAGGGGTCAGTTAGCAAATAATTACCCGTAGCTCGTACTAGGTCCCAGGCAGAGCCCAGGTTTTTACCCCAGCCTTCCCACCTCGCTGGGTATTGACAAACTGCTGGCTTCTCAGAGGCCATGATTGCAAAGGTCTGGAGAAAGAGAACGGTAAGTCACTAGCTTCGAGGTTTTCTGGCCTCTCTTTGGACTTGGTTGACACCATATAACAAAATACCACAGACCAGATGGCTAAACAACAGAAACTTACTCTCTCACAGTTCTGGAGGCTGGAAGCCCAGGATCAGGGTGTCGGCAGGTTCAGTTTCTTCTGGCCTCCCTCCTTGGCTTGCCTTCTCCCTGTGTCCCCACATGGTCTTTCCTCTGTGTGCACACATCCCCGGTGTCTCTCTTGTGTCAGAATTTCCTCTTCCTCTAAGGCCACCAGATTGGTTGAGTGCTCAGCTAACGTCCTTGACAAACCCTATCTCCACATGGCCACATTCTGAGGTAGTGGGGGTTACGGCTTCAGCAGGGGAATGTGGAAGCAGGGGACGGGTCAGCTCATAACGTGGCCTTTCCACAGAGCAGCCACTCGGGCCCCACAAGGCCACAGGTATGGAAGGGAATGGCTGCCTTTTGGCAAACGTGGGAAGAAGAAACTTCATTGCACCAACCCACTGAGGCTGCTCCTGCGTGTTGCCCCCTGGTGGCTGAACAGGTCCCTGCTCTCCCCAGCCTCTCTTCTAAAAGGCAGGCACTTTGACCCTCAGAGAGAACGCTTTCCCTTCTGGTGACCTGAGGTGCTCACAGAGGATGCCCTACTTCTCTCCACAGAAGGAGTTTCCTGAGATCCTTGGGGGCTCCAACAAGTCTCTCGCCCTGCACTTGCTACAAACAGTCCTGGTAAGTGAGCTTGGCCAACTGATTTTTCGGAGTCGTCTATTCAACAAACCTCCTTGGGCCCTCCTTGGGAGAAGGGTCTGGGGCTATAGACGTTCCTCATTCACTCGCTCAGTGAATCTTTGCTAAGTAGGGTTCCACCATCCCTTATTCAGTCTCAAAATCCAGGGAACTCTGAAAACTAGCCCACAGAGTGGCCACCCCCCAGAGCATGTGACATCATAATGCAGCCTCGGTACTGAATTATCTGCGTATAGTCTGAAAAATTCTAAATTCTGAAACTCACCCAGGACTAGGCACCCATATTCACGAGATGCCAGCAGGGCACTGTATCAGGTTCTAGCAAGACCAGGGACCATCACTCAATCATTTATTCTTTCACTCCCTGCATGGATATATCACTATCGGGTCTTAAGATGAAGGGTGGATTCCTTTCTCTTCTTCCTTCCTTGCTGTAAACATTTATCCAGCACGAACTCTGTGCCAGGTTCCTTTTGTTCACGTATTCATTGAATGGATGTTTCTTGAGCACCCACCTGCCCCAGTGCGTCCCCGCGCACTGAGGTGCCCTGAGAAGCAGGCACTCCCCTCATGCTTGCAGAATCTGCAGGCTGTGGGGTGGGTGGAAGGAGGAGGCACTTCAGTACAGTGTCTAGCAAACCAGAGCAGAGGATGTCCGAGGCCCTCTGCTGCCCGCGGGAGAGAGCAGGTGGCTCCCTCGGGGAGAAGGGCCTTGAAGAATGAGTTAGGTTTGTCCTGCTCATGGAGGAACAGGGGCCAGGGGAGCCAGAGGACCCACCATGAGCAGTTAGGAGCAGAGCGGTGTGGGGAGGTCGGCGGCTGGGGTTGCTAAAGCACAGGAGGAGGCTCGCAGCTCTTAGAGGCTCCAAAAGGCATGTGAAGTTCATCCCAGGGTCTGGGAACAGAAGAGTGACCTGATTCGATTCCCATTTTGGAAAGAGTCTTCTGGACTCGGAGCGAGCCAGACTGAAGGGAGGGGACGCTGCAGGCCCCAAGGCTCAGGGAGGAGGTTTGATGAGTCTCAGCTGTCTGGCAATGAGAATCGGGACTAAGGTTTGAGAGATATTTAAAATATAAGCCAGATAGCGGGACCTCTCAGGCTGGATTGCAGATGGCCTCAGGCAGGAGGAGGTCATTGATCTGGGCCTTAGGAAAGGGGAACATTCGAGCAGACGGCTTTTCAAGAGGAGAAGGTATCTTGAGCCAGACCCCAGGAGTGGGAAGTAGGCTTTGTGGCAAGGTGCAGGAGGACTGGAAGTGTGTGCAATCTCTCCTAGGGGGCAAAGCAAGAAGTACTTTTCAAATGATTAAGTTGTTCTCGATGCAGAAAGCAGAACCTTGCTCTAGAATCCCAGGGGGTTTGCACAATGAGTGTCCCCCTGGGGCTCGCCAGAGGCTCCACAGAGCATCTGTACCCACCTTGGACACCTTGAGCATCTAGGGGTCTGCTGGTCATATGGTCCAAGTCAGGCGCACTTGCACCAGAGCCTAGAGCTGCTCTGGGCCTGATTAAAAACACTCAGCCTTCAGAGGACCCCCTGAACAAGTCTGAGCAGTGCTCTCTGGTGTGCTCTCTACTGTCTCCAAATTCCAAAGAAACTTCTGCAGGGCTGTGCCTATTTTCACATGGCGGGTGGGATGGCTGGTGGTCGAGGTGCCATGACTTATCCCAGCATTTCCCAGACCCCCAGATCCCCAAGAACATCACCAGTGTGGCAGACCCTGAATCTCCATGAAGATTACTTTGCACCGTCCAGCATTTGTGCTTGGGGCAATTGGAGGGATAGAAGTCTGGGAGGCAGCCCTGTGATGGGTCAGGAATGCACAGGGATTTGGCAGAGGGTCTCGGGGGGACTGACAGAACTGAAGACGGGCTCTGTGCCAGACAGCACATTTCTTTCTTCGTATCTCATGTAATCCTCCGAACAACCCATTTTTTATAGATGAGGGAACTCCAACAAGAGATCAACTAGCTCAAATCAAACAGCAAAGGACCAGAGGAGCGCTGCTTCTGGTGGGCTGGCCTCATGGGTGTGCGACCTGCGTAGTCGCAAAGGTCTACACTCAGAAGAGTCCTACACTTGGTTGAATGTTCTGTTGTCAGTCACCATCTTGAAATTGGTATCATTTTTGAACACAGAGCCCCACATGTTCCCTTTGCTCTGGGCCCCACAAACCATGTAGCCCGTGCTGCCCGGGGATGGCTCTTTCTGAAATATCTCAGAGAGGCACGTGCACGCTGTGATGAGAAGCATGCAGTCTGGCTGCAGATAGACTTGCGGAAGATTCGTGGTTGCGCCAGTTTGGACAACCACTTACCCTCTCTAAGCCTCAGTTCCCTCATCTGTGAAATGGGGCTAATTTTGATATTTGCACCAGAGGGTCACTGTGTGGATTAGATGAGACACTGCATGTAAAGACCCCAGAATCATGCCCGCCCAAGCAAATGCTCAACGTGTTGGCTGTTGTTGACCTGGGTCTCCTGTGACCATGATTTTTTACAGCACATCCCCAACCAGTATTTATACCTTGTGGCTGATCAATACTTCTCCAACAAGCACTCCCCGGTTGAGATACGAGATAGTTTTCTGGACTTGCTTGGAGATGTGTTCTTTGTGGTCCCTGGGGTGGTCACAGCTCGATATCACAGAGGTGAGTCTCTGAGTACCCCCACCCCCTACCCCCAGCAGGGTCACACCCCAGCAAGGCCAGTGGCTGCAGAGAGTCTTGTGGCCTGACGCCTGGCCACCTGTTCCACCCTTCTGTTCCCTCAGTGAGAGGGAATTCCCAAGAATGTGTGGGAATTGATGACCTTTGCAATTCCTCTGCCTTTCAGGGTTCAGGGATGTTGATCTGTTCTGCTGTTTCTGTTTCTTCTCCTTCAGGACCATGCAGAAAATTCCCACCTCCCCATAATTTGGGGGGACTCGTTTCCCAGACTCCTTTCTCTTTGGAAGTGTCTTCCCAAGCATTTCAGCTCTAAGGAGTAGTGGAGCAACCAGAAAAAGAGTATTACTTGTAGGGACACAAGCCTTGTCTCTCCCTCCCCCCTCCCCGCCCTAATTCCTTCTCTCTCTCCCTCTCTCTCTTTCTTCCATTCCCCTTTCCTCCTCTTTCCACAATTTTTTATCAAGAGCCTACTATGTGCCTGACAGTATCCTGGACCCTAGAGATACAGCACTGAACAAAACAAAGACCCTGCCATGATGACACTCACATTCTAGTTGGGGAGACTGATAACAAACAAGTAAAGAGAGAATATGTATGTTTTAGATGGTAATATAAGTAAGATAAAACCAGATAGAGGATAACAGTTGCAGGGCACTGCGGGATTCTGTATCATAAGGTCTACAGAGGTGACAAGGGAATGAGTAGCAAGAATCAGCTCTTGAATTCGGAAAGACAGAGGTCACTGGTAACCATGGCAGGAGCTATTGTGATGGGATGATGTAGGTAAAAGACTGGTTAAAATGGATTCAAGAGAAAGTGGGCAAACTGATCTTCAGAAAATACATCCCAATCTCAAAATCTCAGCAGTGGTTTTGGGAAAAAATGAACAAAATGATTTTGAAAATTTATGTGGAAATGCAAGGATAGCCAAAACAATCTTGAAAAAGAATAACAAAGTTAGGGGGCTTACATGTTATCTGATTTCGAGTCTTATTTTTGAGATGCAGGAATTAAGAAAGTCTGGTATTGGCTGAAGGATAGACAAACAGAACAGAGTGGAGAGCCCAGAAAATAGTTAGCCAATTTTTGACAGAGGTGTTGAGATAATTCAGTGGAGAAAGGAAATTCTGTTCAACAAATAGAGCTGGGATAACTGGATATTTATGTAGAAAAAAGGAACCTCAACCCCCTTACTCACACTATATACAAAAATCAATGTGAGATGAGTTGTAGATCCAAATATAAAAGCTAAAATTGTCCTTAAGCGAAATTAATATATATTTTTTTGCTCATCAAAAAACACTGTTAACAATGTTAGCAAAATGGTGGAAGAGGGAATTCCAAAAATCTGTTCCACCACAAAAGCAGTGAGTAAACTGGTAAGTACTGTCAGAATCAATTTGATCAGAATCTGGAAACAAATCAAGGGTTTATAGCAAGCAAGTGAACATTTAATCAAGATCTAGATCCTTGAGTCTCAGTGAGAGAGTGTGGCATTTTAACTTACCCTGCACCATTTCCTGCTACCAGCTAGGCAGTGGCCTCAAAGACAGCAGCCCACATTTGTAGTATAGACTCCTAGTACTGGAGGGAGAGAAAAGGACCTTATACCCAAAGAATTGTGGTTATTTGCTTTGAGCTGGTGGCTCCTTAAACAACTAAGCTCGATGGGCTTGCTTTTATTTTACGTAACCCAGAACGCTCTCAGGGATTAGGCACCTACCTGGAGGGCATTTTTCACAAACATTTAAAGGTAAATGCATTTGCTGAGGTGCCTGGGTGGCTCAGTTGGTTAAGGGTCCAGCTCTTGATTTTAGCTCAGGTCATGATCTCAGGGTGTGAGATTGAGCCCTGCATCGGGCTCTGCACCGGGCATGGAGCCTGTTTAAGATTCTCTCTCTCCCTCTCCCCAGCCCTGCTCACATGTGCATATGCATGAGTGCTCTCTCTAAAAATAAATAAATAAATAAATAAATAAATAAATAAATAAATAAATAAAAATTTATTTGCTGCTGCCACCAGAGGCAAGGGATAACAGTTGAATAAACAATAGACAACATTTGGGAGGAAAAGCTGGGCAATGGAATGCTCTGGGAATAAAGGTTTGAGAAGCTCCCTCATATCCCTGGGAATTTAGAAGGCCTCGTGCATGTCCAGAGTGGGGAGCATGCTCAGAAGAGGCCTGAGATGGCCCTAAGCTGTTACATCTGGCTGACCTGAAGCCTCCATGCATATAAAAAGTGGAAGCTAAGTAAAAGTTGCAAACTGTCTGAGTGTTGAGGGCATGCTCCAACACACACATAATGCCCATCTTCCAAGATTGGGAGGCTTTGTTTGTTTGTTTTAAGCATTTATGAAAATCTCAGCTGACCCATAAAATTATTAGTTGACTGCTAAGATAACAGGAGAAAAAAAACTTCGGTGGCCACACGTGATGAAGAATAGTCAAAATTAGTACAGAAATATTTCTAAACAAACAACAGCAACCACAACAAGCAGTAATAGTAAAACCATGGACAAAGGGTAGAATCTGATGTTTAGAGTTGCCACCTTATAATATTCAGAATCTCCAGGTTTCAACAAGGCATGCAAAGAGATGGGAAAGTATGGCCCACAGATAGGAAAAAAAGAAATTAATAGAAACTGTCCCTAAGAGCCCCAGACATTGGATTTACTAACCACTTTAATCCAACTATTAAATATACTCAAATAGCTAAAGGAAACCACATATAAAAAATTAAAGGAGAATGATGTTTCACCACATAGAGAAGCAATAAAGAGAGAATTTATAAAATTATAAAAAGGACCAAATAGACATTCTGGCATTGCAAAATACAACTGGAATGGAAAATTCACTAGAGGGACTCAATGGCTGATTTGAGCATGGAGAAGAAAAAAACAGAGAACTTGAACATAAATCCATAGAGATTACCCAATGTGAGGATCAGAAAGATAAAGGAATGAAGAAAAATGAACAGAACCCAAGAGACCTGTGGAACACCATCAAACATCCCAACATATGTATGATAGGACTTCCAGAAAGAGAGGAGAGAGAAAAGAAGTGAAAATAATATTTAAAGAAATAATGATCAAAATGTCTCAAATTTGATGAAAGATGTAAATAGTCATGTCCATGAATTTCAGTGAATCCCAAGTAGGAGAAATGCAAAGAGATCCACATAGAGACATATTATAATCAAACACCCCAAACAGAGAAACCCCTGAAAGCAGAAAAAGCGAATATACTAATCATGTACAGAGTAGCTTCAATAAGATTAACAGCTGATTTCTCAACAGAAACCACGGAGGCCAGAGGCAATAGAATAACATATTCAAAGTGCAGAAAGAAAGAAAAAAAGCCTGCCAACCAAGATTTCCATATCTGTCAAAACTATCTTCAAAAATGAAGGGGTAATCAGGACCCTCCCAGATAAACAAAAATTGAATTTGTCACTAGTAAACCTGCCAGACAAGCAATGCTAAAGGGAGTCCTTAAGGCTGAAACAAAAGGACACTAGACAGTATCTCAAATCCACAAGAAGAAAAAACGACACCACTCATGGTACCCACATTACCTATGTTTACTTACTGAAGTCAGTACTAATTAATTTTTGGTTCTCTAATGTCTCTTTGTTTTCCTATATGCTTTAAAAGACAACTATACGAAATAATAATTATGTTTTCACATACAGTGCATCAAGGTGCAATTTGTGATAATAATATAAAGGCATAGAGCCATAAAGAGAGAAAGTTTTTATATACTATTGAAACAAATTTGGTATTAATTTGAAATAGATTATTATAAATTAGGATGTTAATTGTAATCCTCAGGGCAACCACTTAGAAAATAACCAAAAATATGTATAGTAAAAAAAAAAAAAAACGAGAGGGGAATCAAAATGGTACACTGAAAAATATTATCTAACATAAAAGAAGGCAATAATGGAAGAATTGAAGAATAAAAAAAGATATAAGGTGTATGGAGAACAAATAGTAAAATGGCAGAAATAAGTCCTTTATAGTCAGTAATTACTCTAAATGTAAATGGATTTTCTCAAAAGGCAGAGATTGCAGAATGAATGGATTATAAAAACACTCCCAACTATATGCTGTCTACAAGAGACTCACTTTAGAACTAAAGACACAAATAGGTTGCAGGTGACAGTGGATTCTTAGATATAACAACAAAAGCATAATCAAAAAAGAAAAAACCCAGATAAATTGGACTTCATTAAAATGAAAAATTATTGTGCATCAAAGGGCAATATAAAGAAAGTAAAAAGGCAACCCACAGAATGGGAGAAAATATTTGCAAATCATTTATATGAGAGGGGTCTATTATTTGGAATATATAAAGGACCCTATAACTCAGCAAAAAACCAAACAAGTCAATTCAAAAATGGCAAAGGATTGAATGAACATCTCTGCAAAACAGATCTATAGGTGACTCATAAGCACATGAAAGGTGACCGATATCATCAGCCATCAGGGAAATGCAAATCAAAATCACAGCGCCATACCCCTTCATACCCACAAAAGTGGCTGTAAGAAAAGAACAAACAAACAAACAAAAACCATAAAATAACAGTGTTATTGACAATGGAGAAACTGGAAATCTTATGTACTGCTGGTGGGTCTGGTAAATGGTACATGCAATGTGGAAAATGGTTTGGCTGTTCCTCAAAAAATTCAACATAAAATCACCATATAACCCAGCAATTCCACTCCTAGGGATAGACCCAAGATAACTGAATACCAGATGGTCAAGCAAAAATTGTACATGAATGTTCATAGCAGCCTTATTTAGAGAGGCCAAAAAGTGGTAACAAACCGAAGACGCATCAGCTAATGAATGGATAAACAAAACGTGGTGTATACACACGATGGGTTATCATTTGGCCCTAGGAAAAAATACTGATACATGCTACAGCGTGGTTGAACCATGAGAACATTATGCTAAGTGAAAGAAACCAGACACAAAAGCCACATGTATGATTCCATTTATATGAAATGTCCAGAATAGGCAAATCCGCAGAGCCAGAAAGCAGTTTCCAAAGGACAGGAGGGAAGGGCAAACAGGGAATGACTGCATAATGGGTCCGGGGTTTCTGTTTGGGGTGCTAAAAATGTTCTGGGCCTAGATAGCAGTAATGGTTGTACAACATTCTGAATGTCCTAAAACCTACTGATTTATATACTTAAGAGAGATTAAAGTGGTGAATTTTATGTTACATGTATTTTACCTAAAACAAACAAACAAGCAAAAACCCAATGCTGCTATGAAAATGAGAAGGCAAGCCACAGACTGGAAGAAGATATTCACAACATAATTATCTGACAAAAAATTCACATCCAGCATATGAGAACTCTTAAAATTCAATAATGAAAAGACAATCCAATTACGAATGGATAAAAGGCTTGAAAGGACACTTCATAAAACAAGATACAGGAAAGCCTTTTTTGGGGTGCATGAGAAGGTACTCAACGTTATTAGTCGTCAGGGAAATAAAAAATAAATCCCAAATGAGGAAACCATGTACATCTCCTAGAATGGCTAATACCGAAAACACAAACTTACCCACAGGTACTGCCAAGGATGTTGAATATTCAGAAATATCATGTACTTCTGGAAGGAATGTAAAATGGTACAGCCGTTCTGGAAAACGGTCAGTTTCTTATAAAATGAAGTGCACACCTACCCTACTACTCAACCATTCTACTCTTAGGCATTCACTGAAGAGAAGTGAAAGCATATGTCCTTACCAAAGACTTCTATATGGACATCCATAGTGGCTTTAATCATAATAGCACCAAACTAGAAAGAACCCAAAAGTCTATCGTCAGATGAGTGGGTAAATACATTGTGGTCTATTCATGCGAGAGCCATACTAATTGATGATAAGAAGGGATCAACGACTGATCCATGAAATACCATGGATCAATCTCAACAACGTTACATCCAGGAAAAGAAGCCAGACACACAAAAAGTATATATGTTGTGTTATTCCATTTATGCGGAGGTCAAGGACAGGCAAAAATTAATCTGTGGTGACAATCAATAAAAACATTGATTGTCTCCTGGTAGAGTGACTACAAAGACACACAAGGGAATTTTCCAGGGTGATAGAAATGCTCTGCGTGCCTTGGCATGGTGGTTACAGGAATGTGTATACATTTGTAAAAACTCATCAAACCAGATACTGCACTTTTTATTGTCCATAAATGACACTTCAAATAAGAGAGAGAGAGAGAGAATGAGGAGAGGGAGCAGAGATAAATGAGTATTGTAGGGTCTTGCTAGAAGGGAATTTAGAGAGAGAAGCCAGGACCCAGAGGGGAAGCTGAGACCAAGAGTATGTGTGTTTGTGTGTGCCTGTGTGTGTGTGCACACGTGTGCGTGTGTTAACGGGAGACTTTGTAAGCACGTTGGCTACTGATGGCAGTGGTCCAGTAGAGAAGCATTGATGATGCAGGGAAACGTGGGGGTGAGGAGGAATTACAAAGCAAAGACCTTTAGCAGAAGAGAGGAGAAGGAATGTTGGAAGCAGGAAATAACTTTGGTTTGTCTCTGGACAGTTGAACCGGAATCAGTGGGAAAAAGTCACAGGGAGGTAGTTCTTCACTCGGTAGGAACGGCTCAGAGTGAAGTGAAGAACTATTGCCCTCTTGGTCTGCCCGGAGGGTAGTGAGCTCTTGTCACCACGGTGCAGGGGCTGCTGTGGCAGCCAGTGCCTGCCTCCAATAAGGAAGAGGGAAGTTAGCAGGGTTCAAGTCACCTATTGTCTCTGAGCCGTCCCACCCACGGGTGTGGAGGACCTGCTGGGTGGGGATGCGGGGCCAGCCACAGGTCCTCTCCTACCTCGTGCAGATGCTGGCGCACCTGTCTACTTCTACGAGTTTCAACACGGGCCCCAGTGCTTAAAGGACACAAGGCCAGCTTTCGTCAAAGCCGATCACTCTGATGAAATCCGCTTTGTCTTTGGAGGTGCCTTTCTGAAAGGCGACGTTGTCATGTTCGGTAAGGAACAGGCTTGGGGAGGGGGGGGTTCTGCTCTTGCAGGGACTCGAGCTGGGGGTGAGCTGGGGAGAAGACACAACTCCCCAACCCGACATGATTCAAGAGCCCTGGAGTACTGGTGGGTTAGAATTAACCAGTGGTTTATAGACACAACCATTCCCTGGAAAATGCCCCCACTCTTATTTTTAGAAACCAAGATGAAAAGGAGTTGCCAGCATTTGCCTGATGCGTGTTTCTGTTTCTGCTAAAGCCTAAAGGGCTGGGCAGTTGGCAGCACTCATGCGATCTTATTTATTTTTATTTTTTTTTAATTAGACCCACTTCCTTTTCTCTGACCACTGGTCTTACTCTCCCTGCCCTTTCCAGAACTGTTGATGAGGCTGCCACCCAGGGCTTTAAAGGGCAAAAAAAAAAAAAAAAAAAAAAAAAAACTCCACAAAACAACAACAAACAACCCACATTTTTCATAATTCCCGGCGTCCTCTGGACCCAGGTGATCTAAGGTAGATGTTCTTGAGCTGCTTCTAGTGAGGTTATCTCATTCATTCCTGAATTTATGACCCATTCAGGGCCTAAAATAAGGAGCCAATGAGATGAGTTTATCCATAGAAACAAATTATAGGAACTACACACTACAGATATCACTAAAATATTTCGTTAAAGAAATTGCTCGATACAGGCTCTTGACCAGTTGCTGCTGGCCTCTCGACGATGAGGACAGAGCCTCCACATAAGTGCGTTGGTGCGCTGAGGTTTATCTGTGTCATTTATTCATTCCATCCTTGTAATGCAGATAATAACACCACTACCTCTTCGGTTGTCATAAGGATTCAGTGAAACAACTCTCACGAGGCACACAGTGAGTGCTTAATAAATGGCACTCTTACTATTACTTCGCAGCCATCACCAAGCTCGTACTGTGGGACGGGCATAGGACTCTCCAAATGGGAAAAAGTGAACCACATTTGTGTCAAAGTTTAAATTCCTTAATATCTAAAGAGCTCCTAGAATCGGTGGGAAAATAACAACCCAGGGGAAAACTGGCTAGCAGATACAAATAGACAGTTTATGGAAAAGGAAACACGCGTGACTTTTAAAAACCACTTGACCTCACCCATAACAAGAAGATTGCACACTAACCTTGACTGCGGAAGCCTTTTTCATCTATCAAGGTTGGAAAGAGCAATACATTTTACATAATGTATTTGAGCAGGTGTGGGGAGACAGACAACCTCATATATTAATGCAAAACTCCCAGATTTAAAATGCAGATAGTCTTTTCCCGAGCAATCCAACTTCTAGAATTTTTTTGTGCAATTATACTTGCACACAGGCAAAAGTATAGGCACACTCGGAAGCATTGCTTTTACCCGCAAAAGATTGAAAACGATGTGAAGATCCACCAAGAGAGTACTGGATGTATGAATTACATATTCATATATAATTGCATATATACATATTTATGCATTATACATTTAGAGAACAACAAATGGCAATAAATGGAAGGTTTATAGGCGACAGTGTGGAACTATCTCCTGGATATGAGTTTAGTGAAAAGAAAAAGACGCAGAATATGTGCTCCTATTATACTGAGTGTGTAAAGAGTTGATCGCTTGAACCCTTGTACACATCTAGCCTGCCTTCGGAGGGCACTCAAAAAGCTGGGAGCTACGGTTGCCTCTGAGGCTGGGGACTGGGTGTCTGGAGGGAAGAGATGGCAGGGAAACTATTGTCATTAGATACCCTTCCTGCATTTTGGATTTTGTACTTTGGGCAAGTATTCACTTTCTCAAATAAAGAAATGCAATAATTAATTAATTGTTTGAGGGGGGAGTGGTGGAAAGAGGGGGGGTGGTCTCTGTCCCCCGGGAACTTGCAGCCTCGTGGGAAGGCTGGAGGAGCAGTGGCTAGACGGGGAAGCTGTGTGTTCAGCACCCTCTGGCATTCAGAAGCCACGATTCCTTGGGTGAGCCCTGGCTGCTCTGGGCCTCAGTACCTGCAGGTGCAAAATGAATGCATTGATTGGTGGGCTGGTGAGATGATCAGGCGGGAAGGGAGACGTGAACGTGCTTCAGCAGACCTGAGTCACCTTGGCTTTCCGGTGAATCCGTGTGAGAGCCAGACTCTGCCATTGTCTCCTTCAGAAGGAGCCACCGAGGAGGAGAAATTGCTGAGCAGGAAGATGATGCGGTACTGGGCCAACTTTGCTAGGACTGGGTAAGTGAGCACACCTACCGCCGCCCCCGGCCTCCCCCACAGTCAGGTGTTGGAGGATGGAAATCTCACCCCCGTCTGTGTCCTCACTTCCAGGGACCCTAACGGGGAAGGCCTGCCTCTGTGGCCGGCCTACAGCCAGAGCGAGCTGTACCTGAAGCTGGATTTGAATGTGAGCGTGGGACAGAAACTGAAGGAGCAGGAGGTGGAGTTTTGGTCAGATACCCTCCCCCTGATCATGTCCACTTCCACAGCCCTCCCTGGTCCTCCTTCCACCTTACTCTCCCTTTCTCTGCTCCTGCCTTTCTTCTTCTCCTCTGCTCCTTAAGAAATTCTGTGATTTTGGTTTTCCTTCTTTTGCAATTTGCCCCATGATCATTAGCTCCATTTTTATGTTTAGCTACTTTGTGGAATCAACTGCTTTTACTGATGTTTTATGGACGTGGGGATGATCCCTAGGGGACTTCGTTTCAATATCAAACAATGCTGCTTGCCTTGGAACGCTACCAGATCTCTTTAATAAATCTGCAGGAGGGCCGGCCTATTGGTTGACATCATAATGATCTTGTTACTAAGAGGAAACAAAATCAGAACGTGATATATGTACAGGGAGCAGGATTTAATTCTGTGCTCAAAACTCCCTCCGTCCCCCAGCATCCAAGGTGAAGTAGACTTCCTATCAGAGGCGTGTGTTACCTGAAATCTGGAGTGCTCCAATTCCAATCCAGGCAGGTTTCAGCCACAAGCCAGGCATGGATATCCTGAACCTCAATGGCTTGAACTGGGTCTTTTCTCCAGGTCGGGAGATATACGGGGAGGAGGGGTGGGGGTGCCAGAGAGCCTCCTCCTCAGCAATGGAAGCCAGAGGTCCTCCAAGGTCAGGAGCCAAGGAATCAGACGTCTGGTGGCAAAGTCAGGTCAAGGGGGACACCGAGGAGAAAAGATGTTTGCCTTATGGGGTGGAGATTAATCCATCCTTCCATAAGCCTACACTGGGTGCCTGATGTGTGCCAGACATAGCCCCACTGGGGCTGCGGTGAAAGCATTCACCCAAGTGAAAAGCTGATGACATAAATTTGATAAGCTCATTTAGGGAGAGTAAGGTGTTTTATGAAAGTATAACAAGGGGACCTAATTTAGATGCAAGTCTTAGGAGGTTCTCTCTGGAGAAAGGACAAATTAAAGTTGACCAGATGATAGGTAGGGAGAATGTATTCAAAGGATACACTTTTAGGTTTTTTTCCTTCAAGATTTTATATATATTTTTGTATATTTATTTGAGAGAGAGAAAGAGAGAGAGAGAGAGAGTGAACAAGCAGAGGTGAGGGGAAGAGGGAGAGGGACAAGCAGACTCCCCACTAAACATGGAGCCCGATGTGGGGCTCGATCCCAGGACCCTGAGATCATGACCTGAGCCAAAGGCAGGTGCTTAACTGACTGAGCCACCCAGGGGCCCCACACTTTTACTTTTTATATCATATTATAATTTAATATTTAATTTAGTGTTTTTGTAATTATATATTAATTTATAATTTATATTTAATATGTTAATATATTTAATATTCAATATAATTTGATATTTAATTTAATTCATATTTTAACTACATAATCCCTATTCTATCCATGTAATTTACCAGGGTAATTAGTTTTTCTTTGTGATTGCTTCAAGATTACATGTGAGGTGCATGGAGTAGGAGAGTTTCTGAAATGTCAGTAATGTACAGTTTCTCTGAGTCAGAGATCTCCAACTCCTAGCCTCAATTTGGCCCGCAGAAATGTTTTGTTTAGCCCAAAGATATCAAAAACATTTTGGAATTAGTTTCCGGTTAATATGAAATCAGGGAATTTCACTTTAAAAGCCATGTTTCCAGGCCCTCCAGAGGAAAAGATGGAAAAGGAAAAGAGGAGGAGGGGGAAGAAGAAATCCAGCAACACTAGAGCTGCATTCTGCGTGGTCTCCAGGGCTTCTGACAGCCCATACGTCACCTTTGTGCAAATTAGAAGGTATCCTTTCTTCAAAACCCTCTACAGGCATCTTCCAGGAAATCATCATCATCAGCGATAGATATCTACACCTGTGATGTGAATGGTATCTCCTCTGAAGTAGTGCTCTTGTGCAGTACACAACCTACACAACTGTTCTCAGTGACCCCGATGGAACAACCTGCAGGAACTGAGGAGAGGCCACCCCTTTACCTAGGCATAAGCTCTCCATTTTTCACAGTCCTCACTATTCCCCTTTGCGGGAAAGATTTGGTTTGTCTCCAGAGCTTTGTTGGACTTGAATTGAGGTAGTGATTCAGGTCCAAGATTGTAGGGGGAAGAAAAGATTTTCTGTAAAAAAGGAGGTTGTTTAATTTGTCTTGTGCCTGGTCCATGTCACTCATTGATATTACCCGACCCCTGAAGATGTTTAGGTTTGGACCCCTGGCCTCTCATTTTACAGACATCTATGGAGACTTGCAGGAATTCGCCCAAGATCACCCAGTGAATTAGGAGCAAGTCAAAGCCAGGCCTCGAGTCTCTTGTCGTTCCAGAGCAGAACTCTTTCTGCCATGCTCCCTGCCTCCCTCAGCATAGGGTCCAAATGTGGTGGATTGTCTCTGGCTGAGGTGGTTGTGGAAGGGGGTGGATCAACAATACTCGGGGCATTTTCTGGTTCTCGGAAGAGGAACCAAGCCACACACGAGCAAGCTGGAAATTCAGTTGCCTGTGCAGCTGCGGAAGGCTAATTTCTACACTGATATTTG
Organism: Ursus americanus; assembly: GCF_024610735.1. Taxonomy (NCBI): domain Eukaryota; kingdom Metazoa; phylum Chordata; class Mammalia; order Carnivora; family Ursidae; genus Ursus; species Ursus americanus. Next base: position 13,113,947 of record NC_142147.1, on the reverse strand, counting down.
GCTAAACGAACAGCTAGAAAACACCACTCAACTCATTTTTTAAAATACTATCATATTAAATGACATTACACTTATTTATATACTGCACCCAGTCCCAGCATCCTCAAATACAGTTCTAATTTTGGTAGGTGTCTAGCAAGAGGGAGCATATTTCCAACGCATCTAGATACAAGGCCCTCTTTCCTCCTTATTCCTGTCCACGTGCCGTCAGATGTTGTACTGCGTTGAAACTGAAATATAAATGCCACTTGGCATCCTGCTTTTTCCATTTTATTCAGGGTTTGCTATCAGAGGAGTAAGCAGAGGAATCACCCAGAGGGCTTTTCCAAAATTCCACTGCCCAAGCCGCTCCCCAGTCCAACCGAACCAGAAACCTCTCGGATGGAACCTGGAAAGGCACATTTTCACTTTGTAAGCATTAGCTGCACACCCCGATGAAGAACTGCTGAGTATTCACAGTGTGGTATTTGGATTCCAAGTTTCTAGAGCCTCTTCAAAGAATCGGCTTTCCTATCTGTCTGACGTGGCTATGTCACCATCTCTAGCCAGTAGCCGGCTCCTGGGACGCTTGCGGATATAAATTGTTGAGCAGCTTTGGGAATGAGTGATTTTACTTTTTACAGCTATTCCTGTCACGTGGATCTGCAGAAGATGGACCCGGCGACAGGCCATGCCCTTTTTAAATTGCGCTTCCTTTTTTTTTTTTTTTAAGATGTTATTTATTTATTTATTTGAGAGAGAGAGAGAGGGAGAGCGCACACAGAGAGAGAGGGAGAAGCAGACTCCCCGCTGAGCAGGGAGCCCAGTGCGGGGGCTCCATCCCAGGACTCCAGGATCATGACCCGAGCTGAAGGCAGATGCTTAACCCACTGAGCCACCGAGGTGCCCCTAAATTGCTCTTTTTATGTTCTACAAATTCACTTCCCCAAAGGGTCCCTTCACTTCTTATCAGCAACACAGATACATCACTTCCCATTCACCTCTGCTTTCCTACCACTGTGAAGACAGAAAATATTTCATTACTTTCTTATTGTAAATTAAACAAGTTCCTTTTTTACAGAAACCCCCCCCCCCCCAACTTACAATCTTGGACCTGAATCACTAAAGCAAGTCAAATCCAGCAAAACTCAGGAGACAAACCAAATCTTTGCCTGTGCCTTCCCTAATGTGCAGCAGAGGGCAGCATCGTGAAAGGGGAAAAACTGCCCTCCTCCCCTCCCCAGGGCTCCCGAGGTACTGGTGAAGTGAGATTGCCCAACTTCGAAGATTAAAAAAAAACAAACAAAATAGTTAAATTATAAACCAATACAATTTATCGTTGTTCCTTTTTTCTGTAGAACTTGGAAAAGGGAAAATTCTAACACATTACCTAAAAAGTCTGACTCCGATGTCCACACTCACAGGCAGAGCAGAGGTTGGGGCCAGCAGGCTTTTTCTTTTTCTTTTTTTTTTTTTTTTTCAAAGATTTTATTTATTTATTTGACAGAGATAGAGACAGCCAGCGAGAGAGGGAACACAAGCAGGGGGAGTGGGAGAGGAAGAAGCAGGCTCATAGCAGAGGAGCCCGATGTGGGACTCGATCCCAGAACGCTGGGATCACGCCCTGAGCTGAAGGCAGACGCTTAACCGCTGTGCCACCCAGGCGCCCCAAGCAGGCTTTTTCTTTACTAATTTTGGTACTTTCCCATCGAGACCTGAGGAGCCTGCTTGAGATGGGCAGGAGAGGGGCCCTTCTCCGGTGGCTCCCTGTTCCTACTCCTCTCCCCTCAAGGGCCCTTTAGACTCTGGACCTTTCTGGTCAGCCCCAAAGCCCAGCTCCCCGCCCTGTGGCCCTGGTGACCGGTCCCAGGTGGGCAGAGAGGGGGTGTGTTTTTGCATCGCGTATCCACATAGTAAGGGTTGTGGCTTTTTATCGTTGCTGTGTAGTCATCATTTGTGTGAATATGCCATCATCTGTCCATTCCACTGGTGGTGGGCATTTGGAGAGTTTCCAGTTTCAGGTTATTATGAAACGAGTTGCCATGAATATTTTAGAACATGTCTTTTAATGACTACCTGCATGCATTTCTCTTGGATATTTACCTAGGAGTGGCTTTGCTGGGTCACACGGGTTGCATATGTCAACTTTAGTAGGCACTCCAAAAAGTTTTCCAACATGGTCGTGCAGACTTGTGCAGAGTTGCCCTCCTGCCAGGAGAGGAAGAAATTTCTAGCTGCACCATATGGTTGTCGATACTTGGTATTTTTCTAAAGGATTCTTTCACTTTTACCTCATTCATTACTGCGTATTTCCTGGCTTAACTTTGCTATAATGCTGACTTACAAAATTGGATTCCTGTGGACCATTGATGGTCAGTTAGTAATAGAGGGCATGTTTAGGTGACCAGGCGTTGGTTTCATCAAGGGTCACCGTGACTGCGCCATTTCCTTGAACCTCAGGGAGCATCTTCCTTTTGACACTGAAATCTCTGGACAGAAACCACACTGTGTCGATGTTGCCAAGGCACTTTGGACGCTCAGTTATACTCAAGTGATTGGATTCCCCAGATTCAGTCAGTCCTGGGACTAGCAGAGGCAGAGCACATGTGGGAACTTTGGTCTAGGGCTGGATCTCAGATGGGAGAGCTGCACTCCCATGTGCATAACTGGGGGATATCTGCACCCCGCTTTCACAGATGCCCAGTAGCTCTAAATCCAGAGGGTTTACTACTGCCTCCACTCTGAATGTGGTGGTCTGAGTGGGGAGGGGCGTCCTTCCTCATGCATAGATTTTCCCTTTCTCTGCTCTGAAAGCAGTTGTCACTCCTCTGTCCACCTTCCTGCTTCTAAAATGCTGATGTCATGTCATCTCCTCTACCGCTCTGTTTGTACACAAGCCTGTGCCTTCAAAGACTTTATGGCCTTTTAGGATAATGTGGGGAGAGCGTGAAAATAAATGCAGTTTCTGATCCTTCTTTTTAGGAAGTAGCAAAAATGCTTTTTAAATGAACAAGTGAAAAATATATCTGTTTCTACATGTTTGAGAGCACGTAAAGAGTAACGAAGGAGAAAGTAAACACTTTCCATAGCAGGAGTACGTGATAACTTATTTAGCCAGTCACTATAGCTGGTCACTTAGATTATTTCACAGATTTTGCTACCGTCAGCATCACGGAGGCTGACCGTCTGACGCGTTCATCTTTGGGCTCATTCAGAATTATTCCTGGTTAGAGAATAGCGAGGACAGTGGGGATGCCCTTTTGCAGCGTTTGGATGGATTTTGCCAAAACTGTCCCCAAGCAAGCTTGTCCTCGTTTCTCACTCACGGGCGATCATTCTTGTTTTTCCACACTCTTGTCAGTATTTGGCACACCCACGAACATAGCAGTGGTAGAAATCCTTGCCATTTTGGTCACGGCCGTTTGAGTGTCTGCTTTTAATTCGTGTGTCTTGATGTTCGTGTTTCTTGGTATGTTGAAACGGCATTTTACGTGTGTGTAGCCTGAAAGGCCCTTGGAACCTAGGTGATAGGATGAAGGGGGTTGACTGACTCATCCGTCCCTCTACCACACACGGGTGCTCACCCCCGATGTGCTCCTGACCTGCTTCCATAGAAAGACAAGCAGGTCAGGGCAGACAGTGACTTGGGGGGGGGTTACATCTCCCCCCCCCCAGCTGCCATCCAGCTCGCTAGGCATTCTGAAGATTTCATGGCCCCCCAGGACCTTCTAAAGTGAGAACCAAGGGCCAGCCTTGATAGATCCTGGGATTTGGGCAAACCATTGTGCAGTCCAGCATTTCGGAGAGGCCGATGTCACCATTCTTGCTGAGGCCTGTGGGAGCCGAGTGGGCAAGCTTTCCCGTGCAGAGAACTTAGCCTTCTCTGGAGAGAACTCACCTCCCACCTCCCAGTGAATATTTAGGAGGAACCCTCTTGACCTCTCCAGTGGCTGGCCTGCTTCTGCCAGATTCTACTTTCGGAAACACCCTTTTTTCTCTTGTCACTCCCAGGATTAAAGACTTTCAATGGCTCCCTATTGTCTAGGGTGAAAGCCAGCTCCCCTTAGCTGGCCATTCAAGCCTTCTGTCCTCCATTCGCCCTTCTGGCCCAGATGACCTCCTCAAGAGGCCCTCCAGAACTACCTTGCACCAGTGCTAACGTGCTCTCTCCTTTGCCGTTGCAAATCCTGCTCCCCTCTTAATGCCCTGCGTAATCAGAAGTCATGGACGATTGGGCGTTCATAGACATAAACTCTAACAGTGCTCAGAGTAGGGAAACACACAAAACACTTCTTTTGTTCCAGGTCACTGTATCACCCAGCTATCTATAATACAATCTATAATAATAAGTGGAGTTTGCTGGACACTTTTCAGACTATAATTCAGTCTTAACTTTCTGGGGCCTCCATTTTTATGTGTCTTTCTGATTCAGCCTCTCTCCTTCTTTACTCTTAAGAGGCTGAAGGAAACCTTAAACAGTAGTCTGAATAAGCAGGGAATAGGTTTATACTCAGGCTATCAGAATTTAAATAAAAGAAAGACAGAAGCTCATCGTTTACCGAAGTCTAGTACACTTATTCCCAGAGTTACACAAGATGATTTCAGATGGCGCACAAGTACGCTTAAAGCATTATGTAATGGTTGTATGTTTATTCTGCTATGTGTTAGAAGATCCCTAGTGTCAAATTGGTGATTTAATGGATATTGTTATCTGTGGCAGGAATTGCCATTAAAATCCGTCCACCCTCCTTTGGCACATAGCCAGACCAGATCTCCCGACCTTCCTTACAATTAGATTGGCCATGCGGCTACGTTCTTTCCAATGGAATGTGAGTGGAGGTGAGGCCACATCCAGGCCTGGCCCAAACCCCCTGTTCACTCCTCTGTGCTTCTCCTAATTCCAGCTGACTAGATTGGCACCCAGGACAACATGACAAACTGTGAGTTCAAGATGGTAAAGCTGCCATGTTCTAGCTCAGGAGCCAGCAAACTGGCCCGTGGGCCAAATCTAGCCTGCCTCCTGTTTTTCAAATAAAGTTTTATTGAAACACAGCCATGGCCATTTGCCTACGTGTTCTCTCTGGCTGCTTTTGCTACAACAGCTGATTGAGCAGCTGCCACAGAGACCGTCTGACCCACAAAGCCTGAAGGATTTAGTGCCTGGCGCTTTACGGAACAACTTTGCAGACCCCTTGCTCAGACCACTGGAGCAGCAGCAGCACGTTTCTTTACAGAAGCAGACATAAGCTGTTGACATTCTGGGACCATTCGCTACCATGGTTTACCCTACTCTCACCATGTATTCGGACTTGGCAGAAGCTAAACTAAGCAGTCCCATGTGCTCGTCTGATGGAGATGGCACGAACCTTGCCGGTTGGAGATGAAACGTCTCCAGTTGTTGTGCCTTGTGGAATGACCCCTTATGCCCATGGCGAGTGAAGCACGGCCCTCCAGAAGCCACACTCAGGTCAAGCTTTCCCGCAGGGGCTCTGCCTCAGTCAATCCTAGGACATGGGCTCATATTTCTTTCGGGGTTTGTTATAGTAGGTGCCCTCTATGTGTCTGTTGAGGAATTTGTTGGAGAGGTTTGGGGGGATAACTTGGAGGCCTCGGAGGTGTCTTCTCCCCTAGGAGCTGTCTAAACGCTTGAGAGTTTCTGGGATTTTGCTCCTCAGACCATTCAGCTCCACGAGAGAAACCTCGGGGAGTTTCCCAGGGGAAAAGCAATAATCGGAGTCAACTACCACCGAAGCAAGAAGAGCTGTATTACTTACAGAGCTATTGGGCTGCAAGGAGAGCGTACGCGTTAAGCAAAACTGAGGTCTGGCTTTGTAAGCACAGCCTCACCCATTACTCTGCACAATCACCATGAGCCAGGAATGGGCTTCCAGGCTGCAGCCAGACATGGCAAGGTCTGGGAGTGGCTGCCTCTGTTTGCAGAATTGGCTAATGTCACAAGCAGGCATGTGATTAAACAGTGGGATCGGGAGAATAATCCCTCCCTCCCTTTTATATTTTGCTAAGACAGCATCCTACAATTTTTTTTTTTTTTTTTTTTTTTTTTTTAGGCTGGGAACCAGGGCTTTGTTCCCAGGCTGCAAAGATGAGCTGGCTAGGGCAAAAGGTATAATGGTTATGTCTTAATGTGTGTGGGAGGGGGAGGGTGCTAAATGGTTAGAAACAGTCTCGTTGTCTGCTTGTCTGGAAGACAAGCCAGATTGTCCCATGTGGATAGAGATAAGGGTCCTCTTTCTTAGGGTGGTCTTTATGACTCCTGTTTCTTTCCTGGATGAAAGGGAGGAGCCCCAGCCCAGGTCAATCATAATGGAAGTGATCACCTCTAGCGCCATCACAAAGCCATCACCCCTATCCCAGGGCTTCCCTCACTGGCCTGCCACCGTGGCTAGAATGAGTGCAAATACCATCCATTTTTTTTTTTTTAGTTGGGTTTCCAGATGCTTCCTTTCAGCTCTAACCTTTGGCCTTGGCCAAGAACCCATGAGCTTTTCTGAGTGTCATGTGCTTTGTGGCTGCTGTTTGCCCGGTTCTCTCGGATGTCAATATTGGTCTGGCCTGTGCAAGAGCAGGCTTGCCAGAGGACACCAGGAGAGTCGTTCAAGCGTAGAGAAGGCACAGCTGCCCCTTGACCGTGCCAGCCTGGGGACAACCCTGCTCATATCTGCTGACTTTCCACTCACAAGAACACATCTCATGTCTTCAGTTAAATGCAGGAGACCTGGTGCGTGTGATTCCTGGCTGGACAGTGACTTCGCCGCCGCAAGGCCGTCTCGGCTGGGAGAGGGGCGCCATGAAGACTGAGCGAGTGGCGAGCACCTCTGACGCCCGGTCACTACCTGTCCCGAGAAGCCTAGCACTTCTGTTTCCACCCACCCTCCCAGGCAGCTTGAGGGTCCGGGAGGGGTCTGCAGGGAGGCGGGGATGCTTTGAAGGGTGGAGATGGAGAAGCTGCCGGGAAAGAGGAACCACAGAAGCTCACCCACAGGCCAAGGGCACCAACAAAGTCGGTTTGTCAGCCATGTTTGGACAGCACAGCAGAGTGATTAAGAGTATGGTCTGGAACATGATGCAGCTTTTGTTCAATCCCCAGCTCTTCCTATACTTGGTGTTCCGTGCCCATGCTGAGTCCCAGGAGATAGTAACATCAATTCGCAGGGTTCCACTGAGAACCACGTGAAGTACCACATACAAAGCGCTCAGCCCCTGGTTTGCCACACAGTAAGCCCTCAATAAATATTTGTCACACGAATGTCTGAATGAATAGAAGTGGAAAATATAAATAAAGAAAAACACAACACAGTGCAATACAAATTAAATGTATAACCTTCCAGGATTTTTTTTCTACACAAAGATATGTTTTTCCTAAAACGGGGTATTATACATGACTGAATTTTTAAGTATTTATTTTATTGAAAGATAATTCACGGGGCGCCTGGGTGGCTTAGTCAGTTAATCGTCCGACTCTCTGTTTTGGCTCAGGTCAGGATCTCAGGGTCGTGGAAGTGAGGCCCCCATCAGGCTCTGCGCTCAGGGCAATCAGCTTGTCCCTCTCCCTTCCGCTCTACTCCTCCCCCCACCAAATACATACATACATACATACATACATAAAATCTTTAAAAAAGAAAGATAATGCACATACCATAAATTCACTTTTTAAGTGTATGATTTGGTGTTTTTTTGTAGTATATTCACGTAGCTGTATAACTGTCAGTGCAGTCTAAACCCAGAACATCTCATCACTCCACAAGAAGCCTCCCATCCATTATCAGTCATTCCTCATGCCTCTCTCCTCTGCCCCGAGCAACCTCTAGTCTTTTTGTCTCCATGCGTTTGCTTATTCTGGACTTTTCATATACATAGAATTATACGACATGTGGCCTTCTGGGTCTGGTTTCTCTCATTCGTGTATGGTATTCCGGGTTCATCCATGCTGTAGCAAGTATCCATACTTCGTTTGTTTTCATGGCTGATTAATATTTTATCGTTTGGACAGATCACACTTTATTTCTCCGTTCATCAGTTGATGGTCATTTGGGTTGTTCCCACTTTGGGGTATTAGGAAAAATGCTGCCATTTGTGTCTTGTTTTTATGTGGATATGTTCTCAGTTATCTTGGGTATATACTTAGGAGTGGAGTTGCTGGGAATATAGTAACTCTGTGTTTAATTTTTAAGGAACCACAAGTATTTTATAACCTCTTTCTCCCCCTTTACAAGAGATCATGACTGTCTGTCCTTGTCCACACACAGGGTATTCATCGCTAGTCTTCAAAGAATGCAAGGGTGTTTCCTTAGCCAGCTGTACCAGACTGTGTTTAAGGAATTCCCTTCTGTTGGACATTCAGTGATGCTATGAAGCAGGCTTTGAGAGTCTTCATCTTCCTTGTGCCCCCGGCAGACACAGGATACTCTCCCAGGTATGGCCAGAGCACGCCACTATTTTAGGGCTTTCACATTGTGTGGTGGCCCACCACACACATACACCCTGTGTCTTATGCACTAGATGGTGGGCTCCTTGAGGAGAAGGACTATCCCTTGAATTCATCTCTGTACCCATACCATCTAGCATCGCATCAGGCATTGGTAAATGGAGAACGAATGAATAAATGGAATATTGAAAAAATGGAATGATGGATGGATGATTAGAGCCAGGGACTGTGGAGACCTAGAGCTCCTTCACTGTAAAAATATTCTGCCCAAAGATCCCTGCCTGGAGAAGGAATGCATTCCCTGACCCTGGAGGTATGACGAGAGGCTGAGTGGCTTGGTAGGAGTATTATAAAATTAATTTAGACATCAAAAGGGAACCAGATGGGGCACCTGGGTGGCTCAGGCGGTTAAGCGTCCAACTCTTGGTTTCGGCTCAGGTCATGATCTCGTGGGTCATGGGATTGAGCCCTACATGAGGCTCTGCCCTGGGTGGGGAGTCTGCTTGAAGATTTTCTCCCACTGCCCCTCCCACCACTCTCTCTCTCTCTCTCCCCTCCCCCTCTCTAAAATAAATCAATATTTCTTTTAAAAAAGGGAGGGGGACCCAGATGAATTTAAGGTGTTTCCGAACTTGAGAGCACAGAACTGTATGGAAAAGAAGCCCAAACAGCTAAGGTAGATTTGTCCTGAGTTCCCCAGCTGAGCAGTTACTGGGCTGGCAGATGCTGTAGTTTTCAAGCTTGTTCTGAGAACCCTGGACCAAAGCCTCCCCCTCTCTAAAGGCATCTGTCTGCTTCTGCCTGCCTTGGGAAATTCACAGTTCTCTAAGGTTAGAGTTCTGCAAGGGAGAAGCACTTATATAACAGGCTGCTGGACGAGTCTGTGGCTCTCTGTAATCCGAGACTCAGTCCAGGCTGTTTGGATGAAAGAGGGTAAACTCTGGGTGGGCGTGGCCGAGAGGCCCTGCAGCGGTCGAGAGCCATAGGGCGGTGGGGGTGGGAGTGGGCCAATGGGGCGGGACCTGAGCAGACTCTTAAGTAGTGTGACTGCTTGAGGTCCTGGAGCTGCAATCCCTCCACCATGTGGCTCATAACTCTGGTCCTGACCTCCCTCACCACTCCCATGGCTTGGGGTGAGTCCTTCTGAAATAAAATAGCGGCGTGTGTTTGGAAATCCCTGCCCAGGCGCGAGATGGGGGAGAACTGTGGGGGTGGGGGGGAGATGCGTGGAGGGGAAGGGTATGGCAGGCCCGGTTCCATAACAGCCAGCGCCCTCTGGACTTCACCCGCTTGGTGGCCAGCCAGTCCCTGCCAACCTGATATACAGGGGAGCGTGAACACTCCAGACTGCCGCTGTGTGCACCCCGTGCAGGGGGGCAGATGACTAACCACCTGCCTCCCGGGTGGGGATTCCAGAGAGCTCAGTTTATTTTCTGCTTGATTATTTGTCCATGTATGGCCAAATCATAGAGAGTGGCTAAGCAGAATATTAATAGGAGTATCCCGGGCTTTCCGCAAGTTGCATTAGGCCTCTTCACCTTTAGGAAAATCCTACATTACTATAGCAATGGAAAAACAAAAATCCTCCTTGGATTTTTTTGGGCTACGATAACAGGGACTAATGGAGGTCTTTCCTCAAAGCAAAGTGGCTTAATGCAACTTGCAGAAAGCGCAGGATGCTCTTTGCTTTGTGCCATTTCAGCTTAGGCAAAGTTTCATAGGAACGCTCTACTCTCAAATGGCAGGCAGGGGACCTGAACGGACTGTGGCTCCAGAGTGTGTAGGTTTGAATCCCAGCTCAGCACTTACTAGCTGCCTGTCCTTAGGCCTTGTGCTTTAGTTTTCTGTGCCTTGGTTTCCCCCGCTCTGACATGGCAGTAGCTATGTCATTGGGCCGTTGTGAGGATAAAACAGGTTGTTTCTAAAGAGTGCCTGGAATGGAGAGTGCAAACAAAGGATTTATAAATAAAGGAGTTGTTTTAAAATGTTGCGTAGTAGTAGAAAATTTGATGTATGGTGAGGCCCACAGATAGGAAGCAACGGCCATCACTTGCACACAGTTCCCAGGAGGAGGAGGCGTGCCCACCACCACCTTGCACCCTGAGGTGATGCTCCGGGTAGGTTAGAGGAAGAGGGAGGAGGGAGGAATTTCGGGCAACAGCCGTTATTGTGGTTGCCAGGGGAAGGAAGAGGTGAGACAGGATAAGCAGGTTTAAGACTGGCAAACTAATCCATTTCTGCAAGTGCTGGGGCACAAACGCTTCCTGCAGTTTTCGGGTGCCTGGCCCTGGAGTGATTAGGGCAGGATGGTAATGGCTTGGCCAGGGAAGGCCTGATAAAGAAGATGATTGGGGTACAGGCTCCGCATTCTGGAAAAGAAGTTGATTTCTTTTTTTTTTTTTTTTTAAGATTTTATTTATTTATTTGACAGAGATAGAGACAGCCAGCGAGAGAGGGAACACAAGCAGGGGAGTGGGAGAGGAAGAAGCAGACTCATAGCGGAGGAGCCTGATGTAGGGCTCGATCCCAGAACGCCGGGATCACGCCCTGAGCCGAAGGCAGGCGCTTAACCGCTGTGCCACCCAGGCGCCCCTGGAAAAGAAGTTGATTTCTATCACTAGAATTGGCTAACTCTGAGGAGGGCGGTCTGTCCAGGGTCAGCAAGGCCCCAGATGTCAAGCATCAGCATACACATGATAGCACATGATTACTACAAAAGAATAGCACGGGACCCCAGAATGCATCTGGGCCAGTTTATAGGCAGGGAAACGGACTCAGAGAGGGAAGAGGACTTGCCCAAGGTCCACTGGAAAATCATGCCCTGGAGTGTGTCTATGGCTTGTGAATGGAGAGCCAGGGCTGGGACCATTAGAACCGGGAGGGCCCAGGCCCCACCTGCACCTCACCTTCGTTCTGATGGTGACGCTGTCGGAAACCTGGGACTGAACGTGAGGGCAGAGTAAGAACCGAAGGAGGAGTGGATTATTCCCGTACTGCCGGTTACCCCCTGGCAAGGCCATCCCATTTCCCACTTTAGAAAGTCCACGCTGGTGGCCTCCATTTCCGTAGCTTCTTCATCTGTGAAATGGGCATCTTGTGAAGACGAATTTAAGGGAAACAGAATGTGCATCTGGCACATAGTAAGTGCTCAGCATATAAAGCTTACATGGGTACTTACATAATATGCATAAACATTACATGGGTACTTATGTAATAGGACAAGTGCTGACTGCTCCTGCTACCATAACTGTTACGCCTCTCACCCCATCCACCCACTTCCTCACTCTTGTCCATTGGGCTTCTGTCCACTTCGTCTCTCTTGCAGGTTACCATTGGATATTCTTCTATAAGACCAAATCTGGATTACCCTTTCTTGTTCTGCTCCTACACTTTGAGGGAGAGGTTGACCTTTTGTCTGTGTCTACAGGGGAGCAGCTGGAAGGATGCCAGGCTAGAAATCATTTCAGATAAGGAAACGTATGCACCGAGGCTGCTGAGGCAGGACGAGGGAAGACTTGGAGGAGGGCTGTGAGCGAGAGGTTGAGGGCCCACTTGCATGTGCCAGTCCAGGCAGGTCCACAGCTGGTGGAACCAGGACTGGGATGGAAGGGGCAGGGGGACAGGGGCAGCTTGGTGGGGAAGAACCACCTGCCCCACAATGATGGAACAGGTAGGAATCAGACCCTCTGTCTCTCTCCCCCTCTCACAACCCTGTGAGAGATGCATGCCACTCTTGCATACTCCACGACTGTTCACTGATGCTTGTGTCCCCACTAAATAAAGCCCCAAACCTTAGCCTGGCTCTGAGGCTCTCCCAGACTTGAACCTCTCTCACATTCCAGGCTGCCGTCCGCTCCTCATTGACTCCCTCTGGCTCACGTGGACCCTTCGCTCTTCCCCAGGCCAGCCTTTACACTTTGCTCTCAGAGCCTAGTCTCTGCTCTGCCTTACACCTTTATCTCCCCTCTTCTATCTCCTGCTGTTTGCTCCCCCCTCTCCTACCGCCAGTCCCAGCTCAAAGGTCACGGCCTCCACCATGCCACCAATGAGGCGGCCTCCCTGCCTCTTCTGACCCCTGTGGGACCTTACTGGGGCCTCTGTCAGGACACTGGCCCCTTCCCTCCCACCCAGTAGGGTCAAGTATGTTTGTGGCTGATGCTCCCTACATGGTTCAGAGATTCCAAGAGGAGGGACAGCCCCTTGTTCGTGCTCTGCGCCAGCATGCAGTTCAGTGCCTGGGGCCTAACGGCTAATTGTTTCTGGAGGCTCCTGGGAGTGGCAACCAAATGGCTCGTTCTCCTCAGCTGTCCTCCTTGCATTTCTTTTTTACCTGATGCTATTATACCTCCAATTTCACTTCGCTCTTCTAGACAGCCCCAAGTAAGGAATGGACGGTTGACCTTGAGGTTAACTGAGGCCTCGAGGGTTTAGCTGACTCATTCAGGGTCACATGCTCAAAGTGGAAGACCCACCAGGGGTCCAAGTGAGACCTTTCCCACTGGCTGATGTGTCCTCTTTCCTCTGGATGTCTAGGAGGGCGCCCGTCCTCGCCCCCTGTGGTGGACACCGTGCAAGGCAAAGTCCTGGGGAAGTATGTCAGCTTAGAAGGGTTTGCACAGCCTGTGGCCGTCTTCCTGGGAGTCCCTTTTGCCAGGCCTCCTCTCGGATCCCTGAGGTTTGCTCCGCCACAGCCTGCAGAGCCATGGAACTTCGTGAAGAATACCACCTCCTACCCTCCCATGTAAGTTGGCATCTCTCAGGGGGCATGTTGGCCTCAGAGTGAGGCAGGAAGGAGCCAAGGCAACATGTTGAGTGGCTTTGTTCCGAAATCTCCAAGCTGTTGTAAATCTTTAAAAACCTTCCAGAACTCACAGGCTTCTAGAGCTCTTTATTCAACAAACGTTTATTAAGCACGTTCTACGTTTCCTAGGATCCATGAATGAACAGAAAAGTACCCCGAATCCCTTCATGGAGCTTGCATTCTAGGCGGGAGAGATGGTGACCAACAACAAGTATGCAAATCAGTGAAAAAATTATGTTAGACTATGTTAGACTATGACATATGTTAGACTATGACAAGTGCCTTGGGAAAAAATTAGAAGTTGAGCAAGTGAGGGAGGTCAGAAGTAACGATTCTCCTGTCTTGAACTTTGCCAAAGCTGGGGAGCCAGGGTAGACCAGGAGGTGTGTAGGTAGGGAGTGCTTTGGGGAGCTGACACGGAAAGTGGTCAGCTCCCAGGTATGTCTAAGCACCTAGTCATGAGCTGAACAATGGCTGCTGTGCCCCAACCACCCTGACCAAGCTGGGCGAAGAAGCCAACAGCTGCCTCCCCCGGGCGACTCAGATGCCTACATGTATCCATTAGGACCTTATTCACCTCTCAGCAAGGCATTCTGGAAATTTCCAGGGTCCTACCCCTTGCTGCCTTCCCTTCTTCTCTTCTTCCTCCCCTCCTTCCCTCCTTTTGTTTTAAAAAATAGTATTTGTTCTTTTATTTTCCTGATTGCCGATGTAATACATACTTAGTACAGAAAAGGGAGGAAGTAGAGGCAGTAAAGAAAGTGAAAATCACATACGATTCCTCCAGCAAGAGAGAGATTGTAGATTGTTGTAGATTATTTTTCCAGTCTTTTATCTGTTGCATATTTTCTCCCTTAAAAATAGAATCCATAAGATTCTGCACTCAATTTCTGTGTATGTGATCCTTCCCTCCCTCCCGCCCCCGCCCAACACACGCACACCAAGAAACAAACCTCCGACACCAGCTGCATGTCCTCCAGTTCAACTAATTCTTACATTGCTCTGCCTGGAGATAGCGTCAGATCCCACAAGTTAAGGACTTGGGCCCACAAAACTGCTCTCTGCTTCTGATGCCGATTACAAGTCCAAGTTGCTACCCATGTTTGTGGCCTTGGCTGTATATATCAAAGGTTCCTCTGACTCCCTCTTGGGTTCCATTAATTTGCTAGAGTGGTCATAGAACTCAGGAAACTCATTTATTCACTACATTACCAGTTCATTGCAAAGGTTATTAGGGGATATGAATCAGTAGCCAGATGAAGAGATCCATGGGGTGAGGTCCTGAATAAAGGAGCTTCCATCCTTCTGGAGTTGGGGGTCCGGTACAGTGGCCATAGAAGCTTTCTGGTTCACCAGTCTGGAAACTCTCTGAATCCTTTTCTGTGGTTTTTTAAAGAGGCTCTGTTATGTAGCCATGATTGATGAAACCAGTGGCCACTGGCCACCATTCAACTTCCAGCCCCACCTCGCTCCCCAGAGGTCAGAGAGGCAGAACTGAAAGTTCGCGGGGTGGTTCATCTGGCAGCCAGCCCCTAGCCTTAAGTGTGATCAAAAGTCACCTTATGAACATAATAAAGATATCTTTATTGTTTCCTTCACAGAGGAAATTCCAAGGGTTGTGGGGAGCCTGTGCCTGAAATGGGATGGAGGCCGAATGTATATTTATTATAAATCACAATATCACATCACATGTCACATGATACAGATAGTTTGGGTGCCTGCTTTGCTCACTTATAAGTATACCAGGAACATTATTCTATGTCATTAAATATCACAGCTGGACTTGTAATAGCTGTATTACATTGAGTCTTGGGTCATAATTTATTTGCCCCATCTCTTGTTTGGGGCCATTAAGTTGTTCTTGATGTTTTTGATAGTACAAATAGCACTCTGAGGAATATCCCACAGCTAAATCTTTAGGCACGCCCATGAATATTTTCGGGTAAGTTTGAAGAAATGTCATGAGTATGCACCTTCTGTTTACATTTCCCTCCAGAAATGTTCCAGCAACACTCCTTCCATTGATACATGAAACCCTCCACTCACTAGATCTTTGGCAATGCTTGGGATTATTAAAAAAATGCTCCTTGGTTATTGGATAGGCAAGACAATAATAATTATTATCATTATAATTATATATAATTTTGCTGTTTATTCTGCATTTATTTGAACACTAGTGACCTTGAGCTCTTTTTCCCTTTTTTGACGTTTGATTTTCTTCTTTTATGACTATTAGGCTCTTTGCTTTGGTGATCAGGGGAAAGTTCCCTTAGAATAGAAATGAGGAAGTCATTGTTGGGGGCTCCTGATTCTGCCACTTGACAGCAGAGTGACTCAGTGACCTCATTTACAAACTGGTGGTGATACTTGCATTCTGGTACCTTGAGATCTGGAAATGTTCCTTATAATGTCCTTAGAAATATCATGCACTACATAGTATAGATCTTTCTGGCTTGGGTAGCTTTTCTAACCTCTCGGTGCCTCAGTGTTCTCAACTGTAAAATGGGGATAATAATAGACTCTATGTTAGGGGTCTTCCCATGGGAGAATTAAGTTAGTTAGTACGTAAAGAGTACTTAAAACAATGCCTGGCATGTTGGGAGGTCCATAAATCTTACCAGTTTTAATCTGTGTTGGGTCTTTAAGTTCTGTTATTAGGGAAACCAACAGTGCTTGCCTGGGATGGGTAGATTCTTAGCATGTCAGGGCTGCAAGACCCTTATAAAAATCACTTCCCTCACATACACCGGGCAGATTCAAGCCAACGCAGGCAAGGAATTCACCCAAGGTCACCCAGAAGATTAGTGAGTGGGGCAGAACTAGAACACAGTTCTCCTGATACTGCCCCACAAATATTTCATCCCTGACCTGTTGTAGGGACTAAATGTCAGCCATTTGAGTGACTTCTCAGGGATTATGGAAGTCTGCCATGGACCAGAACATGCTTAGGTGGCGGAGGACATGTTTGCCTGGAATAGAGATCTGGAAGCTGGGATGCAACCAGGCATGCAGGAAATGGTCCTCTCCCAGGCGGTCAGTATATGGGCAGCCTCCTCTCCTTGACCCAGGGCATCTCAAGGCTCTAGGAAGGGGACAGGTACTATACCTTCTTCCTATCTTTACACGGTCCTGGAAGACCTTAGTGAACCTCAGGGTTCCACCCCCCAAACCTCACCCAGCCACCCAAAGAGACTCCACCACCCCAGTGTCTCCAGCCTGGTAAGAACAACCCTATTTACCAGCCTCAACCTTCCAGCCCAAGGCCCAGCTGACCACAGGAGACATCTTGCTCAGCTCTGAGCGAAGCTCAGAAGTCCTTCTTCCTTGCCCCCCTCTGCCCAGGTGCTCCCAGGACGCAATGGCAGCGCAAGTGCTCTCAGAGCTCTTTACCAACAGAAAGGAGAACATTGCTCTCAAGTTTTCTGAAGACTGCCTTTACCTAAATATTTACACTCCTGCTGACTTGACAAAGAAAAGCAGGCTGCCGGTAAGTGGAAGGTTCCAGCCCTGTGGGTCTTCTGGTGTACACTAGAAGAAGGTGAAGGCTGCTTGGTGGGGGGGGGGGTTGTTTCAGAGACCCCAGGGCTTTCTTTACCTACCACAGCCGGACCACAAGACACACAAGCTTTCCATACCTTAGTTTCCCCTAGTGACAGATGTAGGGACTCTGGGGGAATTTGCCGTACTTCTGTCATGTACATTGTAATTTTTCCAAACTGATTCTTGATAATAGAAGGACCAGAATGCTTACTCTTAGAGATAAGCCAGTCCTTCCTTTACAGGTAGGGAGACTGAGGCCCAGAAAGAGGGAGATGAGATCACACAGAGGGATCGGCAGGACCCGAGCAGAGGCCTTCTGAACTTCAAGCCAATGCTCTTTGATGCAGACTAGGAAGCGGGCCCGTAGGAGGCCTTTCCTCAGCACATTAAGATGCTTCTCTAACAACTTCCAGGGTCACCTGAGAGGTGTTAGGGCAGAGTCTGGGGCAATCCAGGAAGTGCATTCTTTTGCCTTTGGCCAAATATCTGGGATTTTATTGTAGCTAAATTTCCTTCCTTAATTGTCTTTGGCACGGCTGACGACCCAATGAGTCAGCATTTCTAGAATAAAGGAGGCCAAGAGACGGGACAACTTCCAGACTCAGGCTGGGGCTTGGAGGCGTGATCTCCTGAAAGAGGAGGTGGTCCCCGGGGTAGAGAGGTGTGGGCATGTTGGCACCCGGCCATCTCCTGACGGGGTGCTCAGGAGTGGGGGAGGGCATCTGTGGGCTTGTGAGCAGAAGCCAGCCCTGCACATGCTTGGCTCAGCGAGATGGGACGAAGTTTCACCCGGTTCTCCATTCACACATTCTTCTGTTGTGTACTCAGTGCGCCCACATGCATAGCTGCAGCTGGGGGTCAGGACAAAGTAGGGACCAAAACAAAAAACAAACCCATCACCAGACCACCATTGCTTTGGAGGGTCTTGGCATCTGGGATGCTTCTTCAGCGAATCCCTGCTGACCGGCCCTTGGCTCAGCCTTCACTCAGATGACTGCTAAGTCAGTCCCTCTACCCAGACGTAGGCAGGGATCTGGAGATGGAGGAGGAACAAGGGGCAGAACCTCTACTTATGGACACAGGCTCTGGATCCCGGTTCGGCCTTTTACTAGCAGACAGACCCGGCTCTGTTTCCTAGAACAGGGCTCATCACATATGAGGATCCAGGGGCGTGTATCAGGCTTTGTGTCTGTGGCTGGTGAGTGAAATACTCCTGAAGCATTAGTTAGAGTCAGAGGGAAGATCTTACTCCTCTCCCATCAACAGGCACACTGCACCTGGGCCTGTGGCTACCGTGGGCTAGGGGGCTCAGCAGGTGGACTCCAGAGCCAGACCACATGGGTTCAAGTCCTCCCGCTGCTTATTAGATGTATGATGTCAGGCAGGTTAAGTGCCTCAGTTTTCTTGTCTGTTAATGGGACGGTGATTAGTCCCTATCGCATGGAACGGTACTTGGCACATAGTGTGTGTTACAAATTCTCTTTTTTATGAATAAAATGATTACAGTGTAATTATTTTAGCCACTCTCATGTCCTGGCTATGTGAGCTCTTACAATGCCAGAGCCCAGCGTGATGAATTCCTACATCCAGCCTCGTGCTCCGTTCTTACTGCCGTCCCTGGCATGGAGGAGGTCCTCAGACCCTGTTAGTGACATGATTGAAGACTTACTGGAGGAGGTGGCTTTTAGGCTGGGCTATGGAGGAAGGGTGGGATTTGGGGATGTGGAGGAAGCAGAAAGGATGGCCTGTTCCAGAGAGATCCCACTGGGGGCACGTGTGCTTCTCGAGACAGCCACTCGTGCACGTGAGCAGCTTAATTCCCCGCACCAGACATAACTAAGGTGAAGCCGAAGCACAGGGTTGTGGCAGGCAGAGGTTGCCGGGCTGCGGGAGGGGCCCAGGCACGAGCGCCACAGGAGCGCTGGGGAGAAGATGACACTCTTAGCCATGACTGTTCCCATGATGAAGTTCTGCAGTGTGCCCTTCATTGGCACTGGGGCTGGCGACGCCGGCAGGGGCAGCCAGGGCATCCTGGCTGGGGAGGTGGCCTGGGCCCCAGTTGGGAGGAGGGGGGAGAAGAGCAACTTCCTGCTCCAACTTTGCTGGTGGACTTCAGGTGATAGCCTCCTTGAGTCACAGCTAAGAGGTCGGCGACCAAACAGGACAACGTCTTGAGGTCCTGCCCAGCGCTGCTTCCTCTAACCAGTACGTTGCTTCCTTCCTGTCCAGGTGATGGTGTGGATCCACGGAGGGGGTCTGGTGGTGGGGGGCGCGTCAACCTATGATGGGCTGGCCCTCTCTGCCCATGAAAACGTGGTGGTGGTGGCCATTCAGTACCGCCTGGGCATCTGGGGATTCTTCAGGTAAGATTCGGCACGGTCCTCACTGCACATTGCCCTCCCCCCGCCCCCAAGCAAGGGTGCTAGGTATTCAGCTCTGGCCATGTCAGTCCTCAAAGGGGTCTTTGCCAGGTTCCTTATGAAGGCACCCAAGTCCCTTCATCACTGGGCTCTACTTACCTTCTCATTCCCCAGCCATACCAGGTTACTTGCTTCTGAGTTTTGTGGGTGCTCTTCCCTCTACCTGGAATGCCTGTTCTGCCTGACGAACTCCTATGCGTTCTGCAAGGCCCTACCCAAATGCCCCCCCGAAATGCTCCTCTCTTTTTCACTTGTGCCATCCCAGCACATTGCACACCTCCGTTAAAACAGCATACAGCACAGCTCTTAGAGGCTTACACATCTGAGCTGGTGGGAAAGGAAGGAAGGAGCATGCTCACGGCAGGAGCTTGGTGCATGCTTGTGGGTCAAGTAATGGGATGTCGGGAGCTGCAGATTGTCAGAGCATCTGAGCCCAGCAGACAGCCCTCCTGGGAGGCATGTCAGGCCCACACATCCCATCTCCTTTTGGGAATTTGGCACACGCATGAGTGAAGGCAAAGCGTCTTCTCCAGCGAGTGTCCATGGGACAGCGACCAGTGTTCCCAGCAGGACGCAGTTACTGTGAGCCTTTTCTGAATTCGCCAGCCAGGCACGTCCGCCCCTGAGATGGCTGCTGGGCGGACTGGGGGAGAAGCCCACAGGAAAGACCCCTGGGGCTGGAGGAGGCTTATCGCAGGTGATTCCTGTGCCGGGCTGTAGCACCTTCATGGGGACTCTTCTCTCTCCTGCCTGTGGTTTGTCTCTCTGCTCCCCATTATGGTCAAAGTGCTACATGAGTGCTTCCTGTGGCTCATCCTCCCAGTCTGTCCTCTGCCCAGTGACCCAACAGCTTTTGGACCAGCCTTGGGAGCATCCCCACACGATTCCTTACCTGTGAGCCTTGGCCTCTGTGTGCGTCTCTCTCCATCTCCACTGCTTCCCTGGGTGACCTCAGGAGCCGCATTCAAAGCTCCCTGTTCCAGCCTCTGCTTCTCCTTTGAAACCCAGATATCCCTCATTCACTACCACCTTGCATCTGTTGCCACCTCCACTGGACGTCTGAGGGTACCTCACCCTCTAGGGGACAGACGTAACCGTAACCCTTGGCTCCCACTGCTCCTTCCCCCACACTCTCTTACTTTGCCCACCGTGCCTCCTGTTGGCTGTTGGCAGACCCTCCCCTCCCCCCCCAACTGCTCTGGATAGACTTGTGGTCAGCCTTGACTTCTTTTTCTCACCTCTTCACATCAGGTTCAGCAAATCCTCTTGGTTCCACCTTTAAAATATATTCAGAATCCAGCCGCTTCTCACCTCCTACCTTATGCCCCCTGATCAAAGCCCTCTGTGTCTCTCCCAGATGATTATAATAACCACCTACTTTTATAACCTGCTGCTTTGATGCTGTGTCTCAGCCACGCAGTATCCACTGTGACCATTTAAGACATAAATGGAATTTTGTCATTCGCCCTGAAATGGCTTCCCACATTACCAACAATGACATCAAAGTTCTTATCAAGGCCCACAGAGTCTTTAGCCGTGTGTATTACACTCATACTTTTGTCCGCTGAACCCAGGACCTTTGCACTGGCTGTTTCTTCAGCCTAGAATTCCCTTCTTTGGATATTTGCAAGGTTCATGTGCTCATTCATTCAGGTCTCTATTCAAATGCTACCACTTCAAAGAGGCCTTTCTAGGTCATGTGACCTGAAATAGGACCCCACTGCCCCACCCCTGTCTTTTCCCTTACCCCGTTTTGTTTTTCCTGGAAGTACTTTCATGACCTGATATCATTTACTGGATCTATCTGTTTGTGATCTGTAGTGTGAGCTCTGTATAGTCAGAGATTGGGCCTGTTTTGTTCTCAGATGTGCTCCTAGCTCTTAGAAAGGTGTTTTGCACAAAGTAGATACTCAGTAAATAGAAGCCAATTGAGTAAATGTAGAGCCCTACAACAGAACAATGCTACAGGAAGGAAAGACAGAAGACCCTTGTGTCAGGGCTCTGGAAGGCTGGTCTTTTTCTAGAAGGCTCACCTGGAGCCCCCAGCCCCATCTGTGGTCCCGAGAGCCCCACCATGTAGTCTGTGCTCCCACTCTTGCCCCGTTCTTACAGCACCGGGGACGAACACAGCCGAGGAAACTGGGGTCACTTGGACCAGTTGGCTGCACTTCGCTGGGTCCAGGAGAACATTGCCAACTTTGGAGGCAATCCAGGTTCTGTAACCATCTTTGGAGAGTCAGCAGGAGGTGAAAGCGTCTCTGTTCTTGTAAGTGTTCCTGGCCCTGATATGGCTGCTGGTGGGACCCCTTGGAGCCTTTGGACCAGCTGGCAGCTTTACTTACAAGACCCGGATCCAGAGCTGACCCTACTCCGCCCAGCGTCAGTTGGTGGAGAGCTAATGGCGGAACTCTCCTTGGCCCCCAGGAGGCTCAGAGCCCTGGCTGGCATCCTAGGGCCTTGAGAATCTCCGGCCACAACTACAGCAATAACACTTCTCCTCCTCTAACGTGGTCGAACACCCCCCCTCTCTCTGTCCTTGTACTTGTTTTAACATTAGGATTCACTTCACTTCTCCTGGCAAGTAGGGGTGTAGATTATGAGTAAGAGTTGGACAAAGTGTCATTGTTTAGCTGGAAGCCAGGTCTGCAAGTCAAGGGATGCCAGCACCAAGAACAGGTCAGGGGCCTCCTGTGAGGACAGCTGCCTCCGGGACTGAGAAGTGTAGCTGGGCTGGGGGTGGGGCACGGGGAGGCATGGGACAGTGGTGTGGGTACCTGGAGCTCCTGGGGGCCTGGTGTGGGGAGTGGGGCTGGGGAGCCACCGAGGGCAGCAGGGATGGGAACCAGATGTGGACGTGCTGGGAGACATAGAGCATCTTCACTGTTGAGCAGAGGGTCAGTGCTATTACTATATTTTTAACATATGTATTGGTTTCCTTGTCTAATACTCAGAAGGAAGTGTTTTCATATTTTATCAAGTGGAGAAAAGGGAAAAGTACAGATAAGCCCAAAGAAGAAAGAGTCCTCCATAGTCCCATTACCCAGGGAAGCTCACCATGGACATTTTGAGTCTTATTTTTCTAGTGTTTTCCCCATGTCTCACTCCTGTCTATCTATCTATCCATCTGTCATCTGTCTACCTGTCTTAAGATTTTTTTTTTAAGATTTTATTTATTTGAGAGACAGAGAGAGAGTGAGAGAGAGCATGAGAGTAGGGTGAGGGACAGAGGGAGAAGCAGACTCCCTGCTGAGTGGGGAGCCTGATGCCAGGCTGGATCCCCAGACTCTGAGATCATGACCTGAGCCGAAGCCAGTCACTTAAGGGACTGAGCCACCCAGGTGCCCCTCCTGTCTTAAGATTAAACAAGCCCCTCCTTTAGCGTACCCTATAACAGAAGCACTCCCCTAGCATTAAGTACGCTTCCATTAATATCATCTTGTTGTAGATTGCACGGTGTTCCGCGGCGTAGGTCTGAACAGTATTCCACAGTAAAAATGAAAAATCATTTATTCCCTCAATCTCATAATATTGGAACCTTGGGTTATTTCCAATTTTATTATAAACATTATGAGCATTCTCAGAAATCGTCATGCACTTCCGTGATCACTCTTCTTAGGCCAAATCCTGAGTAGTGGAAATGGGGAATCAGAACTGCGTCTTTAAAGTGTGGCTAGGAGTTGCCAAGCTGTCTTTAGATACTTCTGATTATTACGATCAGTGCATGTGACATACTTCCTGTCCTTCCCTCGCTCTGTGCTGCTGGCTCCCTCCAGCTCAGCTTCTCTTGGAGAAGCTGGGCCCCAGGGTCAGCCTGGGAACAGGGCCAGGCCAGGCGAGGACCTGCCATGTTCCCTGGGTGCCCAGGTCTCCAGGGGAATGGGCCAGGCCAGAGCTAAGGATGAGGTGGCTCTTGAAGACCCCTCCCCATGAGCATAAACTCTCTTCCTGTCCATTCCCCTGCCAGGTGCTGTCTCCCCTGGCCAAGAACCTCTTCCACCGGGCCATCTCTGAGAGTGGCGTGGCCCTCACAGCTGCCCTGGTTAAGAAAGGCATGAAGGACACAGCTCAGGTAGGTCTCACGCTGGGCCAGCGCCACACTCTTGGCTCTGCTCTCCTGGAATCTTCAGGCGCCTTTCTTGCCATGGGATCCAGTGGGCATCCTCAAGGAATCACGGAAGCGAGAGCAGTTGAGTGGAAGGGCAAGGAGACACCTCAGCCAGCCTCCCTATTTGACCACTAAGCAAACTGGGCAGACAGTGGAAGCAGCTTGCCAAGGTCAACGAGTGATTGGAGTAGAGCTGGGACTCGAACACATGACTCTGGACTGCCAGCGTAATACGCTGTCCCCTGAGCACTCCTCCCAAAGTGTGCCAAGTTGGGGTTTCACCAGTAGGTAGCGGACTGTCACCGTGTCTGGGCTCTCTCAGGCTCTGAGTTCTGGTCAACCCACTCACAGCATGTGGGCCTGCTGCAAGTGGCTCCCCCTTAAGTGCCTCATGGATGGGGTGGGTTCCTGGGAATTCATCCATCCATGCATTCATTCATCAGATAATTTTGATATAGGCGGACATCTAGTAGCCTCATGCCGTTTGCATTCTATTGGAGGAGACTAATCAATGATTTCATAACCACACAAATTATAAAATCTCACTGACAAGGGCAATAAGACAGGGGTATCTGATGTCATAACAGAATCCAAAAGGAACACTTAATCTAGCGTGGAGGGTGAGGTTATCACGAAAGGCTTCCTGAAAAGAAATTTGAAACCAGGCAGTGTGAGTCTGGATTCTGTGCTCTTAAGCCCCACTCTGTGCTCCCTCCCTTTCGACGCTCAGCTCTGAGATCAAGATGCCCATTTGAACAGAGAGAAGGTAACAGACACAGAGTTTGTTTAATTGGCACCACCGGGACCCAGGACCCTTCCCTGCTGGGCTAGACTATGTTCTGCTCCCCGCTGTTGCCTTTAGAAACGAAGGTTGGGGGAGAACCCCTCTTTATTGATCAAGGGAAGGGACATGGCCCCTGAGTTCTGCTATTGCTTGTGATCTCTGCAGCAAATCGCTGTCTTTGCTGGGTGCAAAACCACCACCTCGGCCGTCCTTGTTCACTGCCTGCGCCAGAAGACAGAGGACGAGCTCTTGGAGACGTCGCTGAAGCTGGTAGGCATATCCATTCTCAAGGGCGCACAAGCCCCCCCACCCTTGCACTTGGCCCAGGCTTCATTATGTCAGTTGTCCCGTTGCCCCTGCGCCTGAGAACTGTCGGAGACAGTGTGTCTGGCCCCCAGCGAACAGTGTCAGTCTCGGGATCTGAAGGGGAATTTCTTTTTTTCTTTTTTATTAGGAAGTATCTCAAACATTTGCAAAGTTGAAAAGCAACATAATGGACAAATTGTATAATAATCTCTCACCTCAACCAAAACTTACTATTTTCCCATTCTTGTTTCCAAATGTATTTTAAAGAAGTTACGCATTACATATTCCCAGAGGTAACTACTGTTCTGAGTTTTGAGGATGGGATATTAAGAACAAAGATTTTGAGGAAGGTTGTCACAATGTATCTTGCTTAATTTAGCAACAACCTCAATTATAACCCAGTGGAGGTCCAGTTTTTTTGATTTTTCTGAGACTCTGCCTCAGTTGTGGTTCTAGAATAACCATGCATCCACGCACCCATCCATCCACCCACCATCCATCCATTAATCCATTCATCATCTTATCCATCTATTCAGCTGCCAGTCTATCCAATTTATCAATATTCTTTCATCAGTTTAATATCCATCCACCCATAACTTTCATTCATTTCCATCATCTGCACATCATCCAACCACCAGATATCTTCACCCCATCATTCAACCACCCGGAATCAATGATCCGTCCATCACCTAGTCAGCTAGTTATTATTCATCTATCTGCCAATCCATCCAGTTCATCCACACTCCCTGTATTGACCAGTTCCATCCATCATCTAGCCATCCATCCATCTACCCATCCATCTATCCCTCCATCCATCCATCCATCCATCCATCCATCCATCCATCCATCCTAGGTGTAGGGAAAGGATAACTGGGGGGGGGTGTGATGCAGACATTAATCAGATATAGTCTCTGCTGACAAGGAACTATCCAAGGAGAAACACACTCATATACTTCATGGGTTAAGGGTGGTGGGAGTAGAAAGAGAGGAAATGCTCGTAATAGCAGGGGTGCTTCACAGAGGAGGTGACATTTGAGGACTGATGGATGGCTGTGACAGTGTGTCATCAGAAGGACACCCAGAGCATACAGCAGGAAGGCCCAATGGGAGCTATTCCTTCTGTGGGGGAAGGGTCTGAATGTGATCTCAGACATATCCCGAGCCCCTGGACTTTCTGTCTGGGCCCCCGGCTCCTGACGAGACTCTGGGACCCCAGGGCCAGGCCTCTGGCATCAGACTCCGCTCTGTTTCCTGGAGTGATTCCAATGTGGTCTTGGGGCTCGGATCTTGGTTTCTCAGGCTCAAATAAGGTGATCAGTGCACTCAAAGAATGAAAACACAACCATTTCTGATTCCTGGAAAGAGGCAAGTTTATTTCAGCAATTCTCCATTGGCATAAGAGGACCCAACTTATAAGAGAAGAGAGTTGGTGATTTTGAGGAAACCCAGAGCACTTAAGGACCCATGTTATCCTTGTGAGATTTTCTGAGACCCCGTAGAGTGTTTCCATGATTATCCACTCTCCCCAAAACACACACACACACACACACACACACACACACACACACACACAGGCACACAGACACACACACCTCTGACTGGAAGGGCCACACCCATAGTAAGGAGTGCCTGACTGGTCCCTCAGTGCATACTGATCAGACCTATCAGCTACAGTGTAACATTACAAACGGTGCAATCTTAGCGACTATAGGACAAAGAGAAGCATGGGGTGGGGTGAATTTCAGTGAGCTTGTATAAGTCAGGACTTTCTCATGCAGAATGAGGAAACTCATCTCCAAGTGCCTTGAGTGGAAAAAGAAATGTAACAAAATCTTTAGGTAACTAACTGAAAACTAAACCATAGTTCAGGAGTACATGGTTTCAGGCATGGCTGGATCCAGATGCACATATATTATTAAGAATATATTTGCTCTATCCCTCAGCTTTTTTTTTTTCCCTCAGTGTTGGCTTCACTCTCAGACAAGTTTGTTCCCTAGGGAGGTAAAGTCAGTGACAGCACCTAGGCTTACATCCTGTTTAGAAAACATTCACAATAATTCCAGCAAAAGTTTTGGGGTAAAGTCTATTGGATTGACATGGGTATGTGCCCATACCTGAACGAAATCTCTGTGGTCAGGGAGATGGGGCACCACAGGTCACATATAGGTGCTTGGATCTGTGGAGTGAGAGTGGGGAAAAGGGAGGTCCCCCAAAGGATGACTGGGATAGTGCTGTCTAGGGGAACAAGAAGGGGAAATGGTTGGAGGGCAGAGCAGGCAGGAACAGCAGACAGCTGGGTTCACCAGCACTCCCCTCCCCCCCCCCCGTCCCACACCTACACCTGTGCCCCTGCCAGGGGAGCCAGCGTCCTGCCCACTTCCTCTTGGCCCAGCCAGGGTGGCACCGGGAGGGAGAACCTGACACCTTTGGCACACCGCTCACAAAGATCGGCTTTTGTCCCTGGAAGCCTTTTCACACACACCCTCTGCCTTTGTTTTCACAGAAATTTTTCGCTCTTGATTTGTTTGGAGACCCCAGAGAGGTAAGGACTTCTAGTTTCTTGGTTACAGGTTGTAAGTCTTGACATGTTTAAGCTCCAGTTAAATATGAATGAAAAGAACCCTCTGTTGGGGCTCATGTTAACTCTTGTGTTTATATTGCTGAGGCCCAGAGAGGGCCAGCCACTTGCCTGGATAACAGAGCCAGGTGGACTAGACGTGGGACTGGAATGGGTTCCTTTGACTCCCAGCCCAGTGCTCCCAGTTATCAACTCTGTGTCCCCTGGGCCCAGCCTACCCCCCACTGCTTGTTTTCAAAAATGTCCCTCAGGAGAGGACTGGACTAGAAACTTTCACTATGGGGTGGTGGAGATAGCTGGACGCAGAGTTTCTTCAGGAACCTTCACTTAGGAGCTAGGCTTTCCCAGGGGGCTACAGGGTTGACGAGCTGTGCAAGCTACACGGTTTGCAGGGGCCTCCAGGAGGGGCAAGACTCTCCGTCCTGAGGACACCACCCTCCCAGCCACACCAGAACTCCAGGAGCCTCCCCACCTCCCTCCTCCTCCCCTCATGCCTTCCCGCACGTTGACAGCTTCTGAGACATTATCTCTGCCACATTTTATAGTCCTATGCTCTCTGCTCTCTCCTGGGGATACTGGCACCTACCTTAAAAACGGTTGTGAGGATTCACAGAGATTCATTCGGCGAAGATTTCCTTAGCACTTACCATGTGCGGAGACCCGATTCAGGAGCTGGGGAAATGGCAGTAAAGCAGACAAAACAAGTATAACGCCCTGTCCTCTTGGAGGGAAGGGAGAGCACAGCAAACATGGGGTTTGGGGATGGTCCTTCTTATGGAGACAAAGAAAGTGAGGAACGGGGATAGGGTTTGCGGGGGTTTGGATCTGCACAGCAGGGTCAGGCAATGGCTCAACAGGAAGGTGACATTGGGGCCAAGTTCTGGAGGCGGGGCGGAAGGCAGCCGTCAGGAAAACTGGAGGAAGAGTGTTCCAGGCAGACAGAAGAGCAGCTGCAAAGGTCCCGAGGCAGGAGGCCAGTGTGGCTGGTATGGAGGGAGTCGGGGGAGAGAACAGGCTTGGGGCCAAAAAGGAAAGAGAGGTGGGGGTGGTCCCTTTAAAGGACTCGGAGTTTGATTTCAAGTGAGATGGGAAGTCTTGGGAGGGTTTTGAAAAGAGGAGGGTGTTGACTGTGGGTTTATAAAAGGGCTTTTTGACTGCTGCATGGAATTGAAGGTAGGGAAGGGTAGGGCAGTCCCAGGGAGACCAGCTGGGAGGCCCCTGAGCTGAGCAGTGTGGGCCATGGCCGCCTGGGCTGGGCCCATAGCACGGAGATGGTGAGACGGCCAGAATCTGGATAATTTTGAAGTCATGGCTGATGGGGTTTGCTAATGGACAGGATGTAGGGTGGAGGAGAAAGGGGAGGATAAAGCACGCCCCTGGGGTTTTGACTTCAGCCTGGCGGTGCCTGAGGCCCACATGGGCAGCCCCTCGCAAGCGCCATGGAAGCAAGCGGTCGTGCTGCTCTGCGTCTCACTGGTGCCAGTCAGCCCCGCTGGATCAGATCGGGGCCCGCTGTCTCTCTCCCGGACTTAGACTATCTTCCCCCTGTACTCCTCCTCCCCACCCTTGCCCCACAATGCTGCCAGACTGACCCTTGTAAACATAGGTCAGGGCATGTCACCTCCTTAAAAGGCTGGCCTTCCTTACAAGACCAGTGCCCTGGCCCCCATGGAGTTATTCCTTCAGAGCACAGCCGTGTGGCTGCTACGTGCCAGGCATTGGGCAGAAAATGTCCTGCACCGTCTGACCCCCCCCCCCACCCAGGCCATGGCCAGACTGGAGGAGGCTTTGGGCCTCTGCCTTCCAAGGCAGATTCACTTGACAGAGCTCCTCCTGTGGCCACCAGAAATGGCCCATCATTCATTGGCCCTCGCAGAGCAGACGCAGGTCCCTGGAGCCACAGGGGCTCAAAGCCCGGGGGTCGCCCCATTCCACCTGCTATGCAGCAGCAGGAAATAAGCCACATGGTGTGTGGAGCTGGAAACATGGCTCCTGGAGCTGGGGTCTACATGAGGGCTGTGAGCACTGCCCACGGGTCATAGCTGATGTGGATGGGGCCGCGTCCGGGTACCAGGTACGGTGCTGAGCGCTCTGCGCCGGTGCAGATGCTTCATCGCCATAACAGCCCAGCTTACAGATGACAGGACTGAGCACAAACGGTGAAATGAGTGTCCCAAGTTACCAGCTAGTGGGTGGTGGAGCCAGGATTCAAGTCCAGATAGTCCGACTCCTGAGCCCATGCTCTTCATAACTCCACAAGTGGCCAAGTGCGCAATATAACCAGACCCAGAGCCAGCTTCCCAGGTGGTGTCGAGGGGCCCCTGAACCTGGGCCCATGTGAGTAATTTTCATCAAAGGTAACCCCTAAAATGAAGATGTTTTTCAGTGCGTTGCGAGCCCATCCATGATGCTTTTTTTCATGCTTTTCCTCTCTAATAGGGAGTTGGGTGTTTGTGTAAGTACCTTGGTGATGGGGAGCTCACTACCTCCTCGAAGCAAACTGTTTATCAGTGGCAGCTTATGTTTAAAGACTTTATTTATTTATTTATTTTAGAGATAGAAAGAGAGAGAGAAAGCGCTCACAGGGGAAGGAGCAGAGGGAGAGGGACAAGCAGACTCCATGCTAAATCTGGAGCCCAATGTGGGGCTCGATCCCAAGACCCTGAGATCATGACCTGAGCCGAAATCGAGAGTTGGGTCCTTAACTGGCTAAGCCACCCAGGTGCCCCCAGTAGCAGCTTCTGTTTAAACAGAGACAGCTAAATACAGTCCATTCTTATTAATGGGGAGTTCTGTATTTGTGAATTCCTCGACTCTCTAAAATGTATGTGTAACCCCAAAATCAATGCTCGTGGCACTTTTGGCATCATTCACGGGCACGCAGGGAGTGACAAAAAGCTCGAGCGACCATGCATAGGTTCTCACTCGAGAGCAAACACGGCTGCCCTCTTCTTCTTGTCTCATGTCTCACACTATTAACACTCGTCCTTTCCACGGTCTACGTAGGGCCACATTTTCCGCATTTTTGTGCTTTCTCTTGGCGGTTTCACTGTTGAAGATGGCCCGTGGGCGCAGCGCTGAGGTGCTGTCCCGCGCTCCTAAGGGCAACAAGGCTGTGATGTGCCCCGTGGAGAAA
Organism: Ursus americanus; assembly: GCF_024610735.1. Taxonomy (NCBI): domain Eukaryota; kingdom Metazoa; phylum Chordata; class Mammalia; order Carnivora; family Ursidae; genus Ursus; species Ursus americanus. The sequence goes on along the minus strand of NC_142147.1, from coordinate 13,083,852 downwards.
AGTCGCGTGGTAGATCAGCCTCCTTCAAGGTGACTCACGGGGCTGTGGGCCAAGAGCTCATGGTCACGGACCAGTAAGCGGCCGTGCAGGGAAAGGAAGAGGCAACTTGCCAGGCTGTCGGAGGCTGCTCGGGCAGGCGCTAGAGTAACACCGCGTGTGTGCTGAAGCTGCGGGAGGTTTTGTGAGATGCCGGTGGGTCACGGTCGTGCGGCCGAAGGTCAAGGAAGCTCCAGGCACGTTACCCAGGGCCCGGAAAGATGGCGAGCCCTTCTCAGCTGGTGTGCTATTATAAATAAACACTACACACAATTCACTATTTGTGAGCCATGCGTATTACATCAGGTGTCGTTAAACACGCATGGAACAGGGTAGACAAAAATGTGACCGGATAGTGGCAGGAACCTGACGTCGTACCTCCCCCAGGAGCGGCGCCTCAGCCCCTGCTGCTCAGCGGTCACGGCGGCTCCGACAGAACGCAGCTAGCGCGGAGACCAGAGCTGGCTGCAGCAGAGATCAGAGAGGCAAACGCGTCCTTCAAACCGGGGCCTAGAAATACATACATCCATGTATTTTATGTGTTTATATTAAAATCATATAAAATGTACGTTTATAAAGTCAATACTAAAATATATGCACATAGTTATATATTTTATATATTTATGAATTTAACACATTTGTATTTAATTTAATTTATACTTACATGCATATAATTATATGAAAATAGGGGCATCTGGGTGGCTCAGTTGGTTAAGTGTCTGCCTTCAGCTCAGGTCATCATCTCGGTGTCCTGGGATGGAGCCCTGCATTGGGCTCCCTGCTTAGTGGGGAGCCTGCTTCTCCCTCTCCCTCTGCCCTTCCCCCTGCTTGTGCTCTCTCTCTCTCTCAAATGAATAAATAAAATCTTTTAAATATATATATATGAAAATATATACATATATGTATACATGTATTTCTTTTCTTTTTTTAGAGAAAGACAGAGCACAGGAGGTGGGAGGCAGTGGGGAGGGGCAGAGGGAGAGAGAGAGAATCTTAAGCAGGCTCCATGCTCAGTGCAGAGCCCAACCCTGGGCTTGATCTCACCACCCTGAGATCATGACCTGAGCGGAAATCAAGAGTCTGATGCTCAACGACCGAGCCACCCAGACGCCCCAGCGTATTTCAGTTTGAGTGAGTGTTGCCGCCATCACTTTACTACCACTGCTAGTTTCTGAGTCGACGTTCTGTCCTTCGGGGTCGCATGTACTTGGCCCCCTTTGTTCAGGAGCTTGAGTTCTGTGGCCACCACCCGTGGCCATGCAGGTCTGGGGTGCTGGCTTCCTGCTCAGACCGGCAGAGAAGGGGACGTGGGTGTGGCCTCTAGAGGGGAAGCCCAGACACCGTGACGCCCTCTTCCCCAGAGCCATCCCTTCCTGCCCACCGTGGTTGATGGTGTGCTGCTGCCAAAGATGCCCGAAGAGATCCTGGCTGAAAAGAAATTCAACTCTGTTCCCTACATCATCGGAGTCAACAAGCAAGAGTTTGGCTGGATTCTTCCAATGGTGAGAATGTGGGGTCTCCTTCGTTCTCCTCCCCTGCCCATTGAGTCACCATCTCTGCTTGCAGGGCTCCTCCTTCTCTAGACCCCTCTGAATCCAGAGGAGCTGTGCCCTTCACACAAGCTGACATTTCCGTGGGGAGCTTCTCTAGGATGGCCCAAGTGTCACCTGGGGACCCCTCTCCCCAAACACTCTATTGTCTTCTGATCTAAGAATCCTGAAGTGTGGGTGCCAGGAGGGCCTGGAGTAATGATCACTGGGCAGACACATTCCTATCTCTGTGACAGGAGTCAGGTCTTCCCATTCCCACAGAGCCTGGGAGAGGACGAGGCTTTCTGGGTGAATGTCTGCATTTAAGAGGTGGCTCTCAGGTCCTGGAGGAAACAGTTTTGGGTGGTAGATTTACATCTCAGAGGGCAGAGAAGGATTTGTAATTGCAAGCTCTCTAAAGTAGTTGCTCTAAGAGGAGGCTTGGGGACCTACCACCCTATTGCCAGGTTTTGGCCAAAACAAACAGTAAACTTGGGGCTTCCTGGGTCATCTGAGACATGTAGGAGTGTTTGTAAGGTCTGTGTTCTTTGCTCCAGAGCCCTCTGCTTCAACACTAGCCAGGCTTAAACCTTTCCTGTGTGTCGCCATGTCCAGGGTGGGGGTTCTTGCCTGATTCACACACACACACACACACACACACACACACACACACACACACTGCAAAAGCCCGGGATAACTCCTCTTCACATTGACTTTATCCTTTTGCACAGCTTGAGTTTCTGGATATAATAAGCCCATTTGTTTCATTGATTTTGCCCAATGCATCAAGGACCCATTCTTGTCTAAGTCATGACAAAGTGACCTTTAGCCTGCATTGGTCTGGTTGGTTGGTAAGTTTGGTTCTTTCTGCTAGTTCCTGATGATTCACAATCGTGTCACCATTGTTCTAACAGATGATGGGTTATCCGCTCTCTGAGGGCAAGCTGGACCAGAAGACGGCCACATCACTCTTGTGGAAGTCCTACTCTGTTGCTGTAAGAGGCTAGGGAACCACAGAACTGGCTGTAGACCCAAAGAGGGACAGAGACTTGCCCAGATTGCTGAGAATTAAATGGCAGGGTGAAGCCCAGGGATGGAGGGTTCTGTCCCCATTTTTCTGCCCTTCCCCCCTCACCACACAGGGTGGGAGTGGTTGCATAGAGTCACCATTCACACAAGCCATCCCGAGCTCTAGAAGCTGCATCATTCACCAGGGCGGGGCCAGGGGTCACTTTTACTTCTGCTCCATTTCAGAGAGTCCCTGAGGAACTGACTCCACTGGCCACTGAGAAGTATTTAGGAGGGACAGATGACCCTGTCAAAAAGAAGGACCTGTTCTTGGACATGTTAGGAGATTTGGTATTTGGTGTCCCATCTGTGATTGTGGCCCGTCACCACAGAGGTGAGTCCCAGAGGTTGGACAGGAGAGGGACACCGACCCCAGCAGCTTCTCTGTCTGTCCTGCCCACTTCTCAGCATAGACAGATATGTGGAAACCACCAAGGCCCCTCTAGGGCCAATCCCATATGGCCTGGGATGGGGCACAGTCTCACTTTGGGTCCGCCAGAAGGCAACTCTGAGAAGAGGATTTGAATGCAAGTAGCTTATCTGGGAAGGGATCCCGGAACACGCCAGTAGGGGAGGGCGGAAGTGGCACGGAAAGTAGAAGGAAGCCAACGCAGCTGCGCAGTGAGCAGCTATCCGCTGTGGACACCCGGGGCTGTCTTGTCTCCAGTCACATCTCAAGATTATTCCGTGCGAGTGGCAAGGGAGCTGAGGTGTTTAGCCTCCCACTCCCGGGAGTCATGGGTTGAAGCCTGTTCCCAAGGGGCTGTTAATTCCCTAGAGATCTGACTTGCTGCACACATGGGCAGAATGGTCCTTTGGTCACCAAAGACCTCAGGCCAAGAGCTACGGAGGGTGGGGGTGGAAGTCCGGCTGGCGGGCCCAGAAGCTGGGTATGCGATGAGGGGCCAACGGCATCTACCACAGGAACGCCTTCCCCTGACGTTACCGTGGTCTGTGGGGCTAGAGGGCAAGTCTTAGAAGAGACGTCTCGGAAGGCTTTCAAGATCAGAGCTAGGGGCAAACTCATTTGTTAACTGGTGGAGCTGGGGGTGGGCTGAAGCCAAGCCTAGAACCAGGCTGGTCCAAGATCAAAAAAACAAAAGAAGCAAGCAGTGGGGGGTGTGGAGGTAGGTGTTCTAGACAGCGTCCATGCCTACGGCTGGCTTCTGTCCATCCTGGTGTGTGGGGTCTACCACAGCACCGTCCAACATCGATCCCGGGCCGTGTAGGTGGAGTATGAGGTCAGGGGTGGATACGGTCCTCTAGGGAGGATCCACCCCTCTGAGCGTGTTTTGGGGGTCCTCATAGACCTCTCCTTCACCTAGTCTGCCAGCCAGGAAATGGTTCTTGGTACAGACCTCTCTCTCTCTAACCATGCTGGGAGGGTTTTAAAGTTCAGGACTTTGTAGGCATGAGAAAAAGCAGCCGAGCTGACCTACTCTGTTCCCAAGCCCTCAGTATAGTGAGGACAGGTGCTGCTCCCTCCTGTCGAGGGTCCTGACGAAACTCTTCAGCCAAGGGCCACCTGCGGTCACATTTGCTCTTTTGTAAACTTGGTCTTGCGTCTGGATACATGTCTGATTTGTGGTATCTTATTCTGCTTTGTCTGCCGGTCCCAGCCATGCTGGACTTGTGTTTTTTTAATCTGGTATCCTGTGACTTTGAATTCATGGCATTCTCTCATTTTGTATTTGTCTCACTGTCTTTTTGATGAGAAAGAACTTCTTTGAATATAAAATTAATATCCTACACTGGGGATATTATGTGGGAACATGTGAAGAAGAAATTCGATAGTACTCTAAATTCCTCCACCGAGAAACATCGGCTATAAATTTTTGATATATTTCTCTGAATAATCTTTCCACATCTTATGCATAACTTAGAAATTAATGTTATATCATGTTTTTGTTCATAAAACACTATTTTGTAAGCCTTTGTTCAATATCAATGAAAAGTCTTCAAAAACATCCACTATTTCACAGAATGATGCATCAAAATTTACTCTAGCATTCCCTGTCCTACTGGATATTTAGTCTAGCCAGATCTGTATTTTAATGTGAGAAAAAACATTATGCTCAGTCTTATGTGCATAAATCTTTAACCAAGGCTCTAAAAGTTTTCTTAGGATTGGATATTAGAAGTGAAATTCCCAGGCACGGCCCTAAGAGCATTTCAAAATTCCTGATACATGTTGTGAAATTTCTTTCCATCGTATGAATGGGATTTCTTAATTCTCTCACTTGGGAAACTCAGATGTAAAAATAAAGATAATGCTGCCAATTTCGTACCCTTTTCCCTGCAAAAACAGACAAACAAACAAAAACCAACAACAAGAAACATTGCCATGTTTTCAGTGACATACTTAGATTACTAACTCTGTCCTCTCTGCTTCTCCTGTTTTCCTGTTATCCTAATCTGTGCCCTACTTTCCTTGTGTTGTGCCTGTAGGAATTTTTTTTTTAAATGATTTTTTATTATGTTAGTCACCATACAGTACATCCCCGGTTTCCGATGTAAGGCTCGATGATTCATTAGTTGTGTATAACACCCAGTGCACCATGCAATACGTGCCCTCCTTACTACCCATCACCGGTCTATCCCATTCCCCCACCCCCCTCCCCTCTGAAGTCCTCAGTTTGTTTCTCATAGTCCATAGTCTCTCATGTTTCATTCCCCCTTCTGATTACCCCCCCTTTCTTTATCCCTCTCTTCCCCTACCGATCATCCTAGTTCTTATGTTCCATAGATGAGAGAAATCATATGATAGTTGTCTTTCTCTGCTTGACTTATTTCACTTAGCATTATCTCCTCCAGTGCTGTCCATGTTGTAGCAAATGTTGAGAACTCATTCTTTCTGATAGCTGAGTAATATTCCATTGTATATATGGACCACAACTTCTTAATCCAGTCATCTGTTGAAGGGCATCTCGGCTCCTTCCACAATTTAGCTATTGTGGACATTGCTGCTATGAACATTGGGGTGCATATGGCCCTTCTCTTCACTACGTCTGTATCTTTGGGGTAAATACCCAGTAGTGCAATGGCTGGATCATAGGGTAGCTCAATTTTTAACTTTTTAAGGGACCTCCACACTGTTTTCCAGAATGGCTGTACCAACTTGCATTCCCACCAACAATGTAGGAGGGATCCCCTTTCTCCACATCCTCTCCAACAATTGTTGTTTCTTGCCTTGTCTATTTTTGCCATTCTAACTGGCGTAAGGTGGTATCTCAGTGTGGTTTTGATTTGAATTTCCTTGATGGCTAATGATTTTGAACATTTTTTCATGTGTCTGTTAGCCATTTGTATGTCTTCATTGGAAAAGTGTCTGTTCATATCTTCTGCCCATTTTTTGATTTGTTTATTTGTTTCTCGTGTATTGAGTTTGAGAAGTTCTTTGTAGATCTTGGATACCAGTCCTTTATCTGTAGTGTCATTTGCAAATATATTCTCCCATTCCGTGGGCTGCCTCTTAGTTTTTCTGACTGTTTCCTTGGATGTGCAGAAACTTTTAATCTTGATGAAGTCCCATAAATTCATTTTATCTTTTGTTTCTCTTGCCTTTGGGGATGTGTCATGAAAAAGGTTGCTTTGGCCGATGTCGTAGAGGTTGTTGCCTATGTTCTCCTCTAGAATTTTGATGGATTCCTGTCTCACATCGAGGTCTTTCATCCATTTGGAGTTTATTTTTGTGTATGGTGTGAGATAGTGGTCAAGTTTCATTCTCTTGCATGTAGCTGTCCAATTTTCCCAGCACCATTTATTGAAGAGACTGTCTTTTTCCCACCGGATGTTTTTTCCTGCTTTATCAAATATTAGTTGCCCAAAGAGCCGAGGGTCCATTTCTGGGCTCTCTATTCTGTTCCATTGGTCTATGTGTCTGTTTTTGTGCCAGTACCATGCTGTCTTTGTGATCACAGCTTTGTAGTACAGCTCGAAATCCGGCATTGTGATGCCCCCAGCTTTGTTTTTCCTTTTCAACAGTTCCTTGGAGATTCGGGGCCTTTTCTGTTTCCATACAAATTTAAGGACTGTTTGTTCCAGTTCTTTGAAAAATGTCCTTGGTATTTTGATCGGGATAGCATTGAAAGTGTAGATTGCTCTGGGTAGCATGGACATTTTAACTATGTTAATTCTTCCGATCCATGAGCATGGAATATCTTTCCATCTTTTTATGTCTTCCTCAATGTCTTTTAAGAGTGATTTATAGTTTCTAGAATATAGGTCCTTTACGTCTCTGGTTAAGTTAATTCCAAGGTAACGTATGGTTTTTGGTGCTATTGTAAATGGGATGGATTCCCTAATTTCTCTTTCTTCGGTCTCGTTATTCGTGTATAGAAATGCAACTGATTTCTGAGCATTTATTTTGTATCCTGCCACGTTACTGAATTGCTCTATAACTTCTAATAGTTTGGGAGTGGCTTCTTTTGGGTTTTCCATATAGAGTATCATGTCATCTGCAAAGAGAGACATTTTGACTTCTTCTTTGCCAATTTGAATACCTTTGATCCCTTTTTGTCGTCTGATTGCTGTTGCAAGGACTTCTAGTACTATGTTGAATAATAGTGGCGAGAGTGGGCATCCTTGTCGAGTTCCTGATCTTAAGGGAAAGGCTTCCAGCTTTTCCCCATTGAGAATAATATTTGCAGTAGGCTTTTCATAGATGGATTTTATGAGACTGAGAAATGTACCTTCTATTCCTACACTCTGAAGGGTTTTAATCAGGAAAGGATGCTGTATTTTGTCAAATGCTTTTTCGGCATCGATTGAGAGGATCATATGGTTCCTGAGTCTTTTCTTGTTGATATGATGTATCACGCTGATTGATTTGCGAATATTGAACCACGCTTGCATCCCAGGTATGAATCCCACTTGATCGTGATGGATAATCCTTTTAATGTACTGTTGGATTCTATTAGCAAGTATCTTGTTGAGGATTTTGGCGTCCATATTCATTAGGGAAATCGGTCTGTAATTCTCCTTTTTGAGGGGGTCTTTGCCTGGTTTGGGGATCAAGGTAATATTGGCCTCATAGAATGAGTTTGGTAGCTTTCCTTCTGTTTCTATTTTTTGAAATAGCTTTAGGAGAATAGGTATTATTTCTTCTTTGAATGTTTGGTAGAATTCCCCAGGAAAACCGTCTGGGCCTGGAGTTTTGTTATTTGGAAGGTTGTTTATCACTGACTCAATTTCTTCATAATTAATTGGCCTGTTTAAGGAATCAATTTCTTCCGGTTTCAATCTTGGTAGTTTATAGGTTTCCAGGAAGGATTCCATCTCTTCCAGATTGCTTAGTTTATTGGCATATAGCTGTTGATAAAAATTTCTAATAATCCTTCCAATTTCAATGGTGCTCGTCGTGACCTCTCCTTTTTCATTCATAATTTTAATAATCTGGGTCCTTTCTCTTTTCTTTTGGATAAGTCTTGCCAGTGGTCTGTCAATTTTATTGATTCTCTCAAAGAACCAGCTTCTAGTCCTGTTGATCTGCTCTACTGTACTTCTGGTTTCTGCTTGATTGATTTCAGCTCTAATTTTGGTCAACTGCTTCCTCGTGCGTGGATTAGGCCTGTCCCTCTGTTGCTGTTCCAGCTTCTTGAGGTGAGAATATAAAAACTGCATTTTAGATTTTTCTATTCTTTTGAGTGAGGCTTGGATGGCTATGTATTTCCCCCTTAGGACTGCCTTTGCAGTATCCCATAGGTTTTGGACTGTTGTATTTTCATTCTCATTGGTCTCCATAAATTGTTTTATTTGATTTTTGATTTCCTGGTTTATCGAGTCATTCCTGAGCAGGATGGTTCTTAGTCTCCAAGTGTTTGAGTTTCTTCCAAATTTTTCCTTGTGGTTGAGTTCAAATTTCAGAGCGTTGTGGTCTGAGAATATGCAGGGGATAATTTCAATCTTTTGGTATCGGCTGAGACCTGTTTTGTGTCCCAGAACATGGTCTATTCTTGAGAATGTTCCATGGGCATTAGAATAGAATGAGTATTCTTTGGTTCTGGGGTGTAGTGTTCTATATATATCTATGAGGTCCAACTCGTCGAGTATGGCATTCAAAGCCTTTGATTCTTTGCTTAGTTTTTGCCAGGGTGTTCTGTCTATTTCTGATAGTGGAGTGTTGAGGTCCCCTACTATTAATGTATTTTTATTTATATGTCTCTTTATTCTGGTTAAGAGTTGGCTTGTGTATCTTGCTGCTCCCCTGTTGGGGGCATATATATTTATAATTGTCATATCCACTTGTTGAATACTTCCCTTAAGAATAATATAGTGCCCTTCTGCATCTCTAACTATAGTCTGTAGTTTAAAATCCAATTTATCTGATATGAGAATTGCTACCCCAGCTTTCTTTTGAGGTCCATTTGCGTGAAAGATGGTACTCCATCCCCTTACTCTCAGTCTGAATGCATCTTTGGGTTTGAAATAAGTCTCTTGTAGACAGCAAATGGATGGGTCATTTCTTTTTATCCAATCTGCAACCCTGTGGCCTTTTATGGGATGGTTCAAACCATTTACATTAAGACTGATTACTGAGAGATATGATTTTAATGTTGCCATGTTGCCAGTAAAGTCTTTGTTTGTATTGGCTGTGACTTTCTGTTCTGTATCACTCTTGGGGCCTTTTTACTTTTATAGAACCCCCCGTAATATCTCCTGTAGGGCTGGTTTCGTGGTTACAAAATTGGTTAGTGACTGGCGATTCTGAAATGTCTTTATTTCTCCATCAATTCTGAATGACAGCCTTGCTGGATAAAGGATCCTTGGCTGCATGTTTTTCTCTGAAAGAGCTTTAAATATGCTCCCCCAACCCTTTCTCTCATTCCAGGTCTGTGTAGACAGGTCTGACGTAATTCTGATGCTTTTGCCTTGGTACGTGAGAAATTTCTTTGCCCTGGCCACTTTCAATACTGTATCCTTGCATCTAATATTTGCGAATTTCACTATGACGTGACGTGGCGTAGGTTTGTCATGGTTGAGCTTGGGAGGGGTCCTCTCTGCCTCTTGGATACGAATGTTTGTTTCCCTTGCTAGATTAGGGAAGTTTTCAGCTACAATTTGTTCAAATATCTCTTCTAGACCTCTGTTTTTCTCCACCCCCTCGGGGATGCCGATGATTCTAACATTGGATCGTTTCATTGAGTCAGTAATCTCCCGTAACCTACATTCGTGGGCGTGGATTTTTTTAAGACCATCTTCTATTTTCATTTTTTCCTCTATTAACCCATCCTCCAATTCACTAACCCGTTCCTCTGCTTCTGCGACCCTGGCCGTCAGAGCCTCTAGTTTTGCCTGCATTTGGCTCATAGAATTTTTAATTTCTGTCAGATTCGCTCTCATTTCTGTCCTTAGGGATTCTATATTCTCAGTAACCTCTTCGTTAATAGTTTTTTCAATTCTACTCATCATTTTGACCATCGTTACTCTGAATTCCATTTCTGATAATTTGGTTACATCCATATCCATTATTTCTGTGGCAGAGGCCACAGAATCACTGTCTTTTCTTTGCTGGGGGGGGGGCTTCTCCTTCTTGTCATTCTGATGAAGAGAGGTTGCGGGGTTTCCAGAGCCCAAATTATTGACTGGGTCCCAGGCCGTGCCCCTTGTTTTATAGGGATCTTAGGGATGTGGGCTTCTTCTTTAAAGATTTTATTTATTTATTTATGTGGCAGCCAACCAGCGAGAGAGGGAACAGAAGCAGGGGAGTGGGAGAGGAAGAAGCAGGCTCCCAGCGGAGGAGCCCGATGAGGGACTCCTTTCCGGAACGCCGGGATCACGCCCTAAGCCGAAGGCAGGCGCTCAATGACTGCGCCACCCAGGCACCCGAGTTGTGGGCTTCTTGATTTTTCAGCCTGCCTTCTGGGGGAGGGGCCTGCCGCGCCGATACTCAGGCAACCCTGTGTGGGTAGAGTCTCCGTGTCCCCTGCGAGGGGGGATGGGGATGGGCACTCCCTGAGCCGGTATTTCAGGCTTTTGTTCTCTGGCGGCTTTCCCTGGCGGTTTGCTGTGCCTCTTCTGAGAGTCAGAGCAGCAGCGGCCGAATTTCAGCCTCTGTCACAGAACAGAGGGATTGCGGCCCGTTCTCTACTAATGTTCTGGCCACTTTAACTGTTACTGTTGGTGCTGCTCAACCCTGCAGCGTCCCGGGATGTGCGCCCCACACCCGGCGTCACAGCCCTCACTTCCAGGGCCGGCTTGTCTCTGTCCTTTGTGTTTCTAATGCCGCCAGCCGCCAGCCGCCCCCGCGCGCTCCCGGATCTCCCGGTCTCAGTCTGGATCCAGTGAGCGCACCGGGATTCCGGGGTTCCGCGAGATGCCTGGTGGCGCGCGCACCCGGCTCACGGTCTCAGTCTGCTGTTTTGCGGGTGCCGTCCGCGAGCCCCGCCCGCTCCCCCGTGCAGGTGGCTACCGCTTCCCGGCGCCCGAACACGGCGGCTCCCTCCCCCTTCCGTTTATCTTCCGATATCTGTGCACAGTTTCATGGCTCCCTGCTTCGTACCTCAATACTCAGCGCTGGAGATGTTCATTTGTAGAGATCCAGATGTATCTTCCTGCGTCTCAGGCTGGTTCCGTGGGTGTTTAGGCTGGTCTGGTACCTATCCAGCTCGACTCGGGGGACCGGCTGAAAACGGTGTCTCCTACTCCTCCGCCATCTTAACTCCCTGGTTGCCTGTAGGAATTTTATACATCTCCGAGTTGTATAGGTAGAAAGCTTAAAAAAAAAAAAAAAAGAAGAAGAAGAAGAAGAATTATCTTTTGTGCAGCGTGCTGCCCAAAGAAGTTCTCTCCTTCAGGAAAGGTTCAAGGAGCTCCTTCCTAAAACTTCTGAGTGGTGGAGGTGAGGTTACAGCCCCTTCTCTCAGTGAGTTCTGCTTGACCTTGAAGCAGCTGCTAACAGGTGGATGTCAGACCCATGGAGGGTTGCTTCTTCTAGACAACACCTCTTGCTAAATCAAGGGTGCATTGACGGGGGTGAGTGAGGCAATTCAGTAAATTATTCCACATCCTCATGTTGGGATGGCATATATGGTTAAGTCATTTTTGGACAAATATTTAATGATATGGAGAAATGATTATTGTCTATTTCAAAATGACATATACAACATCATCCCATTTTTATATGCAGAGAAGGGATATATGCTAAAATATGAACAGAGGTGTCTTTGAATGGTGGGACTGTAAGTGATCTTTTTGTTCATCCATTGTTCCTGCACTTTCCAAGTTTGTTGTTATATGCAAGGGGGAAAACGCTGTACAGTGATGTCTCCTCCAGCTCCACCAGGGACACGGCCAGTCCCCCGTGAGTGTTAGGGTGGGTGTTAGTGTCCATGCCAAGCGCTGAGCTCCCCAAGGTGGTTAGCCCTGAAGGAGTGTGTGAACTGCAGGAGAACTGACTCCTTCTGGGGGCTTGGGGAGGGGATTCCAAGAGCGGGGACTGGAAAAGCAAGAGAAAGCCACCTTTGTCCTCCCTCAGAGACCCCCTTCTCTCTGCTGCCACCACTCTGGGCGCAGCAGGAAGCAAGATAGGAGGTGATGGAGGAATAGAAAATGCTGGGTTTTTGGTTTCCCAAGATACAAGAGACAGATTGTGCCTTTTCCCCATGTTTGTATTTAAATATCTGAGCTGTCAGACCAGCAACTCAGATTTGCGTCACTCCTCCCTAGAAGTTAGGTGAGAAAAACACTGGAAACTGTCCAAACTGGGCAGAATAGAGGCACCTGTTGGGCCTGTGGGGGAATCAGACCCAGCCTGCTTCCAGCAACACACGGCAGCGGCCGCAGTGTGTCCGTGGATGTCGTGGTGTGGGAACGCATCGGTAGGCAACGGCGTCTGTGGGTATTGACCCAAGGCCCCTGTAATGGTAGTCATTTTGAATGGATTGATCCCCCAGTTTCAACATTTCATGCATTCAACCTGGACTCATTGATTTGCTCACTACCTGGCTCCAAGCCAGTTTCACCTCCACCAACGGTGTGTCTTTAAGCAAATCGCGGACCTTTCCCAAAGCTCGGTTTCTCTGTTGTGCTGGTAACCAGGGCTTTTCTGCAGGTCCACGCAGTGTCTAGCACACAGTCGGTGCCAACACTGGGCAGCTGCTATTAATGTTGCTGTTGTTGTGTACCCAGGACCCGGGTGGACCTCCCCGTCCCGGAGCGCTCAGGGGCCCTGGAGACCTCGGCGCCATCCAGGTATGCCTCTGGGCATGTGAACTGTGTGTGAATCCATGTCTTCCCAGATGCCGGAGCCCCCACCTACATGTATGAGTTCCAGTACCATCCAAGCTTCTCGTCAGACATGAAACCCGAGACGGTGGTGGGGGACCACGGGGATGAGCTCTTCTCTGTGTTCGGGGCCCCGTTTTTGAAAGGTGAGGCCCTTTGGTGACTCCGAACGTGGAGTTAGAAGATCTGGGTTCATGTCTCAGTTTAGTGGTGGCCTTGGGCAGGTTCCCCTTTCTCTCTAGATCTTACCCAAATACACCAGAGTAGGGCTGAGCTACAAAGATTTCCAACCTTTCTCTCTTACTCCGACACTCATGTTGGAGAAGGTATACTCACGTGTCCCCGTTTGCAGCGTCTCTAAGAATTTGGGCCTGGGTATCCCTAAGACACCTGGAGGGTCACCTTCAGGGCCCTGCTCAAGGGCCAGAATGCCACCACTCCCCCCCCCCTCACAAGAGTGTATCAGAATGTGAGAGTAAGGTTAGCATGGGTGTTGACCTTGAATCGGGGCTAATGTGCGTCTGTGTGTCTGTCTATTCAACCAGCTATCTACCTAAAACTCATGTTTCTAAACTTAATATGTTTAATAGTATTGTATTTTATAGAAGACCTCTCACAAATATCTCCACTGTCCTAACTAGCAGCTGTTAGAGATGACCCATTTCTTCTTGAAATGCGGTTTTGACTCAGTAGGTCTGGAGTAAGGGCTCAGATTCTGAATTTCCCAGCTGTCGAGGGCTGCCAACAGTAACCCATGCTTGGAGGAGCAAAGGCTTTTTTCTTCTTCCCCACAGGCGGTGCCTCCGACGAGGAGGTCAGGCTCAGCAAGATGGTGATGAAACTATGGGCCAACTTCGCCCGGAGTGGGTGAGCTCAGTGGCAAAGAGGGAGCAAGGCTGGGGGAGGGCCGGGCGTGTTGACTGGGAAAGGCAGCTCCCAGCCCTGTGACCCTGATGAGGAGAGTTCTCTGAGCGTGAACAGGCTGCCTGGGATTTGGTGAGCTCCCTGCCTCTGGAGGTGAATGAGCCTCCTGGCGGAAATGAAACCAAGAGGTCTTGAAAATCTCAAAGTGTTGTTGGGGGACCCCACAGTAGCTCTGGGTAATTCTCACTTGGTTCTGTTCCCAGGAACCCCAATGGGGAAGGGCTGCCCTCTTGGCCGGCTTACGACCAGAAGGAAGGGTACCTGCAGATTGGAGCCACCACTCAGCCAGCCCAGAAGCTGAAAGACAAGGAAGTGGCTTTCTGGACTGAGCTCCTGGCCAAGGGGGCAGAGGAAAAGCCGCCTCATACAAAACACGTCGAGCTGTGAATGGGAGGCCTGGCTGGCCTGGGGGCCCAGGGAGCCCAGACAGGGGCAATCTACAGGTGTTTATGAGCCAGAGAGGGATCTTACTATGGAGGCTGGGGATTGTCTGGTGGAGGAGGGCAAGGGTCAGGGAGGGGGAGTTGGGGAATAATTCAATTTGGGGAATAAATTCTTTTGGAGACCAAGTCAGTTTCTGTGTCTTGGGCTCAGAAAGAGAAGGGTGATAGGGTGTGCACCATTGTCCGAAAGGTGCCCCCAGTGGGGATGGCTTGGCCCTGGGAGCTGCTGAGGGGGCCTCTGTCTCTGCTCTGTGTCTCTGGGCCCTCAACAACTCCCAACAACGGGGTGGGGTGGCCAGAGCGCAGTATCCCTCTCCTCCATGCAACACTTGGAGGTGAATGCTTGCTGTCAACCCTGTGAATTTTAACACGAGGCCCAAGAACACTCAACGAGGAAGTGGCAGACCGGACCAAGTACATAATTTTCTGTGCAAAATAAAAATAAGCCTTTATTTTTAAAAATTATGAAGAATTTCAAGATGTCAACAGCAGAGCGTTAAAGCGACCATGAGCCTGGGGCTTTGGGTCTCACGCCTGTGAAGCCCACCCTGGCGAGAGAGCTGGGATGTAAACCTTAGCACTCTGGCTCTAGAACTTGAGGCCACAGAGCAATCCTTCCTTCCTAAACAGGATGCTTTAGAGATCCTATTCTGGGCTTGTCCTGATCAACGGAGTTCATTGGCTTCCTGCCAAAAGCACACATTTGCCTGACGGTCCTCTGCTGCCCTCTAGTGGGCACTGTTCATATAGCCACACCGGCCTCAGGGTGATTTTGCAGCTGATTTTGCAGCTCCACCCATTGAGGGTCTGGGCTGGCCTCTTCACTCGCTTTATTTTATTGTCAAATAAAGTATGGCACAAGTGACGCTATGCCTCAAGGGTCCTTTGCCCGTGCACACGCACTCTCTTGAACCCACGTGACTGCCGTGTGGACAAGCCCCGGCCAACCTGCCGGGAAGGAGATGTCCCGCGGAGGTCCTGTCGAGGACCAGCCAGCCTCCAGCTGACCTGCAGCTGCAGACACTTGGGTGAGCCAGGTCAAGATCAGCTGAGGCCGGCCAGGTCGGCGGAACTTCCTGGGTGGTTCACAGGCCCATCAGCCAAATACGCGGCTGCTGTTTTACGTTTGAGGCTGGTGTATGACACAGCAATCACCTCCAGACAGACTATGTAACAGCCAAGTATGATCACATCACTTC
The DNA here is from genome assembly GCF_024610735.1 of Ursus americanus. NCBI lineage: Eukaryota > Metazoa > Chordata > Mammalia > Carnivora > Ursidae > Ursus > Ursus americanus. Next base: position 13,068,429 of record NC_142147.1, on the reverse strand, counting down.
ACCGACCTAAAGATTTTTAATGGCTCCTCACTGCCCTGTGGACAAAGTTCCATCTCCCTCTCCCAGCTTGGGAGGGCCCTCATCATCTGGATTTTACTTTTCCCTGCAGCCCTTGCACATGGAAATTTCCACTGCAAGTTTCTTCAGATCCTTCAGTTTCTGGTGCTCCCTGTAATCCTTCATGCATCCGTGCTGTCACTGTTGCTAGTCTTAGCACCTGGAATTTTCCCTCTGACTCAGCTCAGGTATCACCTATTGTGGGCACCCCTCTCTGGTCTCCCCAGGTGGGGTTCTGGGCACGATTCCTCTGCCAGGTTTTGAGATGGTCTTGTCTCACTCGTTTCTGTAAACGCAACCATCTACTGAGGGCTGACCATGTGCCAAAAACTCATCTAGACACAGGAGAGGTAAACAGAAGTGGTTGCTGCCTTCTGTCCCCCAGGCTGCTGGTCCCCTGAAAGATCATTTCAACAAATTGTGGCAAGTTTGGTGAGAGGGGTAGGTTAGGAAAGGCTATTTTTTCTAGGGGTGACATCGAGGGACAGATAAGAGTCAGCCAGTTTCAGAGAGAGGGAAAAGGCCCAGGGATGAGGCCCAGGGACACGGGGTGTCCTTGGAGACACATCTGCAGCTAGTATGGGGTGACTGGAGCGGGGGGGGGGAATGAAATGAGGAAGGAGTCTGGATTTACTTTGAAGGCACTGGGGAGACACCAGTGGGCTACAAATAAGTATGCAGTAGGTGCTCAATATATGTTTCCTTAACAGCATATCATCTGCATCCTCCATCAGACTAAGAGTTTCTCGATGACAGGGTTATTCCTTCTTTGTCTACCCAGTTCCTTTCTGGTACATACTAGGACCAGGTATGGTTCTCATCAATGAATGAATGAGTAAATAAATCCACCCAAGATACAACAAAACAAACCAAATGGATCTTCTCATCCAGACAAGAATCACTTCTCACTCCTCTGGTTCGGGGAGGTGTTGAGGGTTCCCACAGGCGCTGAGGAGGGTCCGGAGAACAAAGACCCCTAGTCCTCAGGGCTTCCCTCAGCCTCTGAGAGGCAGCAGGAGTGTGCGATGGCGCCACCTGGTGGCCACGGCCATATTCTGCGTTAATCAGCTGCTTCCGTTGCTAAGGCGCAGTCTGGCCAGAAAAGGTGAGAGGGAAGCTGGAGCGGGCAGAAGGGTAGAAACATTCTGCTCAGCGGACACACATCCCCACCCGTTCAGCCAGCCTCGAGGGACCTCTGGGGATGCCAACCCAGGTCTGCCTGTCCTCCCCTGCAAGACCTGAGCCCTGAGTACCCCCCTCCCCCAAGAGAGGAACTGATCTCAGACCATGGGGCACAGAAGCCCTTAAGGATCGCTGCTCAGGCCAAGGTGCTTTCCACAAGGGCCCCGCCGGTCTCAGCAGATGGTGGAATCCAGGGGGCGGCGCCACAGGAGAGAAGGCAGTGACCAGGGTCGTCCCAATATCCTTCTTGTCCTCCTCCTAAAAGAACCCTGATTTTGTTCGGGGCAGCAATGTACCAGCAACAAATTCCAGACACCCTGACGGCTAGAAGTTGCCCTGATACATGGGTCTGGCCAGTGAGACACAGGCAGACATTGGGGCGGGGCTCCCGGAGACCTGTTCTTCTCCAGGGTAAATGGTTGCAGACTCAGATGGCCTCTGCCTTTTGTCCTTTCTCTGTATTTCCCTCCTTCCTGCCTGAAAGGTGGGCAAGATGTCTGCAGGTGGATCAGCCTTCTCTCTCTCTCTCTCTTTCTCCATGAGCATGAGAACCACGGGTTATGGATGGTGGAACAGAAAGCTAGAAGTAGTCCAAATCCTTGATGACTTTCTCAAGTGTCTCCAGAGCCACCCCAGGCTTCGGGGAATGTAAGGCAGAGACCTGCTCTAAAGTTCTTCTCTGAGACCAAAGATACTTCTCCTCTTCTTCCTGCTGAGGAACACGTCTCTCCCTGGCCCATTGCTTGCTTGTCACAAGAGAATGAGAAAAACCTCATTTGTTAAGGGGCCATAGTTAGATTCTTGTTACACCTGTCATTCTAACCTTTAGAGGAGATAGATAGGGAGCCCAAGCGGAAGCTGTATTTGGCATAAAGAACCAGAGAGCGCAAGGTTAGGGCGTGCTTGGAGAAAGCCAGCACAGGTATCTTCTCTGGGAGGCAGGGAACCTCTGTGCGAGATGAACTCTTTTACGGTGGTGGCCTGGCGCAGGTCACGTGCTTCCTAGCACATTGCAGACACTGAAATATGTATGCTAAATACATGCACGTTTAAGCACGTCTGTGTGTGTATACATATACGTAACAGGTGTATGTAAATTATCTATGCGTACGGATTACAGATGGTTCGTAATGAAGAGGGTGTTGGAGCTAGTTGAGGACCCATGCTACTTCCAGCTGGGCTGTGTTATGCCTGTGTGGCCAGGGACCAGGGACAATGGCGTATCAGAGTGGTTAAGAACCAGACTCCCTGGGTGCCAACCCCAGTGTCACCAACTGGTACGTTATTTCAACTCTTTGTGTCTCAGTTTCCCCCACTTGTAGATGGGGGGTAATAATACTGCCTCGTGGTCTCGTCAGGAGAATTCGGTGAGCTGAAATTTGCAAAGCCCTTGGAACAGTACCTGGCACTGGGTAAGCCGGTGCGTTGGCTAATTAAATGTCAGCGCAGTGCATTGGCCTTGTTTCAGGGGCTGATGCTTCTAAGGTCTCAGTCCCCCTGGGAATCCATGGCTGTTGAGACTGGAGGGCCTCATTCTGTCTTTAATAAAGCCAGGGAGTCCTTGTGCCAAGTTTCGGTGGGGGCCTCTGTAAGTATAATAATCCAGTTAACAATTCTAATCTTGGCTCTCATGCTCCCTGATCTGACTCCATGGCTCATTTGCAATGTCCGTGTTGTCTTTCCTTCCTTACCTGTGAAGTGGGAATGCCTCGGATGCCGCCCCACCCCTTACTCTTCGCTACTGATAGGGTATTATTACTGTGTGTGGCTGGAGATGGGGGTCAGGGTTCAATGGCGTTTACCAGGGGAGCCTGGGGGGCTGTCATGCAAGAACAGAAACTTAGCAGGGACCTGGGAATGTGCTCAGGTGGGCAGCAGGTAGGTGCCCAGATGTTGGGCTGACCGTGGCCTTCAGGTCTGCACCAGACTTACTGTGTCCAGGGGCTGGGCTTGCTTCAGGCCCTTCCTCTTCGGATTGCGAGTCTGCCCATCCTCAGCTGGTCCTCTGGACCAGAGCCTGAAGCTACAGGGGGGATGGGGGCTGTCCCCCCCTCTGAAGACATGCTCTGCTCACAAACAATCCGATTCTGGCTCCTGGGTATGTGCAGGTAATGGACTTGGCTTGGGCCTTCTCTGGGGACAGAGATGGTCTTCCTTGATTTTCTGCAGCCCAACCCCTTCCCTCCAGGCCCTGTTGATCTGGCCCAGCTCAGCTCTTCCCAGGCCCGAGGCCGACACAGCCAGGAGCTGATAAGCACGACACCAGAAGTCACTGAGTTGCCAGCTCTTGCGGGAGTCTCTGGTCCCCACACTTCTGTCTGCTCCTCCTCTGGGTTGGAGCTGAGGTCAAGGCCTGCCTGAGTCGATGCCCGGCAGGGGGAGCCTCTCCCGTGCCAGCAGCCTGAGGGGGGCTGACAGCAGAGGGCTTGCGGGGCAGGCGGGTCCTGCAGAAGGCTGGCTGCTGCCTGGCAAGGCCCGTGGGTCCTGGTATTTCCCGAAGCTTGAACTTCCTGCCCAGGTAGTCCCGTGCACTGGGGTCCAGGGAGACTCGGATTTGGCTACCGAGACCCCAATTCAAACCTCAGCGGCACCAGCAAAAGGAGGTGACAATGGAACAGAGACACTGTTTGGGCTGCAGGCAAATACAGCAATGACTGGGCTGCCTTTGAAATGGGCAAAGGTGGGGGAGGGGGAGGAGATGGACATTCGTCACCGAGCTGATCTGCACTAAACATGTAACAAGAACCACGGAGCAGGCACTCTTCTGAACACAAGGTTAACATTCAGTCCTCCCCATGGCCCCAGCACTTGTCCTTCAGTAGCTGGGCGCCCTTGAGTGGGTCACCTGTCAACCCCAGCCCTCCACTCCCTCGTCTGTCCAGTGGGACCATTGTGAATGCTACTGCCTACCTCACAGGGTCGCTGCCAGGAAAACAAAGGACATGTTGGATGTGGGATGGATTCAATGCAAACTCAACACGAATGGGGTGACAGACATTTAGAAATAAGCTCTGCTGTTGTCCATGTTTGGCTGGGGTTGGAGAACAGAGACTGACACCGTGTATCACCAGAAGAGAGAGGCCCCCAAAGGTCATGCTAGTCTCAAACATCTGAGAATTTGACGAACGTCTTCTCTCTCCCACAGAAGCAGACACAAACTCATCAAAGACAAAACTTCAAAAGTTCCAAAATTCTCTGAAGTCCATCCATGAATAGTTTTCATAACCCCTGACCCATTATACAGATGAACAAATTGAGGCCCAAAGAGAGTGCCTCACTCCTCTCAGTGCCTTCGGAAGGAGGCAGAAACGGAGCTACGGCTCCCCACAAGCAGGCCGGGGCTGTGATTCAATGGGGGAACGTGGAAAAGCCTGCGGCTGCCTCAAGCAAGGCTCCCCTGTGCGGGCTTTTCTGCCACATCCGTCAGCCGAGGGCACAGGGCGGCAGCCAGGGTTGCCGGGCGCCCGGTCGTCCCCAGAAGAGCTGCCCTTTCTGCTTCTGGCCCAACCTCCCTCCGCTACACCCACAGGGCCGGTTACTCATGAAATGTCAGCATGCACAAAGGCAAGGCTGCAAACCGGGCTGCCTTTCGTTTAGTTCATTATAATAAACCCTAACTCTGATTCTGGAGTTCAAACAGAACGACCAGAATCCTAGTACCCTCTCTGGGGTGTCTGCCCAATGGCAGTTCGACAGGCCAAATCACTCCCCACCCCAAGATCCTTGGCACGAGTGTATCTGCTTGTCCCAATGCTGCCGCGTGAGCTGGGGCTCATGACTCTCCACAAAGAAGCCCCATGGAAGGGACTTTAGAGGTTGTGCAATCTCTTTCCCCCACCCCCGTGGGACACCGTGTCCCCTCTATAACCTGCCCAAGAGACGTTTTCTGCTAGCTGCTTGCATATCTCCAGTGACGGGAAGCTCGCCACTGCCAGCCCATTCTCTCTTCTCGTGTAATCTTGTAAGCTCTTTTCTTGGACTTCCTATTACTGGTTTCAATGCAGCCTTCAATCAGCGGGTTCACCGCCCCCTCCCTGATAGCCTTCACATATTTGGAGACATACACTGGATTGTTTTTTGTCAATACCTTGTTTATATTGATGTCACTTTAAAAATAATAATTAAAAATTAAAACTAATAACAATAAAAATAATATTTATTAAAAATAATAATAATAGTACTTAGCAACAAGGACCTATGTGTTAATGTATCCTTCTCTCCCCAGAAAAATGCACGCGGGCAATAATGGGTTGTGCACTGAATGTGATCCAACTGCAGCTCCCCCCCCAACTGAAGGTTCTGATCCCCTTGAAATTCAGCCCCAGAAATGAAAAAGCAAAGCTAGGTGCCTAACTTGGTGCTCCTTGGTGCCCATTTTCTATTTAAATAAAAATATGTCTTAAGAAATAAAACCAATGTAGCTATTTTAGTAGCTTGAATTTCAAAAAATAAATTAAAAATTTTTTAAAAATATGTCACTCTCAGAGCTGGGATTCCAGATCTCAGCCCCTCCAGTCTCCTGCTCCATGGGTTATACAAAGAGTTATTTGGCTGAGGAGGTGGACCACTATGACCAGAAGCTCTTCTTTACCAGCTGACGCTGATTGCAGACACCCCCCCTTTGCCTTACGTAATTCATAGCGTTTTACCTTCATGACAGAAAGAATCCACTACCAGATAACGTGGCACAGGAAATATCCTTTATTACTCTGCACACTTATTTTTCCATGAAGAGAACAGCTTTTAAAACAAATCCACACCAAACAGAGAACCTTCATGACATTGGAACAGTCCGTGACACAGAGAGGGCACCACTGGGACAATCCTTATTTACACAGAAGTGGAGAAGCAGAGGGATGAGGATGGGTACCCCAAAAGCAACGTCACATTCACCAGTGTCTTTGGTGGCCTCTGACCTTGCGGCGTAACTACGCTAACACCTGCACAGCTGTGGCTCCTGGGGCTCTCAAGGGCATGTCATGTCACCCTCAACCTCAAAACAAAAGGGTTGGGTTTTTTTTTTTTTTTTAAACCCATTGTTTCTGACATCCATTGAAGACATACTAGAGAAGGAGAAACTACTGAATGTCCAGAAAAATCCAAGTTCTGGAGGCCAGAAATTGGACATCGCTCTACTCCACAGGTTACGGGTCGCCAGATCATTCTGGAAAAGTCCTACTGGAAACAATGTGCTTCCCTCACAGTATATTTAGCACAAGAACATTGTCATGGAGACAAGAACATTTTTTAACTGGATGGGACCTCTGATTACAGGCTCCAACCCTTGCCTGCAGACAAAGAACCCCGAGGCCCAGAGAGTTAAGCGCCCCCCTCCCCAGGAGCCCAGGAGGCAGCTGTAGACCCAGGTCCGATGAGCTGTGCCCCCTTTCTCTGTTCTTCTCCATCCGCTGGCTTCCAAAGGAAATACACAAATGAAATGAGCCCAGCGCGCTTCTCTACTAAGAAATGACTTCTTTGGTAAGAATGTTTCGGTCTCACCTCACCAGGGCCAAGAGAAACGGGTCCTACACCCAGAGACAGCCAACCCCTGCTCCCCAGCCCGGGCGGGGCCGCCGTCCCAGAATTAAGGCAGCTTTGGGGACTTGTATGCGGCAGGCCCTTTGGCACGAGGTGGCAGCTCCCCTTTCTCCTTTGTCTCCTTTGCATCTAGAACGAGGACCCACTCACAGGTGGCCACGGGATCACGGACACTGAGCAGATGGTAACGCAGTGGTCTTAAACAGACATTTTACATTTCGTGGAAAATGACAGTCTTTTAAAAATCTGATAAAATGCGAAAGTGTCATATACAGTACACAGGAGCACCCTCGTGCCGGGTAACCTCTGCTCTCAAAGAAAGGCCACAAAAAAGAAGTCACACATGACTCGGGATAAAGGACACACTCCCTCTCCATTAAGTGTGGGTGGAAGGTGAGCCCAGAGTGTCTGCCGGCACCCCCACCAGAACTTCCAAGGGCTTCCTGGGTAGGGGGACCCTGGGCTTGGGGGCCAGAGCCTCCCTCGCCCCTCACCCCAGGCTCAGGAGCCGACTCCCGCCGCCAGGCAGCACCGATGCTCCGGTCTGGTGTGGGCCAGCTAGCAGCACATCTCCGCTTCACCCTCGGGACAGATATCTGGAGGCAGGAAGACCACAGGCGGATGGCAGGGTCTCTCCATAGGGTGTCCCTGTTCTGATACACACAGGCTTTTCTGTCACCCTCATTTCAGCCAGCCAGCCTCAGCTGTCACTCCCCGCTGTTCCCCAGAGCGACTGTGTTCATCAGAAAGGGGGCGGCTCAATGATTTCCTCTGGCAACCAGATGGATGAGAACAAATGACGCCTCTCCCCTTCTTCCAACAACTGCTGAGGGTCTGACTGGATCCCTTAGTACCTGACAACACTTGACCCAGAGTGCCCAAAATGCTGGGCCCGGGTGTTCCCATCTGGGAAACGGGGACAAAAACTGGCCCTGCAGTCCTCGCTGGGAAGACGGGAGGTGACAGGGATGAAAGTGCTTTGTGGAAAACAAGCATGACACTGAGGGAGGAATTACCCTTCACGGGAGGATTCGAAGTCACTTAGCGGGTCAGATCCCACCCGTGATGGGTCACCCTGCCCTCATCTCCCAGACCCCCACCTTATCGTTCCACTCCATCGATGCTCCACTCCCAGGCCCTGCCCTCCACAGTGGTCCAAGACACCTGCCACCTGGGCTGTCTTACACTTGGAGCTGGCCTTTTTACATGAAAACATCAAGCGAAAGTCTTCTGATTTTTCCCTCTTTTTTCCAAAAAATGACCCATGGACACTGACTTAGCCGGGAAATCTCAGGACTGTCAGAGAGAAAACCGCCTCTCAGCCCCCGACTGGCCCCCTTATAACTCTCTTCCACACACCGCATGACCCATTGTTCACGCTCAGGGACCTTCTGGATGTGTTGTGTGTCTTCCTATACTCCCAGTATGAGTGGCCTCTCTGTTTATTTACTTATGGACCAAGATTCTTCCACAGGGGCTTCCACAGTCACAACAAGAACCTCTGAATCTCAATTTCCAGCAGGGACATAAGAAGAGACTCAAACCATAAACAGAAACCTCCAAAAGATGCCACCAACTTAACCCAACTAGGAATCCCTTCTCTAAATCACCACCACCACCACCAGAGGGCGCCACACGCGAACGTGTAACAGAAGTCAAGCTGGAAATTCTCTAAAACCACCAATCTGCTCCATCAACTCAGAATAGTCTTGCCTGGACTTCAGTGACCAGGTTGCTCTGTACTTGGTCCCACCCTGCCCTCAGGTGCCAAGTCCAGACCATGAAGAGAGACAAAGGGAATTTTCACGGCCAACCCCCCATCACTTGAAGAGCCTGGGACCCTGCTGCGTGGGGGACCTTGCTGGGTGGGTGGGCTTCCCCACGAAGAATGTTCCAGAACACACACACAACAGACTCAGCCAGAGTGAAAACTAACTGTGAAGGTTTCTGCTCACGATCCCCCAGAGAATCTGCCCACAGACCCAAAACGGAGACAAACCAATCCAAGCTCCCCGACCAAGGTTCAGATACCACAGTGCTGACCGGGTGGCAGGAGAAAGAGGATCCCCTGCCCCAGACCCAGCCAGGCTTCTCGTTTGTGTTTGGTTTTATGGCGTCTGACCAAAAGGAACGTCCCCTCCCTGATTTGGCTGACAGGATTTCTTCCGTGGCCCAAAGTCCAAGCTAGCATGGGGGGGGAGTTCTGCCTGAGCCATGGAGCTCAGCTTGGGCCAGATCCCAAGCTGCGCAAGACCTTCCCCAAAACAAAAGAGGTTCAACAGAAGTCATTCTTCCTGTACCCTCCCCTCCTCTTCTCCCTCGAGGCTTTCCAATCCCAACTCCAAGACCCCGGGCCAGATGAACAGAATGTGAATAAAAACCAGGTCACGAAACCATTTGTAACTGGGAAAAGAGGAAGAGGGACCGCACGACACATCTTTCAGGAGAGGATTTTCAAGACTGTGTCCGGGGTGGTAGCGAAGCCTCGGACCTGGGCGTGGGCGCGGCAGAGCTCCTCCTCGGGCCTGGGGTCAGATGGCCAGCCAGTGCTGCAGCTGCGGGGGGAGAGGACAGGTGTCTGTGCCGGGGCCGGGGGCGGGCGGGGGCCGAGGGGGCAGCGAGAAGCACAGGGCGGGCAGAGAACACACGCCGTCACTCCAATGACCCCGGAGAACATGCAGGCCTTCTTGTCAGGCCCGGAAAGGGCCAAGAAGCCTCCCAAAGCCGCACAGCAAGTCTGAAAACGGGGGGGGGGGGGGGGGGGGGCAGGACCCTCCCCCACACCCCAACCGCAAGGATTTTAAGGGAAAAGGACTTAGGTCAACGTGTTACTGATGCCCCTGCAGCTCTTCCTCCAAGATGAGAGATCCCCAGCCTAGTGCGGCGACCACTCAGAGAGAGGGAATAAAGCTTAGGAAAGACTGGACATTCGGCTTCCTGGGACCACGGAGCAGAGGGTCAGGCAGAAGCTGGTAGAAGCAGAGGACAGGCCCCTCCTCCCCTTCCTGACATCATAGCCCTGGGACTACAGCCCACAGCTGCTTGGGGCTTTGTGGCTTGTGAGAAGCTAGCCGCCCCCCCCCCCCCCCCCCGCCAGAACATTCCAGCCTGCACCTACTTGGAACTGCCTGACATCCCTCTGGGCCACCAGGTGATGCTCGTTCTCCGGGGTGATGCCGTAGGCCAGTCTCTGTGAGAAGACGGAGACGGAGAGGAGGCCTCAGCCAGGCCCTGGGGTACCAGCCCAGCCGCCACCCCCAGCTAAAGGCCACCTGCTCGTTGGCCCTAAAGTCCTACATAAACGGCATGTGAGGTCCATACAGACACCTCCTGGCCTTCCTTGTGGAGCGGGTCTGTTCACCTTGAGTCATCCGGCCAGTCGGGGCGCACTGGGCCGACTACTGCGGTCCGACACTAGGTGAGTCCCCGGGGCTCCAGGGCCGAAGGAGCCGCCGTCTCTGCTCTGGGGGGCCCCACAGGTGCACTGAGAGGGCTGGCACTGAACACATACACACACGGGCAGTTCTGAAGCCGCAGCTGGGGTGAGTGCTGCAGAGGACGAGCCCAGAGCACAGCGAGGGCGCAGGGGTCAGGGAGGTCTCCCTGGGGTGCGGACACGGGGCAGGGACTCAGTGATGCATCGGGGTCAATGACAGATCACTGCATGGTGGGGAGCCCTCCCTGCCCCCAAAGTGTAAAAAATAAAAAGCTCCAAGTAGATCCAGGATGAGCTCACAGAACACAGGTCCTCCCAGTGAGCCAGAGGCTCCGGGATGTGCGAGTTCAAGGACGGGAAACGTGTCATGAGGACCTGGGGGAGAGGGCGGACACAGCCCTGCCTGGGACCCTCTTCCCTCAGTCGCATATCTCTCACTTGCTGCCGTGCCCGTCTGACTATCCGTCCCCTGGTTAGAATGTGAGCTCTGGGGAGTTCCTTCCAGTGCTCAGCGGCCTCCCGGGGCCAGGCACCCTCGCAGCAAGTAGCTGGGAGGCGAGGCCATGAGGGGCTGAAGGAATGGAAGCTTCACCTTGCAAAGGAAGGACACAAGGCCAAGCCTGTCACCATTATTTATAAAGGAAAGGGCCTTTGAATAACCAAATAGGACAGACATCATTTCCAAGGAAAGGCACTGTTTGCTCAACGCTTCTCCGTGTATCTGCACACCCACAATGCACACGAGGAAAAGAAGATGTATTCTGGAAATCTCTGATTTAGGCTGGTAGACGTTGGGTTCGGGAAAGAGGCAGGTAACAGCTGAGATGGCTATGTCATGGTGAGCGCAGACTGGGAGATGGGGACATCGGGGCATGACAGGCCTCAGGTGGGGCCAGGAGGGTTGAGCGCCCCCTCCTCACGTAGTAACAGCAGGGACAGTGGAGGGAGCCTAGAGGCGTGCGACACAGAACCTGACAGCAGGGGGCGCAGCCGACCGCCTCCTTGGTGCCAGGCGCGCGCTCCGAGCTCCCCCGACCCTTCCAAGGTCCACAGGGTTCAATGTGGAAACACAGGGTAGGGGGTGGTAAATGGCTGGGCCATCGCTGTGGCTCTGGTGTCCATGCCGCCCTCGTGGTGCCTGCCCTTCCTGGGCTCAGCAGGGATGCCTGGAGACTCCCCGCCATCCCGCCCCCAGCCCGGCCGCACCGAGCTCACCTCCCGAAGGGAACCCCGGATGCTGACGAACTTGTAGATGCTGTAGGCCGGCACGAGCGCCATGGAGGAGAGCGCGATGCCCCACCCGACCCAGTTGGCCCAGAGCGGGAAGACGTAGTCGTCGTAGTTGAGGGGCTTGAAGTTGATGACACTCACCACAACGACAAACTGCGGGGCACGCGGGCGGTGGGGAGGGACCGAAGGAAGGGGAGAGAGATGGGGCGGGGACCGGGAGGGGAGCAGGGGGGGGAGAGAGGCAGAGCAGACCCAAGGGAAGCGAGGGGTCACAGGGAACGCAGGAAAAAAGGACGGAGAGAGGAGGAGGAGGTAGAGAAGGAGGAAACATTCGTGAAGCGAACAAGGACAAAAAGGAGGCAGAGAAGAGGCGTGGGAAGGGGACCGCGGAGCTGGGCTGAGTGGCGGCACACAGGCCCCTGGGGACCCGGCCCCAGACAGAGACCCCGCTGCGGGGGGAGCCTTCCGTGCTGTGAACAGCGCTGGGCGTCCCAGCATCCCGTCCGCATAAGCGGGGCCCTACGGGGCCGGAGCCTCCACCCTGGGACTCGGAGATGCCCATGCCCCTCGCCCCAGGAAGCCCGGGCCACAGCATACACACCAGGAGGAAGGCGGGGCTGACGAACTTCCAGCACAGTCTCCAGTAGAGGCCGGGCTTGAACCCCATCATCTGCTGGATGTCGTTGCTGAACCTGTCCACACCTGGGCACACAGGGCCGGCCGGTCACACCGGGCCCCGAAGAGCCCCGGGCCTCCCCCTGAGGGTCAGGCCCGGGGGGGGGGGGCTGGGCGGTGGGGCAAGACGTGGGCTCCATGGCACTTGGGATACCCGGGGGTGGGCACTTGGCTGGTGCAGAACTCACGCCCAGCAGGTGCCGTGCGTGACGACAGATGGACCTGGAGGGTGCCGGGCTCAGTGAAGTCAGGCCGTCTCAGAGAGACAAGTGCCACAGGACTTCACTTATCTGCCAGATCCCAAAAAACAAATCAAAGGAGCAAAGCAAAAAAGAGACAAACAAAAAACCACACTCTTCAACACACAGAACATGGGGGCGGTGGCCAGAGGGGAGCCGGCGGGGGGATGCGAGAGACCGAGAAAGGAGAGTAATAGGTGCCCACTTCCAGCTTTTAAACACGCAAGTCCCGGAGCGCAGGGAGGACAAGGAACCACACTGCAGGAGCACTGTTCAATGACCGGGGGTGACGACACTGCGGGGGCGAACCCCGAGGAAGGCACAGAGCGTCCGACTGCTACGTCGTGCACCTCGGCCACACTTCACGGAAAAATAGAAATATGTATATAGTATCTCCTTATATACCCCCCGCTTTATTTTTCCAGAGGGAAAGCTGTGCTCTGGGAGCAGAGGGGACCTGCCCCAGGTGACGCTCCTAGAACAGCGATGTCACTGTGCAGAAGAGCCCGACCTCACACTGATCAACTCTTTGATGTGACTCGTGGGGAAAGAAAGGAACAGTCGGAGCACAGGGGACAATTTGTGACACCCTCTCCCCGTTCAGCTCCCGAGGAAGGCAGCCAGAGAGAGAACGCGAGCTACCCGGTTCCCTCCGAGTTTCAGAGAGACAGCGGAGCTGCATCCGTATCTGGGACATACTTACACTAACACAATTACTCAGTGTTTATCTGCGGTGCAAGTGTAACTGGGCGTCTTGTATTCTATTTGCTAAATGTGGCCACCCTATGCTAGAAGGAATTTTGCGGCTTGGGGGGTCAGCAGCTTTGTCTGGCTCCTCGCTAAAAGCTGGCCCTGGGTGGCCCTGGGGGTCTTTGCAGCTTTCTGCTCAAAGGCAAGATGAGCTGGGGGGGTGGTTGGGGGGGAGAGCTGCGCCCAAGAAGCCACATGCTCTGCTCTGGAATCAGCAGTGGCTGCCCCGGAAATGGAGAGCCCCTTTGCATGTCCAGGTGTGACCGAGGCTTTTGCCCTGCGCTCCGGGCCCCCCACGTACCGTAGAACCAGGAGACGCCGATGGCTTCCATGAGCACCGCGAACAGAATGGAGGTCCCCGCCGCGAAGGTGTCCAGCAGGGTCAGCACATACATCCCACCCTGGGCACGGAGAGAGAAAGCCTGAGGCCACCCTGCCCAGAAATGACCACTGACTGTCACATCCGTCCCGACCCCCCACCCTGTCCCAGTGGCTCAGAACCCTGTCTGAGAAGGTGGGTGACAGGGTCCTGGTGCTATTGTCTCGATGTCACGTATCTGCCTTCCCCCAAGGGCTGAGGGTGCGTCTTTCAGTCAGGAACAGTGAGCGGGCTTTCAAAGGGGCTTCTGCAGCCCCTCAAACAAACCAGCAGTTGGGAAGAGTCGCCTGGAATTCCTGAGGCCCAGAGGTGGGAGGCTGAGGACACTGGGGTGTCGCCCTGGGGGGGTCAGGCTGCAGGGCTGCGGATGCCAGCCCCACCTGAGCTCACCCTGCCCCCCCACCCCACCCCAGCTCCAAGGCTGGGAATTCCTGACCGGATTGGATGGAAATGCAGCCCCAGGAGCTCCAGGTGACCCAGAGCCCAGCCCCTCCTCACCTTGGTTATGCAAAACAGGGCCAGAAGGAAGGTCCCAAAGGTGACAGCAAATGTGAAGAGTTTCCGGTGTCTCTTCAGGACCTGGAAGTCGTCGGCCAGGCCCGTGATGACGGCCTCCATGCCTCCCATCTGGACAGACCAGGCAGAGTGAGGAGCCGGTAGGAGGGCCGGCCCAACGCAGAGTCTCAGGCCCCAGGCTCCCAGGACCTCCTGAAGCCTTGGGGGCGGGGGAGAGACTCGGGCACCCTGGGGTGGCGGCCTTGCCTTCCCCCTCATCCTCGCCCCACTCTGCCCTGCTCTCAACCCCACTCAGACTCAGAACTATGTGGGAGAGGCTGAAGAGTCGACTCCTGTCTTCCTTTGCAACTTCAGGCATCAGTTTCTGACAAGGATTTGTCGCTGCCTTTCCAACTGTCGAGCAAGGGGTCCCCTCCGACGCCGGCCTCTCAGAGTCTGGAAGGGTCCCCGGTGAGTACTAACCACGGGCTTACGTAAGCGACACCCCAAGCCTGGGATGGCAGGCGAGCAGCCCACGTGCCCTCGCTCTCTCCCTGTACATGCCCGTAGCCCCGCACACGGTGTCGACCGCCATCAGGATTCCTTCCTACGAGCCTGGGAGCGGCCTCAGAATCCTTCTCAACGCGCTGCTCCTGGCCAATCTACCCACGGAAGGGAAGAGGCAGCAAGAGGACCCTCCTTCACCGGCCCTACCCCAAGACTTCCTGCAAGCTTCCAGGGGTGACGAGCCAAAGGTGGGCGCGACGTAAAGAGGTCACTACATCTAATCTTGCCCGTGGGTAAAATAAAGGGTTCTAAGAAACCAATGGGAATCCGAGTGTTTTCATTGGTTGTTGGTGATGAACTCTCAGGGGAAGAGGGCTTGGTGACAGGAGAGACGTTCCACGCATGCCCTCCCTGCATTCGGTTTCCCTAGAGGCCTGGGCCGGCTCAGCGGCTAGGAGCTTCTGGGAGGGATTTCTGTGATGCCGTGGGGGCTCCTACTGGTCCTTAGCCTGGGCCGAGAGGAACGCACTTCCTTGTCTGCCTTTAATTAGGGCTTCTTGGACACAACTAGCAACCAGGTGGGCGCTTCAGGCTGAGTCGTTGGGGGGTGAGGAGGGTCAGGCCCAGGGTGTCCCCCCCCGCCCCCGGTGTGTGTAACATGGTCTCCCGAGCAGGTCACTCACTGAGCTGTCAATTCCCAGAGCCAGGAGCATGATGAAGAAGACGACCGCCCAGAATGTGGATCCCGACAGTGTGGAAATGGCTTCTGGGTACAAGATGAAAACCAGGCCGGCTCCTGTGAGAAGCAGGGAGGACCTCGTCAAGGGCTGGGCCTGCTGGTCTGAGATGCGGCTGGTGGAAGAGTAGCCAAGGCCCATCTGCCCGGCCAACCCCGCCATTTTTGGTCAGTCACCTGGGGCAGAGCCATCCCAGGGTCTGCGATGACAGGGGATGCCGGCCCCAGCTCGCAGGCTGTTATGCCCCCAAGGAGGCTGACCTCCAGCAGCCCGGCCAGAGAGCCGAGCCCGCAAAGTGGCAGGCCGCAGGCTGCGGACCCCACCCCCCTACACCCTCAGGAAGTCTCTTGCTCTCAAAAGTCTCTGGTCCTCACAGCCCATCCAGGTTCCCTCCCAGGCCCAGCTTCTCTGTGGCCGTGAAAATAGGAGCAGCAGGAGGGGGGACAGGGTCCAAGGCCGGACGGCTCAGGGCTTGAATGCTGGCACCGTGGCTCACAAGCTGGGTGACCTTGGGCCACTCCCGTGGACTGAGTCTCAGCTTTCTCACCTTTAAAGTGAGTTAATTAACACTTGGCTCACAGCACCGTGAGGACTCATGAAGGCAGGTCAAGTGCTCAGCACAGGGGCTGCACCATCGGTCCCGCCTAGCCCGACTCACGGGAAGGTTCTGTTGCACAGGCAGGAACCAGGACAGCCTGGAAGGCCCACCGACGGCCTCAGGGAAAGCCCGTGACACAGACAGTGTGGAAGGTTCCAGGTCCAGCCCTCTCGTTCCCACAGCCACCCACAAGAAAGCCGCCCGGCCACGTCCGCCCACGCACCTTCAGTGGCCACGTCCTCAATGTTGACCTTGTGCTCGTGGGCCATGTAGCCGAGGATGGAGAAGATGGCGAACCCGGAGACGAAGCTGGTGACACAGTTGATGGTGCTGGTGAGCAGGGCGTCCCTGGGGGAGAGGAGCACCATGGTGTCAGGCGGCCGGACTCCCCCACCCAGCTCCCCGAGCCCCGCACTGTCTCTGGAGCCGCCGATTCCAGCGCCAGCCCTCCTGCTGCCATGGGGACCCAGCACCCCACTGGGTCAGGACATGCAGGTGCAGGGGACAGACTGACAGTTTCTGGGTAAACCACTCTGACGTCAGGGGCTGGTGTCCAGCTCTTGTTGGGGAGTCACACAAGCAGCCTCCCTTCTCAGCAAACTGCCCGTAGCTCCCACCTGCTTCTCAGCGTCTCACCCAGGCCTTCGAGAGCTTTCTTGAGATGACCCCACCTGCCTTCCTGGCTTCCTTTCCATGACTCCCCAACACACAGTCTTGGAATAAGCCAGATTGGTCCGCTCGCTGGCCCGCGGACGTACCACCTCCCTGCCTCCGCTCAGGCTTGTCCCCCACCAATGCCAACGATCCTCCAAGGCTCCCCTCGAACTCCCCTCCCTGCTCCTGCTGAGCCCCTGCAGAGGGCTGATCACCCTGCTTCCCCAGCCTGCCCCGCTGGCAGGTGTCCATCCCCCTCCATCACACACTAGAGGGAGTGCAATTCTGTCTGAAGCCTCGCGAGAGTGACGGGAGCAGGACCCACGTGTGCCCGTCTAGACGCTCCCCCAGCGCTGGGCCCACGGGAGGCAGTGTCGGATCCTGAGCGAGACCAGAGCTGCAACGTGGTTTTCTGACTCTGCTGCCCTGTGCGGACCCCTCAGTCTGCCCTGCGGTCTCACCTCTGACCCTGCCAGGTCCTCACCTCTTGTGCGACCAACCTTTGCCTGTGTGGGCATCAGATCGACAGACGGACAATGCTGTCGGCTCTCGAAAGCCACACAGCGCTCCTCTGCGCCAGCTACCCATCCCCATGACCTCCCAGCGCTACGGCCTCGACCTTCCCAGGTGAGGACCTCCGTGTTTAAGAGGTGTCCTGCATTGAGACACATTCATCAGGACACCCCCCCCCCCGAAGCCATGTCAGAGTTCACAGAACACCCCCTCTGGAGTTCACGGCAGGTCCCCTCTGCCTCCTTGCACACAGGAAGAAACCCAAGAAGAGTTGACTTGCCTCAGACCAGAACCCTCTCTCCCATGGCCCAGGGGTCGGTCCCCAGGATCTAGAGCTTTCCAGAGCCCTGACAAGGATCTTACCTGTAGCAGTTGTTGTCAAATTTGTTGTAACTGGCAAAGGCAATCAGGACTCCAAATCCAGCCCCCAAGGAAAAAAATATCTGAGTTGCCGCATCGATCCACACCTGAAACCGGCAGACAAGAGCCGTCACCCTCTGCTGCCTAGAGCACGGGAAGGCAGCTCCGGGAAGGCAGGGGAGTCCCGGGGTGTCTGAGACCCGAGCAAGGAGGTCTGAACCCGCGATGGGCAGCCACGCAACATCTCCCCAGAAGCCTGCGCGAAGCTTGGGTGGAGAGAGACAGCGGCCCCTCTAGCAGCGTCTGGCCTTGGTGCCTGCGAGCGAGCTTGGCTTGGACGAGCTCACGGGCTCAGTCTGATGTCCAGACTTTCAAAGAAAGTTACTGAACTCACAGTGCTAGGCTCAGATGTGGATGGAGCGAGGGCAAAGGGTAGGACCATCTCAGGAGTTACGCAGACAGCATCTTCAGAAAAGGGACAAGGATTCCTGGCAGCTTCCGCCAGGGGAGGGGCAGGGGCCCTGGGGTTACTTGTTCCATCTTTTGGGTGATGAAAACACATGGCTGGAGGCCCGGAGATCTGAGCATCGCCCCCCCCCCGCCCCCAATTTCTAGCCCCGGTCAGTTTCACCTGTCCGCATCTGCACGGAGGGGACGGTTAGACCCAGCCCAATTGGATCGAGAGCTTCATGCCAGTGGGATTTTTGAGAGTTTTCCATCACCTCACTCATGTTACCCTAGGCTTCCCCTCCTCTGCAAGCACAGGGTGCAACAAGGGAAGCAATCCGATGGGGGAGGAAACGTCTGCTCCCCGAGACAGCATGCGGGCTCAGTTTCAACTCGACGGCGAGATAGGATATTTGAACCGGTGGAGAACAAAGAACTCAGACTTGTTTCATGATTTACAAGACCGATGCGAGTCCTGAGCTCTGTTATCTGACGGTGACTAAGGAAAAAGGTTTCCCCTCGGTTACTGGACCGGAACACTGTGGTGCGCTGGGACATTATAACTATGGGAGGTGCGTACTGGGACGCGTCCCTCCTAAGCCTGTGTGGCTCCCGCTGGCGGGGATTACTGCGGGCTCAGAGAGTGTGAAGAAGCCTTTGGGAATAGTGAGGGGAAACACCAAGGTGTCGTCACTGAGGAGGGCTTCAGGGAGGAGGCAGAAATGATCTCGGCCATGGTTGGAAGATGCTCGAGGCACTGGGACCTCCAAGGCTGTCTCTGATCCCAGCCTCGTCCCACTGCCTTGGGCTCCACTCCACATTCACCCCACCTTCATTTCGTCTGTGCCCTGGGCAGGACGGCGGGCTGGAGGAGGCTGTGGCAGCATGGGGGGAGACAGCAGGGTCCAGACCACCCTGTGGCTGCTGCTTCCGCCCACATCACGGGATGGCAGCAGAGGGCAGGGCAGGGGCCAGTGTGGAATTAGGGCTGGGGTGGCTGGGGTGGGGGTGGGGGGCTAGGAGGCCACGGCAGGTACCAGGACCCAGAACAGAATACTGCTCCCCTTGGAAGGAGGAGTCTGCAAAGGACGCCACCAGAGCCACAGAACCCTGGGCTGTCAGAGCTGGGGGACTGTCAGGTACAGATCAAATGGGCATCAGTCAGACGGAGAAGCTGTGGCCGGGAGAGGGAAGGATCTGTCCTCCGTCCCAGGCTGTGCCGCAGATTTGTGGCCCAGCTGGGACCCGACTTCCTACGGCCGCTCGCGCCGAGAACCCTCCCCAACCCTGGCCGGAGGGCGGACGGTCCCCGGGCACTGACCGTGGCCTCTTTGAGGCGGTAGAAGTCGATGTGCAGGTAGGCGTTGATGCCGTTGGAGGCGCCGGGCAGCGTGATGCCGTGGACCAGGAGCACGAACAGCACGAGATAGGGCAGCGTGGCTGTGATCCACACCACCTGGCAGTGGACAGGCTTGCTGTGAGAGCCTGGCTCCGCCACCACCGGGGGCCCGGCAGTGGGCTCGGGCCTGGCCCAGGGAGCCAGGCATGCCCTCCCCAAAGCTTCCTTCACCGTGCACGAGCCGCGAGCTCCATCTCTGGGCCCGGCCACTCCCTCGAGCAGCCAGGACCCAGGCGGGAGAGTCCGCACATGGAGACGGCACTGCCCCGAAGGGCCACCAGGACAGAGACGAGGTTCTCACGGCCCCCAGCACCTCCTCCTCCATGAGCTGCCTCTCCTGACCCCTTCAAGCGGCCCCAGGCAGATCTAAGCACGCTCACCTTTATGCTCTCTGCAGCATTCCCTGCCCCCTTGCCCCCTCCCCTCTACCTCCCAACTCATTGCCCAAGAAGGGATTCATTGTCCAAGAAGGGATGTGGCAGGCGGGAAGCACAGTCTCCTGCTGTTCTTTATCTTGGGTCGGATTTGGGACAAAGACAAACCACCTCGCTCAGAAACCCATACAGAAAGAGATTATGCCCGGAGTAAAAAGCAACATTTCTCTTACCCCCTTGACCAAGGTGGAAGAACAGAGATCAAAAGGAGAGAGAGAGGAAGGTTGTATGGATTTCCTTGCTGTCCCCTCTCACTCCTGACTACACATTAGAGCACTCTGTGTGAAGTTATAATTTAAAATGTCCAAGTTCGGATCCTATTCTTGGGGTTTCTAATTTAATCAGTCCATAGTGGGGTCTGCACTTTAGTGTGTTTCGAAAGCTCCCCCCACCCCCGGAGATGCAGATGGGCAGTCAAGGTTAAAAGTCACTGCCCTAGGCAGGTGCAGCCGGGGAGAGCCTTGCAGAAGGAAGACCGTGCCTCCAGCAGAAAACCTGCTCAGGGCTGGGATAGACAGACCCTAAGACCACTCAGCTAAAACAAGAGAGGACACATGACTTAAGGACCAGAGGGTCCCTTCTCCCAAAGCCCTGGCACTACGCAGCCCCTAGAATCTTCACACATCCCTGGGGAGAATATGGCATCTCTGAAACATGACTAAGGATTAAGTTCTTTACTGGCCTAGAAGGATACGGGCTCAACACAAAAAATGAAATGTGAAAAACACAAAGTTCTGTTTTCCATACCTACATGGAAGGACTGGGATTTATCCTCCTTGTCCATCTTTCCCATCTACCAGGGGCTCCTTGGAAGCAAAATCCCTATATTTTTCAAACTTGTATCCCCAGCACATGGCATACGGGAGTGCTTAAGAAACATTTGTTGGATAGAGGGATGGATGATTGGACTGTTGCATAGATGAATGATTGGATGGATGGATGGATGGATGGATGGATGGATAGATGATGGATGGATGGATGGATCTAGACAGTTTACAGATACATGATTGGATGGATGGATGGATGGATAGATGATGGATGGATGGATGGATGGATGGATGGATGATGGATGGATGAATGGATCTAGACAGTTTACAGATACATGATTGGACGGACGGACGGATGGATGGATGGATGGATGGATGGATCTAGACAGTTTACAGATACATGATTGGATGGATGGATGGATAGATGGATGGATGGATGGATGGATGGATGGATGGATGGATGGATATACAGTTGGGCAGACAGTTAGATGGTAGATGGATGGTTACATAAGTAAATTGTTGAATATACGGATGGGTAGGCAGATGAGTGAGTCAGTGATAATTCTGAGGTTCGTGGATGACCAAGTGAGTCCAAGGACAAATGAAAGAACGAGCAAGTGAATGAATGAGCAGATGAGTCAGGGAGTAATTAAATGCATCAATGGTCATGTCTTCTGAGGGAATCAGAAGAGGAATCAGCCTCCTCTATTTCATGCTACCCAGTCGTTCCTCCGTCGTTCCCTTGTTCTGTGTGGGAGGGGGTGGAGTCTTTGCAGATCTGTTTTCTTTCAGAAGCACGGGAACAGGAGGACAAATTGCCAACAACGAATAAGGAGGAAAACATGCCTTGGAAAGTGAAGCCATTGCCTCTGGTTGGCCCCACATTAATCCCTGGTTTACTCTCCCAAACTGGGACAAACGGGTCTAACTCCTTGGTGACAGGCATGGGAGGAGCCCTCATATTATCTTTGTATTGGGTCCTAACTGCTGTGTTCCCTGCAACTCATGTCACCAGCTGCAGGCCCAGTGGCCAGCCCAGCAGGCCAGGTGAGACCATACTCCACCCATCAAAGAGCATCCTCAGGTCTGGCTCCAAGGGATCTCCCAGGGGATCTGCAAGCAGTACTCATTCATGTCTGAGGCTAACGCGGACTTAATTGGGAACACAGCGGGACACAAGGAACATCGGGACACGACTGAGCTGACCCTGACGGCAGCTGGGCATCAAGACAGAGGAGCTTGTCTTGTCCATGCACACGTACTGAAAGCAAAACCATCTGAGCCTTATGGAAAGTTCCCAGATTTGCTGGCAGAAGTGAGCTCAGCTGCCTAAAATCTTGTGCAAAAAGGAAGGCCCCTGGATCCTTGGCCAATGTCTAGCTCCTACTAACGCGTGCCCAGTGTGCGCACTGGGGAAAGAGAGGGGACACTTGGGCTCTCGTCACCTCCACCCCAGGCTTCTCTGCTCTCAAAATGTCAACTTACATTGCATCTCTGGCCACAAGTAACCAGACTCGGTCAGTCTCTGAGCAGGACATGAAAGCAGTGTTGTTTAAGCAAGTGTCCTCAGTCCCCACGGGAGGCCACCGCTTTCCATCACCTCCAATTCAACTTCTCGCCCACTTTGTGTTTCTACGGACAAGGGCCAGGATTTGTTCGGCTGCAGGGTGCCAAACTCAAACCAACAGCCGATGATTACAGCGAAGATCTTCACTAGAACTTTCTAACGACTAGAGCTCTCTAAGGGGAGAATGAGCTTCCCAGGGAGATGGGGAGACAGTGAGGTCCCCGTCACCGAAGGTGTGCAAATCTTGCCGGAGATCCAGGCATTAGGGCAACGACTGCGCAGATCGCAGATCGAGGTGAGCCCGTGGGCCGGAGACATGGGCATCACCTCGGCGCTTGTCGGAAAGGCACATTCCCCGCCCCCATGGAATCAGCCTCTCTAGGAGAGACCCAGCCGCCCGGAGTTTCGACAAGCCCTCCCTGTGATTCTTCCGTGCGTTAAAGGCCGAGAAGCACTGCTGGGGGCACGAAGGTCTACTCTGGCCCAGGGACGAGAGCCGTCCGCGCTTTAGCGCTCCCAAACCGCACGGATTTAAACTCGAATGATTCAGAATGTGGATCCTCCGAACTGGGTTTTAGGGACGTTTGCACAAATTACGAAGACATACAAAATTTGTGGGGTGAGGGGTGTATGTTGATGTTACATGAAAAAACCCCCACGAAGCTGTAAATATTTTAGCATCTTCCTTGCTCATATGTAGATGATACTTGTCACTATAACTGGGTCTGATGAGGTGACTAAAGCCAGGCAAACCAGCTGTCCGGAACCATTCATGGGAAGACACGGGTAGGATTAGGACTCGCAACTCACAAGGAACAGAATGACCTTTCTTTTAAAAAATTCTAAAATTCAGATTTCTTTTTAATTGGTCCAGCTTTCTCCCCAACCCCACCACTCTCTGCCAGCATCTGAGAGGTGTTCTAGTCTTTTCCCATCTCCCAAACGGCCCAGAGCCTGGCCGTGCTGCGGGCAGAACAAGGTGGCTGCCCCCAGCCGGTTCTGTGGTCTTGACTGATCTCCAGGCAGAGGGGAGCCCAAGGTTTCTGAAAGTTTAGTCCAATATGTAAACAGAGCAGGTAGGAGCCGGGCCCGCCCCTCCCCTCTGCTGCACTGAGGGGGAGAGCAGTGCCTGCAAAGCCCTGAGGTCCAGACGGAGCACTGGAAGGGGTGCCGAGGAAGGAGACAAAGGCAGGACGAGGATCATTTATTGAACAACTTCCCTCTGCCAGCCCTCCACCAAGGACCTCTCCTCCATCCTCCCAATGGCCCTGGACGTTGGCACTATTATTAACCTCCCTCAGTAGCGAGGAGCCTGAATTCCAAGGTCACCCAGCAGGAACTAGTGGTGCCTGGACTCCAAGCCAGGTGCTCTGGCCACAAAGCCATGTTCTTAATCACTCACGCCACTGTGGATTTGGGAGCCAAGGCCAAGTCCTAGCCGTGCTTGAGACCGTGGTGACACCCTGTCCCCCTTAGGCCTCGGCCTCCCCGTTGTATAAGCAGTGTGGAGTAGATGGCCCCCGTGTGCCAGCCAGTCTGACATTCAGGGGCTCTGTGGCTGGGTTTATCATCTAAAAGCCTAGTTCAGCCAAGGACACAGGGGATGGGGGAGGCAGGCAGGACTCCAGGATGCTTCCCAGCTGACTCCGGGGGGCTGACTCCCCACCGTTTACCCTGAGGGGGTCAATGGGCCGAGGTCAGAGTGTGTAGGGTCACCCCTTTCCCTGATTCAGACTGTGCCCCACCCCCCACCCTCCCAGCTGCCCCGGGGGAGTCACATCCCCTGCCAGGCACAGAGCCTTTACTTGCCAAGACGGGAAGTGTGAACATTTGCAATTCATTTCGGGCCGCTCTGAGGCTGTGGAAGCCTGCTAAGAAAAGCTCCGTCCTGTTCCAGATGTAGTCTGGGCAGAAAGAAGCAATGCTCTTGATTTTCTCATGAGCCAGTTTATAAAAACAATTAAAGACAGGGCCCAAGAATGTCCTGAGTGAAGCTCCCCATTCTGGAAAGCTCCCTCCCCCGGGACTGCCAGGGGGACCTTCCCTGTTCAGCTGCCAGAACCGCTGGGAGATTTACGCAAAATGTGGACCGTGGCTTCCTTTGGGGGGGGGATTTACGGAAAATGTGGGCTGTGGCTTCAGTTTGACGCGTTTCCACCTGGTGGGGGGGGGGGTTCCCCGGGGCAACACTCTGGGGAAGGGCATGACTCCTTGAAGGTGCGTTTGCACGGAGGAACTGAGCATGCTCAGCTCTGTGCCTTCTTATCATCCTCTCCCTGCAGACAGTCTGCTCCGGACAAAGGGCTACACTAGGTGGGGCCGGCTGTACCAGATCCGGCAATGGCTGTAGGGCACGGCGTCTTGGAAGGTAGTATCAGGAGCTGTGGGGGCCTCGCGCCCAGGCCAGAAGCAGGAGTAAAGCTCCTACTGCTTCAATTCTGCCACCTGCTCCTGACACCCAGGAAAGGCGCAGAGGGGCTGGGCAAGGCTGGCCTGGGGCTTCGGCACCTCTGTGGCTTCACTCAGGCGGTTCCTCCCACCGAAAACCCCCTCCCTCTGCCCCGTCCCTATCTGCTCCTGTCCTTAGAGACCTGGGCCAAACGCCACCTTCTCCATGCTCTTTAGCTCAAAGAGCGAATGCCGATGCAGGAGCTCTCGCTTTTTTCACCATGACAACTGACGGTAATAAACACCTTGTACACCAACACAAAACACATGCAAACACGCGGATTGCTGTAGCTAAAATCCAAATTCCACGAGCCGGCTCCAACTCTACCACGTGCAACCCGTTCCAGTCCGTTTCCTTCTCAAAAAATTGTGGCGATCGCTAAACTGATTTAAGGACAGTTGAAACAACCAGTTTGCAGAGTTAAAATGCAACCTGAGTACCTGATATGAAATGATCTCCAAGGTAAAGTCTAGACATTTTTTAAAAAGCAGGACATAGAATATGTGTGCAGTTTGTGACCATTACTGTGTAATTTGAGGGAGACACACGTGTCTCTGGATGAAGACTCAAGAAACTAGTCACACTGGGTGACCCGTGCCTGTCTGTAACGCACAGAAGATGATAAGCAATTGGAGAAGGACCCCGTCTCATATATGCCCATGTCATTAGTACTAGCATCAAGCCTGGCACATAGTAGGTGTCCATAAAGGCTTAATACGTTGTACTGAGTTCGAAAGAACACTCAGCGAGGCTCCCCAATTTATTTATCCACCCACCCTTTCTCCTTTATTCCTACCTTCCCTCCTTTTCACATGAATCCTTCACTAAATACTTCCTGAAGACCTACTATGTGCCAGGCGTTGGGATGGTAGCTGTCCTAGCCCGGTTTTGCCCTATCCCAGAATTGCTTGCAGTCCTGGTCTGCATTTTATGTGGGTTCCTCCTTGGGCCAGACACTGTGTCTTCAACATGCTGAGCGGAAGTTCCATGTCAAGCCTTTCTTGACAGATTTCGGCCCCACTGGCTGCTGGTCCCCTGCCACTATCTTTGCTCCCAATGGCATGACCAAGGACTCTGGGAATACCAGAAATCACTTGGACGCATGCCACTTGCCCAGTCACTTGTCTAATGAGGCTTCTCACAAAGTCACACCGGCCTGATTACAGTAGACGGTTGCCTCGTGACCACCAGTGAAACCGCACCTGGGTTAGTCCCCTCCCACACGGACTCTGGGCTTTACCACAAGATTTGTCTTGGCCATTGGGCCAACAGCAAGCATGATGCAAGCAGAGACTGGAAGAGCTACTTGCACACTGGGCTTGTGTGCTTGGAACGTGCTCTTGGAACTTGGCCGCCATGCTGTGAGAAGCCCAAGCCACTTGGAGAGGTTCTGTGGAAACAACCCAAGACGCTCTGGTTGATGGCTCCAGCTGGGCTCCCAGGCAGTACCAGCTACCGTCCATGAGTGTGCACCATCTTGGACATTCCAGCTCAGCCAAGCCCCCAGGTATGGAGCCAGCCAACATCACATGGAGCAGAAGACCCACCGATCGGGTCTCAGTCAACCCACAGCATCGCGAGAGGTAACAAAAGGGTTCCTTTACATCACTCCGTCTCAGGCTGTTTTGTTACACAGCAGTAGCTAATTACAGCACTGGAAAGAGCATTTGTCAACTACAGCCTCGTCAGGACAGTCGAGCCCCACAGGGACCCCATAGGGTCCAAATGGGGCTGTTCTGATGTTCCCTGGGTTCAGAATCAACACGGGCCATGAGATGCGTGTACTCCCCCCGAGGGACTGAATCCGGGGGGCGGGTGGAAGGGTCACCCAGGTCAGAATGCCGACTCTGGCGGCCACCCGCCCCCCGCGCCCCTGTCCCCAGGAAACCTAGACCCTCGCAGGCACTCGTACTGAGCACGGTGAATGAAGCACATGGATTTGCTAGTGGAGGCAGCGGTTATATTCCAGAGAAGGAGCAAATGTGCATCACGTTTTAGGCCAGAATTCGTGATTTATCAAACGCAGTCCAGTAAGTCACTTTAGGCTTTTTCCCAAGACCCTTGGGGTGTCCCAATCCCTGGGAGCTTTGGTGGAGAAGTGTGGAGCCCTGATGCACCCCCTCACCCCTGCTGGGGAGCCTTGGGCTTCGGGAAGGGAAGGGACCTGTCGTGGCCTCCCAGTCAGCCAGCGGCAGAGCCGGGGGAGGGGGGGCAAACCCAGGCTCTGTACCTCTCCTTCCACGCTTGCTTTTTGCCGACCATCTAGTGACAGCTGGAAAAAAAAATGTCTTCTTTTTCAGGCCAATGTCCCAATTTAAATAGAAACAAAGATATTACCTTTCCTGACGTCTTCACTCCTTTCCAGAGGCTGAAGAACAGGATGATTACGACGACCATCAGACAGAGCGAGAGCTGCCACTGGGGCAGACCGATGTCATGGATCCCGCTGCTCTCGTGCAGGTGCAGGACTCCACGCCTGCCCGGGGGAGAGGGAGGGGCCGGAGGAGACAGTGTCGTCAGACGGGGTGGCCTAGGCCGCGGGCCAGTCCCCGAAAGCACCCATCGACGGAGACCGGCCTTGGGCTGCGCCAGCCACTGCCCCGCCTCGTGTGGGCCTGCCCTGCACGGTCGTGGCCGGGGCCGGGCCTGCTCCCAGCCAGCAGATCATCGGGCAAGTCTTTCCACTCACCTCTGGTTTTGAAACAGTAACACAAATCTCTTGAGTGCCCCCGGCATGCCCGGTCCTGGGGAGAGGGCGGGAAATAACAGGAAGAGCCTGGGCCCTTCGAGCACCCATAGCCTACAGCAGTGGGCTCTCAGCAGGAGTGATGGGTAGTGTTGCCCCTCTCCCCCCGGGGGGACAACGGAACATTTGGCAAGGTGTGGAGGCATCTTTCATGGTCATGAGTTAGGGAGGGAGGCTGTGCTCCTGGTGTCTGGAGGATTGTGACCAGGGACATCCTACAACGCCCAGGACAGCCTCTTAACAACAAGGAATTATCCGGTCCCAAACGTTCCAAGTTCATACAACCCTGTCTAGGGACTGAGATGAGAATAAACATCTCTTCGCTTTGGGAACAGCCACTGAAGCTAAAGGTACGCATATCCCACGCCCTGGCAATTCCATTCCTGGGTATTTACTCAACAGAAATGTGTGCATATGTCCACCGAAACACATGTTCTAGAATGTTCACAGCAGCATGAATCACAATAACCTCAAACTGAAAAATACTCGAATACCCATCAATAGAAGAATGGATAATTATGATACATTCACAAAACGGAATTATCACGAAGCAACTAGCTCTCTATGGATGGACCTCTCACGCAAAATCCTATGAGAAAGAAGTCAAAACCAGACCCGAAGAAGTCAGTGCTTTCTGTCTAATTCCACTCCTCTAAACTACGATACGCAACCCTAACCTCAGGAGCTCGGGGTCAGGAAGGGCAGGTGCTCCCTGGGTGGGGACGATGGGGGTACAGAGTGGGACACTACAGGAATTTCTCGGACACTCGCCAGTTAGGTTTCTAGATCTGCGTGCTGGTGACATGGCTGTGCTCTGTTTGTGACATTCCTGAACCATCCCTCAGGAGTGGTTCTTTATAATATGGTGTCCTTCAATAAAAAGCGGGGTGTTCGAAAGTAAGGAAAACAAACACGTAGAATAAAAATGACGTTTGAGACTCCTGGGGTTCCTCATACAATCTACAGTGAAGAAACAGTGAATGGAATTGCACAGAAAACGACCGATTGCTAATTAGAATCTAACCAAAGTCATGCGGATCTAACCAAAGGTCAAGTCAGACCAGGTCCCAGGGGAGGGAGACCCCCCCCCCCAGTTCCACATCCTTGCAAGACCAAGAAAGCAGAACTGTTTCCGTGCAAGAGGGGACAGCTTGGTAAGGTGTCCGCCTGCATCCAGATCATTCGTTCCTCAGTGAGGGCAAGCTGGGAGCAGGCTCCCCCTGGGCCTCAGCGGCTCCGTGGGGCCTCTCGCACACAGTGCCTTGTGTGGGGGGCTCCATTCTAGCCCCAAAGGCGGCATTACCAGCACAATCACAATGAAGTGTGACAAGGGTTGGGAGCTGAGAGAGCTTCAAGGGCACCCAGAACTGGTCCCTGCCGTCCTCCACTGCACCCCACACTCAGAGGCTACAAACTACCCATACCTTTCAAGGCCCCGCTCCAATGTCACCTCCTCTGGGAGGCCTCCATGATCACCCCTGGCATGGATCTTTCAGCCCTTCCAGTTCCCGTGGCTCTTGGCTCATTTCCCAAACCAAACCTGCTCCTGCCACGTGAGGGCTGGCTACATCCAAGGCTCTCCCCGGGGTGAGGAGGTGGATAAGGCATCTCTGGGTCCCCAGTGCCAAACCCAGGCCTCGCAGTCAGGCCTGTTAGCTCAGAGCAGATCATAGGATCAGGAACACCGGTTCACAGCCCTTCTTGCTAAATCCAACAACCCATCTTCTAAAAAATGAGACCCAGGTCCTACCCGAGAGGAGCCAGGGAGCCCAGAAGGTCAGTCTCCCACAGGGCCCCACTTCTCTCAGCAGCTCCTCCCCCAACCTGGAGGGGTCCTCACCCTTCTGTCCAGGTCCCTCACACTGTCCAGGGTGACTAGTGTCAAAGGCTAAAAGTAGCTTAATATATTGTCCTTCCCTAGAGGAGTGCTTTAACTCAAAAGGACACACTAATGGCAAAAGTTGGCAAAGCTAGAGTGGATAAGCTGGGCGGTAGTCAATTGTCTGTCTGTCTGTATCTCTGTCTTTCTCTCCCCCCACCCCTCCTCCCTTCCCTCCTCTTCTTCCTCACCCACTCCCCCCAGAAGAGAAATCCGAGGTACGAAGAATGTCACTTGGAGGCCTGTCAACTTCTCACCCTGCACGTTGGAATCACGCGGAGATCTTCTAAACGAAGAATTCTGATGTCTGCGCCCCACTCTCAACCAGTTAACTTAGAACCTGTGGGGGAACGGACCTGGGCACCAGCGTCCTTTAAACTCCAGGAGATGCTCCTGGGCAGCCAAAGCTGAGACCCCCCCCCCCCCCAAACAAGAGGTCTGCTTAAATTACAGGTTTTCTTTAGAGCGAGCTTGAGTCTTCCAGAAAGTGTCTTTACTTTCCTGGCAAACTAAAATTGGCTTCTGTGCCTCAGGGGGCAAAAAAAAGGCTCAGAGAGGCTCATAAAACGTGAGCTTGGACTATTTTGTACGCCTGGGTGTCAGAGGAGCCCGCAGAACCAGAGGCTGACGGCCGCGCTTGCTGGGAGCAGCGCATCAGACGCCGGAAGATGCCGTGCTTGTGGGGAAGCTGCACCCAGAGTCTGGAAACTTGGTTCGCTTATCCTTGGCCAGGTGATTGCATCTGAGGGGCCACCACTGCCCCCGTGCATAAACTAATGGGGTCATTTATTCATCCATTCCAAATCGATGTCTATTATTTGCAAGAACTGAAGGCCCATAGAAGACCGTGGCCCAGAACGGGGGTCAGACAGACCTGGGCTCCCGCCCTGGTCCTGCCACCGGCGACAGGTGGCCTGAAGCCTTCCTCTGATTGTGCAAACTCATTCTGCATGTCTGCGGTGAGGCTGGCAGTGCTGGGCGCTGGGGACCCGGCTGTGGACAAGCAGGTCCCGGGTCCAGCACAAGGAGCTCCTGTGGGCTTGGGGGGCAGGCAGAGGAACTGGTGCCAACGTTCCCCATCTTGAGCTCTTTTCTTTCCCTTCTCAGGAGAATGCTTCTCGTGAGGAAGAAACCACGGAACGTGAGACAGTGCCTAGAACTCAGGATATGCTCCACAAATGGTAATCGTAACTGTCATGAGCCAGTCCCAGCCTTCAAGGAGCAGCAAAGGAGCTAAGGAGTGCCCCCAAAATGACCAAGGGAGTTAGCCCCAGGGAGTCAGCCTGCAGGCTCCCCCCTGGGGTGGGGGCGGTGGCTGGTACTTTCTCTGCGGGGCGTGGGGGAGCAGGTGAGCTGAGAGGAGGCGCACAGGTGAGGCAGAGGGAGAGAGGGGCAGAGCGGGTTGTGGATGGGCCTATGTGTCTGCAGGTGAGCAAGTGTGACCCACAAAGCCCGTGTACCCCCTCCCCGGACAGCCCCCATCCCTGCGGCCCCCAGGCCAGATGTTGTGGCTTGAAATTCCCCACCCTGCGTCAGCTGTCCCAGGCAATCGGCTTCGGTGTTGGCCCTCTTCATCCTGCCTCCTGGTCTGGTACCATGGCCGCATCCCAGGCCAGACCCACATTCTCTTCCCCCCGGACTGGTACAGAAGTCTCCCGCCTCTCCACTACCCAGTCTCTCCGTGGCCCCTCAACTCTAGTCTGGGCTGCTGTAGAACCATGCATCTGACTCGTTCTTCTAATCTGTCACTTTCCCACCCCTTATCACCTCCTTATCACCTCCAACAGTGGTTCTCACCGGGGCACTTTAGCCCTGCCTCCCCAGGGATGTCTGGCAATGTCTGGGTTGTCTCATCTGGAGTGGACGGAGGTGCTGTTCCTATCTCGTGGGCAGAGGCCAGAGATGTTACTAAACATCCCAAATGCACAGGACAGCCCTGCCCCAACAGAGAATTTCCTAGCCTGTAATGCTAAAAATGTGGAGGTGATGAAATCCTGGTCCAAAGCATAAAAACATAAGCCTTCCAGAACCTGAGGCCTTTCCTAACTGTCCCCTGCCCACTGCATCCCCTGTCTCACCACGCCCTGCCTGGGGCTCCTGGCCATGGCCAGCCACTGTCATTTCTCTGTCATCTGAAGCTCTTGTTGCTCGGGGCCTTGGAACTTCCTGTTCCTTTCCATCTAGAACACACTTCCTGGCCCAATTTGTCTGCCTGGCTAGTGTCAACTCAAAATGATGCCCTGAATTAGGCTCCTCTCCTATGCCCTGAGAGAAAGACAGAGAGATTGGTGGGGGAGGAGGAGGGAGAGGAGGAATGGGAGGAGGAAGGGGAGGGAGGAGGAGCAGGGGGAGGGGGGAAGAAGAGCAGGATGAGAAGGGAGGGGGGAGGAGGAGGAAGGGGAGGAGGAGGGGGAGGAGAAGAAGAAGAAGAAGAAAGGGTGGGCCTATCCGAAAAGGTAGAGAACCAGAATCAGGGGCTGAACCCATCTGGCTTAACTCTGCTTCTTCATTGTTTTATGGGCCGAGGGTTGAATGGTGTCGCTAACCATTTGGCCCATTTGGTTATTGAAGTGATGATAAAAGGCACCAGACCCACTGTACTTGGCCTGAAACTTGCTAAAACGACACCAGTGCCCAGCCAGAGGGTGGAAAGGCCCCCACGTGCATGCGAAGCCCACGTTCAGGTTTCGGGGCTTGCCTAGATATTTGGCCAGTGAAAAGGCCAGACTCCTGAGCTGATTCCCAGGAAAAGACATGTGAACCCAGCCTCTCCCCAGCAGGCCCAAGCCTTGGGGGTGAGCACGAGTAACTCGGGTTTGTTGTACTTTTCCAGCAGTTTAATGAAAATGAATCATCGTGAAGTATATGGTCCAGGCTTTCCGAAGTCTGAGGGCCAAACAGGCTCAGTTTCTTCCTTGACATATGAGCCCAGAGGGTTAGCACAGGGGTGGAGGGGGACTTCTCTGCCCCACCGGGAACAGGCAGGGAGTAGATGTTTTCTGTCTCCCGAGCGTGTCGCCAAGGGCGCCCTTTTACAGATAAAGTTACAGCGCATCAGACTTTCTTTTTCGCCGCTGGCTGCTTGGCTGCAGGCCTGGGGCCTGGGCAGAAGAGCGGTTTTGTTCCCTTGGATGATGTTTACAATCCATCCTCCTAAATGAGTATAAGATGGCAACGACATGGGCCAGCAGGCTCTGGGGAAAGAGAAAAAAGGGCCTGGCCTTCTCAGGGTTGGCACTGGGAGTCCTACTTGCCGCCTCCCCAGACTGAGATGGGGCGACTCTTTTAAAGCAGAAACCCTAAGCTAAAATGGCCATGTGGCATTAAAAAAAATATCCAGTAGCAGCTCCTGACTTTGACTTCGAAGCACACAAAAGCCAGCTGAAGGTGAGAAAGAGGTGCATAGAAGGGCTTCTGTCCACCACGGAGACTCCCGCATGCGGGTCCCGAATGGATGGAGGAAGGAGACAGGAGAGCCTGGGGTGCAGAGATCCAGGCTCTGCCCCTTCCCTAAAATCCTGACCTACCATCTTCTTATCTGTGAGATACGCGTCATTTCCACCGCCACCATCTCTGCAAACTAAGTGGCATTTGGTGTGAAGAGATGCGTGGTGCCTGGTGCGTGGGCTGGGAAGCTTGCAGGGGCTGGGGCTGGGGCGAGCCCTACAGAGCACAGAGCTGCTGCGAGAAGTCCCCACCAAAGGCCCCCAGTTCCCAGGCCTTGCTCGCAGAAGAATGTCATCTTCCTCCACCACGTTCTGCTCACAGCTGAGCCTGGACTAAGTTCAGGGCCTTAGCTGAAGTACTCTGGGTCTTAAAACCCAACTGGCCTCTCTCTCCTGCTGGGCGGGGGTCTCTGCTGGGGCAGACCTGCTGGCCATTTCGACGCCAGCAGAGGAACCAAATCATGGCTAGACTAGAGATGACCGACACTACCGGTTTCCATTTTAGTTTACAAAGACAAGGGTTGCCAAGAGCAAAAAGAAAAATCATGTCTCTTCCTTTAGCACGAGCTGGTGAAGGGGAGCATGAGGAGCCAATGGCCTGTATGAGCAGCTCCTGCTATCTCCTGGCCCAAACCACATTCATAAGCTACGGAGGCCTAAGACCTCCACCCGCAAGCTCCCCGAAGGTTCTGGGATTTTCTGAGGCCCCGCTCCTCAGAAGGGAGAAGGAGGTCCTCGATTTCCCACCATAGGACACTGTTGGGACGTCAGTCTGAACCAGGAAGAATCTCGCTCTGGCTGAGACAGGAAAGCAGAGTGGCTATGATATCAGAGTCTCCAGAGGGGCTGCACGTAAGAGTCCCCATTCCCAGGCTGCACCCAGACCCATGAAATCAGGGCCTCTGGGTGTCGGGTCCAGGCATCTGTGTGTTTTAACACTCTCTGCGTGGCTCTGAATCGCTCCACTGGGCTGGGAGCTTGGCCTTTCCTCCCAGACTGCCTGGGTTCAAACCCACTTCAGATGTCACCTCTAAACTGCCTGACCCTGGACAAGTCATTTCCTGCGTGGGCCTCTTCCCTCACACATAGAAGAAGAATGATTCTAGACCACAGTGGTCAGGATGAAAAGCCATGGCGCGCAATGACGGGGACATAATCTAAGCCAGACAAATGTGATTTGGGACTATGACAACGTTTCCGAGTAATAATGACCATTTATAATGGCGAGAACGCAACACAAGCCAGCGGCTAGGACGATGACAGGCTCTGGATTTCACTGCCGGGCAAGGCAGGGGCTGGGGTGAGCAGAGGGGGGCTCCTAGGGGCAAAGTGGAAGCAGGTGCTCACTCCCGGAGGCCTGGGCCGTGGGCTGTCCAGGGCCCGAATCTGGACTCCGCAGGGCACTGGCCGTGGGGGCTGTGGGCCAGCACCTCCCGGTCTCATCTGCAACTGAAGCTAATGTTGACGGCCCCTTCGTGTGCGCACCGAGGGGAAGAGTCACAGAAACCTCGTGGGGTGGGTGTGAGGCTTCCATTGAAGCCATGCCTACAGGGAAGTCAGGAGGAAGCTGGATGTGCGTGGTAAGCGATGAGCTGTTCACGGGACAGTGAGGGAGACGGGAAGGACGCTGCTGTGGGAACAGATGTTCGATGTAAGTACTGCAATGCTGCGGTCCTTGGGGCCCTACAGACGTGGTTCGAATCTGATGACAATGATGGACCCTCTCCCCCCAAATTCCGACACCTATATAGTTCTGCACGTGCCTGCTGGAAATCCAGGAAACACGGAGGGAGGTGGGCATGTAGGGCGGGGGCCCTTAGCAAATTCGCTGCGAGGGCTCATGGAGGGTCGGTTCTGGGTCCTGAGCCCCTAATTCCCCCGAGCCCCAAGAAGCAGCAGACTTTCCAGAGGCCGCTTTTTACCAAACCGTATGTCCTTGGCCCCACTGGCCTGAGATGGCAAGGGTGGAAACTGGCCTAAGGGAACTCCAATCTCCAGGTAATCGGGACTCACTCCCAGGTCCTTGGGGTTGAGAATCCGTCGGACGGACAAAGGCTGGTCCTAGCGTTCTGTCTTTTATGAATCTGTCTTTCCTCATCCTCTGGACCTCAACTGTCCGAGGTGGTAGCCACCGGCCCCACGCAGCTCTTTAAAAGTATATTGATGGAAATTAAATCACATTTAAAAATGTAATTCTTTGGTCACACTGGTCACGTTTCCATGGCTCCACTGGCCACATGTGGCTGCTTCACTGAACTGGACAGACAGACAACCTCTCTAGACTAGGAGTCAGCAAACCACGGCCCCCAAGCCAAATCCAGGCTGTAGCCTGTGAGCTAAGAATGGTTTTTATCTTTTGAAAGGATAAAAGGAAACAAAGAAGAATAGGCAAGAGACATAGAAGGCCCTCAAAGCCCCAAATATTTGCCATCTGGTCTTTTATAGAACAGTTTGCCACACCCTCGTCCAGACCACGTGCGCCTCGAGAGTGAGGTCCCAGTGGCATTTCCCCGGTCCCACGCCCCAGGAAGAAAGACAGTCCCTGCTCCATTTTCAAGGGCCCGCCGTGCAAACATCTTCCACTAGGTGGCTGAAGACAAGTTGACCATCGCCCACCTCAGGACACAAAACGATAGACTAGAGGATGACAGGATTCAACGGAACCACAAAATAAATGTCGACGGTTCTGGATTAAAACCACAGAATAAAATAACCCTCCACGAGCCCGTACAGACATAAATGAATGAATGAGGAAATGCGGACCAAAACCACCACGAGCTGTCAGAGCCTCACACCTGTTAGAATGGCCGCCATCAAAAAACAAGATGTAACAAGCGCTGGGGAGCAGGGAGGAAAGGGTCCCCTCATGTGCTGTGGGTGGGGACGCAAACAGGCGCAGCCGCTGCGGGAAACAGTATGGAGACTCCTCAAAAAGTTAAAAACAGGGGCTCCCGGGTGGCTCAGTTGGTTGAGGGTCTGCCTTCGGCTCAGGTCCTGATCCCAGGGTCCTGGGATCGAATCCCTGCATGGGGCTTCCCACTCAGCAGGGAGCCTGCTTCTCCCTCTCCCTCTGCCCCGCCCCCGCTCATGTGCTCACGTGCTCTCTCTCTCTGTCAAATAAACAAATGAAATCTTTTTTTTTTTTAAGTTAAAAATGAACTACCTTATGATCCAGCAATTCTACTGGTAGGTATTTATCTGAAGGAAGTGGAAACACTAATTCAAAAAGATACCTACACCCCTATCTATGTTCACTGCGGCATTATTTATAAGAGCCAAGACACGGGAGCAAGACATCCATGGATGCGTGAACGTATAAAAATGATGGAGTGTGCGTGTGTGTGTCCCTGTCGGGGGGGCAGGGAGAGAAAGGGAGACAGACAGACAGACAGACAGACACACACACACACACACACACACACACCATGGTATATATACACAATATTCAGCCATAAAAAAGAGGGAAATCCTGCCATGTGTGACAACACAGACAGACCTTGAGGGCATTATGCTAAGTGAAGTAAGTCAGACAGAGAAAGACAAATCCCATATGATCCCACTTATATGTGGAATCCAAACCTTTAAAAAAAAAATCCAAACTCCTAGATAAAGATGAATTGGTAGTTGGGAGAGGCAGGGTTGAGGGTGGGCAAACAGGGTGAGGGGGGTCGAAAGATACAAAGTTCCAACTTTAAAATAAGTAAGTCCTGGGATGCCACGTACAGCGCAGTCCCCCAGTTAACAGTACTGTCCTGTGTATTTGAAAGTTGCTAAGAGAATAGATCTTAAAATTTTCTCATCACAAGGAAAAAAAAATTGTAATTACGTGCAGCGATGGATGTTAACCGAACTTACTGTAGTCATCATTTTGCAATATATACATGTTTCCAATCGCTGTACACCTGAAACATAATGTTACATGTCAATTATAGCTCCAAAGAAAGAACTGAGTCACCGAATGAATGAATAAATAGGGAGAAAGGGACACCTCTTTCTTACAGAAGAATTCCAGTCAATTAATCTAGGGGGAATGATGGGAATAGAAAAATCACCATCAGACAAACGCTGTAAGGATTATCTTTGCTTGCAAGAGTTATTGAAGGGCGCTCAAGCATTGTGGGTCCAAGTATGGGGAGAAACAAGATCTTCAGATAACCGCAAGCGGCTCCGCGGAAGACGCTGGTGAATGACACAGGAATAATGCTCTCTCCACACAGAAGGAAGCGGGCTGCCACCCTCTTAGCCAAGCGATCGCAATGCATCCCGGAATGAGACTGGCATCACATACTCCCTGATCCGGCACACTGGGAAGGACACGCGCCGTCTCTACGGTGTTCTTGTCCAAAATGCCTAAGCTCAGCCTAACCAGGAGAAAACAGCAAACCAAGCTACGCGGAGGGCTACTTTACAGAATACCTGACCAGCACTCCTCCCAAGTGTCAAGGTCATGACACTCAAGGAAAGACCAAAGAATTCTCACAGATTGGAGACTAAGGGGAAGTGGATCCTGGGCCGGAAAAGGACATGAGTGGGAAAACTGGTGAACTAAAAAAAAAGGGGGGGGGCTTTAGCCAGTTAGTTAACAGCATATGAATGGTAATTTTCTGATTTTAGTCACTGCACTCTGGTTCTATAAGGAGCCAAGTGGGTGGAGGGCATGTAAGAGTTCTATGGGTTACTTTTATAAGTTTTCTGTGTCTAAAATGGTGTCAGTATAAAAAGTGTCTTTTTAAAAAAGATGTTCTGTCTTCTACCACCAGTGACTCCCTCACACACATGGTCCAAATATTCCCCCCAAGCTGCACATAGCTGGCCTGCCTCCCGCCTCCCGAATTTCACTCCCAAGCTCTGGCTCCTCGCCCCGCTGGAATCCCCAGAGAGACAGCAGCATGGGGCGGGCTAGGCGACGGCTCCGGGATCAGTTCCCCTCGGGTCCAAGCTACAGCTCCATTGGCTGAGCCCCTATATGTGTCCCCTCGGCTGGCTTCATCTGTTCTCGTGTCACCTCCTCAGAGAAGCCCTCCCTGACCACCTGAGCTAATGTTTCTCCCCACCCCCATCCCTTTCTACCGCATACTTGGTTTTAGCTCCTTAAGAATGCCTACACTCCTGAAATTGTGTTTCATTTCCCAAAGGGCACGCCGACTCTCTAAAATGTTCTTGCTTCCCTGCCTGCGGACTCGTGTGTTTCTCCCCAGCCCCACTCTCCCGTGCCGGAACACGGGGTCCGCCGCTGCCCTGCCCACGATCGGATCCTCAGCTCCTAGCAGGTGCTGGTGGCTCAGGGCACCCTACAAACCGTGGCTGGGGTGTCCCCTCCTCTCTTGGGGTTTTTCCTTAGCCTTTGGCCCAGGGCCTGCCCAGCACCGGGGCTGGTGTGCCCGTGGGTGTAGGACACGCGGCCGATGACTTACTCATAGAACTCTGCTGCGGGCGTGAACTTGTACTTGGAGTACTTGGTGTGGTTGCCCAGCACGGAGCTGTTGAGGAGCTTGGGGTCGGTGCAGTTGGGGCTGTTCCAGGAATGGCCGCAGTCAGTCCAGGGCAGTTTGAGGGTGAAGGAGGAGAAGAGGTAGTAAAGGGACCAGGCGATGATGACGTTGTAGTAGAAGCCGACGTAGATGGCGATGAGGATCACGGCGTAGCCCACGCCTGCGTGGGGGCAGCGCGGGGTCAGGCGGGGGCTTCCCCAGGCCCCGCCCCAGAGCCACTCACGTCTCCCGGGGCGCCAGCTCCGACCATGGCACCACCGGACCCCCTCCGCCCCTCCTCCTCTGCAGCCCCACCCGTATGCCCTGGGAACCCCCCAGCCCTTCGCTTGAGCGCTCTCTCTCGCCCCTGCAGCTCCTCGGCCGCTCATCAGGCCGGGAGAAGTGCCAGGCCCTTCCTGCCCCCAGGGAGCAGGCAGAGTGTAAGTACTGGAGTGGCTGGAGGCACTGGAGAGGGAGCATCCGGGTCCCTCACCCCGGGGCGGAGTAACAGGGAGGCCGGCTAATATTGTCTCCCAGGCGGATGAGCCCCTGGTCCAGCCATGGTGGAGCCGGCTCGAGGACATACTTTTATTGGCTGACTCCCCTTCTCTGTGCCCTAACAGTCCTTCCTAGAGTCACCTCCCAAAATAACTCCCTACACAATCCTTGTCTCAGGCCCTGCTTCTGGGGAACCCCAAACAAACTCCCTGAGTAGCCCTGGGCCCTGCTTTCAACATCTGCTTAGTGCATGTGTCAATCCCACCTTCCTGAATATACTGGAAGCTCCTCTTGGGCTAGCTAGTTCTAGGTGTTTGCCCAGAGTAGATTTTTTTTTTTTTTTTTTTTTTTTTTTGCCTGTGCAGCATTGCTTGAAGGGGGTAGCCTTAAGCATTCTTAGCATGTGAGGCTTGGGTAAGGCTAATCCCTCATGCCCTTGACCTAGCAATAGGCACATGCCTCAGGCCTGGCCACTCAGAGTTCTGCTTGCCCAGAGCCATAAGGATTGGTTGACAGATGGGCTTATGACTCAAGTAAAACCAATGAGAGTCCTCTCGGGGAACTCTAAGGATGCTAGAAGGTGTTTTTGATTTCTTGTGTCCCTGTTAAACTTGGTAGGAGGTCATCTCGTTGTTGCTGATGCCAGTTTTGCTGGCACCTGAGAAGAATATGCCTGAGATGGATGCGGACGCTGACTTCAGATGGAGAGAGGTGGAGGCAGATTCCAGGTGATCTTATTCAAGCACCTAGATCAAGCTGCACCTGAAGCTAGCCAGAAGCTCTTAGACTTTACTGTATCATAAGCCAATTAATTAATTCTCTTTTACATTAAAGACACTTTGAGTGGGATTTCCAGAAATTAAACTAAACAATCCTCACTAATACACATCTTATAAGCCTCTCGTACCGGCCTATGTCTACTACAGGACTGAGTATGGAGACGGTGGTCAGGAGACACGTGCCAGCTGAGAAGAGGCGCCCAGGAGTCATACTGGCCCTCAGTGCTATCTGGGCCCAGGTCACTAACCAGCGCTTGGGAGGCACTAATTCTGACTCCCTGCCTTTCTCATCCTTGTACCAAGGGACCAAGAAATGCCAGTTGCTATGGCTACTTTCTCCAGATGTGCTCCAAGTACCAAATGCCAGCAGGCTTCATCACCTCTCCCAGCTGTGATCAGTCAGTGGTGGCTGCTGGATTAAGGACTGTGAGACAGGTTTCTAGCTGAGCCCGGAAAGGCCCACGAGCAATTGACCATGTCTCTGCCATGGGAGCGTGAGCGGAGAGGAGTGGTGTGTGCTGGGTACTTCTGACACTTCCGTAAATATTTCCCGTATGGGAAACAGACACCTTCTGGTCACTCAGCGGTGGAAGCTGGACTGGTCCCCAGGTGTCTCGACTTTATAGGCTAAGCTGTCCCTGACACACCAAATGCTCTCCCCGTAACTGTGAACCGTGGGTGCTCTTGACCCTGCCCCCACCCCCACCCCAGGCAGCTGGTCTACCTCAGATCCCACCTCCGGAGCACTTCCTCCAAGGGGCACGGAGGAAATCTTTCGGACAACTTGGACCCCCCGACCCGTGCTTTACCTTTGAAGAATGGGCAGATCTTCCACACCGTGGCTGCTCCTTCTCGGTTGTACTGGCCCAGGGCCAGCTCCATGTAGAACAGAGGCATCCCGGCGATGATAAGGAACAGTGTGTACGGGATCAGAAAGGCACCTGGAGGACACAGAGGCAGCGTGTGACCCCCCCAGAGCCCTGCCCAGCCTTAGCCTGCCCCTCTGAGCGCCTGGATCAACATCTAGTAGAGCCTTGGGGTCCTCACCCAGCAGCTCCCCGGCCACTTCCCGAGGGGGGCTTTGTGGTAGATGAACAGAGTGACGCAGAGACACGCGCACAAACTGCCACACTTGTAATAATTGTGGGGGTACCAAGACTAGCCATCGGCCATGCTAATGGGGTTCCGTGGTCAGGGCAGTAAATTCTGGCTTCATCAAAGCTGAACGGCCTTGTTTCTTGCAGGATTCTTCTGGCCTTCGATACACAGACACACGCTGTGCCATGAGCACGCGTAGAGGTCCGGTGTGCACCAAATTCCTGCAGAACCTTTTCTCGCACGAACCATTGCTCTAGGAGATGCCAATCGCCCCAAAGCCTCCTTGTAGAGGCCAGAAAATAGAGCTCAGTGCCCAAAGTCACCTATGATTGAGCTTCTAACTTTGCTTCTATCGGTCTCATTTTCAGGTCTCGGGCGCTTTCCCGAACACAATCTCACTGGCTTATTAGGTCCACTAAGAGACATAACCAGAGACACAATCAGGTAGGGTCACTCTGTGTCCCCCCGCTCCCCCAGAGGAAACTGAGGGCAGAGAAGGGAGTCGATTCAGTCCTGTTGGTGCTGCTGGTAGGTGACAGAAGCAGAATGAGTACTCAGGTCTTCCAACGCGTCAGGCTCCCTCGCCCTGCTACAGGCAGCTGAAGGGAAGCAAACCCCGGAGCAAGGGTCTGACCAGGGAAGGAGCCCACCCAGAGCATCGCAGAAACTAGAGGGGGCTCCTGGCAAGGAAGGGGCAGCGACTCATCCCTGAGAGAGTTCCCGGTGGGATGAGACATGGGTGAGTTTCAGAGATGATTCTCCGTGTGCCTGGCAGCCCCAGGGTGAGCTTACGGGGCTCTGACGCCGAGAGGTGACTCACTGGGATACGTGCCATGTCAGCCCCGGCTATAAGCGGGGCCGAAGCAAAATGCCAGCTCCTTTTCCTGACACAGCTGGAGGTGGCCAGGCCAGATCCACACTCGTCCCCCCGCCTCTGGCCTTTGGCCGAGATGTCGTAACCTTGGAAACCAAACGCTGTCTGGCCCACCCACTCCAGCAAAATGCAGAAACTGGGAAATATTTCATGACGGTAGCATGAGGACGAGAACGTCCTGGGCCGTGTTCCAGGCACTTTCCAGGCAAGGTCTCATTCCATCTTCACACCAGCTCTAAGATGCAGAGATGATTACCATCTCGATTTTACAGAGGGTGATGGCGAAGTCACATGGCACCCCGGGTCAAACGCGCCCAGCAACTGAGACGGTCAGTCTCTACTTTCTTCCCAGGGCTTCTCCTCAGGAAGCCCGGGGCTCTTAAGGACAAAGCATGAAGTGTTGTAGCAAGAGACGGACCAACATGGTGGCATAGGAAAGAAACTACCAGAAAGTGAGGACCTCCTATGTATCGAGTAGGCACTGGGCGCTGGACATCTGGGATCCCATCTACCTTACCCGGAAAAATCTGAGGTAGCTCCTGACAGGCCCATTTTTCAGAGGAAGGAACTGAGGCTTGGGGAAATCAAGTGAGTTGACCAAGGTCACCCAGCCGGTCAGTGAGGGATCTGGGGTTCAGGCCTAGGTCTGCCTGCCTCCCGAGCTCCAGAGCCATTCCAACATATTGTGCAGATTCCATAACATTCTGGCCTCAGTGAAGGCCATGAGTCTGAGCAGGGTCTTAGAGGGGAGAGTGTTCTGACCCTGGGGATCTGGAACCAGCTCGGCCATCTAGTCTGTTGGTCATACTCTGGTCCGACACCCCACCCCCTGCCCCACGCCTGACCACGCCTGACTTCTTTGCAATGCCCAAGTGCCCACATCTCCCTTCCGCTCCTCATTTCCTGCTTTCAAACTCCGCCCCAGCCCCTCTCCCACAGAGAGGGCTGATCTTGCACCTGAACCCATGTCTGCCCACGGTGGGACAGCAATCCCAGTGGGGGCGGTGATGCTCATGGAGGTAGGTGGTGGTGGTGACACTGGTGAGTTCCCGTTATATGCCAAGCCACACGCTAATTATTCATGTAAAACCGTCCCTGAGAGATAATTACCACTAATTCGCCCAAGTAGCTTGTCCAGACTAGGAAGTATGCAGCTGGGCTTCAAACCTGGATCTCTTTGAGCCCCACTTCATCTGTGGCCACCTGCTACTGCCCTCGGGAGACCACAGCCAGAGAGGAGGGGAAACAGAGCTATCCGAATGAACGTTGAACAGGTCTGAAGACTGAGGTCGGTGGCCCAAGGGACAGCGGGGAAGGAAAAAGCCAGGAATCATGGCTCAGATCTTGGCCCTGCGGTTTGCTGCTGACAACATGACATTATTTCTACAACAAAGGGAAAGAGCAACGTCAGCCAGCTAACCGAGTGTCTCACCTGGGCCAGTTTTCTCAACTCTTACGCCTCCGGGGGGCACCTGCCAACAGGTAGATAGGTTAAGCAGGCTGAGATTCGTCTCCTCTTGGGCTCAGCTGGGAGTCCCAGCAAGGGAGAGGAGGAGGGGGGATGATGGGTCTGCCCAAGCCCGAGGCTCTTCTCCGAATGCATTTAATGTGGGCCAGCCACCGCTTCAGGAGGAAACAGCCCAAGAACACTCCAGAAACATGGAACAGCTGAGTGTGGCTAAAAACCAGAAAGCTGCCCTGTGGCCAGTGCCTTATTCTCAAAGAAGACGTTGACCATCTGGTTGGCTCAAGCCCCCTTGCAGAAAGATCTGGAGGAAGCTGGGGCAGAACTGAGGAGCCGGAAAGGGATTTCAGGGGTGACTGAGGTCAGCTGAGGAGTCCTCCCTTAGAAACAGGCCTGCAGCAGCTCCTGGGGAAACAGGCTGGACGGCAAGCTTTCTAGAAGTTACTATCCTGCAAGGCCTATAACCACCACACTCCCATGGGCCTGCTACATCTTCATGTATCGCACTGCCAGCTATAAGCAGCCTTGCACGGGGCCCAAGAGCGGAGAACCTCGGGCCACAGCCCACAATCCTGTCGTGATTCTGGAATGCTCTGGTTGTGCAGGTGCTGGTGTGCAGACCTGGAGAAACGCCTACAGGGCATACCTCCTGAACCTTCAGCCCATATGCCTATACACAGATGCATACCTGTGCACACTCTCGATCCTTCTGCACACTGACACCCACAAACACACGAGGGAAAGAACCGTCAATGGTAAAAGGGACTCTGACAAATGGCCTCGGATGAATTTATAAGGAAAGCGTCTGTCGCATCACCTCCAGCCCAGTGCACGCTGCTTGACACGCCACCACTACAGGGAAACGCTACTGGCCACAGAGGGGCTCTGGAATCTTCTGTGCAAACGCCAAGTCCTCAGGAAGGGAAGTGCCCTGGTCACTAAGCTCCGAGCGGGGATCCACCCAGGCAGATGAGGAGGCCACATGAGGGGGAGCTTGGGAAAGGGGAGCGAATGTCTACAGGGGGCTCAACTAGAGGTGGTAGGGCCCAGGCCTGGTGGTGATTTGGGGTGAGGTGGAGAGAGTGTGATCAGGGAGGGGCTGCAGGAAGGAGAGGAGGGTCCCCTGAGACCTAGC
Organism: Ursus americanus; assembly: GCF_024610735.1. Lineage (NCBI taxonomy): Eukaryota > Metazoa > Chordata > Mammalia > Carnivora > Ursidae > Ursus > Ursus americanus. The sequence continues at coordinate 13,024,625 of NC_142147.1, read as the reverse complement.
TGAACCCTCTTCCCAGACCGCTGGGGGCCGGATTCCTCAAACTGTGCCTTCTGGCCACACCCTGATATATCAAGAAGTGAAAACCCACAAAACTACGGATGGTCACTGCCTGTGGCTTTCGCCAGATCGCCATGAAAACCTTGGTCAAGGCCAAGACTTAGCCAGACTTGAGCCCCCTCCCTGAACACCCCAAAGGCATAGTAGACATAAGGGGGGAAGAGAGGTTGAGATTTCTGTAGGAGACAGTGCTGCCCCCGTCAGGTGCACGGGTGGGCTCGGGGGCAAGAGTGGGGATCTACACCCACGGGGCCACGCCTTTCATGACACATCGGGCCACACCTCTTAAATCAAACATGCTCTCTCTTCTTACCTCAACAGCTAGACCTTCATGATGGTTCTATTGTAAGGTTCAATTTTGGAGCCCTCCCCTCCTATAGTTCTGCAGGGCAATGTGATAACATAAGGGGAGCCCCATTTGCCTGCACCCCACTTCTTCCCCACCTCAGTGCTGTCCAATGACATGCAAGGCCTTTTGCACACACGTGTGGACTCTTGCACCCACATGTCTAAGCTCTCTGTCCACACCCCTGCGGACAGTGGGTCCCCGGCCTCCCCTGGGTCCTGGGCCCTGCGCACCTGCAGCACAGCCCACACGACAGAAGGCATGAGCTGGGAGGCCCCTGCAGACCCAGAAGGGGGTTGGGGTGTTTGCACAGGGAATTCCAGGATCTGGGTACCTGGAGTGGTGGCGGGGGGAGGCAGTGCTCTGGGTGAGCAGGCTTTCTTGGCTCTGGCCTCGGTGAGAAGGGAAGGAGGGCCGAACGGGGTTCTCTAAAGCACAGGGCCCAGGGCAGACCCGCTGTGACATAATGTGATACGTAGATATTTGGTCTCTGCTCTGGGTTCCTAACACAGAGCTCTTAAAAACCCGCACAATTTTCTGAGTGGGAGTGATAGGAGTGTCTTACACAGAGCTCCCAAATCCCTTGAAATTTTCTGGGTGATAGGAGGATCTTTTGTTCTAATGAGACAATTCTTGGTGGGCTGCTGGGGGGGGGTGGTCCCCAGAAAAGCCAGACCCTGATTAGAAATTTGGAACTTTCAGCCCCAGCTTCCAACCTCGGGGAAAGATATGGGGGGCTGGAGATGAAGTTAATACCAATGATGCCCACGTGACGAAGCTTCCATAAAGGTCTCTGAGCTACGGAACTCGGAAAACTTCTGGGGTGGTGAACACACCCACGTGCCAGGAGGGTGGCCCACCCCAACTCGGCGAGGGCAGAAACTCCTGCGCTCGGCACTGTCCCAGACCTCGCCCCACGTACCTCCCCAACTGACTGCTCTTTGGTATCCTTCATCACACCCTTTATAACAAGCTGCAAAATGTAAGACGGTGCTTCCCTGAGTTCTAGGAGCTGCCATAGCAGATGACTGCACCTGACGAGGGGATCCCGGAAACCCCTGATTTGCAGCCAGGTGGTCAGAAGTGCAGCGGACCGCTGGAGACCTTGGCGGGCACCTGAAGTGGGGGCAGTCTTGCAGGACTGTGCCCTGAGCCCGTGGGGTCTGCTCACTCCGGGTCGACACCCCGCTGGGGTCTGGAGTGTTGGAGCACGGGGCCGTGTAGAAGCACGGAGGACCATCTCCGCACCACCGGTGTGCTGTGATAATGGAGATGATGGAGGAGAAGCAAGTACCTGGCACGTCCGAGGTGCTCCCTCTACGGGAATCGTGTCCTGCCATCACGCAGGGGAGCGCACGCAGGTCCCGTGGGGCCTCCTGTGCCCGTCCCAAGGGAGGCTGGCCATTCCCCTGCGGCCAAACAAGGGTGCAGACCACAGGCAGGAACGGAGTCAGGGTTCCCTCAGGTCACCGCCAGCTCCAAGACTGGAAAGGGCTCCTACTGTGCTCCCCAGAAGCCCCTCAGGAGGGAGAGACCTGCTCCCCCGCGGCTGGTCCTGCTCAGCCCTCAGCTGTAGGCCCCTTGGCAACCGCCTCAGTTAAGAGAGCCACCGCCCCCAAGGCCACGTCGCCTTCCCAAGGTAGCTGGTACCCACTGACCAATTGATGTCAGGGCATAGTCCCGGCCTCCTCACCTCAACTCAGGACAAGTCTGGGGGGCCATCCCAGGCTCGCTCCGAGGTCCCCACGGTCCACTGAGGCTTTGCTGAACCTGGCGGCCAGCCTCTCCATCTGGCCAGCATGACTTTTTCCCGTTCCCTCAATCCCACACCCCCCCCTCAACCAGCAGCCTCCCCTTTCCACCTTCCGTCTGGCCTTAGAGCCACGGAGAACAAGCCAGATCGGTCTTGTCCAAAGCAATGCTTCGTGCACTGGGGGTTGGCCATAGCAACGCCCTCTGAGCCCTCACCAGCTCAGCCCCTGGCTTCATGCGGCCATTCCTGTAGGGAAACACTCTAATTCTTATACTAAACCAAGCCCAGATCATTCGAGTTTGTCAGCATGGACTCTGTCCAGGGTAGGGTATCAGAACCATGGGATGACGGCCGTGTTTCCTCCTCCCCAAGACTTATCTTCTCCTGAAGGACCTCAAGGACCACCGTGGGCCCCTGCCCACTGGCCTCAGGATCCCCCCAACTACCGCCCAAGTGGGGTCTTGTAGCCCTGGACTCCTGCCTCTCACTGAGATCGGCCAGGAGCAGGGGTGCACACCACTGCAGACGCTCCCGCTGCTCCAGGAGGGAGCTCCCCACGGAGTGACCTACACATTCGGCTTAGGTGCTCCCAGCTGACCTCTGAGCTGACCTTGGCTCTGAGACCAGGGAACACCCCCAGGGAGGAAACATGCCCACTTCCTGATAGATGAACCCCCTGGCTCCTTTCAGGAGGGCACTGGGGGTGAAATTCAGGGAAACGGGGGTTGGGGTTACTTCGCCTCATGGCAGCTTTGCGGGTCTGACCTGATTTTTATTCACAAAAGCTGGAGTTTCCCTAGAGCTCCTTGAAGGTGCTGCTTTCCCATCTCGGTCCTGGTCTCTTATCAATGAACCAAAAAGCGGGTCTTCCAGATGCTCAGAATCCATTATAAGTGAACCCTCATCTCCCTCATTCGGGATATAAGCCTTCCAACAACAGGATCCAAGATGACGTTAACTTTTAGGATATCTACCCGAGACTACGAGCTCCCTAAAGGGAGCTTTTGCTCATCTCCGTGTTCCTGGAATATGGTGGGCATGTTGGAAACGCTTTCTCGTGCGGTACGTGGCTCCCGCGGCTAATGAAAGCCCCAGGGCCTCCCTCCCCTTGCACTGTGACCTCATCCTTACTTAGGCAGTAGGGTCTGGGACCACAGGAAAGGGTGTAACATTTAGCCCCATGAAATCCCATCTTGCTGGAAACGGCTTCCTTAGCTCTTTCTGGCCAGCTCAGAGCAACGAGCCACATCATGCCAGTGACCCCAGATTCAAGACGCAGCTCTAGGTCCTGATGAGCACCTCCTCGTTCCTGCAAACTCGTCAGTGGACGGCCCTGTCGGGTTTGGCAAGCTCAGGGCGAAGACGGCCTCCTACAGCCAGGCCGGGTGGGAGAACACCGAGTTTGCAAGCCTCTGACCTCTGCACCAGCCATCACTTCACATCCAGCCTCCGGAAGCCCAAATATGTTGGCCAAGAGGGTTCCCACACCATGGGCTACGGATACCTGAGACCGTCAGCATACTAGGGAATGGAGAAGAACCCTATTCGGGACCAGAACCACATCTCACGGGCCCCCGTGCAGGAATATTAATCCCCATCATCCAGGTGAGCAAAGAGCCGTGGGAGGAGGTCATACTCCCAGAACACGGAGCAGAGCCCAGCTCTTGATTCTCGATTCCCTGGGCCCAGGTGTGCCTGCTGTCCAGCCTGACTCCCCTTCCTAGATTGATTCCTAGAATCAATTCTGCTCCCTCCAAACTCAGGACCTGACCGTACTCCTGGGTCTAGCCTGTAGTTGAAAATCAACAAACAATAGCAACGATAGGAACAGGTCGTTTCCTGAGCCACTTCTCTGTGCCAGACACTATATCGAAGGCTTTGTTTATGTCCTCGATATCATCACCCTGCTGGAAGGTAGACGCTTTCTCCTTCTCTGCACAAGGAAACTGAGGCCCAGAGAGGATGAGTTCAGGGTTCCATTGCCAGAAAGTGTCAGGCTCAGATTCAAACCTGGGTCTGCCTGAACCCAGAGACCATCTGTCTGACAGCACAGGACTCATTTCAAACAGAAGCAGCCATCACCGAGACTCCTTTCCTGGCCGGGCAGGCCGACGTGGAGAGCCAGGCGATCGGCCCACGCCTCCCCGGGGACCAGCACAGGCCAGGCCGAAGACCACAGGTGCAGGGGAGATTCTAGCATCCTGAAAATAGCCCCCACAGCCTGGCACTGTCTCTCTGTTTGAGAAGGTTCTGAAATTTCCAAAACTGGCTTTCCCCGTCCGTAGCCTCCCGCACGTGTGCCTCCCAGCAGCTGGCCTCTGGGAAGATGTTCAGACACACTGATCATTCCCAGGAATTTATTCAGAAAGTATTAGCCGGGGGCCTAAACTATTGGCACCTGTATCATTTCACAACATGCTCCGGTCTGAGCCAGCGGGCACAGCCAGACTTGGAGGTTACTATGTGCAAACCAGCAGCAGAAGCTCACACGGGCTAGTACACGACAAGGCGGCCGAGTCCCAGCTTGGGCGCGGCGTTGAGCCAGGTCACTGGAGAAGGAGAGCTCGTGGGGGTCATCGAAGCTCATCTCCAGCTGTCACAGGGAACTCAGGCTAGGAGAGGGGTGGGGCCATGCCCAGAGAAACGGAGCTGGGATTCAAACTCGGGTCTTCGGGCTGCTTCCACCATTACAGGACACCCACCTGCCAACCTGCTTGCACATCTCAGGGGCTGACTTTAGAATTATGGTGAGGGACTGATCCCCAAGGAGCAGCCAGGAGGGCTCAGCAGAGATGAAGTTCCAAAGGGGCCAGCTGAGCTCCCCTGGAGGGCTAAGGGGTAGCTCAGAAAAGGAGCTGCCTTCTAGTCGGCAATGGAGGGGGAGGCTGCATGGCTCCCCTGGGTCAACCGCGGACATCGTGGCCAGTAATGGAAATTCACTGGTACGACTTCCCCACCCCTTAGCCTGGCATTCAAGGTCTCCAGGACCGGGCCCTGACTTGCCTCTCCGCCCTTATCTCTGCTGGCTTGCCCTCCCGCCAGCCCGCACTCCTCGTCTCTGAGATGATCCCACATGCATTCTCGAGCAACGAGCATGCCTCCTACCGTCTCAAGGCTTATCCATGCACCTCCCATCCCGAGGGCCTGAGCTCCGAGGACAGTCCACGTCCCCATCTTTCCCAATCAGCCCCTCTTCAGACCTTTAGAACGCTTGTCACCTCTCCCATCCATTTCCCACATCATCAAAACGTGGTTAAGGAAGAGGGGCAGCTACCCTTACAAGGGGCCATACTCCCTGCGTGGCTCTCCGTGAGCCTTATATCACATTCTCCCATCCTCGCCCTCTGAAAGGTGAGAACCATTCTTTCCATTTGACAGATGAGGACATTGAGGCAGGAGAGGCCGAAGTCCCACTGGCAGAAGTTGGAACCCGGGACTCCATGGCCAAGGCCCCTGACCCCCGGCCTGCTGGCCCCAGCCCACCAGCGCGAGCTCCCTTTCTTGGTCAGTTCCTGCCGGGCGTTCCCGCTGTCTCTGAGTAGGCATTAAGGCGTGGATCATTCCATTCATGTACTCATTCAACAGACGTCTGTTGGGCACCTTCTACCACCTTCCTAGGATCTGGACCTTATTTTGAGCATTCGAAATAGAGGCAGGAAAAAGCCACAGTTTATGCCCCCGTCTGTTTGGGTGACCGATACACAAAGAGATAAAAGACCAAACAACACGGCTGGGCGATATGCAGGGTTTGCAGACCAACGACAGGGAGTTTCCCACCGAGTTTGCCTAAAAATTGGAACCTGTGACAAATTGGCTGTGTTTGTCCCCTGCCCCGCACCTGGTGTATCACCGAGCATACAGCAGGTGCTCACAGTTGGTGGCAATGGCCTCGGGAGCACACAGTGGGAGCTCTAGAATATCCGTCTAGCCGACATGTCCAACTGGCCATCTGGGGTGCTTTTAGTTTCAACCAACACTTATGACAGTGACAATGGCATGCAGTGGCATGACACTTTAGGTGACTAAAGCTCCTGGCAGGCAGACGTGGTGATGAATATACGTAGGGGGCCCCCGCGGAGCCTAGCACTGTGCCTCACACTGAGAGGAACCCAGGAACTGTTGCTGGTTCATGAGGGGGCCTCCTGCTGTCTTGGGGCATGCAGCCTCGGACGGCCACTGAGGACATGCCAGACGGCGCATCTTAGGGTCTCGGTCTGTCTTTCATTCGTCATCTCCCCACCTGCTAAAAATACATGCAATCTGCTTTTCCTCCCTCCCTGGGTCCAAAAGGCCAGAATTCTTAAAGCCGACCAGAGACTTGAGAGGCTGTGGCAGCCAACCACGGAGGAGTGTCACCTCTGGATCGTGCTTCCCATTTCTCAACCGGAGCAGGTGTCCAGAGCAAAGGCTGAAGCAGAGAGCTAGGTCCCAGACCCTACAGGACCGGTTGCGAGCCTTCCCTTTACCCGGTTCCAAGCCCTTGCCCTGCCTGCCTCTGACCACCTGGAGTCAGGAGCTAGAGCCCCTGCCAGGCAGGATGACCTCATGGATATAGAGAAGTTTCCAGAGCCGGACTCCCCTTTGCCAACTTCTTCCTCCCCATCATTTTCCCAGGCTTTCGGCAGGGCACCCCTGAACTCATTCCAGCAAGAGGCACAGGACTGGGGTGGTTTGGGCGCCCAGAAGCAAAGGCCCTCAAGAAGAGGCTAGAGTGTTAGGACCTTGTGTCCCACGCCCTAGGCCCCTTCTTCCAGGGCTCTGCTGTAGTTGGTGTCTAGACTCGCGTCCCAGGCAGGTAGGTCATCTGTCACCCGGCTCGGGATAGGGAAGAGAGCCTGGCTGCTTCCACTGGAGTTTTCTCCAGGCCCCTCTACTACTCCACCCTGCATTGTGGCCAGGACCCCAGGAAGTAAAGGCTTCATCCCAGGCCTCCTGCCTCCAAGATCAGGTGAGTTCTTGGTACCTAATGACGCAATCCTATTGAGGCTGTGCACTCCGGCGCCTCCAGCAACACAACCCCCATCCTGAGAGAGGTGTTCCCTCTGACACTAGCTTCTCTCTGTGTGTCTCTGTTTCAGAGTCTTTGTCCCCAAGAGTGCAGGGCCCCCCAAATGCCTTCAGGGAGCCCACGTCCTCTCTCCCTTTTTGGCCCAGAGGCCTCTGGCCCAAGGCTCAGAGTGCTGGAGTTAGGGTTCCCGTGTGCCTGGTTGTCACTTCCTGTGCCCTTCTGGGGCCCCTTCCAGAGCTCTCCAAATCTCCACCTCTCTTCCTGCGAACCATCAAAAGATCAGTGTTTCTCACCCAACTTAGGGCCCCAGATTCTGTCCTTCCACCCATGCACTTATCACTGTCCAGGGGCAAGCCTCCACTTCTCTTTTCCACCGGGGACCACTCCTTTTTCCATGAGCCCTGTCCAGACCCTTCCTGCGTTCCAGACTCGCTCGCATGCTTCCTCTTCTACCACGCGCATCCCAGCATCTCCATCCCAGCCCCTATCCCCGCCACTGCTGCGGGACAGGTAGCCTCGCAAGTCCAAACCCCCAGCCCATCAGGGGTCTCACCACCACCGTTCTTGTAGCAGAGGTAGGGGAAGCGCCACACGTTGGCCAGGTCCACAGCGAAGCCTATCACCGACAGCAGGAAGTCGATCTTCTTGCCCCAGGTCTCCCGGGGCTGCTCGTCCCCTGCGCGAGACGCCAGGAGACACTGGACGCCGTTGCGCTCTTTTACCACCAACAGCTCCGCGGCTTTGCGCCCTTGCACGGGCTCGGGCCCCTGGTCCGCCCCGCTGTTCTCGGGCTGCACCTGCGGCTTCATCCGCGCCAGAAGCATGGGTGCGGTTGGCGAGGGGAACGTCAGCGATACTGGGAGCACTCCGAGGCTCTGCGCGGATGAAAGGAAAAGATGCGGTCACTAGGCCATCCCGCCCTGCTTGCGCCTCCAGAGACCTCCCCGGAGCGCCGAGACACAGCAGCCAGCGCGCCCTGGGCAGACGCGGGGTTTCCCCAAACGCGAGCGCTTCTGTTGGAAAAAAAAAATTGGAAACAGTGGTAGGGGAGTGCGGAACTGAGACAGAACTGAGAGGTGGAGACCGCCCCTGTCCGCCCCGTGGGTCCGGCCCGGGACCACGCAGCGCGTCCCTCATTCGCCCGCTCCCTCTCGCCCCCAGATGGCGGGGCTGGGACACGCAGAGGCTGAGATTTCCCAGGGGCGGGGACCCTGCCAGTGCCGTTTGCTGCCCCCTGCCCCCCAGCTCGGATCGGTGCTGCCTCCAGCAGCCCCGGGAGCCTCCCGGGACACTCACCCTTCTGCACCTCAAACTCGCTGCCACTCTCTCTCTGCGCTCGCAGCCAGGGCCTCCCCGGCACACCTCGGCCAGGAGGCGCGCAGGGCGCACTCAAGTGTCCGGCAGCGCCGCGATCCCGGGTGCCCCGCCTGGCCGCGGCAGGCTGTGCGGCGCGGGCCGGGGCTGGGCTCCGCCGCGTGGCGCTCGGGCGCGGCCCGAGGAGCGCGGGAGGCGCGGGGCGGCCGGCCGGGCGCGGGCTGCCTGGTCTGGCCGCGCCGGGCGGGGGACGGGCTGGTAATGTAGCCTGCGCCCCAGGTAACGCGCCGATTGCATTAAGCCCGCGCCGGGCCCGCTCCGTCTGGAGCCTGTTAGCGCTAATGGGGACTGACAGCGCGGTCGGGGCTGGGCAGGGGCGGGGGCGCGGCGCGGGCTCGGGGGGCGACTCGGGGACCCGGGCGCCCGCTCCCTTGCCAGTACGCACAGGCGCGCCAGACGCAGCTCCCGGGGGGCACCGAGCTCTGACTTCCCACCACGGGAAGAGAGCGAGACGCCCAGAACTGGGGTCAGAGTCGCGTCTGAGAGGGGCCCGGGAAAAGACCACGGAGAGCAGATGACCCGAGTCAGTCCTAGCTCTGTCATCCGCCGCAGGCCCCTTAAACTACCCTGCGGAGTTTTCTCCGTCAACAAAGTGGGGATGTTCTGCTCAGTTCCTACCTAGGTTTGCAAACCTGCTGGTGGCCCATTGGCTGGCTCACAGTTGAAAGGTCATACCCCAGCCCTGACCTCCTCTGTTTGTTACACAGATTTGCGGGTGTGACTCCTGTTCCATGAGCCTGAGAACTTTATTCATTTATCCACGTGTTCATTTACCTCTTCCTCATCTGTTCCTACATATGCCTGCGATGTGCCAGTCACTGTTCTAGGCTCTTGGGAGACAGTCCTGCACAACTTATTCAAAAATCCCTGACAGGGTACCCTTACCATTCTGCCTGGCAGGAAAACAAGAGGCATAATAAATAAACACATTGTATGGTGTGTGGGGAGGTCATATGTGCAAAGGGAAAAGTGAGCCTGGTAAGGGGTTGGGAGGGGGAGAAGGGGAGGCAGTTTGGTCAGGGAATTTGAGAAGGCAACATTTAAACAAATAAAGGAGTGAGCCATTTGGACCTGGTATTCACGCATTCATTCACTTGCCTGGTTAATTTCTTCAGTCATCAAATGATCACCTGCTGTGTGCCCGAACAGGGCTGGCTCCAGGAGCCATGGAGATAGCTCCTGCCATCAAAAAGCTAACAGTCCAGTGTGTAAAGAGTCCATTACAACCCAGTGTGGTCAGGATTGGTTGTAACTACAGGGGTATGGAAATTGGTTGGAGCTGAATCAGCAAGTAAAGGGGGGGCAGTAATCCAAGAAGGCGCCACAGAGGTGACAACACGTAAGGGGGATGGGCAGGAATTTTGACAAACCCAGGCAGGCTGACCTTTCTGTTCTTTAAATAGTCCAAGCTCAAACCCACCACAGGACCTTGACACTTGCTGGTTCCTCCGCCCGAATTGTTCCGATAATAGTTCAGTAGTCCCTTCCTGACCACTCAAATCTAAAATACACCCCCGCTCTCTAACACATCACCCTGTTTTACTCCCTCCGTTACATCAGTATACACATGTATTTATTTGTTTATTATAGGTCTCCTCTTGGGTAGCCTATGAGCTCCATGAAGGCGGGCACCTTGACTGTCCTGTACCCCACCGTGTTCCTAACACCTGAGACATACTAAGGCACCAATGACTACGGAAACGGAATGCATTCATGGTGGTGCATGGGGTGCTGAGGGCATTTTTGCCAGAGGGACCAGCATGACAAATATCCTCTGTGAAGGATGTAGAGAGGAAGGGAAAATTAGTGGGTGGTGAGTCTGCCCTGACCTTCTGGGGGCTGATGAGGAGAGGCAGAAGAAGGTCAGGGGAAGGATTGAGCCAGTTTCAGGAGAGCCTGGAGCCACAGGTTCCCATCCATCAAGGTTGTCAATCTCCTTTGACCCAGGGGTTATCTTGATAAGCCCGTGAGGAAAGCAGGAATGAAATCATCTTGCCATTTTTCAGATCAGGGAACTGTGGCTCTGAGGACTCAAGGGACCTGCCCGAGGACCCACAGGTTGGAACTGACAAAGTTGAAATGAGAACCCAGGTCTCCTGGCTCCCCACCTCTGTCCCCTCCACCGATTGGTGGATCGAGACCCTCAGAATCTCTCTAATGATCACGTTTCCCTCCTCTGCTTTTACCCCATGCCCCACCCAGCTGGTCCCGAGTCTCCCACCTCTGAACAGCCCGGGAAGCCCCAGCCTCCCCTGCCGCCCACCGCAACATCCCCGTCTTCTCACTGCTACAGCCTCCCAGCTGACCACCTCACGTCCAGTACCTTTCCAGCCGCCTGAGGTGCACCAGCTGCCAGAGCTCCTTCTAAAACTCGAGTCTGATCACCTCACGCTTCTGCCTCCTCTTCTGTGGCCCCCCAGCGAGAGACAACACACCAATGTGATTTCATTAATCCTGGATTTAAGGTAATTTTATTTTCTTCTTTATACTTTATTTGCCAACTTGTCTATAATGAGCATTTGATACTTAGGCAATCAGAAAAAAATAACCCACAATTTCTTAAAATCCTCCGATCTTTTCAAGATACTATCTAACCACCTTTAGCAGTACAGACAAGATTCTGCCTGTCTATTCAGTCACATTTCTTGCTATTTTAATTCTCTCCTCATTCTCGCTACAAACCCTTTGCCTGATCCAAAAAAATATACTTTATTCTCTAGCAACATGGGAGATACTCAACGACTAGTGGTATCCTGGACATCTTGTGCCTTTTTACACCTCTGGATTTTTAACTCTGCTCTCACCATCTTCCTCTTGTCTACCCGGAGAACTCCTATTCATCCTTCAAAACCTCAGATGTCACCTCCACTGTACAGCCCTCCCTGACCACCACCTCCCAACCACCTCCTTCTTTCTACTGCTTTGAATATTTGTCTAGTTCAGTCATCTGTGTGATTTCCCTTCTAGGGACAAGGACAGTACCCAATATATCCTGTCACACAGCTCGTGCTCTAGAAATGTGTATAAAACAGAACTAGAAGAGATCGCAATCACTGGTTGGGTTTGGTGTCTTTGGTCGGGGTTGTTTATGTTGGATTCCTCCAGAAGCGGAATCTGAAACAAAGATTTGAATTCAAGTAGCTTATTCGGGAGACAACTTCTGGAAGCACTTGTATAAGCGTGGGGACGGGAGGCAAGAAAGGGAAAGGGACCAACAGAGGGGATGTGAAGGAGCAGTTCCAGCTGTGGGCAGCTGATGTCCAGCCCTGCCGGGGCCTCTGGGAGACTGCGTAGAGCCTGCCTTTGTTGTCCCGCTCCCGGGCAAGGAAATTGGAGTATTTATCCATTAAGTCTGTGCCCTGGGTGCTCACTTGCCAGCATTTCCAGCCTGCCTGGTGTGTGGGCTGAGTCTGCTCCAGTTGCCAGGAAAAGGCTTCTAGCAGCATCCCAGGTACTGGCAGTAGGGAGCTGGTGGTGGGGTCTGCATTGGCAGGAACAGTGTGGGCGGGGCACTGGAAGTGTTTCTACAGGGATGGAGGGAGGGACCCCCCCACTCCTGCACGCCATCAGAGGGCCAATCAGCAAGCCCCGAGAGTTCGCCTGTGCTTTCCGAGACTTCTGGGGGACGGCAGTGGAAACACCAGGCTGGGGCTGGACTGAAAGGGAAGGCGTCTCTCTCCCTTTCTGGCCCAGACTCCCTGCCCATCACTCCAAGAGCCATGGGGCCATGTGGCTTCTCTCCATACCCTGCATTCTGCCCTTCCAGGTGGCCTGAGGGCAAGTGGGTGGGCAGACGGCTGGAGCATTATCAGAGCTAACTTGATCTCTGGGGAGGCGTCATTTCCACTTACCTTGGCACTTGGTGACACAGGCCATGGGCATAAGGTGATGGCTGGTGCTGTCAGTCTAGCTCTGGACATCTCCCAGCCGACGCCAAGACCCTGACACACAAAGGATACCCCGGAGGGCATTTGGAATCCAAGGGGCTGGGTACGGGATGTGGCTTGAGGATCCTATCAGATCCTGTGCCTTCATTGCCCTGATGGGGAAACTAAGGCCAGAGAAGAGGAGAGGTTTACCTATAGATTTCCTCCCTTCCTTTTCTCCTCCCTCCCTCCCCCCTTCCTCCCTCCCTCCCTCCCTCCTTCCCATCCATCCTCCCTCCCTCCCTTCTTCCTTTCTTCACTCCCTCCCTCCCTCTCTCCATTCTTCCTTCCTCCCTTTTTCTTTCTTTCTTTCTTTTCTTTCTTTTTTTTTTTAAACCAGGGCATTAGACCTACGTCCTTGCAGCTGACCTGCCCTGGGGCCTTCGCTCACTGATATAACTTGCATTGCATTTACAAATAACGTAAAAGTCCCCTCAATAAAAGACCCCCATATGCTGAAATCAGTCTCCTCCAGAACACCTCCGTGAAAGTCCCCTGGTCCTTGAGGCTTCCAGCTTACCCAGAGGTGGCTCAGGCCTTACAGTCTTGTCTGCCGAGCTCCTACCCCACCAGCAGACGGCAATCAGCCACTGGTATTAAAGCGCATCTGACCGCCATTGACCCGCACAGTCACATCCTCCACCTGGGTCCAACTACAGACTGCACGTCTCTACGTGGTGGACAAAAGGCACCTGGAATTTACTGGGTCCAAAATAGAATTCTTGAGCTCCCCTCCCTGGCCTTCCTGCAAACATGCTTCTCCCGGTCCTCCCTCAGTCCAGGTGATGGCATCTTCTTCCTTCTGGCTCCGCAGGCCAAAACACCTTGGAGTTGGCCTTGACCCCTCTTTTTCATATTTCCACTTCCAATGCTACTGCAGACTCTTGTGGGTCCAAGCTGCCTCACCTCTGCCCACCTCCACGGGGACTGGCCTGCCACCATCTCTCCCCTGGACGACTGCACAGCCTCCGAGCGGCCTCCCAAACTCTGTCCTTGCCTCTGAAGGTTAAGCCCTACTCAGCTGCCAGATCTTTTGGGACTGAGTTCAGATCCTGTCCCTCTCTCTCATGCTCCCGTCTCACTCAGCATAAAACTGAATAAAAACGGATCCTTTTGTGGACTCGCCAGTTCAAGCCCAGCCAAGCCCTGTGGCCGCCGGGGGCGGGGGAATCAGGCGAGGAGGACGGAGGTGCTGGGCGAGGAGAGAACAGGAGGGCAGGTGGTGTGGCAGACGCGGCCCTGGGCCGGGAGTCAGCACCGGGGTCCTGACTTCTGCTCTGCTGGTTTCAGGCTTTGGGATCATGGGCAAGTCCAATGGCAACATGCGATGAACCCCAGGAAGAAGGCGGGTCAGGAGAGGAGCTGGGGAGGGAGACAGGGAAGGAGGGAAGGCAAGGGGATTCAGCCTCTTGGGAGGCAAAGGGCCCTCCCTCCACGGCAGGAGCACCTTAATACATCCTTTGGCCTTAAGGTGGGCACATGAGCTATGGTGACAGGGCACTCACCCTTAGTTTGCATCGGTCTAGGGGGTGGAGGGGACTTGTGGTCAGCTGACCAGGGCGAGCCATAGTCGGGCTGGCACAAGGACACTCGGCGCCTCCGGGGAATATCAGAGCAGGAGGAACCCCCAGAAACCTCTATGCCCAGGCGTGCTCTGTTGGAAGACCAGGAACTCCTTAGATAATCTGATGAAACATGGATTCTTCTAGAAATAGGCACACACACGCAGCATTTTTAATGTAGTGTGAAATTTATCATACTTAAGGAAAAGTATATAAAGCAGGTAGCAACAGTTTCCACTTTGAATAATATTAATGACATGACCATATAAGAACTCACCTTGTGGGGTAAGAAATAGAGCATGTCTTGTACCCTCCCCGCCCTTGCGTCCCCCTCAACATACCCCTTCACCGCTCTCCCTGAAGGTACCCACTACCCTGTGTTCAGCAACTAATCATTTCTTTGTCTTCCTTTCCTAGTACCCGTATTTCCGTAACAATACATGATTTTGTCCTGCTTGGAACTTTATATAAAAGGAATCACACTACAGATACGTCTGTGACTTCTTTGGCTGTATATACTGTTCTGGGGACTCACCCACGACGGTGGGGTTCGCTCATTTTCATGGCTGCCTATATTCCTTCTATTTTATTAATAATAACTAATCCATGTATTCGTTCAATTGTTGAACGACATTTGGATGATTTCTAGCTATTTTATCTTTCAACAACGCGACCTATAAAATTTGTACAGACAACTCCTTTGCACATGGGCGAGAGTTTCTAGAGTTTCTGTACTTTGCAAAGTACTGGTCTGTAGGGTTTGTGTTTGTTCGGCTTTCTCAAGGAATGTCAAACTATTTTCTAAGATGGTCGTACCCATTAAAACTCTCCCCAGCAGAGTCATTTCTTCACTTCCACTTTCCTTTTTTTTTTAAGATTTTATTTATTTATTTGACAGAGAGAGAGACAGCCAGCGAGAGAGGGAACACAAGCAGGGGGAGTGGGAGAGGAAGAAGCAGGCTCGTAGTGGAGGAGCCTGATGTGGGGCTCGATCCCAGAACGCTGGGATCACGCCCTGAGCCGAAGGCAGACACTTAACCGCTGTGCCACCCAGGCGCCCCCACTTCCACTTTCTACACATCTTCCCCAACCCTTGGTGTTATTTAAAGTTCTAATTCTTGCCACTCTTTTCAATGTGACTTTAACGTGCATTTTCCTGACGTCTAATGACGTGGCGCATCTTTTCACATGCGTATTGGCCAGTTGTGTTTCTCTTTCTCCTGTAAAATGATAGTGTGGTGTTTGTGTAATTTTTATTTGTTCGTATCATTTTCTATTGGCTTGATTGTCTTTTCTTTCTTTTTTTTTTCTTTTAGATTTTATTTATTTATTTGAGACGGGGCAGGAAGAGAGAGCAGAAGCATGGGGAAAGGGGCAGCAGGAATGGGAGAAGCAGACTCCCCTGCTGAGCAGGGAGCCCGATCCTGGGCTCGATCCCGGACCCTGGGATCATGACCTGAGTTGAAGGCAGACACTTAACCGACTGAGCCACCCAGGCGCCCCTTGTTTGTCTTTTCTTATTGAAGCACAGAAGTTTTTAATATTCTGGGCATGAATCTTTGTCAGTTATATTGCAAACATCTTTACTTGGTCATATTATGTCTTTTCTCTCTATGTGGTGATTTCGGTAAATAAAGGTTATTAATTTTCATGTAATTTAATGCAATCTTACTTTAACTTTTCTTTTGGCTTATGTATTTATACTTTAAGACATCTTCCCCTCCCTGATCTTTCCCTAAATTACCATTTAAAATTTGACAGTTTTTCCCTTCATATTTCCCTTCGATGGCTTAACTAACATTGCTTTCTAGGTACCAACTTTTTTAGATGAGTAAGTTCTGGAGATCTAAAGTAGAGAATGATGACTATAGTTAACAACAGTGTATTATGTATTTGAAATTTGCTAAGGGAATAGATCTAACTTGTTTTCACCACTCACACGCAAAAAGTAGCTAACTCTACCGAGGTGATGGATATGCTAATTAACCTAGTTATGGTAACTGTATTGCGATGTATATGTCTCTCAAATGAATACCTTGTACACTTTAAATACATACAATTTTCTTTGTCTATTATACCTCAGTAAAGCTGGGAAAACAAACAGCATTGCTTTAAAATCTGTTTCTCTATCTGATGGGGCAAGATTCTCCAGCTCTTTCTTCAGGAGTGTCTTGGAGGGACGCCTGGATGGCTTAGTTGGTTAAGTGTCTGCCTTTGGCTCAGGTTGCGATCCCAGGGTCCTGGGATCGAGCCCCACATCGGGCTCCCTGCTCAGTGGGAACGCTGCTTCTCCTTCTCTCCTGCTTGTGTGCGTGTGCTCTCTCTCAAATAAATAAATGAAATCTTAAAAAAAAAGGGGGGGGAGTCTTGGCAATGCTATTCCAAATTTCAGAATCAGCTTGCTGGGTTCCTTGAAAAATCCCATTGGAGTTTCAACTGTGATTACACCGAACGTATAGATCAGGCTGGGGAGAACTGACATTTCTGCTATATTCAGTCTTTCTATCCAAGAACACAGTACATATCTCCCTGTGTTTCCCATCTTTAATGTACACAGCATTTTAAATAGAGTTTTGGGGGATTTGCAGATACCCTTATGAAACCCGTCCCAGAATCCCTTAACATTACTGCCTGCTGGCCTCCATGCTCTCTTTTCCAGTAATACATATGGACCCAATCTCACAGCTACCTCCCACCTCCTTCCCGCTCCTCTTTCTGGCCCTCTGATATCCCTTCCTAGGAAACTGACCAAGTTCAGCTTTTTCTGCAGCCTGGAGATGGCAAATGGTGAACTTGCTAAAAATGCAGATTTGTGGTTCCAACCACATGGCATGAGCTCTAATCCTGCTTCCCACTTACTGTCTGTAAAATCTTGGCCAAGCTCCCCCGCTTCTCTGTGCGTCTCGGTTTCTTCATCTGTAAAATGGGTACGATGGTGATGGCCACAGTGCCCACCCACAGAATTGTCGAGGGGATTAAAGGAATAAATACAGGCAAAGCACCTAGAACAGTGCCCGGTACTGCATAACGTGTGACTTCTTCTTGCTGTTGTTTCAAAAAGTCTAATTTCTCTATGTCTGTGGGAGGTAGGGATCTTCTCCAGAATCTCAAGTTAAGTTCATCAGACTTCACAGTCCACGACTGGGATGGCATAGCAGATATAGGTTGGTATAACAATTATGAGTATGGAATGGGAATTTTTTTTTTTTTTTTTTTGTTTTTTTTTTAGAGAAAGCTGGGTGAGTTCAAAACCTGGCTTCATCACTTGTGTGCTGAGGGACTTTTGTTTCTGAGCTTCAGTTTTTCCATCTGTAAAATGGGGGTAACACACCTGTTCAGTAAGAGAACCAATGACAAGGACTTCGAGGACACTATTGGAAGAGACTTATTTATCAGGACTCTGTGATGCCAGCTGCAGCCGTGTCCCTGAAGGTCACTGCTTCTTCCTAGAGGCTTGTCCTCTCTGCCCCTTTCCCAGATCGCAGATCACACTAGTCTAGCAGATTGTTCAAGGTGCAGATTCCTTGGTCCCGTCCCAGAAATTTGGATTCAGTGCAACGGCCGTGGGGACCCGGAATCTGCATGTTTATAGCATGTTTAATTCCCGTTTTGGAGGAAATAGAATTCCAGCCCAGTGATATGTTTCATGACCACAGTCCCAGGCTGAGCGGGACCGAGCAATTTACACGTGCTTTGCCTGGCCCCGGGGCCTTCTTTCTCTCACGCTGGACGCCTTCCGTTTGCTCGGCTACACTTAGCAAAAGCACAGAGCCGCTTCCTGCGGAGCCGTCTGCTCCCCGGCAGGGGTGAATGGGCGCCCTCTAGGGCACGGAAGGCAGAAAAGCTGCTTCACGCTCAACGTCAGGGCGACAGTCGTGGGAGTATCAGGGGCGGCCAGAAAGCCCCCAGAGCAGGTGGGGGGCAGTGGGCGAGGGGACGGAGGTGGGGACTGAGCCCTCATCAAGGTGATCACCATGAGGCTTCAGCATGGGGCTGTTTACAAAGAAGCTAAGGGCTGGGGTGGCTGCCTCCGGCTTGTCCTTCTCTGGCTTCGTGCCCAGGAACCTGAGGGCCGTGAGCGATGGCAGTGCAGGGCCTCAGTCCCCACGCCCGAGGCATGGCCTCCTCCTCCGTACCCTCTCCCCCAAGGAGAAAGCCGAGTGGTCTTAGGGCAAGGGCAGGGCAACTAGAGAGCTGGGCTCAGGGCGGGGATTTTCTCTCCCTCTTCGTGGTAAACACCATCACTGTCCCCTTCTAGTTTTTCTTGTTTAAAGATTTTATTTCCTTATATGAGAAAGAGAAGAGTGCCCACGAGTTGGGGAGGGGCAGAGCCAGAGGGACAAGCCACCGCCCTGCTGAGCGGGGAGCCCAACGACACCCTCAGTCCCAGGACACTGAGATCATGACCTGAGCTTAACCGACCAAGCCACCCAGACACCCCACCTCCTAGTTTCTTAGGGGACTGCGTATCCCTGGCCTCTCTAATACGATAAGCCCGTGCAGTGACACTCAACTTTCACACTTAGTAGGGCTTCGAATCCTGGCCCAGTCACCTCCCAGCTGTGCCCCTTGGGCTGATGGGCGCCCGTCTTCTCGTCTCTACAATGGCGCCCAGTGTAGTATGTATCCTACGGGGGAGGTGAAAGGCGTGAGGGCGTCACGACGACCACCTGCTTCACAGTGTCTGGCACGTACTGAAGGCTCGTGGATACGTGCTCCATTTTTGACATTTTGACATTTTTACTGAGCATGTACCACGTATGATTTCATATAATACTCACCATTATCATCCCCATTTTATAGTTTATAGACTCAATGCCAGCAATGGTCAAATGTCTTGTGCATGGTCCCATGGGTAGGATGGGACAGAACATGGGATTGAACCCAGATCTGGGCTGGCTCCAAGGCACACGTTCTTGATCACTGTTCTTTCTGGTGGCTCAGCGTCTCTCTCGCTCTCTGGTCCCCACCTCCTGACTGCCCCCTCCCCATGCGAGCTCCCAGCTCATCAGGGCCTGGCCCCCTCTGTGGCTGGGGACCTGGAGACTGTGGCGGACGCAGTCTGAACCCCAGCACTGTCTGTTTGTAGCCACTGTCTTCTCCAGTCCTTCCTCCCACCCTGGTCCCCGATGCCCAACCCACCCACCACCCTGTCTCTCTCCTGTTTTCTTTCTCTCCTCCCCTACCCCGAGTCCTTCCCACCTGTCCAAGCCTCCCCTCCTTAGTGCTGTAGCCTGCTCACCTCCTCTCATCCTGCGGCTCAAAGAAGAACCCTCCCCTCTCTGCCTCCATGCCCCCCCACCTCCCAAGTCACACAGGTTAGTGGCAGAACAAGACCCCAGACCCTGACTCCTCACACAGGGTCCAGGGCTCTTCCCACAGCCCACAGCCCCTCTGTGGAGCGGTTATCAGACCGGACACACCCTGTGGGCATGCGACACAGGACAGGGAAGCTGAGATGAGGAGACTGGCAAGGAAGGTCCAGACCGGCGGGATCCGGGTGCTGACAGAGCCAAGAGAGGTCAGCGTCAGGCCATTCCTGCTTGTTCCAAGGGACACAGAAACACACCCGCTAACCCGGTGAGGCGACTCCGTAGACGGTTCATACTGTCCTTGGGTGGGTGTGGGCTGTAGCTCCGTTCAGCCCAGACTCTGCCCCACACATCCCACTGGACCCCCTGTGTGCATGAGTGCTGGGGGGGCAGAGATGACGGGAGGGGACTAGTGAGGGGCTGAGCCGCTGGCCTCAAGGGGGGACATGCCATGGGAGAGGGGAGGCTGTGCTTCTATCCTGTGTGGCTCGAGGGCAGACCTGGAGCCCAAAACACCTGCAGAGGGGCGCAGAGCCCGACTCAGAGGAACACAGGCAGAGTTCAAAGGGCCGTGTCAGGGATGGCCTGAGGGTAACCCTGGTTTGTGGCAACAAATCCCAGTGTGGAGCCCATTGGCCTGACAGCTTTGTAGGCAGTCACGAGGCTGGGGAAGGGGCCATGCGAGGGGAGGACACTCTTCCTGAAGGTTTTCCGAATTCTGCCAATCTCGGCTCATCATTTTGCTAAGAATAGTCCCTCTTGTGTTTTCTCCCTGTCCTCCACCCCACTCCTAACAAGACCTCCCCCACTCCCCAGCTCCCCAAAACACTTAGAGTCTGGGGTGGCCAGAGCTTAGAGGGGCCTCATCTCGCCTTTCTAAAGCAGAGTGGCAGGGCTAGCCCATGAGAGGGCCCATGGCTGAGGGCCGCGCCAGCCCTGCTTAGAGGGACCTAGAATCAGATAGGGGGAGAGTCTGCCCCCATTTCCCTGTCCCTTTAAGCTGGACTGTTGAAGAAACAAGTTTTCGTCCAGTTTCATATGTCTGATTCCCCTTTCAGCAGAGGGAAGCCGGGCTTGGGGATCATCCTCCAGCCCCAACGGTGCCCAGTACAATTGGAGGCCAGCATTTTCTTCAAGTTGTTTTTTACATTTACCATCTAGTTATGACTTTGATACTGGTTTTCCATCGATGATGGATATCAAGGTTCTTTCATTATTTATGACTTTTAAGATTTTCAAAACCGTGCCATATCTCCGACTTTCTTGAGCTAGCTTAAGAAACAAAACCATGAACAATATGATCGAGGTCCCTGTGCACTCCTTGCCACGTGTGTCCCTCTCCTCCCTCCTACCTGGCCAACCACTGTCCTTACGTAGTGTTGATAATTCTCAAGCAGGGATCTATGCTTTCACTGGGTAGACAGACAGATACAGAGATACACAAGGGTCTCTACACAAGGAGAGATATATATCCCTAAAATTATAAATGGGTATTCCTAAAATGATTAGATCTTGACAGCGGACCCTCTAACATACAGGTTTGCATTATGCACGTCCAGTTACGTGCAGACTTTCTACAGTACAGTTCTGTGAATGTATTTTTTCTTCCTTAGGATTTTCTTAATAACACTTTCTTTCCTCTAGCTTCCTGTATGGTAAGAACATAGCATATAATACACGTAACACCAAATGCGCGTAATCAACTGTTTATGGTATCAGTAACGCTTCTGATCACAGTAGGCTATGACTGTTGGTCACCTGTCTATGTGTGCGTGTGAGGCTTAACACACACACGATTGTACTCATCATCGTAAATGCATCCATAAAAATCACCACTCAGACCACTACAAGAACTGACCAGCACCCCAGAAGTCCCCCGTCCCCCCTCCTAGTTAATATCTATCTCCTCTATCCTCCCCCAAAGGTAACCACTCCCTTGACCTCCAATAGCATAGATTCCCTGTGCCTGTTTAAACAATAGAAAATATCATTTTGTGCATGTTTCAAGTTTATACAAATGGCATCATTCTGCACGAATCTTTCTGCAAATGTTCTTGAGATTTTTCCATGTTGATACTTGAACTTCCTTTTAAAAACAAATGTATTTAATTAAGGAGAGTGAGTTGATTTCAAGGAAAACACCGAGGGCATACTAGGACAACTGAGCGTGGGGGTGGGGGGAGGGTGCCAGAATTGAGAAAACATAGGTTCTGACTCCACTATCTTCCCCTTTTACAGCTGTGAAAACTGAGGCCAGGGAGGTAAGAGCCGGGCCCACAGGTCACTCGGCAAGTTCTCGGTCCAGCTGGGACAAGGGCACCCAGGCCCCAAATGCCTGAGGCCAGAGATCTTTTCCACTACGTCATGTTGGCAAGAAACAGCTCCCTCCACCCAACCCCACGGCAACAGATAGCAACCGTGTTTCCTAGCCAAGGTTAGGTCTTAACTTTGAACTGCAGAAAGTAAACTGTTTTCGTTGAATTGTTTTAGCGTGAAGCCTGGGATGGGGGCGGTATGGTGTTGTGGGGACAAGTCAGCTGTCCAGCCTTCAAAGTTATGACAAGGCTTCTACTTGGCAGCCCACCTCGGTGACCTATATTTTAATATGTGCTATTAGATTATTGCTAATGAGACATTTTAGGGATAAAAGAATTATGCTCGCTGCCGGGCCTGTGGTAAAAGTACAATTGAATTAAGGGCTGAAATTGTTTAGGACTCTGCTAGACAACCTGTCCCCCAGGCTGGGCCCGAATGGAGAGATTAAGCTTTAGAAATTACACAGGAAAAATAAGTATAATTGATCTAAGGTAACTTCACTCGTCTAAATTAAATAATGTGATTGTTACAGGCAGAAAGGATCGGGATGAGGAGCCGGACGGAAAAGGCTCGCTATCTGCAAACAAAGTTAGAAGTAAAAGCCCTAGGGAGTTGACTTTTTCCTGACAAGCTGAACACCCTCCTGATGGCCTTGAGAGGCCGCTGGGGCCTCAGCAGGAAATGGACCCAGTCTGGGCATCCTAGAATCTGAGGTTTGGCAGGGACCCCCACGCACCGTCCTCACCAGCCCCGACCTAACACATGAGTCCTTATAGCTCTTCCCAGCCTCCCGGGGGTGGGAGGGAGCTCGTGCCGCCCCCATCCCCTCAGGCAGGCTGTCCACTCTTGATTAGAAGAGATGTCTTTGCGGGTGGCTGGCCAGCTGCTTTGGGGTAGCTCGTGCCCACCCCTGTGAGTCCTGCCCCCTGGATGGACCAAAGCTCGGGTCCGTCCCAAAGTCCCGGAACAGGCTCCCACCCCCTCCCGTGCCGTCATTCATCACACACGGTTGTGTGTGACCAGATCTCGAGTGGGGACGCTGCATTTGTACAAGGGCAGAAGACCCGAGGCTTATCTCCAGGGAGCTCACCAACCTCCCCCCAAGTATTGCTGCATCTGATGCCTTCCAGCCCATAGTTAACCCTTTTTTAAAACTTCCAGTTAGTTAACATCCAGTGTTATATTAGTTGCAGGTATACAACGTAGCGATTCAGTACTTCTATACCGGACTCAGCGCTCAGCACGATAATGCTCTTAATCCCCTTCACCTGCTTCACCGCTGCCCCCCGCCCCCCCGTATCCATCAGTTTGTTCTCCGTACTTAAGCGTCTGGTGCTTTGTTTTGTTTTGTTTTTTGGTCTCTTATTTCTCTGTTCTGTTCTTGAATTCCACATGTGAGTGAAATCATATGATATTTGTCTTTCTCTGACCGACTTACGTCACTTTGCATAACACTCTCCAGCTCCGTCCACGTTGTTGCAAATGGCAAGCTTTCATTCTTTTTGATGGCTGAGTCATATTCCGTGGTATATATGTACCACATCTTCTTTACCCATTCATCTGACGATGGACACTTGGGCTGCTTTCATATGTTGGCTATTACATAGTGCTGTAAACAGAGGGGTGCGTATATCTTTCAAATTAGTGTTTTCATACTTGTTGGGTAAATACCCAGAAGTAGAATTACTAGATCATAGGGTAGTTTTATTTTTAATTTATTGGCGAACCTCCACCCTGTTCTCCAGAGTGGCTGCACCAGCTTGCATTTCCACCAACAGTGCACAAGGGCTCCCCTTTCTCTGCATCCTCACCAACACCTGTTGTTTCCGGTGTTGCTGACTTTAGCCGTCCTGACAGGTGTGAGCTGTATCTCGTTGTGGTTTTGATTTGCGTTTCCCTGATGGTCAGTGATGTTGAGCATCTTTTCATGTGTCTGTTGACGATCTGGATGTTTTCTTTGGGAAAATGTCTGTTCACGTCTTCTGCCCATTTTTAATTGGATTATTTACATTTTTGGTGTTGGGTTGTATCAGTTCTTTATATATTTTAGATACTAAGCCCTTATCAGATCTGTCATTTGCGAATACTTTCTCCCATTCCGTAGGCTGCCTTTTTGTATTGTGGATGGTTTCCTCTATGTCACCGTCCAGGTTAGAATATGTAGATACAAGAAACTTCCTCCCTCCCACCGACCTTTCCTTTTTTTCTTCTCCCCACCTCTCTTCCTCCCTTCCTCCCTTCCTGAGCCACCACTATGTGTCAGGGACAGCAGTGTGACACAGGACTACAATGGTAAACAAGACAGCGAAGCCTCCTGCTTAACCTCAAGGAGAGGGTGAAGCCTAAAACAAATAACCAAGCAAATAAATTAGATATCAAGGGATATGGACAAGTGCTTGAAAACCACACCAGAGTGTGGGTTAACTCGGAAAGCCTGGGGAGGGCCCTGGGCTGGGCAGACATTTGGGGAAGCCTCTCCAGGGCCTCCCAAGTTGAGAGAATGGAAGATGAGACGGGATTGGCCCTCCGGAGAGCAGGGAGGAGAGACTGAGGCAGAGAAACACGGGCAAGGGTCGGAGCGGGCAGAACGGCAGGAAAGGCAGTGCCTTCCAGAGGAGATGCTGGGAGAAGGAGGGAGGAGGCAGGCAATGGCACCTGTTGGCTACCGTGGGGAGGGCGGCACGGACTGAGGAAGCCCTTGGGAACGGCGGACTAGGGGGAGTGCACAATCGAGGTTGTGTTTGAAAGGTCTGCCTGGCCAGTGTGTGCAGAGAGGAGCAGGACAGAACACAGATTCTGACTGCTCTTAGCACATCTCCAACATCTCCAGTCTCACCCTGGCAACGAAAAGGTGGCTTTTGGTTTGTGGAACAGGAGGGATGTCTGCTCCTCAAAAGCCTGTTACTGAGTTGGCGAGACTCCTGTATTAACTCCCAGAGAAAATGTCGTTTAAAGCAGAAGCACAAACTCGAACTTCAGCGGTATGAACTTCTTTCTCTGTGCATTCAGGAGGGAAAATGAATGGACTCTTGCACTCCTCCATCCTCCCCATTGCACTTGGCACAGGGTCCGCTCTTCGGGCCTCAGCTTTTCCTTCTGTGCGATGGGTGAAATGATCACCAGTATTCACTTCTGTCTGATATTTCTGTCCTTACTGAGAGGGAGGGGTGCGTGGTGAACTTAGGAGCCCTGTAACCAGGAGCAAGTGGACAATTTTGACCAAATGGGGAGCCCGCTGCCCATCTGATTGTGTCCTGGGATGGGGGCTGCCCGGGACTGGGCAAGAATCAGATAAGCAGGGCGGGCCAGGGGCAGAATGGGTTGGCTGCCTCAGAGGACCCCATATCAGTGTGTAATTACATTTTCCCGACTTCTCCTGTTGTTTTTGGTCACCTGGGGTCTTCTCAAAGCTTTCATTATTTTTCCATTGTCTGCTTTTCTTTTTTCTTTTTCTTTTCATTTTTTTTCCCCGTTCAGACTTTGAAATTAGCTCAGTGACTCAACTGTTTAACTTCTTATGAATTCCAGTCTCCTGCGTCCTATCTACCCATTCTCCTTCCTGCCTCTCAGGAACCCGGCTTACACTACGGCTCTTCGTGGGCAGCGAAGGCTATCGACGACCCCCCACCCCCACTCCCACTCCCTTCTTCTCCAAGATGCCGTGGTTCTGCAGGTTGCCTTCCACTCATCACGGTTCCCAAGCCGATGGCTCCAAGTCCCATTTCTAGAGTAGAAAGAGAATTCTGAAGTTGCTGCGTATTTTCTAAAATAGGAACAAGACCTCCAAATAAAGCAGGTCAGCTGAACATCACAAGATAAATCACAAGATTTCTAGGATGGGTGGGGAGGAACTCCAGAGTGCATCCAAAAGCAGCATTCCCTCTCCACTGTATCATCCCTAAGCACTGGGCACTTAACACGTGCTTGCCTGCCTCCCATGACGGAGTGCTTACTTCTTGTAAAGGCAACTAACTCCACCTTCAGACCACACGGGGTCTTCGGGACTCCTTTGGTCAAGCTGCTGGCCCTGGGTTTAGCCCTCGGAGCCACACAAAGGAAGGTGACTCCCTCCTTCTAGACAACAACATTGAAGATATTGGAGGACAGTGATATGAGTCTCCCTCCCCTACTGCAACATTCCCCCCCCCCCCAACTTTGGGTTCTCTCTTCTCTGGGCCAAGCCTCCAGCCCTGCTGACTTCAAGTATTAAGAGACTTGATTCCAAATCACAACTCCTGGGATCACCCTTGGAATTGAGCAGCTGCCAGGGACATCAAGGCTAATTGCCTAAGAGGCCATGGGGACACATTTCTTCCCCCTCCCCAGTCATTGACTTTCTCAGGTCGCGTTGATCTGGTTTGTATTGATTGTATCCCTGTGAAACACAAACATTCGCCCAGCTTCACTACCCCCGGGACACCTGCCTGTCATCTCGAACCGGGGACAGGCTCTAACCATTTGTGATCATTCACAGAGGAGCCCGAGGGTCACTAAAGCAGCTGTGGCATCGACTGGCCGGATGTCAGGGTCAATGGCAGAAGGAGCTCCCTGTTGCAGGGAGCGCCGTCTGGCCTCTCTGAGTTTTGGAGAGGGCATGAGCTTTCCAGTGGACCCCAGACTCCTTACTTCTCGTCGGCCCTGCTCACTCACCTTTCGGCCAAGTCTGCAGCCCCTGCCCTGGCACTTCCGCCTCTCTGGCCCCAGCGTGGCCCCCATGGTGGTGGTGCTTTCCTCTGCAAGAGCCCCCAGGGCTGTCCATACGCGCCCACCTCCCTAGCCATCATCGCTGGCCCTCCATCTGAACTCCTGCCACGTGAGTGTCGCTGGGTGCTTCCTGACCAGGTCAAGCGCCTTTGGCCCTCCTGGTCTTTGCCTATGTCGTGCCCTCTGCCTAAGGCCCCACCCCACCCCTTTGTCTGCTGAACACCCATCCACCTTGCGTGACCAGCTTTGAATGTGGTCCCTTTCTCTGAGTGCAGGCACCATGCAGACCTTCTCCTCTCCGAGCCCCCTTGGTCAAGTGGTGGGTTTGCGTTTGCTTTTCTCCCACATGAGAAGCAAGAAAAACCACAGACTGAGCACTCAACAGAACTTGCCATCTACTTGTGATCTCAGGTCAAACTCGTGAAAGAGAGGAAACATAATCTGATAAAATCATCATTATTGTTACCCCTTAAAGGACTGGAGAGTTGCAATGTGTGTTCACATCCATGGTACCCTTTAATATCACATGGGTGTAACCTGGAGAAGCAAATGAGAAAAAGTAGGTCAGCCTGCAAAACCAGAGTGAGACCCCAGCGTAATGCCCCTCGGAAAGGACTACCGCCCATCTCAAGGGCGAGCCTGGTATTCCGAGGTGGGGAAGGCAGAACGGGCTGACCCAACTCAGCACACCCTGATTCCTAGAAAGCCTGGCCGGAGTGGCCTAGCACATGTGGTGAGACCCAGCCCAGGATACGGGGCCTCTGCATTGGGGGGGGGGGGCAGAGTGACTCCTGGGGTGCCCTGGCCAAACCTTGGGAGTACTTGGCAACAGGCATTTTCTCCATGTTTATAAGCAAGATAGGCACTGGGGACAGGGGACAAAGTCAAGTCTGTCAGTGGGTTCTTTATGCTGCCAAAGGAGGAAGGTATGTCTGGGAAGTGTGGTCTCCACCATTTGGGGGGCAAATAGCAGTTTCTGTGAGCTGAGGCTGGGGGGAGTGGCATTTCTCCTTGGGCCTGACCCACTCCTTGCTTTAAGAGAGAGCACTGTGGCTATTCTTTTGTGTGTGTGTTTTTTAAAGATTTTATTTATTTATTTGAGAGAGCAAGAGAGCATGACCTGGGGAGGGGCAGTGGGAGAAGGAGAAGCAGACTCCCCACTGAGCAGGAGCCCCATGTGGGGCTCGATCCCAGGACCCCAGGATCATGACCTGAGCCTAAGGCAGACGCATAACCAACTGAGCCACCCAAGAGCCCCCACTTTGGCAATTCCTAATCTTAGCGATGGAAAGTGAGCCCCCACCCATGTTCTTAGGATGAACCAGTGAAGAAACGTAAACACATAGGCTCAGGGTTGAGAGAGGTTCACGGAAATGGGTGTTTCCTGACAAGATCTCGCCCTGGTGGACTGACCATTTCCCCCTAAATATGGAAGAAGTGAAGTTGTTGACTCTTTTGCTTTTAGGTATTTTCTCACAACAGATTCCAAGATCAGAAGGCTTCCGATCCAGCAGCCCCTTCCGCAAACACACACACCGAGGGTCTGCTGGCCACTTCTTGTCTCTCTGTTGAGCTGGAGAAGGGGCGCTCGCTCCCATCCACAGCCCCAGGTGACTTCCAGCTGGGAGAGGGAGCGCTTCTCCTCTCCCTGGACTCCTGAGGAGAATGCGGGGAGTTGCAAGCCCCCCCACCCCGGAGGGAGAGAACCAGCCCACCACAGCACCTGTGCCGAGAAAGGAGGTCGGTAAGTGCAGAAGAGCCTCCAGAGGGGTGAAGTCTGGACATCAGTTTTGAGGGTTTGTTTTCTGTAATCAAATTCCCTCCTCAAAGCCTCAAGGACCCGCAATGTTTTGTTAAGCACTGCGTCTTGGTGTG
Source organism: Ursus americanus (assembly GCF_024610735.1). Lineage (NCBI taxonomy): Eukaryota > Metazoa > Chordata > Mammalia > Carnivora > Ursidae > Ursus > Ursus americanus. Next base: position 12,996,392 of record NC_142147.1, on the reverse strand, counting down.
AACCGGGGAATGGTGGTGTCCACTCTTGGGTGAAGAGCCTAGACACAGGGCAGTAGCTCTGGGAAATGAAGAAGCTGGGCGGTGGCCGAGAGGGAGGGGTGACAGGTGACCGGCAGGATAGATGGGTTGGATACGTACGCCCCTCTTGGGGTTTCTCAGAAAGACCGTGGCTCCAGCCTCACAAGAAACATGGGTTTCTCATAGTTCCAGAAGATCAAGTCTTAATCTGCTATCATAATCTGCTGTCCTAGCCTGTGATGCAGATTTGGACACAGGTGGTGTATCTGGGAAGTGACCCCAGGCAGCAGGAGTGAAGGAAGAGGACGAGGGACCCAGGGAAGGAAGAAAGGCCAACATAAGGGGGTGTTCTCAGGGTTGTGCTGTGAGCAGTGGGGGTTCAATTCTGCCATTGCCTCCCAGAAGCTCCTTGCTCAGCGTGCCCCCTAGCATTGTCCCCTGAAGGATGGAAGGCAGGACATGTGCCCAGCAGCTCCCACCACCCACCCCTCTTGGGTGGGAGCTAATGGCGTCAACTCCCCCTGCACACAGGTCAGGAGGGCTCCCCGCCAGGCATCCCAGGAGGCCGTGAACAAGAAGCAGAAAGGTGCCCTGCACCCTCTTGAGGTTCTCTGAGGTGACTCTGAGCCCGCCCAGAATGTTCTCCATTGCCCCTGAGGCTGAAATCAGAGGTGAGTTGAGTGACCGTGATGCTGAACATCAAAGGGGTCCCCACCTGGCAGCAAATACCAGAATCTCCTTCACGTCTAGCCTTGGCTGTCTCCCAGCTGATGGCCAAAGGATGACGTCAGTGACAAAAGCAGTTGAGGTATCGCCATGAACGACCCAAGACTAACAGGGCCCCTCAGCCTACTCCGGTCCACGCGGAGGTCCACGAAGGGGCAAACGGGGATGCTGTCTGGTGTTTCGTCATTTCACGTAGCCTGATGCTGCCGCCCGGACGCACCAGCCTATCTGGCCGGTACGTGGTTGCATTCCCAAACCGAGGACCTGAGAGCTGCCGTTTACTTTCTCTGCCCTCGAGAAGAGTCAATGCTGTGAGTTGCTCCGGAAGTACACTGGGGGCTTTCCGGGGGCTTTTCCTGACTGAGCTCGGACTCCGAACCGAGGAGCTCTAGGGGTGTCCTAACTGGGAGTAGTATTTTTTTCTTAAGGGACGTGACCTCAGCCTCAGACTAAATCCACTCAGTTCCAATGATAGAGTGACCTTTGGATTTTTTCCCCCTAGGATATTAGTTACAGGAAAAAAAGAAAAAGTGGATTCCTCTTGGAATGGATTTATTAGTGGATGTTGGGGATAAGCAAGAAGCCATAACTGAGCTCTCTTTTGATCTGAAGGGGGAAAGAATAATTGGTTTGATTCAAGCTTTAGAAAATGAGCCTATTTTTTTTCCACTACAGTTTGGAGTTCTGGTTCACGTCACATCCCATTTGACAAGACTGGAAAACATGCTCGTTCTGAGGAAGGCAATTCGTATTCCTCAGAACTTGTCAACAGGGCGTTGAGTACCCAGCACCTGGTACATGGTACCAGTGGGTACCCCCACTCCCCTGCCCCTGCCACTCATTCCACCTGCACCCAGAGTATTGCTTGACCACACCTGGGCTCCATCAAAGTGTCCCCTCGTTGTGTGTCTCCTTGGTCCTGTTTGGAGGCGGTGAGAAGACTGAACCACCTCTCTGTCCCAGTCTCCCTGGTCTTACCCCTGCCTCTCAATACATCTGTAAAATGAGTGTCTCAGGGTATTAGAAGGACAACCTAGGCAAGATCTCTGCTGAGCTCTGAGGTCCTTGGGAGAAAAATAGCAGATTATATCCATCGGAATCCCTTGATTTTCCAAAGCTCAGACAATAATGCCAGCTTTCAAGGAAATATTTCAAAAACTTGAAAGTTTTTCTTTCTCATTCTCTCAGCCTCTCCCTCTCTCTCTCTCTCTCTCTCTCTCTCTCTCTCTCGCATGTACACACACACACACACACACACACACACACACACACACAGGGGTTCGGTCTGAACTGACTCACTAATGCTCGGTAACAAGAGTATGTTGATGAGGGAATAACCCCATTTTATGGATGAGGACACTGAGTCCCAGAAGGGTAAGGGATGTGGCAGTAAGTCAGTGCATGAACACAGGGCCTAGAACCTAAGTATCCTGACCCTGGCTTTCTTTTCTGTGCACTACAGGCCCACTTGGAAAACAGTGAGCCGAGGCAGACATGGAGGGTGGGACGGGGAAAGCCTGAGCACTCAGGCAGGTGCCTCCCGGGCTCTGTCCCAGGCCACCGTCCTCCGAAGCCTCTTGCCATGAGCAGGTCTCCCCCGCCCTCAAATGTGCGCTGGAGCCCTGGCCCCAAGCCTGGCGATCAAGCTCTCTGGGAACAAACAAGGCTTTTCCTCCCACCCCAGAACACTCAATCTCTCCTCTAGTGCTGACCCCACCCCGGGGAGCCATGCGTCATTGCTGTCGACAGACAGGCCGGGGGCTGGGTGACCGCCACAGGAATTCATCCATCAACGCAGACAATGGCTGAGGAAGGGCAGGCCTTTCGTGTGGCTCAAGGGCCGCCCTGTGGGCGATCCAGCAAAGGGGGTCTCCAGCCCAGGTCAGATGACCACTCCCCCCCTTCACGTGTGGCCTGTCTTGAGGCATCTTGTCTCCTTGTCCCCCTCCGAGGGGCCTCTGCAGCAGACAAAGCCCCGATTAGGATTTCCTTGTCCAGATGCAGGAGCTGAGGCTCCGAGGGCCAGACTGAAGCGGTTTAGGGGTGTTGTGCGGGATGCAGAGCTGACCTGGGGGTTTGGGGACTTGGAAGCCTCAGCCGGCTCTGCTCCCAGAGGGGACCCGGCAGTGACCTCACCTCACAGGATCCCAGCTTCTTCCTTTGCAAACGGGGGCTCTTGCTTCTTTTGAGACGCTGCTTGGGTCCAAAGAGGGAGCTTCTTTTTGCCAGTACTTTCAGAACGATTTATGAAAAAAATCACACATCACTTTTTGGCCCATTATTCAAATGACCTGCTGAATCCATGGATGAGTGGAGACACAGCTAAGGTCTATTTGAGGCTGTTCTGAGTGAGCTCATGCTAAAAACACAATCATTCCCCAGAAATGTCTTCCGAGGATCAGAGAGCCATAGAACATTCCATGGGACCAATTATCTGGTTCCTTCTCTTCCGGGCCATTTATGATTATGTCTAAATGTTCCCCCAACTCTTCTCCATTTGCCAGAGTTGTTCTCAATGTCCATGACGCAGGCCTTGCAGGGTGATGATGGGGCCGTTTGGGCCGTTTAAAGGCGCCTCACCAGCAGGTTGGGTATAATTTAAACAAAGAGCCACGCTGTCCCTGGGGAAGGTGACGGCGCTTCTCTCTTGGGATTTCTATGTTTTGTTTTTTCACTAGGAAACTCTCAGGTTGAGAGTACTGGCTTGCTCGTGTGTCCAGAAATATCATGGCAGAGCGGAGGAGAGAATGCTAGGCCTCCATCACGGTGGAATTTGGATGGAGGGAAAACATAGCCTGGAAAGAAAAAGCCCAGGCACCAGGGACGGCTCAGGGATTAGTGAACAAGTACTGCGTTTAGTTGCAGGTTGGCTCGATTTTCCGAGACAACGCCTGGGTTCAGATAAATCGGCTGCCTCAGAAAGCCTTCCTAGCCTTCCAAGCTTCCCCTGTCCATTTCATTGGAGCTCTGACAAATCCTTGGTCAGCCTGCCTGTCCGAAAGTAACCCAGAAGGGAGTGAAAGGGACCTCGGCGGGCCCATCAATGTCCCTCACGGGCCTGTGTTGACCCTTCAAGGGAAATGGCTTTTTCCTGACAACGCCGTGAAGCACAAAGATTTTGCTCCAATTAACTCGATTGAATTTGGAAGACCTTCTAACTGAAAACCCTCACAAGGAAATGACTGACCCCCAGAAATGTGGAAAAATGTGCAAGTGTGTATTGTGAATGCTTTCTCATTGAAGAAAACTCTGTGTGTGTGTGTGTGTGTGTGTGTGTGTGTGTGTGTGTGTGTGTAAAATAAATATTTAGGGGAAACTTCAGGCTGCTCGAGTGGCTGTCAACAGAAGAATGGATGAGGAAATGAGATAAATCTTACAACAGAATCCTACTGTGTGGCAGTACTCACCGACAGAGGTGAGCCTCGATTACATTCTGCAAAAGGGACTGGACATCAGAGTACGTAATTTATGTACGTAAAGTATCTACCTTAAAAGTTCATTTGTAGGATTTTTAGAACAGGCAGGCTAATCTGTAATGATAGAAATTAAAATAGTGGTCATCTCTGTGGCGATGGGGATTACTGAGTGTAAAGGGATTTACGGGAACTTTTTGGGTAAGAGGATGGCTCGCGTGAGCTCTGTGCCTTTCAACGTGTGTATATTGTATTTAAAATAACTATAAAAGGACGCGGGGGTGGCTCGGTGGGTTAAAAGCGTCTGCCTTGGGCTCAGATCATGATCCCAGGGTCCTGGGATCGAGTCCTGCATTGGACTCCATGCTCAGCGGGGAGCCTGCTTCTCCCTCTGCCTCTGCCCTGTCCCCCAGCTCATTCTCGCTCTGACAAATAAATTTAAAAAAAAATCTTTAAAAAAATAAAATTAAATTAATATAAAAATAATAACATATGTGAACAAGTTTTCCCTAAAGATCCAGATGTTTTTATAATATTCCTTTTACCCTTTGCATTTCTGCGTTACAAGGTAACGCGTAACAGCCTTTTACGGGTCATCTACCATAATTCTCTTAATCTTTCTGTGTGTCTTAGATCTTTTACTTTGAATGTATTGAGTGGAATGTATTATAAATTCTTCCTGCTATCAAATACAAAGGAAATTAGTATCAAATATAAAATGCATTTTAATAAGATGGGTAGGATTTCTCTCTGTGTCTCACATCTGTTCACCTGTATTGCTTATTGCTACAAGCATTCATGGTTCCTTGTCAGTACTATTCCCATTTTTTCTTTTTTATGGATGTAAGCTTATTTGTGTATATGTCGGAGGTAGGAATGGAAGGATTTGGTATAGAACATTATTTAAATTATTTTCAAGTTATTTGCCAAAAATCACTTAGTAATCTACTATCAGAGATTATTTGTAATGATCCACTAGCAGGTTGATTGATTCCTCCTTCAGTTTTGTTGAAAGCAAATAATTAAAACCACGGCCATTAAATACATACGTTAATGACTTAAATAACACCATCAAGTATTTGTTAACTAATTAGTTTCCCCTTCACTTTCTCGATGCCTCTATCAGTATCCCAAATTGTTCCTCTGTTCCATGTCCACGGTGTTCTCACATCCCTGGACTAAAGTGGGGTTTTAAGATTCAGAAGAGGTGAGAGGCGCACCTTTTTTTTCCTGTAAAGTAGAGGAAATGTAACTGGGGAAGAGGTCTGTTCGAAAGCAATGCCATTAATTGTAAGAGGTCAGTCTCCCCGGGATCTTTCCACCCCCATCCAAACTAGATTTCCGATAATTCCAGGAGTAAGCCTGGCTTTCCCCTGCACATTTCATTCTTTCTAGAAGAAACACTCCCTCCTCCACTCTCTAACCTCTGCTCTTCTTTCCTGACACAGGGAGGACTTCCTCCTCCGTGAACATTAAATACAGGTGCCCTTTTAAATCTTCCCAAAGCACCCCGTACTTTCCTGTTTTGTATTATCACATGGGCTACTTTATACCGGCACGGTTTCACTTTGTATTAATTACCATGGCTTTATAATACAGTTTTATATCGGATGTGGCAAGCCCCCATATCAAACACATGCAATTTGGGTTTTTTCTTCAGAACTTGTTACAATATGTGGCTCTTTGTACTTCTACATACATTTTACACTAAGCTTTTTAGAATCAGCTTGTCCGTTATACACACACACTCCCCATACCAGAGAAGAATCTTGCTTGTAATTGCTCAAATTTATGGAACTATTGGCAGAAAATTCACGTGTTATCGTATCAAGTCAGCCTATAAATGTAATTAGATCTTCCTATGCTTTCCACTTGGCCCTTATTTAACATACTTTTACTCATATTTCGTAATTTCATCCATAAAGTTCTCACAAATGTATTTTTGATTTATTTTCAGATATCTTCCTTTCCAATTTTTCCTTTTCTAATAATTGATTCCTTGTGTGTAGAAATGCAATTTAAGGGTATATTAAGTTTCTCTTATGAATTCTAATAATTTATCTGTAGAGGCCCTTAAATTGTTTATACCTCATATTCTCCTTGTCTCATTCCTTGATCTTTTCCCTGTTTTCCCGTGCTTGCAAAGACCTCCACTACAATGGTAACCAGAGGAAATGACAGCAGACATTTTTGCCTTCTTTCTGACTTTGAAGGAATGCTTTCATAATTCAGTGTGCTTTTTGCTAGAGGTTTCTGGCAGACGATCAGGTTAAAGAGGTTTCTTTCTGTTCCTAGAGGGTCATGAAGAGCAAAGGAAACAGCCCAGATGTCCATCAGTGGGTGAAGGGTGAAATAAACGGTGGTATGTCCATATCACGGACTAGAAAGGAACAAACTCTTGATAGACGCAGCAACTCGATGAATCTCCAGAGAAATATGCCGAGTGAAAAGAACCAGTCTCCCCAGCATCACATACTGTATGATTCCACGGATACGACGTCCTTGAAATGACAGCACCACAGACATGGTGAGGAGATGAGTGATTGTCAGAGGCAAAGGGGGACAGGTGTTAATGGGAGGGGAGGGGCAGTGGCTATAGAGAGCAAAATGAGGAATTCTTGTGGCGGCGGAAATGTTCTGAGTCTTGACTGTATCGATGTCATTACCCCGGCTGTGATATTCTACAGTAGTTAGAATTGGGGGAAAATCATAATAAAATTTCTCAACACTAGTAATAAAGAAAAAATGTAAAAAAAAAAAAAAAGAAAAGAAAAGAAAATAGCCCAATGATACAAATACATTATATACGAGAGAACCACGAAAAGAATAATTTCTAACTTCTCATCAGACACAATGAAAGCAAGAAGACAATGGAATCTTTACAGCCCTGACAGGAAACAGGATGTCAACACAGAATTCTGTATCTGACAAAAATATGTCTTCGATGAAGGCAAAATAAAGACATATTTAGACAATAGAAAGTAGAGAGAATTTATTGTCAGGAGTCTTGTACTCTAAGAATTGTTCCAGGACATTCTTCAGGCTGAGGAAAAATGATGGAAAGGTGAAATTATACGAAGAAATTGAAATAGAGAGTCTTGGAAATAGTAAATATGTAGATAAATAGACCTTTTTTCCCTCAAATTTTTACTTGACCGTTTAGAACAAACGTGGTAAACGTGTCTTGTGTGGTTGAAAACACAATAGTACGAATGATTGGATGGGAGAAAACGGAAGCATATTGTAAGCTTCCGATGTTGTAAGTAAAAAAGCATACTCGTATTTGACAGTAGACAAGATTAAGGGAAAGATGTATTGTAAGGTCTGGAGCAACCACTAAAAGTAAGTAAAATAAGTATAACTCACAAGCCAAAAGAAAATATAAAGTGACAAAATACTAAAAAAAAAATAGTTTAGAAGAAGTCAGAAAGGAGGAAAGATCAAAGAACAGATGGAGCCCGTAGACAACGAAAAGCAAGCTGTAGACTCGAGTCCAATCATATCGATACCTACATTGAACAGAAGTGGACCAGATGCTCCCGCAAAGGCAGAAATTGCCAGACAAGATGAAAAGTGAGAGCCGAACGGACCACAAAATGCTCATGTAAGAGATGCATCGTAAGGATAGAGACACAGATGGGTTAAAAGAAGGAAGGAAGGAAAAAGATAAAGCAGGCAAACACTAGTCCTAAGCCGGCAGGGTCGAGCCGTTACTTAATAGCAGGACAGGTGGTGTTACTGGAATGAAAGAGAAATGTTCGTAACGACAAAAGGGTCAGTTAATCAAAATGACATAACAATCGAAAATGATGATGAGCCGAATGGCAGAGCATGAGACGAACTGACGGTTGATAAAACTACATGGTCGTCGGAGATTTCCACATCGCTCTTTCAGGAACCGCTAGAACAAATGGATAAAAACCCCGTAAGGTAGAAGAGGGCGTCTCGAGTGATCAACGAACTGGATCTGACATTTGAGCAACATCACACCTAGCAATTGCAGAATGCTCATTCTTTCCACAAGTACCCACGAGATTATTCGCCAAGACACACCGGCGGCTGGGCCATAAAATGAGTCTTAAGACACTGAAAAGAAGGGATGTGAAAAAAAATTTTTTAAAAGATCAGAGGGAAGGTTTTTCACCCCCAGCTTAGAACCCAGGCCGAGACAGAAACATTTCCTCCGTCTTCCTTTGCCAGAAGTTGAATTTTTCTGGTTTATTCTTTTCCTGAGAATGTAGCCCTTCCTATGTCTGCTTTTCTCCCCTGAGATCTTGGTCCCAAATCCCACCTCCCACAGAAACCTTGTCTTTTGCCTCGTAGAGCTGCAAAATACTGAGACTCTTTGTTACCGAGACGGACAGACGTCCACGTGTCACCTGGAATTTTTATGCCTTCACACAGTTCTGGTTTCCAACTCTCTTTTGGTTTTTGGCCAGTGAGGGTCTCCCTTGGGATTCTGTGTGCTCGGCTAGCATTTCGAATATGTTTGTGACATTTTGCTCAGCATTCTATGGGTTTTGTGGCCAGAGGGTTCTCAGATTATCTAGTATCCATGTTTCTGGAAACTGAAACCTGTCATATAATCCTTTAGTTATTTTATGGGTTCAAGTTACCTCAGCCTTAATCAAAAGTCCCCTCATTTAAAGCCAGACAGCCTTGAGTTTGAATTCCAGCCCTGGGGCTCGCCAGTTATTAACTCTGGCCAAGTGATAGAACCTCTCCCAGTCCGTTTCTCCATGAGTGTTAGGGATGTCACAATGCCAGGTTTTCAACTTTGTTGTAAAGATGATCTCTGCTCTCATGCGATGCGAGGCACGATCACGAAAGCATAACGTTATCATTGTTCATTCACCCAATAATGTCTGCTCCGTGGCGGGCCCACATTCTAAGTGGTGGGAGTAAACATAGAAACAAATAACTTCCCAGAAGTTTAAGTCCAACCACAAAGACAAATGGGACTGAGAATGTCTGAGACAGGGCGGGATGTCTTGATCAGGCCATGGGGGATTCCTATTTGAGGATGTGACATTTGATTTAGAATCCGAATCCGAAAACACAAACATTTAAAAAATCAGGTAGGATGGTAGCACGGGTCTGGGACCATCGAGAAAAGCACTGCATGGCACGCTTGAAGTGGGTCGGTTGTACGACGTGGGTATCATCTCAATGAAGCTGCTGCTTCATTTTTAAATCTGAGTGAAGAAGAGAGACCCAGGTGAGGAGCATTCTAGCCCGAGGGAACACCGGGTACAGAGCCCCCCTGAGGCTGGAAGGGGTTTAGTCAGTGTGAGGAAAGGAAAGAACGGGTGGTGGGAGTTCAGTGAGGGAGAGACAGAAGACGGCCGAGATCTAGACCTCCAGAGGGGGGACCAGACCATGCAAGGCCTTGTGGGCCAAGCTGAATATTTGGGATTGCATCCAAATCGCAATGGGTGGTTTTTGAAAGAATGTAACTGGAGAAGTGATAACTGGTTTATGCTTTGGAACAATCACTGTATTCTTTGGCAAGGGAATTTATAAGAGGATAAAGGTATAAGTGAGGAGAACACAAAGGGGGTGCTCCAGGACACCGAGAAGGAAGGTTCTAGGTATTCCCAATTTTGACTTAGTCTTCAGTTCCCTCAAACTCAATCTTGTTGGTCATGTAACATTATTCTGAGAGCAGAGATGTGACTAAAAAGGGACCCACAACAGAGGGACCCATAAGAAGTAGAGAACTCATGCTCCGTCACTATCCACCAAGGAAAAAGATGACCGTAGGATCCTGAAGTTGACCTCGTCATTGATTTACAGTAACTTGGATTATTCACATGGGAAAGTTTCTGGGTTTTCGACCTATTCTGGGCCTCGGTTCACCCATCTTTTCCTATCTCAACCACTGCTCAGAACCACTTGGAACCACCTTGGTCTCTCTTCCATTTAAGAACTCAGTCACAATTTGGTATCTAGAACCCACAAGTAGGAAAATACAGAGCAGATATTAACCTATAAGTTCTATAGATCAGGCAACGGTGATGCTATATGTAAATAATTAGAAGCATGGCCTCTGTAGTCAGACAAAATTAGTTGTAATTCCAAGCTCTGCCATTTAATGAGTGACTTAAGGATAGTTCTAAATTTTGTTCAGTAAAACCAGGGACACCAGTACCTATGTTTCATTAAGTTCTCAAATTAATTGATACTTGTAAATCATTTAGCACGATGCTTAATACATGGTAAGCACTCCAGGTTGGTGGCCATTTTTGTTATTACTTACTATAATCATTAGTAAGTCTGTTACTTTTACAAAGGGAAAAATAAATATTTTTTAAAAGATGAAATGTACTTACCTTTTTGGGGGGGAAGGGCAGAGGGACAGGGAAAGAGAGACTCTTAAGCAGCCTCCGCATCCAGCTCAGAGCCCAACTGGGGCTCAATCCCACGTGACCTGAGCTGAAGGCAGATGTTTCACCGACTGAGCCCCCCACACGCCCCTGTACTTACCTTTAAAAGACATGAACTTGGGAACACCTACATGATGTTAAAATGACTCTACTCTATGTAATCTGGGATAACAATATCATTTTTCCTGTAATAAAATTAGCTTAAAACAAAATTTAATAATTATAAAATCCTTAGTGAATTCTTCATTTTGGAATTCAGAAAGCATAATTAAGTCCCTTGGCAAACTACTCCTAATTATGAACCATTTCGGAGTACCAAGTTGGATATTTATAATATCCCAAAATGAAAACCAAACTCACATGTTCCGGATGAGAAAAATACTACAGATATTATCTTCTCGCTATCTGAAGGAATATTAGGGACACAGAACAATTTACATGTCCAGGACGTTTTAATGACCTTGTAAAAGGCTGCACTCTGCGTGAAAAAGTAGAGCGTATAGTAACGTGTATATTGTTATCTTGAGAATGTAAGAGCTTCTGGAAAAAAGTGTGAAACAAAACATGTTAAAACATTAGTAATTATAGATTGGGGTGGTGGAAATTACCATGATTTTTCTGTTTATTCTTTTCTTGTTTATCTTTTCTAATGTACACAGATTCTTTCCTAAGCATGAGAAGACAACGATACGGTCCACGTGTTAGAAACAACAGCAAGCTGGCATCCCGGTGTAGGGGACACATTTGTTAGAACACGTGGCTCCTTACACATGCTCGAGAAGTTGATCGATTACCTCGAAACAAGTGCTACATTAAATGGGCTAAAAGGGACACAGGTTATTAGCCTATTGACTCAAGTTTGTGAGGTGTAAATTGGATATGTATCAAGAACTTTGTGCGGGCCTTCACCTCCATCAGCTCACAAGCAGCAATCCATTTAACACTCTGGTGTAACACTCGAACAACAGAAAAATGGAAGTTTATCCAACAGAACAGAAAGGGGCCGGGGGGAAAGATTCTAAGTATGTCTGCTTGCCTAGGGAATGGTTTCTGACCGATGACTTTTTATCCTCTTTCATGATTGCTATATACAAACAAATACACAAGGATTTAAAAAAATTTTTTATTATTTATTTTATTTTAGAGAGAGAGAGAGAGCACATGAGCAGGGGGAGGGGCAGAGAGAGAGGGAGAATCTCAAGCAGACTGTGCCGCGCACGGAACCCAACCCGGGGCTCAGTCTCATGGCCCCGAGATCGTGACCTGAGCCAAAATCAGGAGTTGGAAGTTTAACTGACTGAGCCACCCCGGGTGCCCGTACACAAGGATTTTTGCGGTAGGGAGCCCTCCTGTCCACCCCGCCTGGAGTGCCAATTACCCCCCCTGCATTTGCCATAGTGTGAAGGGGAGACCTCCCCAGTCTGGCAATCCGATATCTGCACTGCTGTGCCTCACGCACACAGCCGCCCACACCACGTCTAAAAGGGAGGCAGTCTCTTTTATATGTCCGTGATAGGTACCCCTGCTAGCGATCCTAGCCGGCCTCCCGAAACTCTAGAAGCAGTGGCAGAGGAGTACGAAAGACACATAATGCTAGCAGTTTGGTCCATAAGCACGCAACACGTCGTTATCCTGCAACAGGACTGTTCTGATTGAAATTCTTATGGTTTCGAGGACTTAGGATCTAGTATGTCTCATTTCAAAGAGCAACCTATTTTTTTTCAGACAATTATAGGAAACCACAGTGCATTGAACTGATCTCATGCAATTTAATTCCTTACTTCAAGTTCTCAGAGGAGAAAAGCCTCTTTGAAGGAAATTTGAAGGAGAGGCCGAGGCTATAGGGATCCCGATGATCGCGACCGTGTTATCGCGCACACCGCACCGCCGAAAGTCAACTGCTTTAAGAACGCTAACTATGGCAACTTTGGCTAAAATTTGAGTTTTTCATTTAGAGTAACATCATGCCTGACATTTCATAAAGCTTAAATGCAAACAAGAATGATTAATCACAGTCATAAATATGCAAACACATTCAAACCATGATATTAAAAAGGTAATATTACCTTTGAGACAAAATGGCAAAACCAGAATTTTTTAATTGCCAAGAATTTTATGTAGCAGGTTTGTTTATTCAAGTAACATAATAAAATAGGAATATTACATTGGCAGAAGTGGACTGAAGGAGCATAAGATGTTATTTTAAAACAGGAAAGCAAGGGGCTCGTTTTCAAGAGCCTCACAGAAAAATTTCAATTTACAATGCTGCTGTTTTCATAATTAACAGGAGTAAATGTGGCTTTTCTATGATAAAAAGCAATCAGGGTACCTGAGTAGTACATTCATTCCACTGTGTGTGCAAACACTACTATAGAGAGGTACTTTTCTAATTACTCAAGCAACTGTTTTCAGCTCATTCGATACTCTGTCTAAACCGCTTTAAGACGTAGAAAAAGCAAACAATCCTATACACTGAAGGATAACACATTTTAGTAAGCAAGTATCCAAATTCACCCATTAAATTAGAACACGCACAGCTTAATGGGTAAAACTAGTTTGAAATGATGACTCGTGACACTTCCCACCTTCACAAACGGCTTAAAAAAATGAGTTTGGGGATAAATCGGCAATATATTCAGAAACACAGCCAAGACAAACAGATCGAATTCAAAGATGGAATTCAGAAATGAACCAGTTATTTTTTGTGCATTATATACACTGGTTCTTGGTTCAAAATTTCAAAACGTGGATGACATTGACAATAGGTATGATGCGTGACATCCAATAAAAATGGCACTTGGGGGAAGTTATTGCCTCACCTGAAGGAAAGATGTCACTTTCACCTTCCTGCCAGGGGGTTAAGCTGCTGCCTCACCTTAATAAGTAGGTTTTTGGATTCCCTAGCTTTCGATAACTTTGGAACGTTTTGTGTTTTCCCTCTAGCCGTCTCAGACAAGCTCTAAAATTTGAGAGGACGCTTAACAAAAGAAAACTCCCACTTGGATGGTAAAATGCGTTAATTCCAATACTCTATAATAAATGGAGCAACTCTGACCAGTTAGTGGGTAAGCCCTGCATTCTGACCTACCCAACTCAAACGTCATGTTCTCATCGGGCAGTCAAGATTACCTACAATAGGGCAATCCCCACTTAGCCTTTGGCCATAGTCTTGCCCTTTAACACAAAGTTCTAAATGGTAGATCGTGCAAAACGGTATCATTTCCTTAGCAGGTGGGTAAGGAAATCTGCAATAAAGAGAATAGGAGTTCTAAGTAGTCTCATCGAATCATCGGGAGCTCTCCCTTCCAATCCATCATACTCAGTGATCCAAGAAACTGAACCGGAAATGGAAATAATGCATCTGTGAAGTTAGAGGCATAAAGCCCGCAATGTTCTTATTTCCAGAATGGGACGGGATTCGAGATAACTATTACTTCATGTTTTTCGAGACAAGTAGATTAAAAAGTGTTTGCGCTTTTTAAAACTCTTTGCCGTGCTGATTAATGCCCATCAGTAAACAGGTGAGACCATTCTGTTCATTTGCCTTTGCAAATTAAACTGGAAGAGCCATGAAAACATATTTATCACCAGGAAACCAATCGGTAGAGCACAATAGAACATAAAATAAAGGGAATATTACTTAATAATATACATACGTGGATAAAAGCATTTTAATAAGAAAATCTATCATTTTTATTTTTTTATTTTTAAAGATTTTATTTATTTATTCGACAGAGATAGAGACAGCCAGTGAGAGAGGGAACACAAGCAGGGGGAGTGGGAGAGGAAGAAGCAGGCTCCCAGCGGAGGAGCCTGATGTGGGGCTCGATCCCATAACGCCGGGATCACGCCCTGAGCCGAAGGCAGACGCTTAACCGCTGTGCCACCCAGGTGCCCCTATCATTTTTATTTTTAAAAAAAGCTCTCTGTTTTCGACATCATTATTACTCAGAAATCACTTTGAAAACACTATCAATAAACGCCTTCGCAATTTCAAGTAAAAGCTTTTCCTTATTGTGACCATTTGCCTTCAGTCGTCTTTTTTGTCTGAGGTACTCTCGTCACGATTTTCGGGGCTGACTTTATTACTGGCGACCAAGGGAGCTGGCTGGGCTTCATTTGGTAGTGAGAACACGTGGCACGTCTGAAGGTCTAGGTAGGTTGTAAATATTTTAGCATATTCTGGATGCTTTAGGGCAAAACTTTTAAATTCCTCTAAAAGAGGGGGGAAAAAACAAACAAAATCCAATAAATGGAGGCGAATCTTCCTTTGGCATGACACAGACTCATACGGCCTTAATAATACAAAATTGTCCAGCCACTTCACAAGATAGTTTTTCCATTATCTAGTAGACCTGAGGATTCACATACTCCGTGACCCGTTAACTCTATTCTGAAGTGTATAACCCGGAGAAATGTGTGCGTGCTGCGCTCTGGGGGACGGGCCCGAGAATGCTGACAGCCACACTACTTATGACAGGTGAGAAATGGAAAGCACTCAGGTGCTTGTCAACAGCAGAAATGGAGACTCGAAGCATTTTCATGGGACAGAACAGCTCCAGAGCAATGAAGACGAAGGAGCGGCTATGGTGTAACACTGTGGACGAGTCTTAAAGCCATAACGTTGAATGGAAACAGCCACACACAAAACAACAGAGACTGTAGGAGTCCACTATGTGAAGTTCTAAAACTCAGGCAAAACTAACACATTATACTTAAAGATTTTGGGGTGACATGCTAAAAAGGAAAGCAAGTTAGAGTACACCTTCTAAAGTCAGGTCAGCCCTCCCCCCTTTAGGAGAGAGGAAAGGGCTGTTGCTGGGAAAGGGTGCACAGGGGTTTCCAGAGTTCTTGAAAAGCTCTATTTCTTGACCTGGGCAGTAGTAACACAAGCACTCACTTTATGAGTCTGTGTTTATGTTTCACTCAGTCTTCGGTATCGCCGTTAATTTTTATAATGCAAAATGTTTAAAAATGCTATTGCCCATGACTTTCGATTAGTGGTTCTTAAAACTATTTTAACCCTTAATTCCGGTATGTAAATACACAGTCTTGAAAAGCTGAACGCTGACTTATGATCCATAAAGGCAAGTAGAATGTACAATATATCATAATCGATGCACAAGACCTTGGAGTAGTGGGCCTCTCTCTATCTTGCGTGTTTTAGATTTAGGAACTGAGGGAGAGGTCTAGAAGGCTGAGTTAGCCAGCAGAGTTTGAACGTCGAGCCTCCAATAACCTGGAGTTTCTGTAGTGTGCTTCTCCTCCACTCCAAAACCCCTCTCTCCTCTTCTGTTTGGATGGGGAAAACTTTATTGACCTCATACAGCAAAAGGAGCCTAGACTTGGAATCAGCAATCTATTTGGCTCTATAATAAAAAGATTCTTAACCCCATGTTCTATTTCTGTCTATTTTTTTTTAAACCTCTTGATAACCCAGAGTCTACAGAAACAGGTCTCAGTGATGAGGAAGCCATTGGACTGAGTCCAAATCATTCTTTGCATTAATAGACCACTTAAATGTTTCCAAATCAGGCAAACTATTAACACGGTCTTTAGATATTTTTTCTTAACATCCAAAATAAAGGTTTATCTGCACGAGTCTGTGGCACAGAGGACTTATGTGACTTTTATGGAAAGTAAACATGAGAGTTGATCTACTGAAACCAATGTCTGTCTTTCAAGACTTGTGCTCTGTTCAAAAGATCAAGGTCTGTGCCGCCTTTGGGGATCTCAGCGCCATTAAGAAGTAATTCGTTAAAAAAAAAAAAAAGTAACTCATTTCCAGAAGTTCTATGAGTTGGCTAATCTGTGGAATTTGGGCATTAATTTGGCTAATGGAAAACTGAGAAGGAAAACAATTTAGATGGTCATATTCTGATACATTTCAATAGCTATTCTTTCATAAATCATACTTAAATACCTCCCAACATTGCTACAGAAAAGGAAACTGACATAATATTGGGGAAAGAGAGATATTCTACATATTCTAAAAAGATCAAATTCTAGAAAACAAAGCAGATTTCCCTAAAAATTTGTTAAAATCAACAGGTAAAGTTATGACTACCTAACAAAACATTTATGGTATAATTTCCACTGAAAGAGTTACTCCAAATAATTGTTCCAAATTTGGCAGCTCAGAGCAATAGAGTCTTACTTGTGAAAGGAAAATGGTCAGAGAGTTAGTGCACATGGGGTTTATGACTCATACATTTTATCTCAGTATGTACTTCCCATTTTTCCTTCCTTCCTTCCTTCCTTCCTTCCTTCCTTCCTTCCTTCCTTCCTTCCTTCTTCCCTTCCTTCCTTCCTTCCTTCCATGAACTCAATAGAGTAAGTGCCCTAGGTATTTAATTACTAAAATAGAGTAAAGGGCAGGCAGGATGATAGTAATTAAAAACAGAGAGTGAGAGAAGTGTGTGATCTAATTCTCCCATCCCATGAAAGTTAACAGCTGAAACTCTCTGAGCACCACAAGGAAAGAAGCATTCCAGAAGAATCCCCCTGCAGCCTGCGCAAGGGGAAAGGCTGGGGGAAGAGAAGCCAACTTGCCGTGAATGACCACATCAAAGCCAAGACAGGGAAACAGTCACCTAGGCCTCTCCACTCGGGTGTGGTTTTCTCAACGACTGTGCTGGGAAATACATGGAAACTGATGTGGGATTTGTTTTGATGTGTGGACTCAAGCCATCCGGAGAAAGCTTGGTCCCTGACGGATGGACCTGCCATTTGGCTGCAGGGTCTTCCTCCGCCATGATGGTCCCGACTTCACGGGGATGCCCTCTACAGGACGGGAGGAAACAAGCCTGCATGAAAGCTTATTAAGCAGCTCACGACAAACGTGAAGACAGACGGTTCAGCTGCTGTAGTTACTGCTGGTGCCCCAGTCCGTACCCCTCTAGCGGAGTTACAACCTCTCTAGCTAACTTGCTCAGTTTTGCGTGGCCACGGTGATAGCAGAAGGAAAAGACCCTTCCAGGAGGGGCAGCAGATGAGAGATAAGGTGGGGAGGGTAGAGGTCCAGGCTCTAAAACCAAACTTTCTTGGTTTTTGAATCCTGGCTCTGACATTCTCTAGCTGATGACCTTAGATAAGTTAAATTCCATGCATCTCAATAAAATAATATTAAGAGTGCTGATTAAATAGGATTGCTGTAAAGATTTATTTAAAAATGTTTAGAAGAATGCTTAGCATATAAGTAGGTCCTCAGTAATTAGCTCCCCTTATCCCACTACTACTATTATTCCTGTCACCATCATCATTCCTGTTCTTTCTATTGTTAGTACAGTTAGTGGAGGAAACCACACTCCTGCCTGAGGGTCCATCTGTAGTTGGGATGCCCTCCTGGTCAACTAAAGCAGAAGCCAAGCCGCCTACTCACCATAGGAAACGGAATCTCCCTGGGCTATTTCCCTGAAGAGACCAGAAACATCCAGGTCGGGCACCCCAAGGGCGGCCTGCAAAATGGTGGTAAACTCTTCCTCTGTTATGTAGCCGTCCTCATCAACATCAAAGAGCTGAAGGAAAGAGGAAATAAAATACAAGGTTGAGTTCCCGGCGGGGCCATAATGATACGGACTAATCTCGGGAAAGGAAGTCTTTAGTGAGTCACCCAACTATTGTGTCAGGGAAGAGGGAGACGTATCTGAAGGAAGAATGGTCTTTGCTGCTCTCGAGACACCGGGCTTGGTCATGGGAAGAGACAGAATGAAAGCACAGGCTACAACAACAGTGAGACCAAAGGGTGTGGGAGTCCTGTGGAGAACGAGATGAATCCCCTGGGAGAGGTCACCCCTACCGAGGTGACAGATTGAGTTGGGCCTTAGAACACAAAGAGATACTCCTGGAACAGACGGGGGCTGGCAGTGATTGCAGGGGGCTCAGACCAGGCGACGGACGGACAAGCCGGAGTCACGCCATGATGGATGTGGGCCGCCTCACCCCACGCTGTGGGATTATGACTGTGGGGGATGTGGTGTGGTCATATGGGAACTGAGAGTGTGGAGGATGGATTAGAGTCAGAAGGTTGGAAAGCCTAGAGGTGGGAAAAGCAATAAAGAGTGTGGGGTGGAGACACAGGAAGGATGGGAAGGGGCAAGACTGACGAGGAAGCAAAGGGAGGGCTTGGCCAGCAGTCGGGGCCCTGTGGGGATGGCAAGAAGGAGAGACAGTGGGCGGCAGCACTCTGGCTTGGGCACCTGGGGGAAAGTGGGGTCCATTCCCCAGAGTGGGAGATCAAAAGCTGGACCTGGAGAGATTAGAGAGTCAGAAGTGCGGGGGGACATATGAGACACAGCATCTCAGCTCAGGAGAGTGGTCGAGGCTCGAGCCATGGTTTCGGGGAAGAACCGCCAACTCTGGGGGTGTTGGAGGTTATTTTCGGAGAATGCAAAAAGCAATGCGAAGCCTGGGGAGCTGCAAGAGTTCAAGTGTGTGCAGGGAAGAGAAGCTGGCAAAAAAAAGATTCAGGGAGAACTGGAAATGAGGAGCGTGCCACTGGGAGCTCAGGAAGGCTTTCTGGAAAGAGAGAGACAGTCTGAGAGCGGTAACAGCCCACTGAGTAAGACACCACAGAGAGGCCAGGCCAGAAGCAAAGAGGGTTGCTGGGTTTGGCAGTTAGGAGATCCGGATGTCTTTGGGAAACATGGCTTCGGGGAGCAGGAGGCCAGGTGGTCATGGGAAGCCGGGAACGAAGAGAGGTGAGCGGTGGAGGCAACCAGCATGGGCTCCTGGAATAACAGGAAGGAGGGAAACGGGGCATCGGCCAAGCACAAAAGGAGGCTGTCTTTAGGAAGGGAGAGTCTGAAAATGTTTATAGGCCGAAAGGAAAAGGCGGTAGGTGGGACGGATTGAAGTCAAGCAGCAAGACAGTGATAGTTGTTAGATAATTAATATCCCAAATTCAAAATCTTCTCCTGGGCATTCATGTTTTTAAACGAGGCAAGCACTGATTCCCTGCAGGCCCCGATCAAAAGTGTCCAAATCACTTTCCTTGTATTACCTGATTTCACCCTCACAACAGCCTTACGCAGGGTCGGTGCTGTCATTAGCTCTGTCTTCCCGAAAGCTGAGGCACGAGATAGTTAGGTCCCTTTCCCAAGGTCACACAATGGGTCGGTGGTACGGCCGGCACCCAAATCCAGGCAGGCAACATCTAGAACGCCTGCCGTTAAGGCCTCCACTTCTTTTTTTTTTTTTTTTTAAGATTTTATTTATTTATTCGACAGAGATAGAGACAGCCAGCGAGAGAGGGAACACAAGCAGGGGGAGTGGGAGAGGAAGAAACAGGCTCCTAGTGGAGGAGCCTGATGTGGGGCTCGATCCCAGAACGCTGGGATCACGCCCTGAGCCGAAGGCAGACGCTTAACCGCTGTGCCACCCAGGCGCCTCAAGGCCTCCACTTCTGACTGAACGCACGACCAAAACCAGAAAACCAGAGGCATTAGATAAGGTGTGAGCATCACGGAAAGAACCAGAAGCACAAATCGACTCATGTTTTAACTGTCCAGCAGGGTGGGAGAAAACACCCGCACTTGACCAGCTCAGAAAGCAGAGACTTGCCCATTTTCTGTCCCTCAGCCCCCAAGGCAAAGAGAAGACAGCCCCAGAGTGACAAGTGACTTAACATTTGTTTGCACAAACTGCAGCTCAGGGCTCTTTATGGGCCTTGGACTTCCAGCAGGAACTGCCGGGAGATCCCACCCAACCCCACTCCTCACAGGCTCTGAGCTTTCACGAGAGGCCTTCCATCCCGACAGAATCCTTGGCAATTCATCTGTCACACTTGGTGTTCTGGTGGCTGTCGCTCCTGTGGAAATTCCCTTCGAGTGTCCTTACTGGGTGCTTTTTACTTCCTCTCCATCTGGCCTCATCATGGCTACCCCAGACCGTGCCCCTCATGCAAACGCTCACTTTCCCTCCATTACTCATCACTCGCCATAGTCTCCCTGCTACAGAGTTCCCAGACTTGAGGTAAATCCCAAGCTCTGGGCTCTGGTGGGAAGCTCAAGAGCCCAGTGTCCTTTGGGGGAACGATACCTGTCCATTGCATGGACTATGGTGGGACTCTTGGCCCAAACATCCTGTCCTTCCAGCAAGCACATGACTCAAGGCCGTCTGGACCTTCCTGTAGGGTGATTGAGGGCAGAGCTGGAGATGCCACAGTGGGAGCCTGTGCCCTCGCTGCCTCTGAGTCAACCCTGGAGCCCCCTCCCCAGCCTTACGACACAGTGTATGCCTGTTGCTCACGACTGAAGAACTCTGGCTAATCCACCTCCACGGGTTTCTGTGATGATGAAATGAGCTCAAGGATGGGGAGTTCACTGTGAAGGGCTTCCCAGATAAAA
Source organism: Ursus americanus (assembly GCF_024610735.1). Lineage (NCBI taxonomy): Eukaryota > Metazoa > Chordata > Mammalia > Carnivora > Ursidae > Ursus > Ursus americanus. The sequence continues at coordinate 12,975,503 of NC_142147.1, read as the reverse complement.
GGAAGTGACGGGGCCCTGTGCGTATAAAAGGATACAACTACATGAAAAATACAAGTGTGCCAAAATATTTTCAAAAACATCAAACACCCCTGAAAAAGAATGTGGAAAAAATAAGCAATGTAAAGCATGACCCTTGTCTTACTGGAAAAAGAGCTAATTATAGTTTTAGGTCCTCCTTGCTTCCCTCCTCCACACCAAACCAAGGTCTAGGCTAGAGAAAAATCTCACGACGTCTTTAAAAACAATAATTACTGGGATCGAGGGCCAAATTTTCTATCAGGTCTTTCATTGGTAAACCCAAAGTGACCGTTTGCTCAGCTCAACTTATAATTACGTATACAATCCCAAAACAGAAACAGAAATATCTGGATTGGAATAAGTTAGCTACGTGTATAATTTTAGGTTTTATGATGAATAAGTCTGTAAAAGCCAAACGTTTTAAACTTGGAAAAAGTTCTGGCCCTTGCCTTATGACCATCTGCTAAGCATCAACCACTGAGTTCTTTACGGGCCTCGCAGTTAACTCAGTTTAAACCAATGTGAAATAAAAAGTAAGCTTGGGGACGTCTCTGTCAATGACAGAATGCGCGAACATTCCTGAGGCTTGCCCTGGTGGCCTCTAACACGCGAGAAAGGACTCTTGGAGAAAGGGCACTTTTCTAGATGATGGAGGGGAAAGAAAACCTGTCGGAATCACAGTGGGATATTCTTCTCAGAATCCAGGGAAAGAGGAGAGTAGGAAACAGGAAGAGAGAGGGTCCTCAGTTGTCATGGCGGACGGAAGCAGAGAGACGGCCAAGTCTGGATGAGTCGGTCTACATAGCTCAGTACCAAGTCAAGCAGGGAAATCGAGGTTTTGTTTCACTTGAGAGCAGACGATACAACCGTAGAACTGGAAGCGAACACCCTCCTTAAATACTAATTAGATGAAGCACTTTGTATCTCAGAAAAACAAAACACACTCTGGGAGTGTATTCTCCCCGCTCCTCTTGGGCATGGACGTGATAAATGGAGTCGGAGTCCTCACAGTTCGGACCACCACCCAGTCCCCCTGGGGATGGGGTGTTACTCATCGGCCCCCCCTTCCCCAATGTTGCTGTGGAAATAAATGTGATACTACAGGAAAACCTACAGGGTGGGGACCTGGGACGTGTATCGTGACGCTCACCTGGCCCCATCACAACAACATAAATCCCACCCAGAAAAGAGCACTTAAAATTATCTCTGGCACACAGAGTGAGAAAATCAGGATAGATGGGAACTTTCCAGATGGTGAATTAGGATGGCTGGTGACAGGTGGTGTTTATTTATAAACTGCACTTTGGGGCTTCAAAATGGAGAGGCTGGAAAGAAATCATTTCTAAAGCTCATCTGTGAAATCACCGGCTCTTCACTCTTGTGGCCGTTCACGGGGCTGCTCCCATAGACCGCCCTTGTGCTTAACTGGATGCCGGTGTTTTCTTTATTCTCAGGAACAATTGTCTTAATTGCATTACCCCCGTGTACACGTCGTGGCGGATCTATAAACTCATGTAACAGATACTGATTTCCAAATAATACGCTTCGAGTCAACTCTTGTTCACAAGGCAGACCCAGAGGCTTCAGTGGGGCCGACAGTACCTTAAATGCCACCTGGATGATGTCCTCTGTGTTGGCAGGGTTGCACAAGACAGCCAGGCCGATCACATATTCGCGGAAGTCAATACTGCCATCGTGGTTCTGTGGAAGGAGGGGAGAAATCAATTAGCGGGCCCACTAGTTGAATTACTATTAATCGCAGCCCCAAAGGTGAAATCCAGGCATGTCACACAGCTCAATGTCATCGTGCACTGAGCCTATTTGGAAAAAAGTTGGCACTGAGAGGGGACGGCAATATATTTCTGTTTAGTAATGAATATAAACATTGGATCACTGTGGCCATTTAGTGGTTCCGTGGCACCCGGTGTGGGTTCTTGAGCTCAACCCTGGTGGAAGCCTCTCTACCAGGCAGGATCTAGAATCTTGGTAGTGGCCCCGCCATGACCAACAGGTCACTAAAGGGGGACCAGGGTCACTAAGCAACCCCCTACATGCAGACAATGGAAAGGAAGGGAAAGGGAAACTGAGGCAGCAGTAGCAAATGGAGTCTTTCTTCCTCGCAGGCTTTCTCTGTAACAAACCAGGAGCCAGGCAGCAAACCGGAGCCATGTCAGTGGCCACCTGGTGATGGGAGGCCCCAGGAAATCCTGAACTTCTAAGAGTCTAACTAGTACGATATGAGTATCTCTACACTTCAGGAGGTATTCCATGATGGCAACAGAGAAGAAGGTATTGATAATTCTAAGCCAGGCTGACTGATTGCAGAGTTTCCTACACGTGAACTACTCACCTAGACAGGAACCCTGAGGATGAAGTGGGGAGAAGGAAAGAGAACTGAAAAGAAGCCCTGTGATGATACTATCCCAGGTGTCAGAAGCATTTTGGCAGCAAAATCTTCAAGTGATGAATTCCCAGATAAAGTGTGAATTAGGAACGACACAGCTAGCGCAGTGCTTGACAGATGAACAAATGGTGTTTGGCGTCAGTAAGAGTGTCATCTTTAACTCTGACTGAGGGTCTACACTTCGACCATCAGGAGCTCCTTTCGGGCAAGGATTGCTTTCTTTGCGTGGCGGTGTATTTCCATTACTTGGCACACGTAGCTACCTAAGCGCTGAAAACAAACACTACCTTTTCCTCCTTGACCCTTACCTATGACGTTGGGTTCACTTTCAAGCTAAGGCAAGTGTTCTTTGCTGTGGTTTCATGGATGAGCTTGGGGAAAGGGGAAGCCATGAAGCCCCTGACAAGGTGTGCAGTTTTGGTGTGTACACGTTTCCAGGGAAGAAAATTGCAGCTTTGACCTGCTCCTTAAAGCAACCAAGACTCAAAAGATCAAGAGTCACTTTTACCTTACTCCTTTATCTTACTGCAGGGTGGGAACTAAAAGGAGGAATAACTTAACTTCCCTTTCCCACCAGAGAAGGTAGAAACAAAGGTATTTTAAGATTTCCCTTAAGGAATAGGGTTTATTCCTGGGACCTCAACTCAGGTCATCTGACTTCCAATTTTTGTCTGGTTACCTATAAAGGAGCTGTTTTCTTCCTTTTCTTCCCCCCCCCTTTTTTTTAAGATTTATTTATTTATTTGAGAGAGAGAGAAAGAGAAAGAGAGAGAGACAGCACGTGAATGGGGAAGGGGCAGAGGGAGAGGGAGAGACTCCCCACTGAGGGCCGAGCCCAGGTAGAGCTGGATCCTAAGACCCTGAAACCATGACCTGAGCCGAAATCAAGAGTCGGACGCTTAACCCACCAGCCACCCAGGGGCCCCGCTTCCTTTTCTTGAGCCAATTTTTTTTTTTAAAAGCTGATCTTTTTTTAAAAAAATGTATCATTTACATCCAATGAAAAGCACCCATTTTAAGCATACAGTTAATGTGCTTCGACAAACGTATGCACCAGGGTAACGTATGCACCACCACAATCAATAGCTACACCATTTTCATCACCCCAGAAAGTTCAGAGACAGTGGAGTTTTAAGTGACATCATTTCCTTCTTGTGCCACCACCATTCATTTCCTTGCACACCAGAGAGGGCTGCTGTTCATTAGCATCAGAGGCCGAGCCGCTCACTGAATCATGGACCTGCTGTCACTAGAGGGTACATCTGTTCCTCCATTGGCTTTATGAAGCAACACAGAAGTCTTGAATGGAAGGTCTGAAGAAGAGATGGAAGAATGGTCGATGGACAATGAAGATACCATCATAGATTGTGTGATTGGAAATACTCTTTTGAATTTATGTTGTCTCTTTATCGTGAGGCATCCAATTTTTCTCTATACCAACTGAACCCTATGTATAACAGAGGTCAAACATCATAACTCAGAGGGCGCCTGGGTGGCACAGCGGTTAAGCGTCTGCCTTCGGCTCAGGGCGTGATCCCAGCATTATGGGATCGAGCCCCACATGAGGCTCCCCCACTATGAGCCTGCTTCTTCCTCTCCCACTCCCCCTGCTTGTGTTCCCTCTCTTGCTGGCTGTCTCTATCCTGTCGAATAAATAAATAAAATCTTTAAAAAAAAACCATCATAACTCATTTTGCAGATGGAGAAAGGACCCTTTGTCTTACCGCTATTCACAAAACAAGGTAATATTCTGGACCTCTAATATTCGAGAACAGTCTTATCTCTGAATGGTTTTGGATGACAAAAAGAAGCAGACGCTTGATAATCATTCACACGCGAAATTATATGTCAGTTTTCATCTTAGTAATGAGAAGGGGAAAGAAGCAGCATGGAAATTATTCTCAGGTATTTTATTACTGGATCAATAAAATAATACATTGTTAAGGTTCCAAATTCAGAATAATGAAACTTTGAACTGGAAGGAATCTTAGAAATAATCCTTTCAACTAATTCATTTTGGCTAATAAAAAAAAATGAGAACCCTACGAACCAGCAATTGCACAACGCAGTGTTCCAAAGGGCACCCGCACCCCGATGTTTACAGCAGCAATGTCCACAATAGCCAAACTACGGAAAGAGCCCAGGTGTCCGACAGATGAATGGATAAAGAAGATGTATATATGTATACACACACACACACACACACACACACACACACACACACACTGGAATATTACTCAATACACACACACACACATATATATACACACAACGGAATATTACTCAGCCATTAAAAAAATGAAATCTTACCATTTGCAAGAATGTGAATGAAACTAGAGGGTATTACACTAAGTGAAATAAGTCAATCACAGAAAGACAAATACCATATGATTTTACTCATATATGGAATTTAAGAAACAAAACAAATGAACATAGGGGAAGGGAGGGAAAAATGAAATAATACGAAATCAGAGGGAAACAAACCATAAGAGACTCTTAACTATAGGGAACAAACTGAGGCTTGCTGGGGGTGGGGGGTGGGGGGGATGGGGTAACAGGGTGATGGGCATTAAGCAGGGCATGTGATATAATGAGCATTGGGTGTTATATGTAACTGATGACTAAACTCTACCTCTGAAACTAATAATACAGTAAATGTTAATTAATTGATTTTAAATTTAAAAAATGAGACATAAGCTTTACTTGAGGTCATAAAACATGCTATTACCATTAACTCCAATGAAAATTTAGGTAATTGGACTCTAAATCATTCAAATTAAAGCAAGTAGCTTAATAAAATAAATTCAGAAACAGATAATTACAAAGTATACAACAAAACACGCTCCTTTAATTTTTTAATTTCAAATAAATTCCATGACAAAAATTATCCTTCAAATCTGTGGTTCTTTTCTTTAAAAACCTATTGAGAATTTCTCAGGAAGAATTATAAACTTAAAAAAAACCACCCAGACTTGAAAATATTTCAGGGCCCCACTTCAAAGGAGGAGCCCAGCTTTCTGGAAGGAGATGTTAATCTCTCCATAATCTGTCTTAATCTGGGGGCCGGGACAGCCCCGAGTAGGACCTATGGATTCATACTGGGTCACTGCAAAAAGAAGGGGTGACTGAGGCTGGCTGAAACAGTAGATGGTGGTCCCTGTCCTCTCCCTGGTAGTCAGCAGGATCAGAAAAGCATGGAAGTGAAGGCTGGGTGTCACTGTGACCTCTCGGCGCCCCAGTGCCTTGTCATCCCCACAATCACACGACACAGGCTTCTCAGACCAGTGGGAAGCCAGACCATCACGTGTGCAGACATGGTCCATTTAAAATTCCAGAAGGAATAAATGGTGGGGTTCCTGTGTCTGATTCTCAGGTAGCCATTCCCTAAGGCTTTTCCTAGTCGAATTATTCAACATTTTTATTCCTACCGAATCAGATATGTTTTACAACCTTAAAGTCCAGCAACATTTAAGGATGTGGTTCTGAATACACGTTGAGATGGTGAACTCCCAAAGATAAGGACTATATTGTCTTTGGTGTGTTGTAATTGATATCATCCCTGCAAATGAGAGATAATCAATGCCATCAAAACAATTTAGAAATGTCTACATAAAAACAGAACCGACAGCCAACAGAAAAAGGCTTTGAGTCTCTGAAGATTAACTTTACCAATCCAAAGGAGTACTATATTTAAAATACAGTAAGTTCTCAGTTTTCCAGAGGAGCCTGGGAAGAGGTGTTCTGCTTACTCGAATATTCTTATTAAGAGCGTATTTTCTACCCACAGACATAATTGTATTACCAATTTTCTCGGAATTAAATTGCTTTAATCCACTTAGCATTAAACACAGACACTTTTAAGAAGTAATTTTGAAAGCATCTCAAGATCAATAGATGTGTTAAATATCAGGGCCCTGCAGGGGTATCTGTGAATATTCTTTAAAGGACCCATTATGGGTTAGTTGTGCAATATTACTGATGAAATCTCTCACTTAAAAAAAAAATCAGTTCTTAAAAATACATGCACTACTACTCAAAAGATATTTCAAATGTGACCTTTAAGATGATGTACACATTTTGAATATCCTTGGAGGTCTGCTTTTCTTAGGTACAAGCCTACGTACATGGGTACAGAGCTACATTCTTTTTCCTGCTGTTACAGGTGACAGAATCCAGTGGATTATATTAAGATAAAGATGTTTTAGAAATCATACGGGATGTTTTGAAATTTTAAAATGTAGATGGTACAACTTCACATGCTTTTTAAAATCATTGAGTATTATTTTCAACTTACTACATTGATTGTATTGCTTAATGTTAGAAATTGAAATATCGGGGCACCTGGGTGGCACAGCGGTTAAGTGTCTGCCTTTGGCTCAGGGTGTGATCCCAGCATTATGGGATCGAGCCCCACATCAGGCTCCTCCACTATGAGCCTGCTTCTTCCTCTCCCACTCCCCCTGCTTGTGTTCCCTCTCTCGCTGGCTGTCTCTCTCTCTGTCGAATAAATAAATAAAATCTTAAAAAAAAAAAGAAATTGAAATATCATGGGGTGGAATGACATGAATCAAAGACCTTCGTCTCAGCCTATAGGAGGCTTCCATGTAAAAATGGCAAAATAAGAAACAAAAATCATCAGATAAATACTCCCTCTTACATTGAAAATGTGCCTTTAAAATGTCAACTTTTGGATAAAAACTAAGAAATTCAATCCTTCGTCAGGCTATCGGTTTTAGCCAATGCCAAAGTTTTGAGTACTTAACGAAGTCCGGAGTTGAGACTGGATTTTCTAGCTTCTCCTCTAGTGATGGGGTTACCTGTACACATTTTATACAAATTCAGAAGAGAACAGAAGAGAAATGTAGGTAACTTCAGGATGTTTTGCCTTGTGCGGGCAGGAAGAGAATCATAAAAGCAGATAATCCCCTGACGCGAGGAGCAAGAAAAATACTTAATACCACCCCCAGCATGAGATAACCATCTTAAGCTTCATAAAATATTTAGAATTAACTGAGGACAAACAAGGGTAAGGCTCTGTTGCCCTTTCTACAACCATCATGTGGAAAGGTTAAATTATAAACCTAGTATTCTGAGGACCTTAAAAGGCATCTTGGCAGTTTTCCCCTTTCTTGGCTGGAGGCCTACGCTCATGCCTGACATATGAATGGGCAGATTCTAAAATAGGGATCCTGATAGTAATATGTGGTTGCTGGCAGCAGCCTTTTTCTGATGTGACCATACCTGGCTAAGTAGCCCACCAGAGCAAGCTTACATTTACAGGTCCCTAGAGGAAGGCGGATGTGGTCTCTGGGCTTGGCTCCGTGCAGAATTATACGCCTGTGGTGTTTCATAAATATTATATGATGGTGACGATGGTGAGCGCAGAGGCCAAATGCCAACCTCTCCTAATGTCACTGGGGATTTCTCACCCGCAGCTGCGGGCTCTTAACAGGAGAGTTACATCAGTTCCACAGTTAAACTTACCTCTAAATGAGTCAAAAGAGGAAGGAAGAATTTATCTTCCAACTCAGAAGGACCCCCTAAAGTAGCCTTTGGAGAGAGAGGGAATGCACTGAGTCAGAGAAGCAGGAGGGGTGGGAGCCAATGAAAGAGCAGGTGGGGTAGGGGGGTGGGGAGGGGAGACTGAAGGCTTGCATACGCAGCCCCTCTGGCTCAGTCTACTTCCTCGGGGATTCTGGATTCTGCCAGCCCCATCATAACTGCTTGAATCAAAATGATAGAGCCAAACCAAGGGCCATACACACGAAAGGAATGACTGTCCTGGCTGATGACCTTGGCTGCTTATTGAAGTTACCTTGGGGAGCTTTAAAAATACTCATCTCCAGGCCCCGCCTCTAAAGAGTCTTCTTTAACCCATTTGGAGTGGGACTCCGCCATCAGTATTCCTAAGGAGCTCTCCCCGTGATTGGGAATCACAGTCCGGACTGAGAACCACTGTAACAGTCAATAATATTTATATATCTTTATATATCTCTATATATCTCTATGTTCCTTTATATACCAAAGAACTGATCACTGTATGCTTTTCCTTCCCCGCCCCCTTCTTTGCTTACGTTCCTTCTGTCTGCAGTTTTCCAAGAGGAACAACAACAACAAAACATTCCTAGCTCTGAGGCAGGGCAAGACACGACAAGAGCCGGCCAATGTGTGCTGGGCATGCCTGATTTTGTATAAAGCGCTTGCAAGAATGATCGAGGGTGACATTTTGGACTACGGGTCCACCCTTCATTCTCCAACGCCCTGACCCTCTTTACAAATACATCCAAACAAAACAAACTTGCTGCATGCTTCTTCTACTGGAGAAACAGGACTAAGGAATTCTGGAATTTTAGACAGTTGCTCCACCGTTAAAAACACATAGATACTTACCTTACATGAAATTCCTCCTTTTCTCATTTCTGAACCTGTTTCTATACAGTTAAATACATTTCCAGGAAAACATTTTTTCTTTCTTTCTTTTCTTTCTTTTTTTATATATATAATGGAAAAACCAGATGTGAATTATTAAGAGAAAAACAGATTCTGAACTTCCCTCCTCCTCACCTTTTTAAAGGGAAAAATAGATCTCTTGAGGGCTTTCTTGATTTATTCCAGGGTTTTTTCAAAATTTCATTCTCAATAACAGCAAATGTCCTGCCTTTGGAATTCACTCACCAAACAACCAATGCCCTATTAAAATCTACTCCACGGGGGCTCTGCCCCCCCCCCATCGCATATATATGTCCATAGACAGCCAGTATCTCAAAGAGCTGACATACAAACCACTCAGAACATTTTTCATTTAAAAAGAAATCTGTTTTAATTAAGCGCTGAAGGGCAGCCCCGGTTCAGAAGCGTGCAGGGTGGTGTACGAGCTCTCGGGCAATGACAGCTCTGGGACAGGGTATCAGTCTCCGTGCAGAAGGCAAGGCGAGGCTTTCAGGAGTCCCGTCCTCGGGGAGGGCGCTGGCTTCTGGGCGCCCACTTCAGGAATACATGGTCAGCTGCAGCCATTCTTGGAGGGACACTTGAACCAGGCCGTCTGTGTCTCTGTCCAGGGATCTGAAGGCACGGAACATGGCATCCAGGCGGACCAGGCAGCTGATGAAGTTGTTGAAATCCATGCTGCCGTCCTCCTCGGCGTATCGGCGGACGATCATTTGGTAAAGTTGCTCATTTAGCTGGAAACCCGCGGCCTGCAGAGCCCCGCGCAGCTGAGAACTTCCCAGGGACCCAGAACGGTCCCTGTCATATTGCTTATAGACGCACTGCCATTTCCTGATGTTGTTCCAGAGGTACTTAAATTCTTCGAAGCCCAGCTTGCCCGTCGTGTCGCTGTCCATCACAGACACGATGCTCCGGCAGGTGTCAAGACTAAAGCCGTCGGTCTTCAGGTCCTTGTGCTTAGAAAGGACTTTGTTGAGAATATTCATGAGGTCGGTGGCACCCACCTCCATGTCCGGTCCTGCCAGCTGTGCAAACTGTTGCCGAAACCGACGAACTTCCTCACTTTCGCTGGCCTCCACGTTGGTGAAATGTTGCTGAGTGGGCGGCGGTTCTGGGGTGTACTGAGCGGCTGCAGCCTCGCTGATGAAATTCACAATTCCTCCAACTAGCCCTCCGATGTTTCGTCCCCCTCCTCCTCCTCCACCTCCTCTTCTCTGACCACCTCCTCCAAGAAGGCCTCCAAGAGCTTCTCCAAGCCCTCGATCGGCCCCTTCCAATAAAGCCTTTGCGAGAAACATGCTTTTGGTTTAACAAGCAAGTGTAAAAGCCGCTGATGTCTTGGAGATGGTGTGGAGAGAGGTGAAATGGAGTCTCATTAGCTTACAGGTGGAAGAACTGGCTTTTCTGTACCTGCTTGCAGGGCGCCACGCCCCATGGTGCTATGTCTCCCCTCCTACTGAAAGCCTGACTTCCATTAGGTCCTAGCACCTGCCAGTTTTGAGAGGGTACGTTATGGTGTGTATGACGAATTACAAGAAATAATATTTTTAAATGTAATATATTCAAATACACATCTCTATACATCACTGATCTCTTGGCACCTGAAAGATGACATGCACTTTCCGACCTGAAGAAGCTAAATGATTCAAAGGTATCAAGAATTTCTTTTCTAAGGCATATCTCCTGTTAGCGCAGAATGGAATTCTTGGGCGTTGGGAGGCTATTTCCCTAATCCCTTTCCTTTAGCAAAGATTCCCCAAATCCAACGCTCTTAAGAAAAACTTGGAAGGGAGGCTTTTAAGATGCAGGGTCCCCAGGTCCCATCCTCAGAGATTCTGACTCTAGGGTCTGCTGTCGGGCTAAGGATCCACATTTCTGGAACCATTTTTGGAGTGTAACAGGCACGTGGAAAACCGTACAAGTCACAACCGGAGAGCTCAGAGAGGTTCACACACCGTACACACCTACGTCACAACAGCCAGATCAAGAGATAGGATATCCCCGTACCCTAGAACCCCCTCCTGCTTTCTAGCTACTCTTCCTCCCTTCCTTCCCTGCCCTCCTCATCTTGACATCGAACACCATCAACTGACTCCCGTGCCGTAAATACACGGAATCATACAGTATATACTTCTTCGTGTCTTGTTCTGAAATCTGAATTAAAATCTCTAAAAACTGTGGTAAAACACACATAACATGGAATTCACCATCGCAACTATTTTTTAAGAGTTCAGTGCAGTGGTTTTAGGTACATGCACATTATCGTGTAGCCATTACCGCCGTCTATCCCCAGAAACGACAGCAGAGAGAGGCAGATCAGCAGAAAATACTGGAAAGGGCTTTGAACTGCCATGTGGCCATCGGTCTCTCAGTGGGAACTACCCAAGCTCGACTATGAAGTCAAGAGGAGAGGAGATGTAAAATTATGTTGTAAGTTGTACAATTTCTAGAACTGAACAACAATTGTTCTAGCTGTTGTTAGGAAGAGAGCAGTAGCTGGGAGACACTGCTCTGTTCAGGGCACGGGAGCAATGTCTCCTTCTGCCACACCCAGTGGTTTGTGTAAAACTCGCCAACCACTGGTTTTATGATACAATGACTCCAATAACTGGTCTCACGGGCACAATGAAATGGCCTCTGTGAACACCAAAGGCCAAATGTCTTCCTTCGCCCCACAGAAGAAAGCACCACAAAAGGATTGTCTTCCTTTTAGGGGATCACAGGGCCATCTGGCCTCAGACAGATGTAAACCCATTCATATGAACTTCTCTCGGAGGAAATTACATGGGCTTTATTTTTATAATATTGCAAATTAACTTGATAGCAACCACTGCCCCATAAAACACGCCTCCTCATGCCCAGCTGAAGTGGTTTTCCCTGAGGTTTAAATCCAATTCCTCTCATTCATTTTCTATGAAGATGGAGGGCATTTGGCTAACAGTTTCTCATAAGCCATCCTAGAATAAAGGACACTTATTAGATTAACAAGCCTTCTCTTCTCTGGACTACTGAATCCCCTGAGGCTATTTATTAGAACATTAATAGCAACGTGGGTTGCCATCTGGGGGAACGCTACTGCCCAGATCAGGAGGGAAAAAGACTAGGGGAGAAGGCCACATTTGATGGAAAATTCAACCTCCATTTGAGGGGGACAATTTACTGAATGTGAAAAAAGTAAACAGAGAAACATGAATGCTATTAACCACATTATTCATAATAGCCTCACAGTAGAAACAACCTGAACGCCCACCAGCTGGTGAATAAACGAAATGCAATGCGTCCATATAATGGAGTACTTCTCGGCAAGCAAAGAGGACAAATTACCGATACACGCTAACGCATGGATGACCCGTAAAAACATGAGGCGAAGTTGACAGAAGCCAGACACGTGAGACCATCTACTGTATGATTCCATTACATGAAACGTCCAGACAAGGCAAACCCATGGAGACAGAAAGTCTTTCTTCTAGACCGGGTCTAGAATTACACCAAAGGACTTACAACTCCGTTGTGGCTGCCTAGGGCTGGGAGACAGCTGGGGACAGGAACTAACACTTAATGCCTCCAGGAGACTCCGTGGGGTGATGGAAATGTTCTCAAGCTGATTTATGGAGATGATGGCACAACTTGGCAAATTTACTCAAAAAATCATTGACTTGTAGGCTTGAAATGGGTGAGCGATAGGATATGTAAAAAAGCCCTAAGAACCCATCTATGTATAAAGAAGCCCATATATGTGTGTGTATATATATATATATATATATATATATATATATATATATATATATATGCATATAAAGTCAACAGTGACAGTTTGAAGGAAGAAGGATACTGACAAGCCATTCTAGTCTCAGTCCTGCAACTAACCAGCTGTGTAGCCTTGAGCACGTCACTTCCTCTCTCAGGCTGGTTGCCTTCTGCAAAATGAGGAAGGTGGGCAGTTGGACGGAAAGGTCCTTTCAGCTCTAGAATCCTGGGAGTCCAGATCCTCACGTGCCCTGAAATGGTGGCAGCGGCATCATTCTTGCCTTGCATTTCCTTTCCTTCTCCGGCCCAAGTGTTTTTCATGCTCTATGTTGATTTAATTTAACCTGCTTTTTTCTTGGGTCTGGTTCCACCACTTTTAAGGACATACTTACCCTTATCCCCGCTTTGACATATTGTCTGCTTTTCACAACTATTCCTGGTGGCATCCTATCAAGTATGGTGCTCCTCCAAACAGAATGCCAAGGTGGGGGCGCTGAACCCAGAAGGACGTTCAGCTCCCACTTGCAGCAAAGCCTTTCTGTCAAGGGGGACTTTCACCCAACTGCGGCATGATCTGGACCAGACCTTCCTAATTTATTGATGAGGATGTCATGTTGGATGAAATCAAAAGCCTTTCTAGAACCCATATAGATAATATCTATTTCTTCTTCTTTATCATCTTGGACCGTCACTCTGTCATAGGAGGAAATTAAATTGGTCTGACACAATTTGCTCTTTACAAAGCTCTGTTCTTTACTTCCTTGTGCTCATGGAGGAGGCCAGCGATAGCTCACTTGTGCTTATAAAAAAAAAAAAAAAGGTTAAGCTTTAACTCATGCAGCCTCCTTTCTTTTCCTTCTAAGCATCTCCTAGGTATACCTGCATGGAGGAGCCAAAACGAAGAGTATAATTCTCATTCTTCACTGGAGATTTATAACGGATTTATAACAGATTTATAACAGAGATTTATAACGAGATAATAACACTCGGTGAGAGAAAATACTATAATGGATTGAATGGAGGAGCTAAGTCAACCTAAGACATGGACAGGGAAATGATCAGACACATAGGACCACCATTTAGGATAACTCCTACAACTGCATAGAGAGAAGGTTATAGCCTTTTTCTGTTAATTGCATCATACAAATTGTGGGTAAATTTCACATAACAAATCTTGATTAACTGAGATTGCAATCAACAGTTCTTTTCACATGAACTATGAAATACTATATTACACATCAAACCTGAGCTGGAAATTTAAAGAAGACTTCACTGTTGTTAGTATTCACCTCTGCCACTGTAGACAGAAAGCAGCCACAAGCAGTAAATAGAGAAATGGGCATGGCTGTGTCTCAATAAAACTTTATTAACAAAACAGGCCCCAGGCTGGATTTGGCTCAATCAGCTGTAGTTTGCTGACTGCTGCTCTATGTCCTAAGCTGATGAAAATAAAGCATGTTGGTAAGGTTTAAGGACTGAGAGATGGACCGCAGTCAATCCTTCGAGTGACCACTGTTCATTTGCAGGAGACCCCACATCTGATTCAAAACCGATCCTCTGAATCTTTATTCTTGTCTGCTCTGTCTGCCTCTTGCTGATAGCCTCCCTTGGTTTTACTAGTGTTATACTGTTTGTCTTCAGAGACGAGAGAGACTGGTTTCTAACTCCTCAGCTATATATAGCTTAGCACGAGCTCATTGCCTTCTCTACCAACAACATTGCAAAACAGACCATCACCTGAAAAAATTTAGATAGGTGTTTATTCTTTCCATTCTGTAAAATAATTTTGAAAACTGTCATGATTTTCCCCCTTTCGGCCTTCTAACGGGTACTTCGTTCTTCTGGCATTTACTACGTCCTTTGTTTAACTATTAGGCAGGAAAAGTGTGTGCGTACTTTAGCACTTGGACAATCCAGCATTTTCGGCTATTGTAAACTTCTGTAGATCTTTTATTACTGTTTCACATTATGTGGAATGAATGCGTCTCTTTATCCCAAGTTCTTTCCTGTCTGCCTGGTTCCTGGTCTTCGTTCCAGCATGAAATCCTGAGTGCCAACAATAACTGGCATCTTGGCTTGTCCCTTCCTGTGGGAGAAGGTAGGGTGCTGCAGCCTGCAGATTTTTTGCTCATGCTGAGTGGGGACACTTTTGTGGTTTAGGTGACTGCAGGTAAACAGAGAAATCTTTCTGAGCGGGATAAGACGAACTATTCTCTTTGGTTGTACAAGCTGCCCTGAAAGTTTGGGACCATACGTGCTGCAAAGTAAAAAATATTCACTATCTGGCTCTTTATAGAAAAGGTCTGCTGACCCCTGAAATATGGCTCGGCCACCAGTGGGTGTGCGTATGGTGGTGGGGATGGGCGTTGATGAGATATTAAGCTGAGTCTATCAGGAGGTGCAGTTAGAAGAGATGGGACTTGCTGCTAGTAAGAGGTAAGAGGCAGATAACATGGTGCCTAGTCAAGCTAGCAAGAGGGGTGAGCTGCGTCTTGAAGTATTTGAGGACTCTGTCTTATAGGTACATCAGAGACTGCTGGTGGGACAGCACGTGGCTCTGCTCGGGGGACACGGTGCTCAGGGAGGGTGCGAGGAACAGGCATGCTGTTATGGACATTCTGAGACATGGTTAGAACTGTAAAAATGACTGTGTTATAATGAGTTTGGTTCAACCAGTCTTGTTTCTTAATCCCATTAAGGACACTTCAATCCCTTCTGGAGTGCTGGCAAAAAGTCTAGAATTTAACACTGAATTACTGACTATAAAAAATGTCGAGACACCACTGTTTTTAACTATTGTCTCAGTGTTCAACTCTGACTCGTCTGGACATCCGACCAATCCGAGGCGGAGAGTTCAGGATACATTTGTAAAAAATAAAGAAGCTAAATTCAACGCAAAGATGAAAAAGTTCCTTTTTTTTTTTTCAGAGGGATGGGACCTCTCCAGAGGAAATGACCTTAAACTAATGAACTACGTCATGCTTTGGAAGGTGAATGCCATGTTTCTGTGGGACCTTACTTGTCATCGGATCCCCCGAGAGTCTGGAAGGACATGTCTGGATTGTCAGCAGGAGCTAAAGAGACAGTGTATTTTTTAGGGACAAATTGAGACAAGACCATTATGAAGTCTTTATAGACCAGCCGAGAATGTACATGAGAAGAAAGAGTCAGGGGATGTGGAGAGATTTTCAGGTCTTTTTCCCATCCCCCAAATCCCAACACAACCTCATTAGACTTGGGGGAGGACAGAGAGGCCGAGGGCAGCTGTCTGAGCTGCAAAACTTTACAGCTGCTGGAAGAGCACAGGAACACCCCACCCTTTCTCGTTCCCACCCTTCCTCCCCCGACCCCCCACCCCTCATTAAGCTTTGAGTTTAGCAAGATAAGCTACTCTGAGAGAAACAAACTGTGTCATTACTGAACTTCTTGTCTTTCCCATGGAACATTCCCCAGCTAAATGACTTAAAGAGACTGAGGAAACAAGCCTAGCCTGGAAGTTAAGTGGGTATGTGCCCGGGGCGTAACAACAATTGCATAATTCGCCTTCTCAAAACAAAGCAAATCTTCACAGGCGCAGACAGGCAGATACGTTAAAGATAAAAAAAAAAAAAAAGGATAGAAAGACAGACAGACAAAGACAGAAAGAGGAAAGAGGAAAAAAGAAAGGAAGGAGAAAGGAAAGAAGGAGAGAAAGGAAGGTCTCACGCGTTGGTTCCTAATTCTCTGGGCTATTTTCTGTACCTTCCAGTATGTTGGGAGATCAAAAGAAAAGTGCTGGAAAGACCATCTCACGGTCTACAGGGAAAGCCAAGTCACACTATACAAAGAAGTGACAAACACTCATGGTTGTAAGTGACGTGTGAGCCGGTGGAAGCCGTCCATGCGGAAATGTGATTGGCCAACTTGGCTGCCAAGACTCGCTGTATCCTCTAGTTCAGAGTGAGTCAACCTGGCTAACTGGGGGTTATTTTAATCCTTGTACCCTCCCTTCCCCACTTCCAAATCTTCCCATCCTTAACAGTGCCAGAGAAACGACGGGGATCATCAGCCACCAAGAGACAGAAGGGTGTCCTAACATTCCTGGAATTGCTAGCAGTGACAGTCTGACACCTGAAAAGGGAGGGCAACCTCCATAGATATTATTTCTAAGGTTGATGGAAAATCCTGATGAGCCCAAAGTCTAAGATATGCTCTACGTGTCCGCCTTGGTCCCTGTTTCGTGTCCCAGTTCCCCATCTCCTGTCCTTGTTTGTCTATCCCTGCCATATTCCTTCCTGTCACCAAGTTCGTATTTATAGAAGCTTCATTTGAAATTACTTGCCTGGTTTCTGGAGCCAAAAAGGAAGATGCGACGACAAAGCTCACAGAGAGACTGGTAATAGTACAAGTAAGAAGAGCTTCCATTTTCCCAACTTGTGCGATTATAGCCAATAATGTACTTCTCCTTTCTCCTAAATCTTCGTTATACTTCCTAGTCGTACGACTGCGGTGGCACATGCTCGTTTCACGGACAAGGGAAGACGATCTGTGCGCTGCAAGCAAGCCAAGCACAGGGGACTGGGCACTACAGAGAGAAGATTGCCCTCACTGCATCAGGTGGAAGGATGGCTCATCTTAGAGGTCACGGAATGAGTCATTAGGAACGTGAGTGTGCTCCGGGTAAAGAGAAAAAGAAGCCCTGTCCTGGTTTCTGTCATCAAGCTCTAATTTCTTTGCAAAGTATCTTTTCCCAATGGTCCATAGAGAATCGGGATTTCTGGAGCAGACTGGATAGAAAAAGCCCGGCCAAGCCCATCTCTCCTTCCGATTACAATTAGAAACTCAGGGGCGCCTGGGTGGCACAGCGGTTAGGCATCTGCCTTCGGCTCAGGGCATGATCCCGGCGTGATGGGATCGAGCCCCACATCAGGCTCCTCCGCTATGAGCCTGCTTCTTCCTTTCCCACCCCCCCCTGCTTGTGTTCCCTCTCTCACTGGCTGTCTCTATCTCTGTCGAATAAATAAAATCTTAAAAAAAAAAAATTAGAAACGCAAATCAAAATGCAAAAGGCAACCACCCCTGGACAAAAGGCCATAGTAGGAGGATTGGGGAGGAGAGCCAAAACTAAAGAACAATCGGGAAGGCAGCATAGTCGTGGAGGACCTATGGCAGTAGGACACCATCACTAAACTGCTGGAAGGGAGGAACTCTCACGTCAATTCTATTCACGACAAAAATGTCCCTTAGGAATGAATGCAAAATAAAGTCACTCTCAGATAAGACAATAACAAGATCACAATCCTAGGTCTGACCCCAGTGAAATGAAAGCCTAGACTTACATAAAAACCTATATAGGCATATTCATAGCTTGTATTATTCATCATTGTCCCAAATTGGAAACAAACCAAAATGATCCTCAACTGGGGCCTGGATACGCCAAGAACGGGGCGTCCATAGGATGGAATGTCACTCAGCGAGAAAAGGGAACACATTACTGATACGTGCAACAACATGGTGGGTCTCAGATGCGTTATGAAAGAAGCCAGACTCAGATAATATATATCTGATTCCACTGACATGGCATCTAGAAAAGGCAAAGCTATGGAGACGGAGTGATTGCTGGGCCTTAAGGGCAGGGCAAGGATTTGACTACAAAGAGATGTCTACAGGGAAGGTTTTTTTGCAACTGTTCTGTATCTTGAATGGAGTGGTATTTACATGCCTGGATGCATTTACGAACACTTGTAAAACTGCCACTAAAAGAGTAAACTTTACTGTCAACTTTATATGTTAAAAAAAACACATGAAAAATCGAGAACTTGAAATCTTGATACATTTTTCCTAAGGAAACCTCTGGACAATTCAGTTATCGAACTGCCTGTACTTACATATTTGTAAGCAGAAAACCGTACCTCCAATATAACGGCCAACAGTCCAGCTTTAATTGAAACCTTTGTCATAAAAGATTACTTGAGAATAAAATCTACTCGGTCCTCACACGTTTTGGGGGAAGTCCAGAAGCCTTCAGGATAGAATAGTACCACCCCTGTCATCAATGAATGAATTTTGACATAAAGATTTAAGTTCTTGCCAGTTATAGAAGCCTTTCCAATTCTATATTACAAACATGGTTTTATGGTCACAATATTTATTTCTGACCTGGTGTTTAAAGTAACTAGATACCACCTTAATTGTTGTAACACACACACACATACAATGATGTCACTAAACTACTATTACTTAAGGGGAAAAACCAGATCATGAAATTAAACCTGGGGTCGATCTTGCTCCCTCGAATAGTCCCCTGCCATGTGTTTCTAATGCCATACTGATTTATGCTCCGTGGAGACAGGCAGAGGCAAGATGTCTGCCCACTAGAGATGACGTTTGAACGTACCCTGTCAAACAGTGCGAAGAGTTGTCTCAGGACATCTGAAACAGGCAGCTTCAAATACTCTGCAAATTCTTCAATTCCGATCCTTCCTCCTTTTGAAGAACTCGCAATTATTGCGTATTCATCCAGCTGCTTACGAATACCATCCCAGTCTAACCTAAACAAAGAATCACAAATATGTATCGTCAGCTCTTAACGGTCCACATGGATGTTTTATGAGGGAACAATATTTTAAGTGTTACATCTGAAAATGAGAATAAAATGGTATTTTAGAGTACTTATGGAACGTGTACACAGGCTTCTGACTTTTTTTGAAGGATATTAGTAAGATTATAATTTTCCCAAATGCCTGAGGAAAAGAAAAGTAACTGAGAAGAGGAGCAATGTGATAGAATAAGAAATAACTCGCAAAAAAAAAAATAAATCATATCGTTAATCTAAATATTACTTAGTAAGTCAACAGTACTTATTGAGTTGTTAAAAAAATATGCAATTTTTGGGGCGCCTGGGTGGCACAGCGGTTAAGCATCTGCCTTCGGCTCAGGGCGTGATCCCGGCGTTATGGGATCGAGCCCCACATCAGGCTTCTCTGCTGTGAGCCTGCTTCTTCCTCTCCCACTCCCCCTGCTTGTGTTCCCTCTCTCGCTGGCTGTCTCTATCTCTGTCAAATAAATAAATAAAATCTTTTTAAAAAAATATGCAATTTTTGGTTTCAACAGTTTCCAGGCTGATGATGAACTCACATTGCACAAAATGTTGTGATAGGGAGATTCATTAGACAATACACACTTCCTCCAATATTAGTTATAAAACATTAAAACACCAAAACACCAGAAAATGTACCGTAGCCCACATCACATCCTGCCTTTGTCTTGTCGAATTTAACAGGTGACCTAACACACAGTTTCTTCTGTATCCAATTTCAGTAACTATCTAAACTTTTCAAATTTATATGAATATTGTGAATAGAATATCAAAACATGTTTGTTACTTAGAAGATATGAACCATATTTGCTCTATCAGTTATCAAAATATTATCTTCAAATATTGACTTCTAATACAATAACGAGTTCTGTAGCTCTCTCCTTGGGAGGAGGCCAAAGCCAACTGAATCAATATATTCTGCAAATCCCCAATGGGGCTCAAAACAGAATGAACGGTAATAGGAAGGGAATCGGGGGTGATACTTTTCCTAGCAGATGGTTCGAAGGGGTTGTTCATAAAAGCACAAAGGGGTGTTTTTGCCTTAAGAAAAGTATGTACCCTGAAGAAAAAGGAGATCTAGGGTAAGTATTTAAAACTCAGTGATGGTCAGGGGCGCCTGGGTGGCTCAGTCATTAAGCGTCTGCCTTCAGCTCAGGGCGTGATCCCGGAGTCCTGTGATCGAGCCCCACATTGGGCTCCCTGCTCTGCTGGGAGCCTGCTTCTTCCTCTCCCGCCCCGCCCCCCCCGGCTCGTGTTCCCCTCTCTCGCTGGCTGTCTCTCTGTCAAATAAATAAATAAAATCTTTTTAAAAAAAATTCAGTGATGGTCAGAATTGATTCTCTACAAGTCAATTCAGATTTCACACGAGAAGGTCTGACCACCACAAGGCAGTACCATCTAATTACGTCATTCTTTTTGCAAGAGGGCAGCCGGACGGACAGACTGCCCTGAGACACTTCTGAGAGAGGCAGATCTGTGCTGCTCCACACTGACTATCTCTCAGCCTCCTCCTGTGACCAATACACATGCTTCTGAGTTGACCGTTCTCGAAAAAACACTAGATGAACTAAATGGGAGATGAATTTACAGCCCCATCTTCCTTAATAAACACCGTGTGGGTTCTAGAGCTGGGCATTAATGAAACCAGAGAAAAGAAACTTATAAGATGTCAGATCTCTGGGGGGTGCCTTTATGAAAGTGTAGCAATTTAACAATATACTTACTTCAATTTCCGGCTAATTTTGGTAAATTCCACTAACCCAGCTTCCATAGGTAATGTCAGCTGTCCTGCTGAAATCATTAATCTGCAGTCTTCATAGGTATGATCTGTTACTGGAATTCCCAAAGCTCTGAAAGGCATTGAAATGCAAACAAATTCAATTTTTTTCCCCAAAAAAGGTAATGATTTTTTCATCAGGCCTGAACTGGTCAAAAAACAATAGTAAATGGGAAAGTATTTACTACTTTTTCAAACAGTAGCTTTGGCTTATTATTGCCAAAGAGACATACTTCTCTCCTGCACAGACTTCCTGTGGCCAAGTTAATCCCCTGTCTGCATGCTTTGGTCAGCTGGTCGTTTTGCTCAGGGTTTTAACTGTGACCATGCTACTAGCTGACTTCGGTCTCCGGGAAAGCAGTAAGACCCAGGTTTTGTTCTAGGGGAGTCTCTTACCAGCTGTGGACCTTTTGGCTCTTAACCTAAGCCTCCCTTTTGTCATCTGTACATAGGAACAATTACTTACTCCACAGTGTTCTTTATTGTAAAGACAAACTAAAAAGGACTGTGGAACTGCCATTTAAACAGATAAATGGCCTCTGTTTATAGTGTAAGGGGACAATCTATCCAAATTGCTAGCCACCTGAGTTTTTCATCTCTCAAAACTGGAGATCACTTCTTGCTCCGTAACAGTCATCTGAAAATACTAAAGAGAACTGAGAATAAGCTCATTATTTCTTTTACACTTAAAACATACTCCAGCCTCAGAGGAGCGCATGACCCCTACTCCCTCCTGCTCAGAGGTCTAATAACGAACTAGATTTGAAAAAAATAGATATGAATAACAACTTGAAAAAACACTGAGTACTAAGGAAAAAAAAATCCTGTGCGGTACATAAAATAATTTCCTGAAGGTTCCTCTTCACAAAACTTTTATTCACAGACATTCAGTGAGAATCATAAAGTTCTGTCTTCAACTGTATTTGATTTGGTCGACTCACTGCTAAGAATGTCACATTTTCAACAGATGCGATAAGAATCAAGTATGTTTTCTATTTACAACTGGGCTGTTTTTGATTACTACATATTTTGGTGTAAGGATATTTTTATTTGGGAAAATAAAAATTTTAAATGTTTCAGGAATTTATCATTTATAACCCTGGACAGTAGAGATGCCCGGTAAGAGCTGGGGCTTGGGTAGCAAGAAACGTGGATTTGAGTCCCAGCCCAGACCCTCACTACCTGCTATGATCTTGGGCAAACGGTATCTCTCTCTGAATTTCACTTCCCTTGTTTGGCTCCAAGAACTGCTGTGCAGAGTATGTTAGATAACCCGAGTAAATGGCCCGGCACGGTACTGGGTAAATATTCATTACGAGTCGCAGTACCACCGCTAGCTTGCACCTTTCCCATTTTCAAATGCCTCTGTCGACCACTTTCCTCCATGAGACTCATGACAACCAAAACCAGGAGAAAGGCAAGGCAAAGACTTTAACTCCAACCTTACATACTAGGAAAGGGGCTACAGAAGGGTTGTCCGTGGTTGTACGGCTAATTGAGGTCTTTCTTACTCTTTATCCAAGGCCCTTATACCTCCATGCCTCCAAATTCGGAAAAAGGCTGCCTAATCAAACCTTGCTCTGTTTTTAGGCACCTTTTGGGAAGTCAACCTATCTGGTATAAATTCTCTCAGTTTCTAAAATTGATCTTAGTTCCTAACTTTTGGACATAAGCTGGTATGAAAACAGGAGAAAGGGAAGAAAACAACCTCAAAGCAAATTTTGTAGCCAGCCTAGAAACTGGGAAAATCAAGTACATGTAGGTACACATAGTAAAAAAATTTTTTGAACATCTATGCTGTTGTGAAAATAAAGTTATTCTGCTGTAGAATATGAATCCATGTATATATAATCTTGCTTATAATACCAAATTCAGCTATGAAGCTAGATTTAGATTTCTCATTTGAATTTGTACTAGGAATACAGATTGCTGGCCTGTCAGCGCCAAGCCTACTACTGGAATGACAGAGGGGGGTGCTGCCTGGCGTGGGGTGCACATTGGGAAGGCTCCAGGGCTGCCTGGGTGGTAGGACAGTATTACACACATTCATTCATTACAGGATGAGAGATGATTTATCTAAGCAGGGTCATGGCCAGTTAAAACTCCTTTAAGACAGGAAAATATTTGCCTTATGTTTATAATCTACAAATCCTAAATTTCTAGCCATCCCTTAGTGAGGGTGACTTTCCCCCCTTTTCTGTGTATCTATTACCTTCCCTTGCAAACTTTCTCCTTTGTGTGGCTATAAGCATTAATGCCTTTGAAACACCCGGCCTTGGCAGGTCTGTGGAGGCTGGGCCACAGAAGGCGAGCCACGAATGTGTGACAGCGACAGGCCAGCTGAGCAGAAGCCACCCCGTGGAAGTCACTGGCTGGTCTCTTCTGGTTTTTGAAGCCTCCTTACTCCCCTTCCGACAAAGACTCATTTCCATTAGTTTGGGGCTGCATCTGGGGAAAATATTTATAGATTGTCTTACTGACCACATTCCCAGACACGTCACTTTCCTTACCAAAATGAGTTAGGGAATGAGGCCCTCAGGATGAAACAAAACAAAACAAAACACAACACCCAAATCCTAAAACTATGTGAAATGCCATTTGACCAATCATTTAAAAACTATTTACTAACTGCGATCA
Organism: Ursus americanus; assembly: GCF_024610735.1. Classification (NCBI taxonomy): domain Eukaryota; kingdom Metazoa; phylum Chordata; class Mammalia; order Carnivora; family Ursidae; genus Ursus; species Ursus americanus. The sequence continues at coordinate 12,951,896 of NC_142147.1, read as the reverse complement.
CACAGAGACACTTACTCTGCCATTAAATTCCGGACTCTACCAGCAAAAAGGACGGGATCGCTTTTTTCTTCCTCATTTGGTACCTGAACAGGCATAAACTGAAAGACAAACATAATTTTTTATCACAGCTGTTAGGCCTAAGACGTCTGCTAAGGGCTACAAATATTAACTCATAAGCCCTCTAGCATTATATGAAACCCCCCACCGCCCTTCCAGCACACAGGTTACATGCTGTAGTGGAAAGAACACTATGCTTGGACTCAGCGGATCGGCAGCCACGCCTGGGTCTTTCTGCGTGTTCACGAGGATGTCCCTGAAGTTTTCGTCACTGTCGCCTGGACTCTGACAAGAGGGCGATGATCACCCACTTCCCTGATGGCGAAGAGGATGAACTGAGCTGGGGCCTGGAATTCTGGAAGCTGGAAAGCTGTAGGTATAAAGATCTCCTCCTCCACGCTGCATTTCCTCCCGCGTGTGGACATGCGAGTATGGGTAGCAGCGTATCTCTCACAGTTTATCTTCTCTACCCACTCCTGTGTGGGCGTGTTGTATCATTTGTGCAAATGTCACCTTTTGTCATTTCTTCTACTTTCTTTTAACCCTTAGTGTTGGCTGTCTAGCTTTTGCCAAACCCTGTGCTTTGCTTTACCATTCTAAGTTTTACTCTTTTTTTTTTCTCTCCTTGATACTCAGTGTTGCCTCACTGGGGCCGTCCTTGTTTCATTTACAGCTTTCGAACATTAATGAGATTTTGGTGCTATATTTAAGTCATTACATCGTTTTTGAACACCTACTATAGTCCGGGCAAGATTAACGGGACTCTATTCCCGCTCCAAAAAAGACCCGTATTTTAATAGGATAGACCAACACAGCATGTGCTAAGTATCATTACCCTCAATGACAGGGCTTAAAAGCGTCATTAAGTCAGCTTAGCGTTATTCAGGTCACATGACCAGGACTCTGCCCAAGTTCTGTCAGATTCTAAAACCCTTGTTTTCCCCACTAAACCATCCTTCCTGGAGTATGAGAGTGAGGGATAAGAAATGATTAATTTGGCCAGGGGGCAGGGAAAAGCAGCCAAAGAGGCTTTACAGAAGAGCTAAGACTTGATTTTGGCTTTTTGAGGATAAACACGATCTCGCCAATAGCTACTGTTCATTGAGTTCTAATTACGAACAAGCAGCATGCATTATTATCTTACATGCATTATTTCATTTCACCAATCCTCCCGATTTTCGTCATTAGGATTGGGGTTCACAAAGATTAAATGACTTGCTCAAGTTTTCACGGCCCACTTACATTCAACAAATACTGAGTAGGCACCTACTGTATGCCAGGCCCTGCGCTAAGCCCCAAAGACATGACAAGGAAGCCCCTGCCGTCAAGGGGGCTTCCATTTAGTGGGGTAAAAATTATGACAGAGGAGTCAAGTCCACCAATAAAAGCTACCATCCATTAGGCGCCTACTGTGCGTTGGGTACCCTATAAGATTAACTCTCAACAATTCCTGGAGGCCAGCTCCACCATTTCCACTTGATGGGTGGCGAAAGGAGCTTGAAGAGGCTAAACAATACAGGCAAGGCCACGCGCAGGGGCAGGACCGCGATTTGAAAGAAAAAGAACGATCTGTACAAATAACACCACTTCTGGACTCATGCGGACCTGTTGTCAAATCTCGTTAATCACGTTAAGACGCCTTTGGGTGGGCAAGGGCGATTTGGAGATGAAGTTTGAGCGAGGGAGTTTGGTGACCGAGTCCAAGCTTTTGAGCAGAAGCCTCGGTGGTAGGAAATGGCTAAGCCAAAGAGGAAAAGGCTAATAGCGGGGAGAAGCCCACGAGGCTACCACAATCACGTTGTGGGAGAAAGTAAGACACGGACAGAGGGAGTGAGGGTGAAGGGGACAGCATGGATGCAAGTGGCATTGTAGGATAACACGGATACGAATCACGGGAGGGTGTGTTGTGTGATATGCACCGTCATTAACCTTCTCCCCCAGGGAGCAGGGGCACGCTGTAGAAAGAGCACTCAGCCTGGCTACGGCCTTGGCTCTGCTGTGCAATCCTGGAAAAGCCATTCAGCCCTGATGGGACTCACTCCCCTCTCTTGTCCAACGAAAAAGTTCGACTCGATGATCTTGAAGGCCCGCTCCAACTGGAATTCTGCATCTAGCTTTCCACGTGGTCTCTAGTTATTCTTTAAGATGGAAAAATAAACTAAGCCACCAGAGGTCCCCACATCACTTATCTATCCAGAGCAACAACGGATCTTTTTAAGTAAGTATTTCTCAAAACTCCCTCCATCCTGTTCTAGACTTTCATCTCTTATATTTGCTTTGTATGAAATCCAAGGAAGAAAATGCATGTTAAAATCAATGTTCATAATTCTAACAAAATAAATGATAAAGTTTTAAATTGGCATATAATTCTTCATTTTTTAAAAAAGGCCACATGATCGTCCGTAACACGCTTAATTTGTAGGTTATAAAAGCACATCCAGAAAACCCTGAAAAATAAATTGCTGCTACACTGTTAACCAAACATAATACAACGAACCGTGGCTTTAATTCCTTTTAGTGCAGGTAATATTTTCCATAAAACGATTTTTAATAACTCTCATATTGGCATGGCATTTTATTCTCGAAGAAGAAAATCCCACTGAGAGTACAAAATAATTAAAAACCTGGATTTGACCCTCACGGGCCTTCGAGGCCCCCCCGCATGCCTCCTGAGAGGCAATACAATGGAAATTCTCATAAAAAGTCACTTCTCCTTGGAACAGACCTTGCCCTCTTTATCACATTTCTATATCGTATGCGGTCAGTCAAGGCTCACAGCAAAAACATATCTTCTATTTGGAAAGGAGGATCGGCCGAAGACAGGGAAACATGACTGCCATTGTCTACTACTGTCCCCTAACATACAGCTCGATACCTTAGTGACTTCAGGACCCCCAATTTTCCTTTCCACCTTCCTCTTCTCTCATTATCCCGAGTATCCACACGGATGGCTCATCTGACATGTTGATCTCACAGCCTCTTCACCTGGCCACAGGTATTCTCAGCTGTGCCTTGGCCACAGTGACAATAACAATGACAATGACACTCATCCCCTCGGATGAGCTCTTGTTTACTTCTCTAACCTGGTCTGTCACAGCTGTGAGAACCTTCTGGTCACTCTCAGGACCATGCCCGTCTCTCTTCCTCCACTCCGTCCTGGCAACAGCTGGCGGCCTGTCTCCACTGGACTTCAGGAGTCAGACACACCCATGTGGACCTTCCGTCACCCAGAACCTCCCCCTTCTGCCATATCCATAGCGCCAACCGCAGACCCGTGATCACCTCTCCTGCTCCTGCCTGCCCATCCCTGTGAGAGACCACTGAGGATGCTCAAAGGAAGGTCCGCAGTCTCGTGGGTTGAGTCTACTACAAATTCGTGTCAAGTTCCACAGGGTCCTCACGGCTGCTTGAAAATTGTGTGATTTTCCCAAGGTGACCATACTGCCTCCAGGTACAAAATAGTTCTGTTTGTTTCGCTGAAGGTCTTCCTTTTTCCTTTCAGTCATGCACGTGTGCCCCAAACAGGGTCTTAATCTCGAGTCTGTTTCCTTAATGTCTCTGCGACAGGTGAGGATCAAGTTACTTAACCTGAACCTCACCTCTGCTTGGGGAATGCCTGTTGGACCTGCGGCCGCCATATTTTAATGCTTCAGACACAGTCCGTGCTTCTCATGTTGCCAATCTCCTTTGCCCTCAATGGCACTTCACATTCAACTTTAGAAAGAAGACAGTGGAGGAGTTCGGGACATGCTGCCCCGTCATGTGCCCCTTTGGTTCATTGATTATGCTGAGCTAAAGGCACTTGCCTAATGGCAAATGCAGGGAGAGGCTTCCTCCGAACTTCCCTTATCTGCCTAAGGTCAGCCCCTCTAAAAGGAACTCCCTTGTCGTAAATTCCCTCCTGGGGAGTTTCATCAAACAGGGCAGATGGACTCTTACCACAGGAGATGCGACCGAAGTCGACATCACACCCAGACAAACTTTACCACACGCTATCATAGCTCCCGCTCTAGTCTTCCCAGGGTCCATTTGTCCTTCCTAAAGACCACTGGCCCTCTGCTGAGGGGCCTACACCCTCCCTCCCCTTCTTCACCACTTTTTGGGGATTTTACCTTTTATTCCCTGTGATGACCTTGTGCACATATTAAAAATTAATAAATCTGTATACTTTTTCTCCTATGAGTCCGGCCGTGGTGAGATTATTTCACAGACCCAGCTGTGGGACCCAGGTGGGTAGAGGGAAGGCTCTCCTTGCCCACAAAAGCCCACGTGAATGTCTCCAATTCTTTTCCACTGCTCCTGAGACTGGCTACCAGCGCCTCTGCCCTCCTCACTTAAGTGTGCTCTGGTCCTCCGCCTGCTGGCTCGGCACCGTCCTGCCCCATAAAAGGGGGCGGCTAATGGACGTGTTTCCCATAGGAACACCCCCTGTGCCCTTCTGGCCCCAGACTGCCCCACCATCTCTTGGGCCATAGGCTATGCACAAGATAAAGTCAGAATCCTTCAGCCTGTTTTGAAGGCGATCCGATGATCTCCAGAGCCAATCCTTCACATGAGTACTCGGGACCAGTACAACTGCTTTATTCGTTGTTTCCTGACCCATTGAGCACATTCCTTTCTACTAAATAAATGCTTATAAAAAAGGAGAAAGACTGATGAGGGACAATACTACCAACAGCCTTTTCTTTTTCCAAGTAACAGAAAAGGATTTTGACGAGTCAGTCTCAACAGATGTGCAGTTCTGGCTGTTTCCATGATTCTTCCGTGAAGGCTTCAAAAAGAGCAAATACGAATGAAGGAAGGTATTTGTGAACTAACATTTGCTGCTCTCTTCCCAAAAGAACGGAGCAATTTAGATGGTAAGGGAAATACAGGTACATGCTTATTCAACACCTATTGCGTGCTAGCATTTCAGTCACCTTATTAAATGCTAACCACCCTATAAAAGAGGTGTTATCACCCCCATTTTCCCAGTGAGAACACAGGCTAGGGGAGGCTTACGTCATTTACTCAAGCACATACAGGTCGGTAGTAGCAGAATTGGAACAAAACCCCAGCTAATACTCTTTTATAACACTTCATTTATCGGGGCGCCTGGGTGGCTCAGTCGGTTAAGCTCCCGACTCTTGATTTCGGCTCAGGTCATTCATGATCTTGGGGTCGTGAGATCGAGCCCCGCCTCCAGCTCCATGCTCAGTGTGGAGTCTGCTTGGGATTCTCTCTCTCCCTTTGCTCCTCTTCCCCCACCCCGATCATGCACTCTCTCTCTCTAAAAGAATAAAAATAAAAAAAAAAATAGAACACTCCATTTCTCTACTACTACTTAGAAATTTCAGAATTATACCAAGTTTCAGAAGAAATTAGTTTTGTGAGAACAAGTATATTTATGGTGTGTGTGTGTGTGTGTGTGCGTGCATTCATGAGACAGAGGCTTTCTAAAAGGCCCATTCATTTCAGATTCAAAACTATAAGTCATTTGAGTGTGTTTGGATATTTACGTAAACTAAATAAATATATTTGAACACTTCCTGAGTAATGAACTCTTTAGAGATTTAAAAAGTTGTTATCTATCTACAGGTATTGATCATAAAACTCATTATTACAATCCTTTCCTAAATTAGGATTTTTTTTAATGAAAACAATCCCTTTCTACTACTTCTAGCAATGGATTGCCCACTGTAAAGTATTGTAGGTCTAACGCTCTCCACTAGAAGCTCCTTTAAAGGTCTGCAAAGGAATTTTACTGAAACAAAATACGTCTGTATGCCTACAGACAAATATTTTTATGTGTCTGTATTATAATGGGTGGCTTTGAGTATAAATGGAGAAAAAGCCTATGAAGGAGGAAACAGACTGATGGTCACTGTGAATGTCCTGTTTCCATTCATAAACCAGTTGCTGCCCGCATAATGCCTGATAGTCTAGCTTTGTGTGGATTCTCTCTCTGAGATACAGCTAGCAGGCTCTTGGACTTATGTCACCTTTTGGGATGTTTCCTACTAGCGATCTTCCTCCTTATGGCCCTAAACCATCTGCTTATAAAGGCATACTTGTGAGTAGCTGGCCAATAAAAGTAACCACTAAAAAGACACTTTAAACACACCCAGTAGGCCACGATGATCCAGAGAATAACTTTCAGTAGAACCCTCTCTGGACACACATGGCCTCATTGTTCACGGATGCTGGAAGACCAATTACAGAGGGCACGCGGGTTGGAATGGATTATATTTTTAAGATTCAAGAGTCAAGAAAATAATGGCCTTCTCAAAAATAAGTATCTGTCAAGGAAGCAGAGAGGGAGTGGGGAGAGGAGACAAGAAAACACCCCTCAATATTACACTCCCTAGATTTTAGCTTTCTAATGATTCTGATAACTACAAAGTTGGAAAATCATCATCAGGAAGGGATAACTTGTAAAAGATGAACGGATAAGGCCATCTACATCCCGGGATGTCCTGTGACTCACCAGGGGAGAGTGTCTAAAAGGACACCAAATGATCCACTCAAAGTTCATTTTAAAAACCACAAAACTAAGACTATAGTCTTGAACGATACATCTTCAATTAGGCTTACCTAATTAATATACACAAAGTTCTAAAAATATATGTGGAAAAATAATAACTAGGATTTCCATCAGTTTTTTGTTTTTTGGGTTTTTTTTTTAAGTAGACTCCACACCCAGTGTGGAGCCCAACGTGGGGCTTGAACTCATGACCCCGAGATCAAGACCTGAGCTGAGATGAAGAGTCAGATGCTTAACCAAATGAGTCACCCAGGTGCCCCGGATTTATAACAGTTTTAAAGAACATGGAGGTGGTGGTGGGCGGGGGAGGGTGCTGCTGAGTAGCTAAGTCACCTGACGTTGGCACAGCTAAGCGCACTGAGCCTTCCAGGTAAGCCACGCGTGTAGCCACTTAAGCCGGGCCTCCGTGGACGTAGCACAAAAGCCTGGACACAGTGTCCAGCTCTTGAAAGTCTTGAGTTGGGGTGTGGACACACCCAGCACCTGACAGGCTGTGGGATACATTTTCCAGTTGCACCCAACCTGGGGGAATTAACTATTCAGAAGTCATAAAGTAGTGAGGAGTGCCCTGAGTGAAAGGTAGCACCATCAATCTAAAATAAATATAATGAAACTCAGAATACGAAACTTGAAGGCCACACATCCCCACCCTCTTGCCGTGTGCCACAATTCTAATACCTTGAATCTCCCCGATTCTGCTATTTTAAGCAGGTTGGCAGCCATTTTGTTTGTGAAGTTATCAAGGGATATGTTCTTTGCCAGGAAAGATTATGCAGACAGGTCTAAGAACTGGCTGGAGAAGGCAAGTATTGTGATCGGAAAGGAAAGAAGGAAGGAAGAAAGAAAGAGAGAGAAAAGGAAAGAAAGAAAGAAAGAAAGAAAGAAAGAAAGAAAGAAAGAAAGAAAGAAAGAAAGAAAGGAGGAAAGGAGAGGAGAGGAGAGGAGAGGAGAGGAGAGGACAAGACTGGCCATGATACAGAAAGGAAATGTGGTAATAATGTTCAGGGCCAAAAAGAGGACTTCGCCTACCTCTGTTGTAACAGTTTGACCACTGACACATGTAGACAAAAGAAGTAGAGTTCTACGCGCATTTCCGCATCTGTCGCTAGATCTTGTTTTTGCTGGGGAAGGGTACATGGGAAGGGGCAGCATAGATACTGCATACACAGTATCTTCCAAATCTGCACAGAAGACAGCGTGGCTCTTAAGTATGAGTTTTCTGTTCTTTTTTCTTTTTTCTTTTTTTTTCTTTTTTTTAGAGAAAGAACACAGGGCTAGTTGATCTGAACATCTATTAAAGAAGGAAGAGCCTGCTTGGAGTACTTAGAAATAATACAATATTGCTTCCTGATAGGGTTCCCCAAAACGTATCCTATGGAACACCTGAGAAAAAGGGGTACTGTGGTTAAACCATCTCCAAGGCACTCACAGGTCTTGAGGAAAGGAATCTGATTCATTTTGTTTATCCTGGTACTTCTTAAACTAATTATTAGGGCACAGACCATTGTTTTTCTCTAGGAACATCTATATATATATTCCAAGAACGAGTATTTTTTGGCACACTGAGAGATACCGAGCTGGTCTTAAATGTGGGATCTTTTCCTGGCAAGTAGGCAACCTGCAAGTCTCAAGAAAAACTTCAACCGAAGTAAAACTCATTTTGAAATATAATTTGCCCTCCTGTGCCACTTGGTACTGCTGACACCCTCTACGTGGCTAAATGACTAAGCTCTTCGACAAAGTAAAAGACAGTATTCTCGTGACTTCGATTTCCATGTCCTGTCACTTGGAGAATGGGCCCGCACTCAGAACTCCGAATTACATATGCAAACTTCAAGTTCTCATTACACGATTTCTGGATGCCACTGGAAAACGGAATCAAGAGCCTGCCTCACTATTCTGACCTTCTCTCTTCAGAGGTTACCTGACAGTATCACTAAAACCAACTTGATTCTGCATTTAGGGGTCCATTCCACGTCACTCCTAGAACCTAAGAACAGTTCTGGAACCAACCTTCGGAGTCTTAAAAATCTGGTCAGAGTTTTCAGAATGATGGAATTACTCCCCAACTCCCTGCCTGTTGCTGCAACTCAAGCCGAAAGACTGTCCTGATGATATGAGTGGCCTTCCAGATAGGATTTCCTCAGGCCTTCCGTGTGCAGAATGACTCCAAAAGTGGGGGCTTCTGATGGCCGTGCCTCTCCACTCGGACAGAACAAAGTCTTCCAGGAGCTCTAGGGCTCCGTCAGCGACTGCGGCTCCTTTTGTGAGAATGTGAAGCCGACCATACCACTGGGTGAGGTCAGCATTGAAAGGAACAAGATAGAAAGCAGTTATGCAAATCTAGGCAGCCAGGGGTGGCCACAGGCGGAAGTTCCCAGAAGTGAGCCGTACTTCCTGGTATGATTCTAAGGGCTGGATCTGAGAGCCAGGTGGACAATTTGTGAAAGAGCAGGGCTTCTTTTAAAGAGGGTGGGCTTAACTTCCTACCTTTGTACAGCTGGGCTCTCTAGACTAGAAGTTCGAAATGAAAGGGAAGGCCCAATCTCCAGTGCCAAGGCTACGTGTTGAATGACTTACCTCAACTTCCACCTTCGTGAAGGGCTGGCAGAAAGTAAGCATACAAAGCTGAAAGCTGAAGAGAAAAAAGAACAGGCCATTGTTACATGGTAATACACAATCATCTAGTATTATCGCTCAACGATCCTTTCTTTATACGCAAGCTCCACTGCATCAGCCTACATCTATATCCCGCATTTGGAAACGCCACCCTGCTGCTGTCACACTCCTTGGGCTCGCACAAGTATTCGTGATATTCAAAAGTTAAATCACCAAAGGCAAAAACAAATATGCCCTTGTGAGTCAGAACTGCAGCCCAGCACACTAAACCCCAAATCTGAAGTCTCCCTGACAACTCAGACTCGTAGGCCTAATAGAGAAACTACCGAGGCCACATTTTAAGGTACATAAATGTGTTTATAGGACAGTTTCTGAGTAGAACATTACATTTCTAAACTCTTTTCTGATATGAAAAAAAAAAAAAAGAAAAGAAAGAAAGAAAAGAAATCAGTGGGCCTTTCCCTAAGAGCAGAAACTTTTTCGTAACTGTCCCAATTAATAAGAAATGTTTTAGTTATGGAGAAATTTTCTTTCACTGTAAAACTGGACAAAGGACAAAGGCTTTAAAGTGATTATAACCAACCCTCTCACAGAAAATTTTTGAAATAGTTGTTTCTGTGTATGGCTTTCTAATACATAGGTAGACTCTCTCGATAGGATGTCAATGGGATTTTTATTTTGCTTCATTTACACAGATGACCCAGAATTCTGGCAGAGTGGATTAATCTACATGTTTAAGAAAACAACCAACCTGTTTTTGCTATTAAGAAACTAAATTTGGGGCACCTGGGTGACTCAGTTGGTGAAGCATCTGACTCTTGATTTTAGCTCAGATCATAATCTCAGGTTTGTGAGATAAAGCCCTGGGTCAGGCCCTGCACTCAGTGGGGAGTCTGCTTGAGATTCTCTCTCTCCCTCTCCTCTGCCATTCCCCCCCTTGTGCTCTATCTCTTTCAAAGAAGAAGAAGAAGAAGACGAAAAATAATATGATTTATCTATAAAAAATTACTTAAAGGACTTACTTCAGACAAGAAATGTAAAAATTTAAACAAGGAATTTAGCTAAAAGAAGGAATTTAGGTAGAGGTACCAATTCTACATATAATTATAAATTGTGACTGTAAGTATCAGTTCTCAAATTTTCCATCTGAGAGGAAAAAATCTTTTACTATAAATCCCAAGCAAACAAAATCCCCTTTAAATAGGTCCAAGTGGCTGTCTATGCATCAACAATGTTATGTGAACTCTCAAAGTTCAGTAGTAAAAAGGCAGTGCTGGGTAAGCCCCCGCGCAAAGTCCTCAAATCCAGGCATTTTTTTTTTAAGATTTTTTTTTTAATTTATTCGACAGAGATAGAGACAGCCAGCGAGAGAGGGAACACAAGCAGGGGAGTGGGAGAGGAAGAAGCAGGCTCATAGCGGAGGAGCCTGATGTGGGGCTCGATCCCAGAATGCTGGATCACGCCCTGAGCCGAAGGCAGACGCTTAACTGCTGTGCCACGCAGGCGCCCCAAATCCAGGCATTTTATACATGGCTCTCACCGCACTGTAAATGGGCTCAGACTTACCCAGGGGGAGCTCGACAAAAGGTCTGGAGGGAGAGTAAGATGCTACATGTTTCGTTCTTTCTAAAGGCCTGTTTCACTTCAGCTTGCTTACTGGTGAGCTGTATTCCTCTCCTCTCTTAAATGTTTATAGAAACTGCTGATCCCTATGCTTTTAAAATTCAAGAACGGAACTGAAAGCTTAGCTATTTTCTCAGCTCAGATCAGACACATCACTGCTATTTCAGGCCACATGACGCAATGGCTCTGGACTGCTTAAACCGAGGTAGTGAAACAACAATGGAGACACCAGCTAATAGGCTAAGTCTGCAATGGAAATAAAACTACAAGATTAAAGCTAAGTAGGATGCAAACCAGGTCACTGGACTGGTTCTTAAGAATTGGGAGATACACACTGGAGACCCATAAGAACAGGGCAGACAGCTAGAATCCTGCACCTGGGAGGGGCCTGAGGCTAACGGGCCAGATAGTGATGTTCCCTACAGAGACTTCTCAGTGGTGAGATTTTAGGATCTGATTAGCAATCTTTGCTTTTAGGGGCACCTGGGTGGCTCAGTCGGTTGGGCATCTGACTCTTGATTTCGGCTCAGGTCCTGATCTCAGGGTTGTGAGATCGACCCCTGTGTTGGGCTCAGGCTCTGGCTCAGTGGGCAGAGTCTACTTGTCCCACTTCCTCCCCCTACTTGCACACACACTCTCTCTCTCTCAAATAAATATATAAATCCATAAATAAAATCTTTAAAAAAAAGCTTTACTTTTACAAAAAAATAAGACTTATTTTTTTAAAAAAGGAATAAATGATCTTTTTTTTAACTTCACTTGAATAAAGTTTAAATAAGCTAATAATAGAAGCAACTTACAATGTATATCCTTGCCATGTCCAAGTCACAGTGTCCTACAATAACAGAAGTATTGAGACTGTTAGTTCAGTGAAAAAATACCAAATAAAACCCAAATCTTATTTTAATATTAGTATTCATATACTTTCCTTCTGAATTAAAAGCAGTATGTGGAAAAGTAAAATGAGTCTGTTATCAGCAGTGAATTGCCGTATGAATCCTCGGATTATATATTATAGAGCAAAAATCTGTTTTCCATACGTAGCCACTTACCATTTTACGGAATTAAGTTGCTCTTAAGTTTTAATAAAACTATGTGCATGCTTAGCTATTTTTCTCCTAGTATGAACATATCTTGGTAATTGATTTGCTTACAAAACCCAGAATATACCCATTCTCAAAAAAAAAAAAAAAGAAGGGGATAGGTATTTGGAAGAAAAGATTAAAGTAGTACATAGTGAAAGAATTTGAGTAAATGTGAAAAAGCAGAAATACAATAAGTTAATTTTGATGGATTTTAATCTTTTAAGTACGATGTTGAAAGGTGAGAAGCCAGCCACTGAAAGAAAAGTTGAATTGAACAAGAACGCTTGACCTTAAATAACATAGATAATTAATTACAGCCTGCCTTTTTATGTAAAGTCTCTAGGAGACAAAGTTCCTCTCAGACCAAAACAGATTCCGAAAAATCTTTCTTTATAGGAAAATGGTGGCACCATCTGTATCTGGAGGACGACGGAGGACCTGGCTGGAGCAGAGAGACTGTCTGCTAAGCCAGCTGTGCACTTTCTATAGGATGACAGATTCTTTTCCTATCTACCTTCTTATTTAAGTTACTTGCTAAGAGTCACACAGCTAGTAAGTACTGAGCCAGGAAGGAAACACCAAGCCAATCCCAAATTTATCCTGCTATGCCACTTATCCTTCCAGTAATAACCACTGAATCAGGAAAAGGCTCCTTGTAGGCTTAGTGAAAATCACAACTTTACGCCGGTTTTCTCCTACCCGGTCTAAGAAGACCCTGAATCGGAGACTTAATGGTACCATTACTGTGACAACAGAGTTCCAGAAGCTAAGGAAATACCTTCCCGGAGCTTAGTAACAGCAGAGACAAAATGTAATGCTGGTGTCCACGAGTACGTGCCTGTCTTGCAAACTTCTAAACGCTCCATGTGGCAAGGGGAATGGGGTCTGTCCATGTTCTTCCACTATGTCTAGTCAGAGCTGTATTCAGAGATTAAAAGGGATAACTAGAGAATTTTTTGCTGTTCGGAATGTCTGAGGTTTTCCCCAAGTAAAACACTATGCTTACCAGCGGGTTTGGGTATCTGAGAAGGATAGGCTGCAACGGAACTCCGGGAATGAAGGCTCCTATAACCACAGCAAAATATTAGAGCATCTTCCTTACATGACTATCAGGTTTACAACGAAGACAATTAATAATAAATAGCATACCTATCCTTACTGGTTTAAGATTACACATAAACTGTTTGCTAAATGTTGGTAAATCCCTAGTGCTTACCACAATGAGAGAGTTCTAAAATTCAGAGGTACGAAACCAAAATACATGTTATGCCCAAGTCACTGTAAAGATTTGTTTACATCTCTACATGTTTTCATTTTCCAAATACTCATTATTCAAAAGGGTTTAAAAAAAAGTAATAACAAAGTCAAGATCAAGAGAAACTGAGGAGAACAAAATCTAAATAAAAGCGAATACTTGGAGCAAGGACGACCCCACTTGCTAGAAGGGAGTCCTAACTTTGGCTCTGAGCATGCCAGCAGCCAATACGAAAACATGCTAAAGTATGACCAGTTACTAGGAAATTATGTATGAAATTACACATGACTATGAAATTAGTGACTTTATAATATTAAAAAAAAAGGAGTGAAGCGTAGAAGGCATCTGAAGGCATATAATGATCACTGAAATAGTTTCTAGTAGATAACGCAGGAACCTGGGGTGTCTGTGAGGGTATCCTTGGAGGAAAAGAAAAATATCCCAGTGGTTTCTGTGTGCGTGTGTGTGTGCACGCAACTAGATACAGTATCAAATATGGTTCACACGTACACACACACACACACACACACACACACACGCACATACACATTGACAATCCAAGGAAGAAGCGGTTATGATACCGAAACAGAAAGTAAAGGAGTGAGTTCTGCGAGTCACAATGCTAACAACTTTCTTTGGGAAAGAAATGCCCAGGACAAACTAAGTTGTTTTGTGTATTAGTATCAAATCATTTGAGAAATTGTCCATACTTTGTTATAGTACGTAATTTAATTGATCTCACCTGGTTTAAAAGTAATCAAACAGGAACGATTAGTACAAGTACCTTCTGGGAAAACTAGTATCTTGGGAGAAAAGGAATACGTAGATTTAATATTTCAGTCTAATTAATAGATTACCTCTTTAGTCACTTTCTTATGACTTCACAAAGAGCTGCCAATTCTAATAAGACAAAAGTGAAATGAAATGCTGATACTTGATTCTTTCGAAAGCTAGAATCGAATTATCCGGTTTTCCTCTAAAAAGAACGGCCCTCTGACCATTGAGATAATCAGAAAATGGATTAAAGTTTGGAATAGAAAATACACTTAGTAAATGTTTCTTAATGACAAAGTAACGATCTGGATAAATTTTAAAAAAGATGCAGGCCCTAAGTTGTGGTCAAAGAGCACATTAAATTCTTTCCTTTACTGCTGTATACCCTTAACCAAATCATTGCTACTTTCTTGTTTCTGTTTCCCCGTTAAAGGATATTATTCACTCCTACAACGTACAGTTCCTGGCTATGTGGAGGAGGGAAAAGGAGAAAATACTTACAACATGCTTTATGCTTACTTGAGTTAGTAAACATATGAAATACAATTTAGTATCTTTTTTTTGAGAAAGTATTTTTAGCTTTTAACATAGTCCTTTCTATTCTTCACTTGAAAAACATGCAGCGTAGTTTCCCCATTAACTGAACAAGCTAGATTTTAGATTTCTGAAGCTTTTAGAATTTGGCAATGAGTGAATCGTTAAGTACATAAAATAAAGACAGAAATTCCTGCACCCACAGAAGTTAGTATGTGTACTCAGTTGGTATTTTTTTTAATAATAATTAGAAAGGGAAAACATTATTAGGCGAAAGTGCTACCATGATGGGTTATTTATAAAACAAAAATGATGAGTGTATGCAATTTCATCCCCCAATTAAAAAAAACAAAACAGGTCACACCTGGGTAGAATACCAAATATGGTTCATTCAATGGAAATTCTACAGCTCCTCTATTAACAATGAGTGGATATAGAGTAAATCATAGTATCTCAGATCTGGAAGGGGCATTAAAAGCCATCCAGCACTGCCAATGCTTGAATTCTTTCTACAATGTCCCCCCCACGTGGTTGCTTAGCCAGTGCCTGAAAATTCTGGAAAAGGATTTCAGGTCAGATCATTCTACGTCTGGACAGAAAGTTCCCTGAGATGAGCACAATGGGCTGATACCTTACCTATTTGTTAACTTTTGCCTACCAGTCCTAGATATAGTCCTTGGATCCAAAGAGAAAGATTGAACCCTTATTCTGAGTGCCGTTTCTTCCTGGTCACTTTTTAAATCATTCCTCACGTGCCCTGGTTTCTAAACCCCCTGGTGGGTCATAACTCCCCTTGGTATTTTAACATCAACACGTCATCATGGGTGGCCAGATCACTGCAGGATCATGAGTCCTGCTAGAGGTCCCCTGCTTACACCTGGGCCAAGGCAGGGCGATACTTACCAGAATAACCCAGAAGGCTCCCTTTATCCAGAAAATGCTGCCCCTCCCTCACCCTCGAAAGGCATTCTAGGGGATGGGGTCAGTAAGACGGTAAAGTCTAAAAAAGGTCTATAGGTGATTCTGATGTACCCCCTGAACTGAAAAGCCCTGTCTAAATATACTTCGAATAAGACAAAGATCGTAATTGGTTTTTTTTCAATAAACCCACCATCTTGATGAATAGAATTGAGCTTTGATATTTTGTCTTTAAGATAATAAATAAATTCAGAGGTAGACAATTACTTTTGATGACACAGAACAAAAATTGTTTCAAAGAGTTTGGAGGATAAGAAAGAATGATACATTTAACCCCATGGAGTATCTCATGGGGATGAGGACTTCTTAATACTCACTCATTTGTTCTGTTTCCATCATGCTCCAGACACCCAGAGTAGGTGTCCCCAGATGCTGCCTTCTGTGGGTCCAAATGATTTACATATATACAATAAGTAAACTCGCAATGTATCTAAACGGACGTCTCCCGTGTTTACCTGCGGCCACTGCCCTCCTGATGTTGCTCGCCTTACTATTTCATTTATTGTGTTTTTTCGAGAATCCGGATCTACTCGGGACACCAGCACTGGCTGCAGAGCTCGTAAGAGTCCTTTAAAACAAAAGATCAGAGACAAGTCTTTTTTTTTTTCTTTCTTTCTTTCTTTTTTTTTTTTTAGCTAAAGCTACCACAGCAATGATACTGGATAAATCATAAAACAATTTTTATGTAAAGTTAAAATATAGCAAATCAAAGAGAACTTAAACAAGGAGACCGTCCTTGCCCCGCTCTTATTCACAGCGTATTAGAAGGTTTTGTATACCTACAAAGATTTCATTGATATAACAGAAGTCAGCAGCAAGGATATGAAAGAAAGCAAATGCAATGTTCTCCCCGAAGGTCTTCTTCCTCCACTGCCATTAAAGCTCTGGAGTATATACTACAAGATTATCTTGTTTTATTTTAGGAATATCCTGAAAACTGCTTATGTGAATTCAGAGTACACACGGATAGGGAGCAATTATTGATTTTACTCAAATTTTCAGCACGACAGTCTTCTAAGTAAGTAGCTTCCTCACACATGCAAAGTAAACCTCAATTTACTGAAAATCTATTGCTAAACAGCTCTTCAGGAAAATGCCATATTACACAAAGCAAGGCGGTTACACTGAAAAAAAAAAAAGAGAGGGAGCGAGAGAGAGTGTGTGTATGTGTGTGTGTGGTTTTTTTTTTTTTTAAAGATTTTATTTATTTATTTGACAGAGATAGAGACAGCCAGCGAGAGAGGAAACACAAGCAGGGGGAGCGGGAGAGGAAGAAGCAGGCTCATAGCGGAGGAGCCCGATGTGGGGCTCGATGTGGGGCTCGATCCCGCAACGTCGGGATCACGCCCTGAGCCGAAGGCAGGCGCTTAACCGCTGTGCCACCCAGGCGCCCCATGTGTGTGTTTTTCTTAGCTGAGTGACAAAGCGGAACTTTGCTATTTCTCCAGGAGTGCCAAGGTAACATCGGACAACTTCCACACCCACTCTCTCACTACCGGATGCTTGTAATAACCTCGGGACGACTGGGAGCGGTTACTTAGAGACCCACACCCTAGGGAGAGACCAAAGCATCTGGTGGGATACACATCTCACTTGCTTCATTATTTTTTACGGCAGGAGGCACTTTATCATTCCACATCATCATTTTCAAAGCGTTTCACGTTGGTCCCCCATGGAGACTCTGGGGCAATAATAAGAGAACAGAGTTAAGAGGAAAGACTTTGTGTGTCTCTCAGCCTAATACCCCAAAGAGAAATTCGTGAAATAGCATGTAACTGGTGTTTTCACAAATTCTTCAGTTAAATTCGCTCTCAAAAAAAATCAAGCATGTTTGGTACTCGAAGCCTGGTCTTTCTAGCTAGATATAAGAACAGAAAGCAGTGATGGTACAGGGACAAAGGTAAGAATTTGAAAGAATTCTAAGGGAACAGATAGGAATTTATCATAAATTCCTTCTTTTGATACAGTTCCTCATTAAAAGTAAGGAAATAGCTTTGAAGTGTTTCATTATTTGAAAGATTTTAAAAAGCCCACCAATAAACTATAGATGATTTTTTTAAAAGGTGAACCATGAGTATGAAAATATCTATATTGTCTTATAAGTACTTACTGCCAATCAGAGGGACTTGGGCGTTCTCGTTTCGAGATACCATCGAAGGCAACCCGGCTACAACGCAGGCAATTCCATCAAAGAATGTTGAATGGGGGGCAGCCACAAAAATTGGGGCCTCCGTGGGACTCGCGACCTTTCCCTTCACAGTAACTATGAATCCCATTGAAAAGAACATGGCATGACCCAGAAACTTTAAAACTGGTTGAGTGATTTTCCTTTGGAAAGAAATATTAAAAGAAAGAAAGAAAGAAAGAAAGACAGAAAGAAAGAAAGAAAGAAAGAAAGAAAGAAAGAAAGAAAGAAAGGGAAAAAAGAAAAAAAGAAGAAAAGAAAGAAGAAAAGAAAGAAAAGAAAAAAAGAAAAGACACAATTAACCTTGTTAATCTTGGCTAATGGCAGGGCTTTACTCTAAAACACAACACAAACCCCAAACATGTCAGAACACTTCATTTTAAAATATGAGCTAAGAAGAGCTAGCAGTTATACAGAGGGTTCTTTGTGCCAGGCACTAATCTAAGGACTTTACATTTCTTTAAACCTCAGCCCAATTTTATGAAATGGGTATAATTCATTAGCACCCTCATTTTACAGATGAGAAAACCGAGACACAGAGAAGCCAAATTTCCCAAGGACATATGGCTACTAAGTGGCTCTATTGTTCTGTGACTATAAAGGGATAAACATGAATTTTCAACACACATTACCCCACTGAGAAACCCACAGGAGTACTGTTCTTCCGAGGAGTCACCTTGGGAATGGACGTTTGGGTAACAATGATACTGCTATCTCTCCCAACAATTCTAGAACTCTCGAGCTGAATCTGTCCTCAGAGTTATTTTTTTAAAAGCCTTATGACCTATACCATTATAGCTCTTAGACCTCATCCAAAATCTTAAAAGGTAAATTCACCATCTCACTTCCCTGGAACATAGATGCACATAAAGAATTTCAGATATCGAATTGCTTACTTTTGACAAAAGAATTTCTGTCACTAAAGAGTAATTAATTCATCAAACTGTGCCAGGTGACCTGTGCTGGACGCACAAGACAGATAAGATCCCGTCTCTGTCCTTGAACAGCTCAACTGAGTAGGGACACAAAAACCCACTTACAGAAATGCAAATACAGAATGGACACCTGAGGATCTGAATAAGCATACAGCTTTCATGAAAAACAAAAACACGTGTATTTCCCATAAGACATCTAATGAGAGCTTTAAAAAACAGGTTTCCTGTCTAATTCTCTCAACACTCGTGTCATAATGCAGCGAGGGGCTATGAAGCAACTGGCCACTGAGGAAGTGTCTCTGACTTTCATTTCATAGTAAGAAGTGAGACACAGAAAACCAAAGCACTTTTCCAGAGGGCACAGGGAAATGACTGTATCTCTCCTTCTTGCCCTTTCAAGTTCAGATGTCTATTTCCATTAGGATAAAAAGCTCACCCCGTTACTGAATTGCCACCTCTTATTTTTGATTTACAATGATGTAGATTCTGACGACCGCCTTCTAAAATATTGCATATTCAGGGCTGTTAAACGTTTCTATTTAAATGATTTCAAAAAGGCTAAAAGTCTGGTACTGCATAACTAATTTCAACGGTACCTGTGTGAGAGGAAGTGGAGGTACTTGCTTAATTGGCAAAGATAGAACTTTTTTTCATAACATTTAGTAAATCTGTTTCCTGGATCCCTGGACTATTCCCTCCGTCATTATAGGGCTCCATAAGCCGTTAACGGTAGAAACCAAAGAGGTAATTGAAAGGGATTGGTGCATGATGAAAAAATCTCTCATGAAGTATTTTTAGTGACACGCAACCCTGAATTCTAAAACAAAGGAGTGTGGTTTGCAAGGATTGAGGTGGTATTAGTTCTCTGGGGACACTGCCAGCCTTGGATTCACTTCTAATTCAAACCAGCCTTGGGCTGAATGTTGACGTTTATTCGCTAGAACATGAACTGAATAGCAAATTGCATATTTCTTTAAAAGTTTCTAGAACAGCGATTTTCAAAATTTTTGGAGGACCTTCTCCTTTGAGATTTGGATGAAAGGAATGGACCCTGGGTACAAAGAAAAAAATGTGCACAATTTTAGAGAGTTCAACAGTGCCCTAAAACTCACCCATGGCTTCCTATGCCAAGGAATCCACATTTTGAAAGGCTTCACTCTCAGGATAAACATATGGCAACAAGTTGGCTCAGCCCAGTGGGAATGAATTTCTACCAGTAACTTTGTTACTCTGTGATGAGTCTATTCTCTAATACCCTGCTGATTAGATGAAGCTCGAGAAGCAATTCCATTCTGCCTCCATGCTAATGTTTTAAAAAGCTAGGCTATATTGCTTAAGAATTAAACTGTTATTAATAATAATCACCGAAGCATTAAAAACACTGTAACTGATCCACTTAATTATACCACTGCAGGAAGTGTGTCATTACTATTGAGGGACAGAAGCAAATGTCAAGACTGAGGGAGAGCAGAAGAAAGCTAGGCATTTTTCAGCTGTGATGGTTTCAGGTATACTAAGTGCGTCTTCCAGAACCGGGAATCTATCACTTTTCAGCAATAACTCAGAAAACAATATTTTAATGTTAGCAAATTACAACTTCAACAGAAGAGTATCATAAGGTGCTCTGGCAGCATTTTCTCCGTTTGATGAATTAAGAACCGTTTCATCTGAGAAACAGAAAGAAATGGTGAATATCGAGTAGGCAGCAGTAGATAAAACTATCGCTCGATGACAAAACCATGGTAAACTCTTCTTTATCTTGACTTACCTAACAGTTAGACATTATTCTTTCTTACCTCCTCCAACCAGTTATTGGATGGGTCAGCTTTTCGGGACAGCATGCTGTTGAAAGGGCAGCAAATGGCCATGCGAGTAATACAATTAATGCGACCAACAAGGCACGGATTGGAAGCAGGATAATTCCAAGAAGGAAAATCTGAAAGCCAAAGTTGATACAAAAAAAAAATAAATGAAATAAATGAATGGACAGTATTTTAATGTTCTGGCTATCAACCAGAAACATGGAAGAGGAAAGTTTTGTGTTCATGTGTTCTCCAAAGGATGAATTGAACATTATTACCCTGCACCAGACATGAATCCAAGCACAAAGGAAAATAAGGTACTATATCCTGCCACACAACACCTACGACGTAGCAAAAGCAACAGCGAAGAAAATCAGGTACTATAAGAACACGTGATCTGTTTACCAAGGAAAGTGGCCGAGAGGATGCTGGGGGAAACAAAGTATCTCACTGAGCAGTCAGGGAAAGCTTCCTGGAGGAGTTGAAGGCTGAATGGTCTTGAAAGACAAGCAGAAGCTAGCAAGGTAAGAGGGGAAATTGCTTTCTGAGAGCTATCAGTGGAAGGAAGGGTGTTAATGAAGGCGTTAGAGTGTGAAAGACTAAATGCGTTATTTTATATACCTGCCAGTCCTTTATAGCTAACAACAACGAGATGGAGAAGGAAAAAATAAAATAAAAAACAAGTAAGAGTAAGAATGAAAATTAGTAAGAATGGCCAATAATACATGAACGCTTATTATGTAGCAGGCATGAGAAGCACTTGGCATGTAGTAACCTATTTGATTCCTACAACCTTAAGCTGTTTTACATACAGGAAAGAATGGCACCGAGGAATTTAGGGGTGGCTGTTCCAGATCACAGTTACTAAGTGGCAGTGCCAGGGTTTGAACCCAACTTGGTTACAAAGCCCTTGCTCTTAATCCTATACCATGCTAACTTTTTAAAAAAGATTTTTAAAATTTATTTGTCAGCCAGAAAGAGAGAGAAAGCACAAGCAGGGGGAGCGGCAGGCCGAGGGAGAAGCAGGCTCCCTGCGAAGCAAGGAGCCCGATGCAGGACTCGATCCCACAACCCTGGGATCATGACCTGATCCGAAGGCAGACGCTTCACCAACTGAGCCACCCAGGCGTCCCACCATATTGACTTTCAAGTGAAATAAACTATCCTTATGCACACCAAATTATCTTTCTTCTACTAGCCATCTACACTACCCAAGCAGCGCTGTCCTTCTGCCTCTCCTGGCCCTTACTGTGAATCTGAGCATCATTAAATAATTTATGAGGAAACACCAAAATGATTCTACTTTTCTGTCAAATGATTTAACATATAATTTGATTTCTGTCAAATTATGTGTGTGCATGTGTGCGTGTTTGAAGTCAAAATTACATACAAGGAAATGTTCAGCTCTTAAGGAGACAGTTCAGTGAGTTTTGATAAACGTATATTCTTGTACCAACCCCCCCATCAAGACACAGAACACGTCTACCCTCCAGTCATCTTGCGCCTCTTCCGGTGAATCCCTACCCTCTTAGGCAACCGGTGCTGGATTTCTATCACCACAGATTAGTTTCATCTGCTCTTGAACGTCATATAAATGAATCATACATTATGTGTTCTTATGTGTCTAGTTTCTCCCGCTTAACATAATGTTTTTGAAATCCAACTATGTGATTTTGTAAATGAGTAACCAATTATTTTTGATTGCAGAATATGATTCCACTGTATGCCTATAGGACAATTGGTTTATCTATTCTCCTATGGATGAATTTTCAGGTTGTTTCCAGTCATGGGCTCTTAGGACCGAAGCCCCTATGAACATTCTTATACAAGCCTTTTTGTGGATATGTGTTTTCCTTTCTCAGACGAGGAGTGGAATTGCTGGGTCATAAATCGTTTCACTTGATAAGAAACTGCCAGAGCGCTCTCCACGGTGGTTGCCTCATTTTAAAGCGTCATTGGCAACGTAAGAGAATTGAGGTCACTTGTACATCCTTGCCAACATTTTGTCTTAGTATGCTTTTTTTAAAAATCAACTTTACCAAGGCATAATTTACATAAAACAAAATGCACCTACTTGAAGTGTGCAGATTAGGAGTTTTTCAAATATATATCCCTATGCAAACACCACCGCACTCAAGATCTAGAACAGTCCGATCACCCAAAAAAGTCCCTTTGTGCCGCTCAGCAGTCAGTACACCCTCCCTGGCACTTGGCAGCTAGTGACAGGCTCCTTTTCTCCCTAGTTCTGCCTGTTCTAGAGTGTCCCATAGACATCCCCCAGGATGCATTCTTTTATGTCTGGGCTTCTTTCCCTTCACATTTTTCACATTCTACCAGGTCGTCATTAGGTAGCAGTAGTAAAGCCTTTACAATTGCAGAGGATTATACAGCACGACTCATTTATCCCTTCATCCGTGCATGGACATTCAGCCTATTATAAGTTTTTAGCTATTATGAATATAGCTCTCGTGGACATTACTGTTCAAGTCTCTCCGTGGACGTAGAGTTTTACTTTATCGGGAGTGAAACTGTGGGGTCAGGGTATGGTTAACTTTGTAAGAAACTGCCCCACTGCTTTCCACAGTGGTTGTATCATTTTACATCACCAACAAGTATGAAAGTTTCTGTTCCTCCACATCCTCACCGACATTTGGTGTTGTCAGCCTTCCGCAGCCACTCAGGTGGGTGTAAGGTAATATCTCACTGTGGTTTTCATTCACTTTTCCTTGATGAACAACGATGTTGAGCACACTCTTCATGTGCTTATTGGTCATTCCTTTAACTCTTTACGTTAAGTGTCTGTTCAAGTCTTTGGCCCATTTTTATTGGTTTGTTAGTTGTTCCCTTATCAGTTTGTGGGAATTCTTTACATGTTTCACATACAAGACCTTTGTCATTATATGTATTGAAATATTTTCTCCCAGTCCATGCCTTGCCTTTTCATTTTCTTCATGGTATGTTTTGATGAGAAGAATTTTAATTCTGATGTAGACTAACTAATTGATCAATTTTTAGTTTTCATTTTCTGTGTCCTTTCTGAGAAATCTTTACGTACCTCCAGGTCACGATGATATTTTATACTCTCTTCTTCTAGAAGCTGTATGGTGTTAGCTTTTATTTCAGTCTATGACCCATCTTAAATTACTTCCTGTGTGTGGTATGCACTAGGGATCAAGGTTTATTTTTATCCACAGCTCTATCCAGTTGTTCCAACACCATTTGTTGAAAACACTTGATACTCCATAATGAATTTCCTTGGCAACTTTGTCAAAAATCAACCAAACACATATGTGTGGGCTCTCCATTATGTTTCATTGATTGGTTCATCTATTCTTCTGTCAACACCCCATTCTCTCAACTTCTGCAGCTTTTTTTTGTTTGTTTGTTTTTTAGTAAGTCTCAAAATCAGGTATTGTGTGTCCTGTAGCTTTTTCTTCTTCAAACTTTTTTTGGGCTAATCTAGTTCCTTTGTTTTTCCACATACATTTTGAATTAATTTGTCAGTTTCCACCCCCCAGAAAAGCCTATTGGGATTTTTATTAGGGTTTCAATGAATCTATAGATCAATTTAGAGGAATTATCACCATAATAAGTGATTCTTCCAATTTATAAACATAACGTATCTCTCCACTTATGTAAGGTTTCATTAATTCCTCACAACAGTGTTTTGTTGTTTTCAGTGTAGTGGTCTTACATGTTTCTGGTTAAATATATTCCTAATTGTTTAATGTTATTTTATTGCTATTACAAAGAAGATTATTTAATTTTACTTGGCAATTGTTTGCTACTAGTATATAGACATGTAATTGATTTTAAGTTTTAATCTTATGTCCTACAACCTAGCCAAGTTCACTAACTAGTTCTAGTTGTCAGGCATTTTGTAGATTCTTAGGATGTTCTACATATACAAACATGACACCTGTGAATAAATACAGTTATAGGGGCGCCTGGGTGGCTCAGTCGTTAAGCGTCTGCCTTCGGCTCAGGACGTGATCCCGGCGTTCTGGGATCGAGCCCCACATCAGGCTCCTCCGCTGGGAGCCTGCTTCTTCCCCTCCCACTCCCCCTGCTTGTGTTCCCTCTCTCGCTGGCTGTCTCTCTCTCTGTCAAATAAATAAATAAAATCTTTAAAAGAAAATACAGTTATAATTTTTCTTTTATTTTTAATTTTTTAAATTCCAGTTTCGTGAGCATACAGTGTCATATTAGTTTCAGATGTGCAATATAGTGATTCAACAATTCTATACATCACCCAGTGTTCATCAAGACAAGTGCACTCCTTGATCTGCATATCACCTATCTTACCAACCCTCCCACCCGCTTCCCCTTTGGCAACCTTCATTTTGTTGTCTATGGTTAGGAGTCTCTTTCTTGGTTTGTCTCTCTCTTTTCCCCTTTGCTCATTTTGTTTTTGTTTCTTAAATTCTACATAGGAGAGAAATCATATGGTATTTGAATTTCTTTGACTGAGGAAATTCACTTTCCTTTCTAATCTCTATGTCTTTTTTTTCTTTCTCTTATTTTATTGCACTGGCTAGGATCCCCAGTTCAACGTTGAACAGAAGTGTTAAGCAAGACATCTGTCTTGTTCCCAACCTTTGGGGGCACAGCTTCGATATTTCACCCATGCTAGCCAAAGGTGTTTCATGGATGCCCATTAGTAAGTTGAGAGAGTTCCCTCTTACTCCTTTTCTTACAGAAAATTCTTTTTAAACATCAGTGGATGTTGAATTTTGTCAAATGAATAACAAAATTTCTGCATCTATTGAAATGATCAAATGCTTCTTATCATGTTTGGTTAATATGATAAATTACATTGAAATATACATTTTTTGTATGTTAAACCAACTTTATATTCCTGGGATAAACCAAACTTGGACAGGATATGTTATCCTTTCCACATATTGCTATGTATTTGACATGCTAATATTTTGTTAAAGGTTCTTATATCTGTGATCATGAGAGAAATTGGTCTATAATTTCCCTTTCTTTTAACATTTCTTTTTCAGATTTTGTTATCAAGGTAATGCTAGCCACATATGTTTTTGTATATTGTCTTCTTTTTCATTCATCTCAAAGTATTCATGAATTTTTCTTATAATTTCTTCTTTGAATCAATGATTATTTAGGAGTAATTTAATTTCCACATATTTGTGAATTTCCTAAATTTCTTGTTATTTTTTTCTAATTGCAATCCATTGTGGTTGGATAACATACAAATGTAATCCTCTTACATTTATTGAAACCTGTTTTAAGGTCTACTATAGTTGTCTTAGAGACTATTTCATGGGCACTTGAGAAAAATGTATTTTCTGCTATTGCTGGATGGAGTGCTCTCTTCATATATTTCTTAGGTCTAATTGAGCGTTGTTCAAGGCTTTGCTTTGTTTATATTCTGTTTCATTGTTTTACCCTACTGAAAGTGGGGAATTGAAGTCTCTCACTACTATTGTTGAATTGTCTATTTTCTGCTTCAATCTGTTTTTCTTTGTGTATTTGGGCTCTGTTGTTAGGTGCATATATGGTTTTAATTGGTATATTTTCTTGATGATGCAACACTTCTATCATTATAAAGTGTCTTCCTTTATCTCTAGTAACAATTTCTGTCTTAAAGTCTATTTTATTTAATATTAATATAGCCCCTCTATTTCACTCTTAGTTACTGTTTGCATGGTATATCTTTTCTATCCTTTTACTTTTGACCTATTTGGGTCTTTGAATCTGAAGTGTGCCTTTTTAGATAGCATAGAGTTGGATTATATACTTTTATCAATTCTTCCATCTCTGGCTTTTAATTAGGTGTTTAATCCATTTATATTTAATGTAATTACTGATAAGATTTACAACTGTTCTTTTGCTACTTGCTTTCTACATATCTGTGTATTTTTTGTTTCTCTATTTTTCCATTATGAACTTCTTTTACATTAAGTAGATATTTTCTAGTGTACCCTTTTAATTCCCTTGACACTTCCTTAAAAATTAATTTTCTTAGTTGTTGCCCTAAGTGTTCCCAGCTTCATTTACAGTAACCTAGTTTGGATTAATACCAATTTAATCATAATTGTATATAAAAATTGTATTTCTATAGCTCTATTTCTTCCCTCTTCTTGTTTGCTATTTTTGTCATATAAATTACATCTTTATAAATTGTATGTCTATCAACACAGATTTCTAACCATCGCTTTATGTAGTTGTCTTTTTAAAAAAGATTTATTTATTTTAGAGAGAGAGCACAGTGTGCACACAAGTGGGGGGAGGGGCAGAGGGAGAAGGAGAGAAGCAGACTCCCCACTGAGTGTGGAGCCTAACACAGAACTTGATCCAGGACCCTGAGATCATGACTTGAGTTGAAATCAAGACCTGGACTCTTAACTGAGTGAGCCACCTAGGTGCTCCTATGTAGTTGTCTTTTAAATCACATAGAAGACAAAAGGATTTACAGATAAAAATTATATTTATATTGTCTTTTATATTTATACATTTAGTTATCTTCACCAGCATTTTTATTTCTTCATGTGGATTGGAGTTACTCTCTGGTGTCATTTCAACCAAAGGTCTCCCTGTAGTATCTCTTTCGGGACATGTGTACTAGTGACAAATTCTCTCAGTTTTTGTTAATTTCTCCTCTATTTTTGAAGGATAGTTTTTCTGACTATATAAATCCTGGTTGACAATATTCTACTTTCAGAACTTTGAGTATATCATCCTATTGCCTTCTAGCCTCCACGGTACTGATGAACAATCAGACATTAATCTTATTCAGAATCCCTTTGTGTATGATGAGTTATTTCTCTTTCTGCTTTCAAGATTCTCTCTTTTTCTTTGCCTTTTAACAGTTTGATTATGATGTGTACACGTATGGATATCTTTGAGTTTATTATAAATAGAGGTCATTGAGCTTTTTGCATGTGTAAATTAACGTTTTTCACCAAATTTGGCAAGTTTTGAGCCATTTTTTTCTTCAAATATTCTTTGCCTCCTTCTATGGCTCCCATTATGCTTATGTTGATACAGTTGATAATGTTGTACAGGTCTCTGAGGTTCTGTTCACTTTTCCTCACCTTTTTTTCTTTCTGCTCCTCAGATTAACTAATCTCAACTGATCTATCTTTAAATTTGCTAATTCTTCTGTTTGCTCAAGTCTGCTGTTGAGACCCTCTAGTGAATTTCTCATTTCAGCTATTGTACTTCTTTTTTAGTAATTTCTATCTCTACTGATCATCTCTATTTGGTGATTCACTGTCTCACATTTTCCTTTAGTTCTTTTGACATGGTTTCCTTTAGTTATTTGAACATATTTAAAATACCCGATTTAAAGTTTTTGGATAGTAGGTCCAACATCTGGGCTTCCTTGGAGATATTTTATATTCATTGTTATTTTTCCTATTTATGGGACATATTTTATTGTTTGTTGCATATTTTGCAATTTTTTTTGTTGAAAACCAAACATTTTCAATAACATAACAACTCTGAAAATCAGATTCTCTTCCATCACCAGGGTGTAATGTTGTTGCTGTCTGTTGTTATTTGTTTGTTCAGTGACTATTATGAACTAATTCTATAAAGGATGTATTCTTTGTCATTGTCATGTGTGGCTACTGAATAATCTGACCAATTTGTTTGGTAGTCAGCTAATGATTAGAAAAGATTTCCTTAGGTGCCTGGAATCAATAAGTTTCCCAGTGTTTGCAAAGAGTCTCTGTGTGCATGTTGGAGCAGACCTTCAGCACTTAGCCAAGTAGAGGTTCACAGCTCTGCCTTAGCTTCTACCTGCTGTTTGTACAGAGCCCGATGGTTAGTTAGAGGTGAGAGCTTAGGGTAGTCTCATTTGTTTTTGTTGTTGTTGTTGTTGTTGTTGTTGTTGTTTTTCAGGTCACGTGCATAGCCTTGCGTATATAAACAGACCTATACTTGTGGCTACCCTTCTAGATTTACATGAATATGTCCCCTATGGGCATCTCATTCCCTAGCTTCTTCTCCAAAGCTGTTTGGTTAAGCCTATTGTTTGCTCCAATCATTATTCACTGCCTCAGGTAGCTGTTATGTTAAGCAATTGTCTCTATTGTTTTGACAAACATCCCTGGAGAAAAGACTCAAGGCAGGTCAAAAAAGCCTTGCAAACAGCCTTGCAAATGACCTAGAAATAATCTTTACTGCAAGACAGGACCACAGCATAGACCCTGAAGACAGAGTTAGAATGAGGTTATAGTATATTCATATAAGCTAACTCACATTCACAGTGAGTAGCTAATATGGATTTTAATTAAGCTGTCAAATATTGGGCAACCTTTTTTGTGTGCCATTTCCAGGTCTCCAACAAATAACAGTATTTAACAGTAAATAAACCAACTTGGAGTAACCCTTTGACAAAATAAGAGGATTCCTCATCATATTTCCATTTGGTAATACATCATCTCTGTAGGGAGGCCTTCTTTCAACACTCTATCAAGGTTCTCTTCTCTGGATTTTCTTCATAGCACTACTAAAACATGGAAATGCGTATTTTTGTACTTGTCTCTAACTTTTTTCAGTGAAACATAAGCTTTAGATAGGCAGAGTTCTTATTTCTCTTGTTCACTGCTGTATTTCCAGAAATTAGCATTGTTCCTGGTACATAAAAGACATTCAACACATACTTTTGGTATGTATAAATGACCCACAATTACTACCAAACACTTATTTCAGTTCCATATTCTATTGAGGAAATGAAAGCTAGGCTACTTGTTTCCATGCCACTAAGTACCAGGCCCTTAAATTGTCAAAAAGCAAAGTCCTACAATGAGATACAAAAGTGACAACGGTCCTTAAGCAAGATATTGATCATTATTCAAGGTTAAATTTATTCTGAATTGGTCATAGTAAGTCATACTTAAGTCAAAGTATATCCATCCTTTAAACTTGATAATACAGACAATACTGTTTTTTTAATCATGTCTGGTTAAATCTTCCCTTTGCCCAGACTGTTCAAGCCATTGAGACCTCTTTGGTATCTCTGGTCTATATTTTAAATTAAAAACAAACAAACAAACAAAACCTAGATCTATTCAGTTCCACTCAATATAAGTAGTAAATTTTAAGTTCAGTATAAGATTTATAGGCAACAAATAGCATAACAATCAAGATCACCAAACAATCCAGATTCTTTAACATATGTCACTTAATTTTAACCCTTCTTTGATGTAAGACTATTCCAATTTAATAAATGAAAGTGAAGTTCAGAAAGGTTAGGTGACTTGGCCAAAGTCATACAACTAACTGATAAACGGCACGGCCTGAGCAGGTTTTCCGACTAAGTCTAGTGATCTTTCCATTATACGACAGCTCTTGTACAGCTATTTGAAAGTGCTCTCCAAATAGTAATAGGTCATGCTATAAAAAAAGAAAGAAAACCAAACACCAACAATTAGTCTCCCTGTAAATATGCCACTTTGATCTTCTCTCCAAACTATGAAGCCAAATAGACATACTTACATTTAAGAATGACTGATTTGACCAAATCAGACTAAAATTAATCTTGAGTGTTAGTGTATTTACAAGTGTTTCAGAAGTTTTAAGATACAAAGGGAGCATCTATCCATTTAAAGACATGAAGATCAAATTTTAAACATTTGGTTTCTTTCTTTTTTTTTTTTTTTAGATTTTATTTATTTATTTGACAGAGATAGAGACAGCCAGCGAGAGAGGGAACATAAGCAGGGGGAGTGGGAGAGGAAGAAGCAGGCTCATAGCAGAGGAGCCTGATGTGGGGCTCGATCCCATAACGCCGGGATCACGCCCTGAGCGGAAGGCAGACGCTTAACCGCTGTGCCACTCAGGCGCCCCTAAACATTTGGTTTCTTTACAAAGAGGTATTACTACATTATCCTCCTCTTCCTCTCTCACACCCTTCTTCAACAGATGCCCATTTACCATTACTCTGACCCGCCTCCACTGTGAAGGACAATGGTCTCAGTGCATATAAGTGGGCTATGCAAAAATAACACTATTTCAAATCTGGAGTAAAGAAATGTGTGAGATGGACAGGAAAACATCAAAACCCTTCTTTCATGCAGAACACACAGGACAAATGTAGCTTGCACACTCTATCTTGTTCTTTGATCACTAACTTTACCAAAGAGGAAGTCCACAGAGCGAGTTGTAACTGCTAATGGTAAAAGAGCATTTTACAAGAAAAAGGAAAGAAAAGGAAACTTCCTTTTTGTATTTAGCAGTTTTTAACAGTGGAAGAAAGTTTGGAGAAGTATTGAATCTAGAAGTGTTTGAGTGAAGACTGATTCAGGACAGATTCAGGGTGAAGACTTCTGAACACACTAAGCTGATCCACATTATCCTGTTTTCTAGATTCTGATTTCCTACCCTTGATGCCCCTTCTCAGCTAGATCATCCCAGCCTTACTTGTTCTAATTCCAGACCTGGGTTCTCTGCCTTCTCCCTCACTCTTCACCTCCTAGACTGACTCCTCTCCTTCCCTAAGGCAAAAGAAAAAGAAAAAAAGAAAAAGACTTCTCCAAGCCCACTCTCCTATAGATTGCCCCCCCCCCACTCTAACAAAGTGAAGTTGAAGCTCTTGTCACAGATCCATCTCCCTTCTCAGCATGGAAAGTTTCCTCTGCCACTGGCCTGCTCAGCTTTCCCTTGTTTAGGACCTGCCTCTCGGACCCACATGTTCTTTGCATTTTCTCTTCTCACACACCCTCAGACCATCCTCCAAGTGCCCTCAATTCTCATACCCACATCTCTGCCCCTTCCAGACTCATGGTGCCTTCAAAAGCCCTCACCTCTCAGACAGACATCTCTTTCTCCTCAGTCTTTGCTTCTCAGATTGGCACCCCCCCACCTCGGATACCTCCCCATCATATCCACACTTCCCTCAGACAACAGCCCTCCCCCCTCCCCCGCAGATCCAGGCCCCTCCCCTGGATCTGCCTCCTCTCCCAGACCCACATCCTTCACCTAGACCTGCCTCCTCTCTCAGACCCACATCCTTCACCTCTCTCACCTGGCTCCGCCTCCCCTGTCAGATCCACGCCCCTCCCCTGGATCTGCCTCCTCTCTCCGTCCCACTTCCCTCCCCTGCATCTGCCTCCACCGTCAGACCCACGCCCCTCCCCTGGTTCCGTCTCCTCTCTCGGGCCCACGCCCTCACCTGGAGACGCCTCGCGGCGCCCATCCGCGTCTGCTGCACGAAGGGATTGGGCACAGGCGGCGGGAAGAAGGACGCCTGGCGGGGCACCATGGGCGGCCGCAGCCCGGATTTCCCCATGCCTACGCCCGGCACGGTGGCCGCCACCGCCGCCGCCTCCGCACACTGGCTCATGGCCCAGCCGGGCGTCGGAGCGGACGCCGCGACGGATGCGGAACGCGGGAGCGAGCGCCCGCGGAGACCTAGAGGGAGCTTCACGCGAGTCCCAGCCCGCGGTGCTGCTGCGGGGCCTCCGCGCAGGCGCGAGTCACCTAGGCACTGTCCTGTCTCGGCCCGCCCCTCTGGCTCCGAACGCCCCCGCTCTGGCTCCACCCTCTGAGCCTTAGCCACACCCCTTTAGGTATCGCTCTTCCTCTTTGGTCATATAGCTCCACCCCCTAGAGGTGACTTTCTCCCTTGGAGCAGGGCACCCCAAGACAGTTTAGGCAGAGTTCTCTGCTTGCGGGTCACGCCCATCTGGAGTAGCAATGTCTTTCACGGGCTTTGTGAGTGCCCTTGGCTAAGTCGGGGTCTCCATGAGCCTCAGTGGGCCCCTTCTGTCAAATAGGATATACAGAACTCAGATAAACAGAACCCCAGTCCAGCCACTGCCAGGCTGTTCCATTGAAGTGAGTTACTATATCCAGGGTGCGTTTTGTTGTACGCGTCTGATACCTGGAATATGTTTTGGCTTTGCTTAAACCAGTATGAGGTGGATGTTTGTCAGTGACCGCTGAAAGAGTCCTGTATACGCAAAGATTGGTACCGGGGGTGGAATATTCCCCTCAAAACATGGACTGACCTGGGCGATGGCTCTCCCAAGGAAAACTGAGCTTTCCCAATACTGTTACTAGAAAAAGAAACAACTATTGCTTTTCACACTTGATGAGGAACCTGGCCCCGAGAAGGGAAATGATTTGGGCTGTGGTTCCATTTCACCCTGAGGAAGTTCAGGGGACTATCGGGACCTATATGGCTGGTGGTGGAGCTGAGGAAGATAGGCCCTGAGGTCAGCTGGTCAAGCCCTGAGCGCTGAGAAGCAGAGGAAGATGGGGAATGACTTACAATTACCGGTCAACTGCTCACTGCAGGCTAGAGGGCACGGTGAGCATCGGTCTGGGCCATAGCACAGGGGTGCTTCACGCTTAGTACCGCCGAATCTCAAATCTTCCAACCCCACCAGAGAGATGTGTGGCTTTCAGCTCCTCACGCACCCTCTCTGAGCTTGTACTCTCATCTAAGCATGGGGAATGATTAATTTCTGCCCCATAGGATTGCAGTAACAGTTTTTTAAAAACGTGTAGTGTTCATAGGAAAGCAGTCAACAAATGGCGCCTTTCAGGTATTACGTCATGGAGCAGCTGAATGTTCTCAGTGTAATGGAGCAGACTAATAATAGTATATGACAATTATGATATAAGCCTTGGGGGTCTTTGAGTAGAGGCTGGCAGTCCCATGTGGCTCTTCAGCCAGAAACTTGCACTGAAGTCTGTTTCTTTAGGACCCACAAGGACCTGAGCCATCAGGCAGGGCCCAGGGAGGAGAAAAAATGACTCCTGGCCCACGCAAGTCACCTCCAGAGAGTCCTGTCTACTCTTCGCCCCCTTCCCCACCAACCCCACCATGAGAGGCCTGAAGCAGTAAGTCTATCAGAGGCAGAAGGGGCCTCTGAAATAATCCCAGGCCTTCAATTTGTTATCCAGCAGCTCCGGGATTTCTATATAGAAGGGGATCATAGGTTCCCCCTCTTTAGGTTGTTGTAGAGGTTAAACCAAGTGATGTGTGTCGAGTGCCTGGCACCTAGTAAGCGCTCTAGTAACGGAGAGGGTGTGTTACTGTTGTTCACTGTTAGTAGTAGCGTTAGAAGTGGCCTTGCTGTCCGCGAAGAAAGGGACACTCAAAAAGGAAGGAAGCTTTGAACGAGACCCTGCCAGCAAAGTGAGAGAACTGCTGCTATTTCTAGGCTCTTTCCAGGAGACAGAGGGACACCAGCTCACCCACTTGGAGGGTCTCTTGCTGTTTATTTTGGCAGCTCTGACCTTTGCAGCAAATGTCACCTGAGCCCCCGCAGGGAGCAGAGATTGAAACTTTTTAAGTTGTTTTCCTCCACCTGGGGCCATGGCCCCTCTAGGCTCGGCAACAAACAGCCGGCAAACACTGCCACTCTATTGGTGTCTTTATTCATACTCGTTGACATTTCCCATGGGGAACTGTGGGGGGGGCGGGGCTGAGCGGGAGCCGTGGCTTGGTTTTCCTCCAGCCAGTGGAGGAAGTGATGGGGTCGGGGCATAGTACTAATAGAGGGAACAAGTGACCATCCCCACGTGGGCTGAGATGCATCGCAGAGTGACTTCAGACAACCTGAGTCCTTCTGTCAAGAAATTCCATGTCAAAGTGGAAAAATAAAAATCGAAAGAAAAGAACAAAGTGCATATGAAGCGTACCGCTAAGGTAGGAGAGGTCCTAAGGGCAGCCAGCAGTGAGAAGCCAGGTGTGCGGGGCGGCCGCGGGACCACGCCCCTATCCCACTGCCCCATGCCAGGCTGGGCTGTCGGGCCACCAGTGCCCTCTTGAGACAGTCTCTGTCTGTTGGCTCTGAGGGTGCTGTAAGCCACAGAAAGTCGTGGCGGGAGGAGAGCCTGAAGTGTGGGAGCACCAGGGAAGCCCAAGGCAGGGCTGCCTTGAGAATATCAAAGAGATTGAGAATATTGGGGGTGGCTCTGGAGGGCTGGTGGGATACAGATGGGGAGGTGAGGGCAGCTGGGAGGGGTACAGTCAGCACCGTTCCTTGGGCACAGGGCAGAGCCACTCTCCAGAACCTTAAATTACCAGGGAGGGGTGAGCACGCCGATTAACTACAGAGCTGAAGGCTGCCAGGCCCATCCAGGTCCTCCCCTGGTGCTCAGGGCTCGGTAGGCAGAAGACGACGGAGGGGCAGGGCCTGGGGGAACCAGACCCTGCTCAGCAGCCCA
Source organism: Ursus americanus (assembly GCF_024610735.1). Classification (NCBI taxonomy): domain Eukaryota; kingdom Metazoa; phylum Chordata; class Mammalia; order Carnivora; family Ursidae; genus Ursus; species Ursus americanus. Next base: position 12,917,372 of record NC_142147.1, on the reverse strand, counting down.
GCCAGTCGGATTTGATGCTTCCAAATTTCACGCTCTTCAGGCTTTGGTTCTCCAACTTCAGGTAATATGCGCCCTTGAAGAAGTAGCTGTGACCTGGGACGAGAAAGAGGGGAAGCTGTCATCACTCCATCCTCCGACATGCAAGGTTCCTGGGAGCTTTGAGAGTCACCTGCCACAGGGAAAAAGCTTTTCAACCAGAGAAGACCCCTTGGAGACCAGAGGAAGGGGAATGGCTGCGGAAGTAAGCTCTCCAAGTCTCTGCTTCTTCATCTCGAAGATGGGGATAAAGACACCGACCTCTCAGAGCTTGTGGAGAGGACGAAATCAGATAACGTGCACTATTATTAATACAAACAACAGCACTCCGCTGAGCACGGACACCAACGAAGCACTTCCCATAGACCAGAGATGGCAAACCAGGAGACTCCTAGCCCTGTCAGGCCTACAGCTGGGTTGTATTTGGCTCACACAAGTGTTTTGTTTTGTTTTGTTTTGTTCTGAATTCTGAGTAAGGTGCCAACATATAAACATCTGGAAATTTCACACGAAAATATACATTTCTCACTTCCTTTTTAAACAGCTAGACTATCTAACCGCACGGGGCCCCCATTTTTGCAGCAACCGCGAGAAGCAGATGATTGTAATGAGCCATGAACCTTCTGGTTTACCACAGACCCCACCCCTCCCTCCTGTCTGCCTGGCCTGCCTCACGCATCTGCGCTACTGGCCTGGCCCCCATGGGCTTTCAACTGTGTGACTCCTGACATACATGATCTCATTTACTTCCTTGAAAAGCCCAGCACATATTGGGCACTCCTTAGAAGTTGATTCTTGAAGATAATCCTTGACCTAGCCCCTCGATGATACACTGCTCTTTCCTGGACATGTGAGACCTTTCGCCACGGCAGGTTAGGGCCATGTGCTTCGCATAAGATAGGGGCTCAAAAGAAATCTTTGTGGAATTTAATTGCAACCTCTTCTGAAAAGCCAAACCGGACCCCTTTCCAGGCCCCTGCAGACCTCCCAGAAGCCTCCTCGGGAATATGGTTTGCAGACTCCAAATGCTATCCCTTGCCGATACTGGTTGTATTTTATTCAGCGAGGGACCGGCGAATGGGAGATCTCTGCCACATCAGCCACAGGGCACGACCCAATCTGTCCTGTCTCAAATGGAGCCATCCTTCTGCTAATGGGAGGCAGTCACAAGGCCTCCTGTGGAAACTGAAAGGGCCTGGACCAAACCCCAGAATGAATCCAGGGCACAGAGCCCACGTTTCTTGTTCCAGCCGGCCTCCTGCCCTCCCCTTCCCTGGCTCCAGGCCCTGCAGCTGTGAGGGGCCTTTCTGGGTCTTACTGCCTGGAGCCGGCTGAGTGAGCAGAGGTCAGGGGTCTGGATGCCTTCCCAGCACCGGGCTGAAGGGGCTGGTTTGTTTTCCCCACCGAGCGCCGCCTGCCTCCCTGCACAATGAGGGAGTGTGTGCTTGTGCGGAGCTGGGCCGGGGCTGGGGGCGGGGAGGCATGTCCTAGAAAGCGGACAGGGGCCCGGGCAGCTCACCACTGCCCTGCAGGTCCACCACGGCGTCCAGGTTGTCGGGGATGGCATTCCAGGCATCGGCGATGAGCTTGGGGAAGCCAGGATCCATCTTCTTCTTTACTTCATTGTACCTGCAAGCAAATGGACATGAGGAAGCCGCGGCACCTCCCTAGAGGCCAGCCCTCCTCCAAACCTGGCTGGGAGGGCCCAGCTACCAGGTCCTGGCTGAGCCTGGGAAACCAGACCCAGCCCTGCTGGGAGGCCGCCAGCTGCAAAGGAAGGCCAGGCAGTCAGACTGGCTCTGGGTCCCAACCCCACAACTCATGAATTACATGACCTTAAACAATCCCGTAAAAGCAATTTGGTGACTACTGCTAACACGTAAAGCGGTGTGTTAACCACTTCCCATATACTTTCTCAGTCAATTCTTGTGACAATGCCAGGACACGGTTATACCGTGATACCCATTTTACAGACCAGAGGCTTCGAAGGGGCACCCAGCTTCCAAGTGGTAATCCAACCCGGGCCTGTCTGGCTCCAGGGCTGCAAGTTGCTCTCTGAACCTCCATTTTACCACCTGTAAAATGGGGCTGTAGTTAATGTTTTTAATTAACCTGTAGAAGAAATGAAAGAACGTATGCAAGGTGCTTGTCTCCGTATCTGCAACTTGGTAAGTATTTGGGAAATGTTAGTCCCTTTATAAACTCTGATCCCTGCTGTGTGCTGTGGTATGAGGAGCACTGGACTAGGAGCCCAAGGATAGGTTACAGCCTACGCAGCCTTTCACGGAGAGGCTTGAACTGCTGCTTCTTTATCCATCAGGTGGAGTGACAACCCACACCCTGGGAGATGATCTCACCTGGCACGGAGGGCCAGGTTACACTGCAAGGCGGTGCGGGAGTCCAGGCCCTGTTAGTCACGGGGCGGGCCTCCCGCCACTGCCGTCCCTGCTGCAGCCACCAGAGTGAGCAGTTATGCTGGGCCGTGCCCTTTATCCAGGTAGATACCCTGAGTATTAGCTGGCATGTTCTTCTTCCGGGCTAGCAATGCCACCACCTTTTTCATTTCGGGGAGAATTTTTTAAGTGCTCGGGTCACTTTGATTCCTTTGCTTCTCTACTTGCACTCAACCTACTCGTTGTTCCCTGAATACTTAATGAGCCCTCCGTCTGTCTGCCTGTGGGTAGTTCATGAATCAAGATAACGTTTTGCTCTTGTGGAGCTCATTTTCCAGACAGACCCATGTTTGAATGCCGTTCTGGTGACAGCCAGGCTTTCTTCTGCTGTGCCTTAGGGTGGATCCTCGTCCCCACGGCCAGCCTGACCACCCCGACCCGAGGCACCAACAACAGCTTCCCCTGTAAGTTCCATTCTGCAGGGGGCTTCACGTCCCCCTCTCCCTGTCACCCTGAGAACTGCCAGAAAACCCTTCCTTGATCCCAGCTGCATCATAAGACTGCTTGCAAAACCTAACATGCTTCCTCGTGACCTGGCATCCCAAAACCAAGTTTGCAGCTCAGCGTCCCAGCACTCCACCCACATCGCCTCCCAACGCCCCGGCTCGGAGCTGTGTGTCCTCTGCTTGTGTCCAGTCTGCTCACAGAGGGCGGGCAAGGCAGGAAGCAATCCCATTTTATAGATGCGGAAACCAAGGCTCAGAGAAGTGAACCAATTTGCCTCCACGTTCTTTTCCTCTGGGAAGAACACGGTATCATGGCATTAGAAGGTGCTGGCTTTGCAGGGGCCTAAAGCTCTCCATTTAGCTCTCTGTCCCCAGGCTCCTACAGTGTTTCCTGCTGGCTGTCTTAGAAGTTTCTTTCGGGGTGCCTGGGTGGCTCAGTCAAAGTGACTGCCTTTGGCTCAGGTCATGATCCCAGGGTCCTGGGATCCAGCCCCACATCAGGCTCTGAGCTCAACAGGGAGCCTGCTTCTCCCTCTCCTACTCTCCCTGCTTGTGTTTCTTCTCTCACTGTCAAATAAATAAATAAAATCTTTAAAAAACAAAACAAAACACAGACACTTGCATCCCAGCTTTTCCACGGGTGTGTATCCTTGAGACACTTCAGCCTCAGTTTCTACACCTGGAAAATGGGACTAATAATAGTATCTATCTTAAATAAGAAATAAAGGTGAAATGCATGTATGTCTGTTTCCCTCATTCTCTCATAAGCTCCACAAGGAAAAGTGTGACTAGTTCTTGACCACTGCCTCCCAGCACTCAGCTAAGTGCCTGGCGCATAGGAGATATTGAATATTCGTGGAAGCTTCCAGAAGCAGGACCTGAGTATTCCCTGGCATAAACTAGGGGATGCCAGGCTGGAGGCAGATGCTTGCATCTGTCATCGGGGGTTCTCTGTTCTCCTCCGGGGCCTCTGCAGACTGACCTCCAGTAACAATGTCTCAAGTTCATCAACCACCTCTTTTGGGAGACATATCTGTCTCTTCTGGAAACCCAGTCCTGAGCTTTGGATAAGGACTTCGGCTCTGCTGCATTTAAGTGTCACCGACCTACAGCAGGGCATCCTGGACCTCAGCTTTGGAAGGTGGGCTTGTTGCAGAAAGGGACCGGGAAGCAGGTAACCCCGCCCGAAACCCAGCAAGGCACCGCCACGGCCCGCGCCGGCGTGCATGCACACTTGTATTCACACGTGGCTACATCTGTCCTTTATGACCACAGGGGGCACTGGAGGGCAGTTAGAGAAGTCCTTCCCACACCCTGAATCGTAGACTCTAGTCTTTATGATTTGATTCTGAGAATCACGTTTCTGTGTGTCTGTGCCTCTCACTGTCCACACTCTAAGATTTGGAGATTCAGGGTGCCTGCCACGCTGAGATGCCATTCGTAGTACGTGCTGGTGCTGAGGAGTGTTCCGGAGCCTGTGGGCGGAAAGCCCGCTCCGAGGTTTCCTGGCTGACTGTGTTCTTTCTTGAGGCTTGAGATATCCATCAGCGTGAGTTGCTAAGTGTCTTAGCAATGTGTCTGGAATTCCTCCCTGACACAGGCAACCAACTTCTGAATGCAGGGCAGCTGGGGGCGGGGAGCAGGGAAGGGGGAGAAGAGAGAGGCCTGGGAGGGAAGCTGGACTGTTCCAGGGCAGACAAAGGGCCCAGATGAAGTAGCAGCCACAGCAGGAATGCAGGAACCAGCCCCTGCACCCCCCACCCCTTCCCACTGACTGAATGACCCCGAGGGTACCGTGGCGGGACGTGGGGTTCGGGGACGGGAGACGAGGTTATCATCCTGGCCCTGTGGTCCACACACTTGCATTTAAGTAACGTATACCAAGTTATTTAATTTCTTTGGGCCACAGTTTCCTTGTCTGGGAAATGTGAAAAATTATAATCAAACTCCAGAAGTCTGGGCGGCCTTCCACTGACCACTCTTGGATATTGGGCTCCCTGACCCGTAGCCCTGACCGTGGCCTCTTGGAATTGAACCCTTTTCTTCTGATAGGGAGCTATTGGCTTCCGAACTGGCCCCCTGCCAGTCTGCACCCAAAGACACTGGGTCCGTGTCAGACACACCAGAGGGTGCCTGCTGCTTCCCGGGGGGCCCGATTTGGAGGCTCCTGCGGGCAGCTGGTGCACCCACCTCTGTCTTCATCATATTTTGTTCTCTGCACTCCCTGCCTTCACGACCCCTATTTCTGAGGATCCCGCTATCTCAGGTACAGTATAGACCAGTGAAGAATAAACAGCGTGTTCTCTGGGAGCCAGAATTCCAAGGTTCAAATCCCAACCTGCCACGACATGGCTCTGTGATTTTAAGCTAGATACTTAACCTCTCTGAACCCCACTTCCCTCATCTGCAAAATGGGAATAACAGTAACAATACTAATCTCACAAAGCCCTTGAAATAGTGTCTGGCATATAGCACCAGTAGTAGCAGCTGTTAGCTTTATTTTTATTATCCCCTTCTGCAGCGAGTCACCCCCAAATGGAAGGCTCCAGACCAGGCAGACATGGACCCCATCGAAAGACTTCGGAGAAGGAAAGGAGGTTCTGACCAGCCCCGTACCAGCAACATGCACAGGGATGTTCACCCTTCGGGGACCTCTCGGAGACCCTGCGACTCTGGCAGGTTAGAGGCCAGAGAGGGGGTATCCATGGCCCCAGACCACCGACCTTGACCCAGGAAACAGGAAACCACAGAGCGTCTTCTCCACGCCCACGCAGCTGGCTGGGCTGTTCTCCTTTCTACGCCCGCACCCCGCCCCTCCACCACCGCGCCCTCGCAGCCAACCCCTTACCTCCAGAACTTGTCTCCCGCAAAGATGTAGGTCTTCTTGTTCTTGCTCCAATTAAACGCAGCATCCACGCGTTGAACATCAGGGGGCAGCCCCAGGCTGGTCAGCGGCTTGGGGTACCCTCGCTCCAGGGTGCTGGCTGAATAGACCCAGTATTCGTTCCCTGGGGCGGAAGCAAAGGCTGTGTTGGTGGCTGGTGCTGAAATCCCTCAGCCTGGCCTGTTCCTCCCGTCATCTGTCTGCCAGGGACCCCACTGTGGTCATTCTCCACAGGGACACGGGGTCCCACTCCGTTCCGGTTCAGTGCCCAGAATCGGGACTCGCATATATGGTTTTACAAACTGCTTAGAGAAGTTGCCTGGCCGAGGAGGTGAGTGGGAGCAGTGGGGTCCCTGCAGCCCTTGCTCGCTCCCCAAGCCAGGTATGCTAATTGCCACACCTGCCATGAAGGCCTTCTCCTAACTGGCGCCCCAGTCCAGGACGGCTCTGGGACGGCTGAGGATGGGGAGCTGGCTGGTGGAACATGTACCTGTTATGTGGCCGAGCCTCCGGCTGCCCCAGGAAGCTGTCCCTGTGCCCACATCTCAGACCAGAGCAGGCTCCTGACGGCCCTCCCTCCCCGCCACACCCTTACTACATTTCCTCATGAAAGCCTGCTTTCCCGTCTCCCCCACCAGTTTGTGAGCTCCGTGAGGGCACGGCCTGGGCCCTGGCACATGGGAGGTTCAGCTGAATGCTGAAGGAGCAGGGTTTCCCCAGTGTTGGCCACGTGACCCTACCTTGATCGTTTATACCACCTACAGACACTTTCCGTACTATTCTTTATATTTTGCCTTCAAGCCATTTATCTTGAAATCCATAGAAAGACATTTATCTTTTGGAAATAAATTCATTTTAAATGTTAAAAATGACATCGCCATTTAAAAAGTTCTGGCTAAAATTGTTGCCTGCCAAAGGCTCTAGCATCGCAAAAGTGTTAGAGGTGCTGACACTGAACTGTGATTTTCCTTCTAGAAGAGGAAGGATTTCCTTCTAGAAGGATTGAAAATTAAAAGGTAATGGAACGTCCACTCTGTGGGCTAGTGCTGTTTGATGCTGGGTGTCTGAGCCAATCTCCCAGATGCAGCCCATGCTTTCGGAACTGATGGTTGAAAGAACAGATCCAGAAAGGAGAAGGAGCGCCCACAGGTGCACAGGAACCATGGTGCAGGGCCCCGGGGAGCCGAGGGTGAGGCAGAGCCCTTCCCACACACCTGCAAAGAACACAGCCTTCTCCTCCTGTGGGGCCTCGTACACAGCATCGATCTTTTCCGGGAGCTCAGGCCAGAACGTGGCTACCAGCAGGGGCCCCATGGGCTTGTTCCGTGGCGTCACTGTCCGCCAAATGAACCTGGGGGGGGGGGGACACAGGAAACCACACCTTCGGTCACTCTGCCGCTGTTCCCACAGATGCCTTCCCAAGCCCACTCAAAAACTTTCCAGCGATGATGCCCTCAGAGGTGGAGACAAGGTCAAAGGCACATTGGAGAAGGATTGAAGAATGGGCAGAGCCCTTCTGCAAGATGCCAGGGCTGAGATGCCACATTTTTGCTCCCTCCTCCAGGAAGCCTTCCCTAACTACCTCTGTCCATACCATATTCTTCCTCCTCTGAGCCTTTTTTTTTTTTTAAAGATTTTATTTATTTATTTGACAGAGATAGAGACAGCCAGCGAGAGAGGGAACACAAGCAGGGGGAGTGGGAGAGGAAGAAGCAGGCTCATAGCGGAAGAGCCTGATGTGGGGCTCGATCCCATAACGCCAGGATCACGCCCCGAGCCGAAGGCAGACGCTTAACCGCTGTGCCACCCAGGCGCCCCCCTCCTCTGAGCCTTTTAACACTGTGTGCCTTGGAATACTTTGATTGTTTTTTAAAATGTCTTATATCTTTTACTAGATCAGAAGTCCGCTGAGGCAGGGGCCAATGGTACTCGAAGTATTTCCTGAACTGAAATGGAATGGACTCATGCACTTTGGCAAGGGTGAGAGCTATTATTATTTATGGAGGGCTTAGTAAGTGCCAAGAACTTTGTGTGTCATAAGCTCACCCGCCAGCGGACCCCATCCCCATTCTGATGAGCTTAAGCCACTGGTCTCCAAGTGTGGTCCCCAGACCAGGAGAAGGATCATGCTGGGATGATCCTATATGATGATCCTTCGTATGGGAACTGGGAAACACAACTTTGTTGGGTCCCATTCGAGACCTGGGCACCAGACTCTCTGGGCTTGGGGCCCAGCAATCTGTTCTAATAAGCCTTCCAGATGACCCTAATGCATGCCAACGTTCGAGAACCACTGGTCTAAGCCTCTCAGAGCTTAGCATTTCTTGGCAATGGGCATTGATTCAGCAGTTACTATATGATTCATGTGGGCCCAACGAGATCGAACAGACAGACTTGTAATTCACAGCTGGAGAACCTTTTGCTCTCCCGTGGGATGTGGCCAAGGAAGCCTGCAGCCTCCATGGTCCCTGGCAGTCACTGCGTGACCATGAGGGACCCAGCCATGAGGGGAAATCAATGCAGAGGATGGCAGTGGACAAAGACATCACTGAGTCACTGAGCTTCCTTCTGCCCCTGGAGGCAGCCCCACCTCTGGACTTCGTACCAGATGAGAGCAGTTTCTCTCTGCTGTGTAAGCTGGTCTGAGCAGGGTTCCCTGTTACCTGCAGCCAGAACATCTCACCGCAGGAAGGTACCACCATCCTTATTCGGCAAATGAAGCTCAGAGAGATTATGGTACCACCAGGATTCAAACCCAGATCTGGTTTTGAGTTTAATTATCTTGCACTATGACCCTTCTCATCCCCCCAGTGCCTACCACCCATTTTTGCACATGTCCGGTGCTTAAATATTTACTGCTTAATTCAACGAACCCATCAAACACTCATCAGCATCCTTTAGAATTAGGGGATGGCTCCAAACCCGGGCCTGGGCTCTGCACCCTTTCCTAGATCCGCCGCAGGTCTCAGCTCCGAACGTGGTCAGGGCCTCGTCAGTGGGAAGTGCTCCAGGCTAAGGACAGTGCTAGGCAGCGGGGCCCCACGGTACCTGACTTCTTACTGCATTTTGAGTCTCCTCTCTCTCTCTGCATTTTGGCCATCTCCCTGTTGGCCAGAAGACTCTGCAAAAAGCAGGGCATCTACCCCCCAGCACCCAGCCCAATGCCTGGACCAGAGGAGAAGGAGGTTCACGAAAGTTCACGAGACATCTACCAGCCTCATCAGGCTCCCTCCGTCCTTCCCCCAAGCCAGGAATTCTCACATCTCTGTGGCTCAGGTCCTGCAGGGCCCCCTGACCCAAACACCCTGCCAGCCTCTCAGCTCGTCACTCCCTCCCGGATCTGCTTCTCCTTTAAAGGCCCTGGACACTCGCAGATGTCCAGGCAAGCATCTTCCAAATGCTTCTGCAACTCTGTTCCTTTTATTCAGCTGTGGACTGCCGTCAGCATCCCTGCCTCTGTTTCCCAGACCTGACTGAGGCTGCTCACACTTCAATGTGCGTAAGACTCATAGGGGAATTGGCGAAAATGTAGATGCCTAGGGCCCTGTCCCAGAGATTTCAGTCAGAGGGCCTGGGGCTGGGCGCAGAGGCCACACTCCTAACATTCACATCCTGGAGGGCTCTGGTATAGGAGGCCACGGACCTCTCTTTGAGAATGCTACTCCAGGCATTAGGTGGCCCCTCTGCTCCCAGCACAGCATCTCCCACCTCCAGCTCTAAAGCAAAGTAGCTGGTACGGGAGGCTCCAAATAATTGTTTGTTGACAATATTACCTAATATGATCGAATACACTCACCCTGTGTCAGGCATTATTCTAAGCATCTAATCTTACAGCATCGAATCCCTACAACAGCTCCATGAAATAGGTTAGAATTTTATAGATGAGGAAATCGAGGTACAATGGAAACACATAATTAACATGCCTATAATCATACAACCAGTAAGTAGCAGGTCCCGGATTCCAACCCCGGCAATCTGGGTCCAGAGCCCATTCTGTCAACTATCACACTGGATGGATGGATGGATGGATGGATGGATGGATGGATGGATGATGGACAGATGGATGGATGGATGGATGGATGGATGGATGAATGGATGGATGGATGATGACAGACTAATGGATAGTAGATAAAGGATGATGGATAGATACATGATGGACAGACCCTTTAATGCAGTCCTAGATACTGCGTGCCATTCTCTGGGAGGGCTAGGGCAGCTGGGTGAGTCTCAGCTCTTGGTTGACTGAGTCGGGGACTTTATCTCTAGCATGAAGGGTACCACCTCTCCCCTGCGGCTACTTGCTCCTCCTACAAAGAACGATTTGGCTATCTGGGGTCAAGGCCATTCCGGGAGAAAACCTGTGGGAGCCTGGATTATTGTTCCCAATTCTTCCCTCCACCCCTATTTTAGAATTCTACATCCATGTGGGTTTGCCATGTGACCTCACGGCACCCCCCTCTACAGTAGGTGTTGGGCGTGGCCATGTGATTTGCTTCAGTCAATGGAATATTCTCAGACATGAAGTCAGCAGAGGCTTTAAATGTGTTTGTGTGGTTTGATTTGGCCTCTCGTGCTCGTCATCTGCCACAAGCAGCTGCTAACCCCAGGGGAATGAGTGACATGTAGAACGTACCCGAACCCAACCACAGCCTGAAGCCCAGACACCTAGCAGACCCACAGATTAGGAGAGAGCAAAAGAAATGCCCATTGCGGTAAGCCACTGACATCTGGAGGCTGTGTGATACACGGGACGACTGTCTACACAGGCCATTCTGTGAAGCCCCCAGTGAGTTCCCTGACCAAGGGCTGGGGGCACAAGAATAATGGAGAATGGGCAGAAGGCAAGGACAAGAAGCAAGCTCCCGCACTCACCGGTCCTTGAAGAAGAAGATCTCCCCGCGGATCTGAGAGATGCCATCAAAGACAATGTCCTGCTTGCAGATCTCAGGAGTGACGGGTCCCAGAGTTGGAGTGGGGCCGGTGCCCGTGCCAGTGTCAGGGGAGGCTCCTGGAGGAGGAGGACACGACCTCAGACTCTCCCCAGCTCCAGGGGCTCTCCCCACCACACTAAGCCCCCAGGGCTGCCCACCCAGCCTGCAAAGCGTCAGAAGAAATAGTATTCTGGCCTTGGAGTGAGGCCACGGGAGACACAGAGATGATGCCTGGATGTGGGGGAAGGACATTAAAGAGAAACCAGAACGCTGAGCACTGGGTACATGACAAATGCTCTTTGCTGACGTCACCCGAACCAAGTCTCATCACATCCTGGGCAGGGAGGCACCGTTACTGCTCCCATTTTACAGATGAGGAAACTGAGGCCCACAAAAGTTGAGTGACTCGCCCAACCATTCAAACCCAAAGCTCAGGTTCTTAAGCCCTCAGGAGAGTCAGGGCCATCAGCGGCCGCCTCTGTGTCAAGCATCTGGTATGTGGCACTCTCTCAAGGATCCATCCCTTTGCTCCTCATGGCAACTGGCCACAGCTTAGAGATGGGGAAACTGAGTCCAGGGAGGTAAAGACCTGCTTTATCTCTTGCTCCCCGTGAGTGGCAGACACACTCGAACTCGGCGTCTCTCCCTCAATCTCGTGTTCTTTCCCGAATCCGTGTGCCCGCAGCTCTGCCTCCCAGCACCATTTCCACTACTGTGACTTGGTCCAGAACCACTTTATAGCTACTTTTTTTTTTTTTTTTAAAGGACCCACCACTCTAGTCTCATTTTAAGCATTAATAAATAAAGCACTGGTTTCAAGCTCCGGTTGAATTCTGCCTATTACACGTTAAAATAAAAGAATCAGTATGAAAACTAGACACTTTCACCCCCTGTGTCGTCAGGGCCTTTCCATATGCTGGGCAGTTCTGCCCTGTGTTTAGCTCTTTGTCCTGGATTCTAAACCTAACTTGGTGCTTGAAGCCTGGTGACCCTGGGCCAGGAGGGTCACCTTCCTCGGGCCTCCGTTTACTCACCAAGAAAATGGGAAGCCGGCTTCTCCCCTGCCGAGCTCAGGCAGCGGCTCCGGGCAGCCGAGAGCGTCATGAATGATGGTGTTATTTGGAAAGGAAAAGGACCATCCAAAGGGAAGGGACTAACCCTGGGAGGGTTGCTCAGCTATCCCCAGAACAGATCAGCACTCCTGCCTCTTGCCTTTATCTCCTGCCGTCCTGGGGAGTCCTGGGCCTCCATCCCAGGCTGCAGGACCTCCCCAGGCCCCCATCCGGAGGCCCCCACGCAGAGGGTTACCATAGAGCTCTTGAATGCCCTTGATGTCGTCATGGGACAGGCGGAAGTTCTTCGTGTACGTGTAAATGGGCGCCATCAGGGCTCCAGGGTCCTCGGAGTGCTCCAGCCCCATCGCGTGGCCAAACTCGTGGGCTGCCACCAGGAACAAGCTGTACCCTGAGGGCCGCAGGAGGGGAGGGGGCAGAGAGACAGGGAGAGAGATGAGAGAGAAGCAAGGCTCTGGCCCCTGCAACAGGGACTTTGAGGACATCGCATGGTGGGGCTGAGAGCCGCATAGGAGGCTCGTATGGATTCTTCCTTCTGAGAATTCTGGGACCAAGAGACCATGCCCATTGCTTTCAAGTAGGGTCAGCCCAAGTCCCTTTGTCCCTTTCCAGGGTGGAATTCTTGGGAGCTATGAAGGAGAGCAAGAGACAGCCGCAAATCCTCTACTTCAAGTCCCACTTGTTAAAAATCCTGTTTGCTGGCTCTTTGTGTCTCTCTACAAAGAGCAGGGGCAAAACCTGCACTTCAGGGTCTCCAAAGAGGTAAGACAGCAGGTCCACCATTTCTTTCCCGGGAAGCAGTAAAAACCACTCTCCCTGGGAGTGACTGCCCAGGCTCAGCCACGGAGGGCAAACCCCATCGCAAACCCTGTTGTAGGATGAACTGTGTCTCCCCAAAAGATAAGTTGAGTTCCTAACCCCGAGCATCTGTGAATGTAACCTTGTTTGGAAATAGTATCTTCACAGATAAATTAAAACGAAGTTATACTGGGGTAGACGGGGTTCTTAATCCAAAGTGACCTGTGTCGTTCTAAGAAGAGAAGACACGCTGAAGGCCATGTAACAAAAGAGGCAGAGACTGGACGATGCAGCCTTCCGAGGGCATGTGGCCCTACCAAAGCCTTGACTTTAGACTTGCAGCCTCTGAAATGCACAAGAATAAATTCCTGCTGTTTTAAGACACCCAGTGTGTGACGCTTGGGAATGACAGCCCTGGGAAACTGATACACGCCACCAGGGTACCACACCAGCTCTGGAGTCCCGAGCCGCTCCCACAGAGGGAGACTCCGACCTTGAGGTAGAAACTGGAGCAGAGCAGGTCATATCAGGCTCACCTGGCCATCTGGGGCCACCACGGAGCCTTGAGCCCAATGCCACCAGGCCCTGCCGACTAGAGTGGGCACAGTGCCCCCGGGCAGGCTGCTCACTGCACTGACCTCGTGGTAAGGTCCTGGTCTATCTCCTGGTCACTCTCTTGCTCCAGCCTGTGTGCCCTGGAGGGCAGAGAGCTGTCTCAGGTGGCTCTGTCCTCAGCACTCAGCACTGTCACAGATCCCCCATTCACAACTTGGCAAAGGATGGCGTCGAAGGGGCAAGGAGGGCTCTGGGGGCTCTCTTGTGTAGCGTGGAGGGTGGTGTTGGAGGACGAGGCTGCTTCTGTTTTCCTCCCTTCTCCTGCCCATCCAGCCCCTTGAAGGCAGGAATGCCTTTTCCACGGGAGCAGGAATGCCTCATAGGGCCTCATTCTCTGGTATAGGGTACCCTGTGCCCAGCACTGAATGATTGGGGTAGTAAGAACCCCACCTGGAGGGGTGGTCAAGGTGGAGGGGAAGGGCAGCATTTCCATGGACAGGCAGGACCTCCACCAACACAGTGTCTCTACCAACACAGGTGGGTGTCTGGGGGTGGGGGGGGCGGTGTCTATGCCTGAGGTGGGGGGGGGGGCAGGAAGGTTTCCGGGGCAGGGGCGGGGCGGTGTCTGGTGTTTCTGCCCAATGGTCGGAGCCTTGTACCTTGGTCAGGGCAGAAGCCCCATTTGCGGTCGTCGTCATAGTTGGCCGTGGTCGCGCACCACATCTTCCCATCGCTGCGGCCCGCACTGGTGCAGCTCTCGTGCTTGTTGCCCAAGAAAGTGAAGGGGAAGACACAGGGGGCGCCTTCCGAGTTCCCGCCCACAGTGGACATGGCTGTGGAGAGAGGGACACGGGTCAGGGGGCCGCAAGGCACCTGAGGTCACCCCCAGGGAATGACACGATGCGGATGTTAGCGAACCACGCTCCCCGGGCCCTCGCTCAGCCCTGGGCCCTGGAGAAGGCACTTTATACATGTCTCTACGTCCCTGTGCAGTAGGGACCGTAGTTACCCCCGTTCCTTGGATGGGAAACTGGAGCTCGGGGAGATTAGGAAAGCTGCCCGAGCAGCTACGGCTAGAAGTGTCAGGGCCAGAGTCAAACCCACGCAGCCAGATTCCAGAGCTTTAATCAGCCTTGCACGGATGGGGCCAGGGGCACCAGACGCAGAGGGGCTGGGCAGAGCGAGTGGTGCCCACATACTTCCTTAGACCGCGAGCTCCCTCACGCAGGAGGACCCGCGTGGGGTCCCTGCAGAAAGCAGGTGCTCGCTTAAGATCCGCTGGAGGAAGCAGAAGGAAGCAAGGAAGGGAGGGAGAAGAAAGGAGGCAGGGAGTCCTTACTGCAAAACAGAAACCCGAGGCTAGAGATACAGAGGAGAGCAAAGAAAGGCAGGCGAGAGAGACTTCAAGATGAGACGGAGAGAGAGAGAAACAATTACCAGGGAAGCCCAGGGAACGTGGGCCATTCAGACAAGGTCCCGAGCTGGCCGGACATCAGGCATCCCCAGTTTGGCTCAACAGGCTATTGGTGCCCGCCGTCGGTCCTGATGTGGGTGCCCATGCTGTCCCAGCCGCTAAGTACTCTGGCTGGCACCCCCATCCTGGGGAAAGGAGGTGAGGGTGGGGGGGCAGCGTGCTGGCCCTGAGGGGCGGGGAGAGGCGGCGACACCCACCTGTCTCGGGGCAGAAGCCATACTTCTTGTCGCGGTCGTAGTCCTCGGTGGTGCCGCACCAGCGGTAGCCGTCCGTGCGGCCCTCGGTGGTGCAGCTTTCGTAGGATGTGCCCTGGAAGCGGAACGGGAACTTGCAGGGCTGTCCGTCGGCGTTGCCACCCATGGTGAACAGGGCTGGGGGGAGGGGGAGAGAGGGGAGGGGTGCAAATGTGAGAGGCCACCGCCTGCCTGGCCGAGGAGCAGCGGGGCACCGGCGTGGGCACAGCATTGGTGGCCAGCGAGGTGGTAGCATCCTGAGAATATTCAAAACCGTCTCTAGTGGTTGGTGAATTGTTGTTTCTCCAGGTTCCTGGAGAGCATTCCTGCCTCCTTGGCCAGCTCATCCCTCCTCTGGGACCTTAGGGATGCCTCCTTCAACCCACCCAAACGTCCTCCTCCCATCAATGAAATGGTTAAAACCAGGCACACAGCACGGGGTCTCCAGAGCCTGGCCCACAACCCCAAGGTCACAGTCCATGCTGCCTGACCATGCCCATGCCATGCAGATTGTGGCTGGCAGGACCACAAGAGTCTTTCCATTGGACAGATAGGAAAACAGCTCTCAGAACACAGGCGCGCGCACGCGCGCGCACACACACACACACACACACACACACACACACACACAGAGGAAGCTTCACCTCCCTCTCGACCCCAGGGGCTTTCCTGGATGGCCCTGCTGTAGTCCCTGCAGGAGAGAGAGGAGGAGAAGAGGAGAACGGAAGGGAGGTGGTGTCTTCCTGTGTGTCTTCCTTTTAACACACACTCTGAGCTCCCACTCCAATCTCCCCAAGACAGAGGCTATGACTGGAGAACTGGGGGACAGTGGGGTTCAGAGTCTGGGCTTGTCTGTCTTGGGTTCTCCCCCTGCTCCCCCATGCCTTCACCCACCCCAAAACTACAAAATGGTGCGTCTCTAGAATTGCCAACTAGCAAAACCACAAGTGCGTAACAAGGACCATCTGTGCGCAAAGGCGCCAGAGGTGATCTCATCAGCCCCCGTTAACTCCACTATGACCAAAGTGGGGGCCAGGGATCACAGGATCAGGGCCCCCTATCCTCACTACTCCCCTCTCTCCAACCAAGAGACCTTCTCCACACCCGAAACAATGAGACTCAGGGAAGGGACAAAATTGAAACCAGATGCCATGGTGGCTTCAGAGAAGGAAAGGCAAAGTGTTAACCTCCACGGAGGCCAGCCTCTGCCTCTGGCCTCCCAACAGCTGCATGCCTACCACCCAGGAAGCCCCCATCTTCTTTCAGATCCTGCCCCCAACAAGGATAAAGAGAAGCAGACACTGACTCAGCAGTCAGGAGGGGCTGAGTAACCAGAACATCTATCCCAAGACCCAAACACGTGCGTGTTGTACGTACTTGCATCTGGCCAAAGACCAAGTAAATGGCTAATGGCCAACGCAGGGAAAAACCAAACTTATGAATTACAGCTGTTTCCACTTCTACGATCAAGGCATTCTGTTCTGATCACAGGGACTGACACATGGCAGGGTTAACTCTGCTTGAATCCCTACTGGGAAATGCAAGATACATAAAATGCTTTTGTTTAAAAGTTTCTGACTTATTAATGGTCCATGGCTTGAACTCTTACTTAATACAAAGTATCGCGTGAGCTTTGGTATTAAAAGCGTAAACAGGAACACGATTAACCAGCTCTTTGTTCCTTTCCTTCTGTTAAGATGGCTGGGGCTCGGTGTTCAGTTGCCATGGGGTCAGAGAGATTCCCAAACGTGTAAAATTACAGCCGAAAAGACAGAGGCATATGTAGATCAAAGAATCTTTACAGGATGGAAAAGAAACACGTATTTACAAAACTAATTTTTGGATTTTCTCCCATAGCCCCCCAGTTTTCTGGGCTTTTGACCTCTAGAATCCTCCAATCTAATGATGGGACCAAATATGAAGACGAACAGGCTGTCTTTTTATGATTTCTGGTTATGAAGTGTGTCTCATTGTGAAGGATATATTAAAAAAGGATTGAGTGTGTATGTCAGTACCCTTACCCCTTTAAACACGTCTCCCTCTATATGGTTTCAACATGTCTGAAAATGTGATGTCCCAAGCATTGGCAAAAACACATACAAAAATACTGAGTCAG
The DNA here is from genome assembly GCF_024610735.1 of Ursus americanus. NCBI lineage: Eukaryota > Metazoa > Chordata > Mammalia > Carnivora > Ursidae > Ursus > Ursus americanus. The sequence goes on along the minus strand of NC_142147.1, from coordinate 12,900,373 downwards.
GCCTATTGCCTTTGCCAAGACACAGAGACGCAAACACAAGCAAGGACAAAGACCCGGAGAGGCAGATAGGGAACAGCCCCCACGCCCAGATGTGTGTGTGTCTCACACACACACACACACACACACACACACACACACACACACAGGAAGAGTCAGCATCAGAACTGGGAACAGCGGCTGAAATTCCGAGGGCTGGTGTCCCCAGGCCAGGGAGGGTATCAGCCCCAGGGTCTGAGTCTTGCCTCCCAATCCTAGTGCTGGGCTTCCGATCTGTCCCCCAGCCTCTCCTCATGTCCTTGAGGCCCCCGTCCTGGCCCGGGGTGGGGGGGCGGGTAGAGAGTGGTTCTAGAGAGAACCACTGGGCATTGTAGTAGTTCTAAGTTCATTCTAATGCACATTAGGAAAAAAAAAATCATTAGCACATCAAACCTGTGATTTCACAAATATTATTGCTAATGGCAGAACAAACCAAGCAAGCGATTTAATGAAAGGATCATGAAAATAAATGCGAGGACGAGGACACAGCCGTGGCGCACGCGAGCATGGTGGAACCTGCCGGAAAGAAGTGGGGGGATGCTGGCTGCCAGGTAGCGTCATGCCTGCGGAGGAGTGGGAGGGCAGGGGGAGAGGCGGGGCGAGCTGGGGAGGTGGAGCCGGAGGAGGAAAGCCTGGGGCAGGCGGCCGCTCACCTTCGTGGGGGCAGAAGCCGTACTTGCCGTCCTTTTCGAAGTTGTAGGTGGTGGAGCACCAGAGGAAGCCATCGGAGCGGCCGGTGTCCGTGCAGCTGGTGTACTCCCGGCCGTTGAACAGGAAGGGGAACTTGCAGTACTCGCCGTCGGCGTTCCCGTACTTCACGCGGACCACTGAGGACAACACGGGGTGGAGGGTCAGCCGCTCCGGGCGCTTCTTTGGAGACCGGGATTCTGACTCAGCGGCGTTATGGGATCTCCCTCCCACTGCAAGCTCCCTGGTCCCATCAGAGCAGATGGAGGGCCCGGAGGTGGCCAGGGAAGCCACGGTCCTGGTGGCCAGGGACAGTGAGGCACGCAGAGGACCGGAGAGGAGACCCGGCCATGACTCGGCTGTTCACTTTCTTACCTTGTCCTTCTCCCAGGGTCCACAGCTCATCGTCGTCAAAGTGGGAGTCTCCCCCGACGCCGGGGCCCGGGGCAAAGGCATGAGCCAGGAGCCCGTCCTTGCCATCAAAAGGGTATCCGTCTCCATGCTCTGCAACACATAGGGTCTCAGCTTCCAGCTGCCCCAGCTGGGCCCGGAAACCCAGCCACACCCTGTCCGTGGTCCCTTGGCCACTCTGACATCCGTCCCCTTCCGTGTCCCAGTGTGACTATCCAGCCCTGGGAGCACAGCGTCTCAGTAGAGTTTTCTTGACTTGATTATTACCCTCCTACAGTCTACACCACCCTCTCAAGCCTGTATGGCCCCCAGTGTCTCTCTACTGCTGATCTTCACTGCCTATCCGATGCCAGTGACATCATACCTACCTGCAGACTACCGTGCCACACCCATGTCCTCACCGCTCTCTCACTATCCCTCATCTGTACTGTTGTCTGTATCACCCACGCCACAACCACATGGCCGATTCAGCCCTATCGCTTACCCTCAAGTCATACCATCACCAATATCGACAACGTTAACCCTCACGTGTACTTTGCCACCCAGGTGCACACCACCCACCCACGGGTTGCCTGTGCCCATGTCATTTACCCACATTGCAATACCACTCGTAATGTCCACACCACTTACCTTCATGTCTACACTGCCACCGGCGTACACAAGACCAACCCACATGGTGCCCTCGGTCCCAGGTTCTAGCCCACTTCCTCTGACGTCTACACTGCTCTGCTGTTTCTGACCCCTCTCACATCTAGAACGCAAGTCTACACTGCTCCGCTGTTTCCGACCCCTCTTACATCGAGAATGCCTCAGTGTCCACCAGCAATAGCCAACAGAACTTTCTGCGGTGATGGGGATATTCTTTGTGCTGTTCAATTCAAGAGCCACTCGTCTCACGTGGCCACTGAGCAGCTGAAATGTCACTAGTGTGACCAAGACACTGAATTTTCAGTTTAATTTTAACTAATTTAAATGTGAATGGCCCTGCGGACCTAGCGGGTACCATGCTGGGCGGTGCAGACAGACCACCTGCTTTCAGGATTACACTGCCTCTAGTGTCTACCCACCATCACGACACCTGCCCCCACGTCCATGTGGCTGCCCACATCTTCTACTCTCCTGCCTAAGCTCTTCTCAGGACCCCAGGTCCTTCTAATGGCCAGACCGCCCCTTGTCTCCACACCGGCCCTCTGCTGACCCCTCTTCTGCCTACCCCAGCGGCCAAAGTTGATCATGATGTCAGCCTCTCCATCGTGGATACGAGAAAACCGTAGCGGGGTTACATCACTCCAGACTTGGAAGGCGCGAGCAAAGGCATCATCCACCGTCTCGGGGTCCAGGTCAGGCGTGTAGCCAATGATCCTGCAGGGGGTGGAAATGCGTGGGAGTGTGTCTGTGTGCACAAAGCAATGGGAGTGTGCATAGCCACACTAGCATGCTCGTACATGCCCAAGTGTGTGCGTGCAGCTGTGTGTGTGACCATGGATGTGTACGAATGTGCGTGCACATGTGCAGTTTGGGAGTGTAAGGAGTGCACAGGTTTCTGCCTGCACGTATGAGTGTGCATGAGTGTGTATGTACGGGCAGGCGTATGTGTGTGCGTGTGGAGCAGAGCTTACTGGGAGAACAGCCCACCCAGAATGCCTTGAGCTTCCGTGGAGTCCTAGACCAGCCCACATCTCCACGCCCTGGCTCAGGAGTCTCCTTCCTCACCTCTGGCTGGTGGGCGGGGAGGCATGAATAGTGAGTGCATTCAGGGCTACAGGGCAGGGATCTCACCCCTGGAATCCAGCATGAGACATACAGAGCAGAGCTCTCAGCCCAATTAACAACCAATGATAACAACTCTATGATAGAATATAAAACTCAATTAGCAGCCAGTCATCAAATCCCTCCAACCGCCCTAATGAGCCCATCTAAGAACAACGGTGACTCGCATGCCTTACGCTCTCACTGTGGGCTGGACGCTGATATATATCCTGGTACCCCATTATATATGTGACCAGGCTTAGTTCCCAATGAACCTATGAGGAAGGTTGTGTTTTAGCCCCATTCTGTCGACTGCAAAGCCTGAGCTCTGGAACCCAAGTAGCCCGCTGCCCCAAGGCTAGTAAGTGTGAGATTCAAGCTCTGGTCTGACTCTAGTTCCTGAGAACTTTGTAGGAAACTCCTTAAACTGCCAGGCCCCCACCGGGTACTCCCCGGGGCCCCGGGAAGGGAGACCGCAAGGCCCAAGGAGACCCAGTGTCCCACAGCCCAGGCGCCCTGCCTCCGGCCGCCCTGCCTGGGCACCTGTATGTGATCTGGTTCTTGTCCCACTTGGGCTTGCGGGGGAAGAAGTTGTAGTTGGCCACGTCGGGGTTGCCGCAGCGCGGCTTCCTCATGGTCTCGATGGTGCTCTGGTCCAGTTCCCCCGTCTGGGGCAACCCGAAGAACTTCTGCATCTTCTTCAGCGTGTCCTTCAGCACAAACAGGTTGCAACTCTCCTTGGGGCAGCCGTAGAAGGTGTTCAGATATTGCTGGAAGAAATGAACGCCCCGAGGCCAGCAGCCACGTGAGGATGGCATCCTATGGACCCAAGTCGTCCGGGACCCAACGGTCCTGGGTAGAATCCCAGGTTCCAAACTAGCTCTGTGGCGTACTAGCTGAGGGACATAGAAGCTGTAACGCGTGACCTGGGGCACGTGTTGGGTGCTTGCTATATGCCCCACATAGTGACTCTATAATGCAGTTATTCTAACTCTCATACAGAGGAAGAAATTAAAGCACAGAGAGGTTAAGAAGCTTGCCTAAGATCCCACAGCTCACAAATAGCAGAGGTGGATTCGGACCCAAGCCATTTGGCTCCAGAGCCCATGCTCAGAACTAGAACTCCCTGCCAGTCTCCTTTACCTCCCGTCTCTCTTAATTCACCTGACTGCTGATGACAGTGGCATTTCTCACTTTCCTTGCAAGGAGATTCAAGGCTTATGTGCCTGGACTCTAGCAGCAGATAGACCTGGGTTCAAATCCCGGAGCTGTCATTTCTAAAAAGAAAACCATCCTGCCCTTGGTGCTTACTGAGGTCTAAACCAAGCAGGGCTCTGGGCAGTTTCAGGGACCAGCCAGCTTATTTATCTGTTCAACAAATATTTTTTGACTCCCACTGTGTGTCAAGCCCTGTGCCAGTACTGGGGAGAAACTGGTGAACACGGCAGATGTTTCTAGTATCCAGGGTTCAAATCCCAGTGCGGGGCTGCGGATGGACCACAGTCAATGCAAAATTGGATGTGTGATTTGTGCTATGTTGGAATGATGAAAAGAACCCGGAGACCTTATTACAGGGGTCCCAACCTTGTTGAGGGGTAGTTAGGAAAGGGGAATACAGGGTATAATAGTAGTGACAATGAGAGTAATAACAAAGGTTATCTCTTGTTGAGTGTTTACCACTCCCAGGTACCCTTCAAGGTGTCCAGGATTACCTCCCCCTTAACCCTGAGACCCCACTATCATGCTGTTTGCAGAAGCAGCTCAGATTGCGAAGTGAGGTCACTTCCCCAAGGAGGCCAGTCGCTTGTGACTCCCTGATGCGAAGCCAGGCAATCTAAGTCCAGAGGCGCTCCTCAAGTCTCCCCCTGCATGGCCTCTGGGCAACATGCACTTCCACGTGCTGTAGGAGGTGTGGGGACCCATGGAGCTTTGTTAGGGCTCCAAAGCTCACCCTCAACCCACAGCCACCTCATCAGGCAAGACAGCTCCAGGCCTTTAAAGTAAGTAGCCCCCTAAAAATGTAAGGTCTCCCAACCCGTTGACATAGCAGGGACGGAGGCCTATATGCAGGGAAAGGGAGTGGTGGGGTCACATCCCGAGAAGGGGTTCCTAGGGTGACCAGAGGGTACAAAAGTCTTGTCTTGGGCCAGTTGGGGACCAGGATGAAGAAGAATAGGAGATTTCTGGGGGGTGGCTGAAAGAGTAAGGAAGCAGATGTCTTGTAGGCTGGGAGACACATCTGGAGGGGTCCCTGCCCCTGAGGGGCTCACAGGGTGAGAGGAAGCCCCCAGCCCCCTTGTGTAATGCTGCGGTGGGTTGGTCAGGGGGGAGCTCCTCCGGCCAGCCCAGAGCGCTGGCAAAACAACCTCTGAGCCACAGCTCGGAGCCCCGCCAGGAGGGAGGGCTGACTGGCTGAGCTCCGGCCTGCGCCTGGGGCTCTGTCCGCCCCCGCCCCACGCGCCAGGGCCCTCGTGTGCCTGCCCCTCCCTGTGCCTGGCCAGCCAGCTCTCTCCTCCCGTTCTCCAACCCCTCTGGAGAAGTTCGAGGAAACTTTCCGAGGTGCAACCCTTGACCCTTCAGGCCAACTGGTTCATTGAGCCAGGTGAAAAAGATGTGCTCTCTGCTTCCCTCCTGCCCCCAAAACTTGCCAAAAGATCCCCTCCAGGGCCTCTCTCCAGATGTATGCCAAAGGTTCCTTGATGTTGGCCAAACTCTGCTTTGCCCTGAGTTCCTAGCCACATGCGTGCAAAAGTTAACCCAAATCGTGTGCCAAACGACCCTCTTCCCAAAGTCTCACAGGGGTTCAAAAGATCTTCCATTTTCAAAAGAGACCCCTTTCAGGCCTTTGGCCAAAGGCCTACAAAGATGCTTGCCAAGGGCCTGTTAACCAAGCCCCCAGATGTGTCCAAAAGTTGTTTACACAGCGGCCCCCTTGCCAAATCCCCCAGATACTAGACAATGCCGCCGTTATTTACAATCGAGGTCCCTTCCAGCTGTTTCCAAAGCATTCCCTGACCTACCACCACCTCGGCTTCTCAACCACCCTGCCCACCACCCTGCCGGTCTCCAAAGTTGACAAGTTGTTTATCAAAGGCCTTCTCCAATTCCTAAGGCTCCCCTACGGTTTGCAAAAGAGGTCCCTCCTTCAGCTAGCCAAAGACCCCCCCCCCCAAGCCATTTCCTGAAGCTCCTCCCCACGCCGCGTGCCCACCGCGGGGGTGGCCATTCTGGAGACCCCCATTCCCCGAAGTTTCTCCGAACTTGACTCCCGGAGGCAGGCGCTGCAACTCACCACAGCCAGCTCTTTGTCCGTTTTGGGGGCGACATCTCCAGGGAACTTGATGATGGGCGAGGGCGCGGCGGCGGCGCGGCCCAACAGGCAGCCCAGGACGCAGAGCGCCCGCAGCGGGCCGGCGAGCGCGCCCCGCGCCCCTCGCGCCTCGGTCATTGCGCTCCCGGGCCCCGCGCGTCGCCCGGGGGGTCGCTGGCTCGGTGCGTGTGGCCGCGTCGCCGCCTGGCTGGCGCCTGCTCCACCGCGCGGCGCTGCGCTCCGAGGGGCCGCTCGACTCGGTGGCCTCGGCTGGGCCCGGCTCAGCGGCGCATGGTCCGGCCTCCGCGCCCCAGCCCGCGCCGCCGCCGCCCGTTCCCGCCGCTGCTGGCAGCCCCTTTGTATGTTTCAAGCCCCAGATGCGCAGCCTCCAGCCACCGCCGAAGTCTGGAAGCAGCGGAAACAAGGGAGGGGGCCGCCGCCAGATGTGGCCTGCTGGGCTGGGAGGGCGCGGGCTGCGCAGGGAGGGGGGCGCGCTCAGGCCCGCCCCGCGCCGCCCCACCCCCCACCCGCCCTCCCTCTTTTCTCTCCTCTCCCCGCCTCTGAGCCCCGCCGCCCGCCACTCCTGGCCTCGGTGTGCCCCGGGCCCCTGCGCGACCTTGCCACCCCTGCCTCCCAGCCGGGCGCCCGGCCTCAGGAACCCTGCGGGGAAACAGCTGGCGCGACCCTTCTAGAGTCTCCACGTCCTGAGGTTGGGGAGCAGCGGTTCTCGGAGGCTCGCCCGCGGTGGGGGCGAGGGCAGGACAGCCTGCGGGTCCGAGACGGGAAGGCAGACTTAGAAACATGATCCGCGCGCGGCGCCGACAGATTGTCCGAGGAAGAGATTTTAGAACTTTCGAGATGAGAACAGAGAGCAGGGAGAGAGATGGAGAGAAAAGGAAAGAGACAGAAAGATGGAAACAGGGAAAAGTGGAGGGTCTCTCCCTTCCCTTCCCTCCCCTCCCCTCCTTCCTTGCTTCCCTATTACCTTCCTCCCTTCCTTTCTTCCTACTGCAAATACTGAAGCATTTGCTTGGCCTCGGGGATGATGCTGGGTACACTCGGAAACACAGCAGTTAGGGTCCCTGTCCTTGACGCACACGTCCCCTTCCTCTCTCAGGAAAGAGAATTAAGTGCTAAGGGGAACTCCAGCAGGCTATGGGAACATCTGTCCTCAACCCCTAAACTAGTATAGATGGTCAGGGAAGGCTTCCTGGAAGAAGGGACGTGCGACTTCCGAGCTACTACCTACAGAAAGACACAGGAGTGTTGGGTGGGGGACGTTTCAGGCACAGTCTGGGGAACCCCACGTGCAAAGGTCCAGAGAGGGAAGACACAGCAAGAGGCCCTGGGGAAGGAGGTTCCCTCTATCTAAAAAGGGTGGGGGGAGGGCAGGGTGAAGAGATGGGATTGGGGTCAGCAGGGACCAGTTTGAGGAACAAAGTCACCAGCTGCAACGTTCGGGAAACATTTGCTAGTGAGAGCCTTCAGGGGTCATGGTGAGGAGTCTGGACTTTCTCTTGAGAACCGGAAAAGCCTCCGAAGCTTGGGTCTCAGTGGGCTTCGGACATGCACAGGCTTGCCTGGCAACCCTGTGCTGCGGGCCTGCCAGCTCCCAGTCTGAAAGGAGGCCCTCCCTAGGGAGGGACTTAGCTCCACAGGAGGGAGCCGGACCCATCAGCCTGACCCCAGGGAGAAGCCCTGGCTATTTGAGGGAGGGTGAGTCCGAGGTCAGTGGGGGAGGGGGATCGTTCCTGGCTCTGCCCCCATTTGATACATGTCCACGTCCTGTGGATAGCCAGAGAGTCAAGCTGCGGAGTGGAGAGCTGGGGAGATGGAAAAAGTTGTCTCACTAAAGCCGGGCTTGCAAACTCGTGGCCTGTGGGCTGAATCCAGCCTGAGCAGCATTTTGAAACTTGGGCACCTTCATGTAGAAATCGGACTTTCTGGTTTTCTTTCAAAAATGCCCCAAGATCTGGCAATCCTGGGTGCCAATTTTCACATGGCAGCCAGTAGCCGGAGCTAAATCACAGCTGTCCCGTTTAGATGAGGCGTGGGCTTTGGTTTGCCACAGTCCCCACTGTTCTCTGTTGCCTCACATGTGACTCCTGACTCCTCTCGCTCAGCTGTGCTCATTTACGTCACCGGCCCCATCCAGGGTTTACCGTGTCCCAGAAGGCTTTGTAAGACACTGCGGCCTATACAACATAGCTTTGAGGCTTCTCTGCAGAAGACAGCTTTGACTGTGCTTCTTCTTTTAGCAAAAAAGATTTTATTTATTTAAGCAAGTGAGAGAGAGAGAGAGCATGAGAGAGTGCAAGCGGCGGGGGAGAGGAAGGAGAAACAGACTCCCCCCTGATCAGGGAGCCCGATGCGGGCTCGATCCCAGGACCCTGGGGTCAAGGCAGATGCTTAATCGACTGAGCCACCAGGCACCCTGACTATGGCTCTTGACAACCCGTGGGGCTTTGGCATTCGGAGGGCACTGGTGTCCAGGGTAGGGGCCTGGTACCCATTTAGAGAAGGCATCAGCTACGGAAATGAGGGAGGAGTGGCAGTGCCCTGCAGCGACTGGGGCCCAAGGCACCCAGATGGCAGAGGCTGTGTCTGCTGCGAATGGACTTGTTAGTGACCCATGAGCTCCCTGTGTACCCCTTTCACCGTCTGCCGTAAGAACCCACCTTGCTAATCCTCGTAGCCCCATGTTGGTGTGGTGCAACCACGAAACGAAAGCAACCGGACAAACTTTTGCATAACAGCTGCCAAGATTCGGAGCTGGGTTTGGGCCTGCAGCATCTTCCAGCCAGTCCTAACACAGGCAGTGTAAAGGGGCTGTGTAGTGGGGAGAACCGTGCTCCCCCCAAAAGGATATGTTCAAATCCTAACCTCCGGGATCCGTAGTAAATGTGTCCTCCTTTGCAAATCCAGTTGACCCATGAACAACATGACCCTTGAAATGTCCACATCTATGCAGATTTTTTTCCAGAAATACAATACAGGACTGTAAATGTATTTTCTCCTCTTCGTGATTTTCTTAATAACATTTTCTTTTCTCTAGCTTCTTTTATTGTAAGAAGATAGCATACGATACATACATATAACATCAAAAGAGGGTTCATTTGCTGTTTAGATTATCAATAAGCCTTCGGGTCAACGATAGGCGATTAGTGGTTGAATTTTGGGGGGAGTCCAAAGGTATGACTGCATGTGGGGTCATTGCCCCCGCCTGACCCCCTGAGCTATTCAAGGGTCAGCTGTAGTCTTTGCAGATATAATCAAGTTAAGAGATTAAAATGACTTAGTTGCCTGATAAGGAATGCCAAGAATCGTCAGGAGCCACCAGATTCTGCAAGAGGCAAGGAAGGATTCTTTCTGGGGCCTGCAGGGGCAGCATGGCCTTTGCCAACACCTTGATTTTGGACTTCTAGCCTCTAGAACCATGCAAGAGTCAATTTTAAGCTCCCCAGTTTGCGATGCTTTGTTACAGGAGCCCTAGAAAATTCATACAGGCTGCATTAGGAGACATCAGGGTACGGGATAAATTTCTATCAGTCATTCATTCATTTGGGAAAACTTTTCTGAGCACGGTTCCAGGTGCTGGGGTTTAGCGACGTCAAGATACAGAGCCCCAGAGGAGCAGAGGCAGGACCTTCTCAGGAGCCAGGAAATCCAGGTCCCTTTAGGTTTTCTGCCTGGGTCCCAGCCCCAGACCCAGGCCTCTGGATTCCAGGCTCGGAGGCTCAGAAGGCTTGGCTACCCTCTGCTTAAAACCCTTTGCCTGGGTGTTATACGCAAGTAATGGATCATGGAACATTACATCAAAACTAGGGATGTGCTATATGGTGACTAACATAACAGAATAAAATATTATTATTAGTTATATTGTATCTTATATATTATATATTGGATAAGATATATATTATATCTTATAAAGGCCAGGACTCTGTCTTAGGTTTTCCCTTCCTGCCACGTGGAGTGTGGTGAGGACAGACCATTTTAGACCACTTTGCCTACTAAAACCCACTCTTTGGCAAAACCCCACTTCCTTGCCGCGGCCTGCAGGGGGCCCTCCCTGACCTGCCATGGCCTCTCTCTGTAGTCCAGGACCCAGGAGGGGGCAGATGGCCCTCCTGGAGGAGGATAATTCTAGGAAAGCTTATTGAACGGATTAAATCCAAAGCCTGAGGGCAGGGCGCTGGGGAAGCCAGCCTGTGGTGCAGGAACCTGGGCCAGATGCTGCAGGACTGTGACCTTTGCAGGCTCAGAGGGGTGACAGGACAGGAGTCACAGGAACCCCACAGGAGAGAGAACTGCGCAGAGCAGATGCCTTGAACCATGCAGCCAGCCCAAGAGCCCCTCTGATGCTGGTGGGAGGAGGGACCCAGGAACGAATTCCCTGATCTTGTTCTCTTCCTTCCAATCCTTAGCTGGTCTTCCCCAGCCCAAAGCCAAGGGCATAGAGCTGGGCCATGCATTCTGGCAGGGAGTGGGGCGTGGGGGTTGGGGTGGGAGGTTGGAGCATCTTCTGCAAACAGAACTCCCAACTCCATCTTAGAATGTACTGCCTGGGCCACCCAACTGACACACCTGTCCCTCTTGGCCTGCACACTTCTTTTCTGTTAGGTCTCAGCTCAAATGCAGCCCCCTCTGTGAAGCTTTCCTGGATTGACCATCCCCCAGAAGGATAGCACCCCCCACCCATGTTATTTCCTCCCTGGCAGTTACAAGAGTCTTGAAACAATGTTGTTCTTCAATTTCTTACTTGTTTCTGGACTCCTGCACTAGAATGTCAGCAGCTGTTCTGGTACCTAGCATAGGGCTCTTCACAAAGGAGGTACTGTATTTGTCAAATAAATGGTTGAATTAATTAATGATTCTCCCCTCGATGTGGGGACATGGATAGAAAGGCTGAGTAACCAGGGGAAGCAGTGGTGGGGTGGTCCCCGGAGTAAAAGGAAAGGCCAGAACGAGCACCTGAGGGCTCTGAGTTGGGTTATCTAGAGTCATTTTGGATGACTCAAAGCTCTGAGGCTTCTCTTGTCTTATAAAGGCCAGGATTCTGTCCTAGGTTTTCCCTTCCTGCCATGTGGAGTGGGGTGAGGACAGACCACTTTAGACTTTGGGGAATCTGAAGGCAGAGTTGTTCATTTGTGACCAACAGCAGGAGAAACTTGGGGTAGACTTCAGGTAGGACTTCCCAATGGGGGGAGGGGAATGGAATAAGGCCTTAAAGTGTCCATGAGGTAGGCTGAGACAGTTGCCTCCCTAAGAGGCAGAGACAGAGGACAGGCAAGACCGTGTTTGACCTTTCGTGGACTAGCCCGGTGGACACAAAGGCCTTCAGACAGCTTAAAGATCCTGTCTGGGCAGGGACAGACAAGTGGGCCGTTGGCTTCCTTCCTTGCTGCCCCCACCTTGCCCGTTGGCCCTTCATTCTCTCCCAACCACGCCAACGTTGAGGTCTCTGAGTCCCTGAGTCACTGCCTCCTTCCAGGGTTCCCTCCCTGCCCACCCCCTCTCACTCCCCCTGTGCCTTTGTTTTTGTCCAGATGTGTGGTCTCTGGCTGGGATGGTCAGGACAGAACTTGGTGCTCTTTGTGCCTGCTCAGCACTTTTCTCCATTCTTCTGTTCACAGCGCACTGAACTTGGCTTGGGATACGGCCCCTCCCTCCCCCGAGGCCCAGGCCAGCAGGAGGAGGAGCTGGGAGCCCCCTTGAGGAAGGGAAGCCACTTGGGGGAGGGAGGAGGGAGGAGGAGATGCAGACTTGGGGACTCTTGTTGAGACCCCCAGATCTAGCTTTACCTGAACCCAATCTTGCCTTGGATTTTTCCATTTGATGAGTCCTTTTAGACTTAATCCAATTTGAGCAGCATTTCTGTTGTTTGTACTTAAAGTCATCCTGGGTGATGCGTGTGATATCTGGGAAGGGTCTCCACTGGGCTGCTTCTGCAGGTGGGACGCAGCTGGGCGGGGGGCGGCATGTGCGTCCTCAGTGGATGGGGCTGTGCCCATCACGGACTTTGAGAGTGTCGGTCTGCCTGCTTGCCTTTCTGTCCGCACGCCACTAGGCCAGGCAGAGAAGCACCCCTTCCTCGGCTCCTGGGGGTCGGGCCCTCCTCTCTAGACATCATGAGGTGGAAGAAATGTCAGGGCCAAGATCCAGCCTCCACGGCTTCCAGGGCCTCAGCGAGGAACGGACTCCATTCTTGCCGTTGCTTGCTTGAGCAGGCAAAGAGAAGCACAGAATACCAGGAGGTAGTGAGCTCCCCGTACTTGGATGTGTTCAAGAAGGCCGGGGCTCCGGGCGTCAGGGAGGCTGCAGAGAGGACTCCTGTAATCTGGCCTCTGCAGTGGGTGGTCTTGGACCCGAGGACCTGTGGCCCCAGCTGCTGATGTGCTGTAGGCCAGCGGTCAACCCTCTGGGAACTGCCTCAGCCTAAGTGCATTGCCCCCGCCGCTCCCACGGCCATGTCCTCCTACTGGAACAGCATTCGGGACTGGCTGGTGCAGCAGCCTACAGCCGCCATCCCCACCCCCCGCCCCCGCCCCAGCTGGATGCCTCTGATGGACCCCTGCTCAAGGTCATACACCCAGCATCAGCACTGGGAGACCCCCGGGCTCTCTGACACCAGAGCCCTTGGACCCAACCATGACATGACCCGGCCACCCTGGAGAGATGGGGAAACTGAGGCACAGAGAAGGATTTGCTTAGGTTCCATGATATGGGAAAGAAAATCGGCAACTCGAAGGGGCTCACTTTGAACTGGGAACGGTGGCAGGTGCCTTCACATAGGTGACTATACTCAGTCCTCCCAATGAACCTGTGACTGGGCTATGAATATGAGGGAAAGTGAGCCCAGAGAAGTTAAGAAACTTGACCAAGGACACACAGCATGTAAGTGTAGCACTGGACCCTGAGTCTATTGACTCTTTCCCCCACAGCAGCTGCTACCTCCCCAGCGACTGAGTCCCCTGTCAGCCAGCTCCCCACCCCCGGTTGGCTTCCATCCCCTTCCAGCACCCCTGCAGCCAAACATCTGCCTCTCCACCTCCCTCAGCCCACTGGTTTCCCCTTTGCTCAGGGGTGTTCTCCCAATGCTCTCCCTTTGCCAGTCCATGACTCTCCCCTACTTTGGAACCTGCTCAGAACTCACCCCCAGGAAGCCCTCCTTGGTTCAGAGCCCTTGCTCTGCAACCACACTTGAGTGCTGCCTATGGCTTCCTGGCCATGTGATTAACCCCATAGAACCTCATGCCCCTTCTATGTGCAATAATCGTCATAACCACCTCTCAGGGCTATGGGGGAGGCTCTGTTAGTGTGTACTAAACACTTAACACAGTGCCTGGCATGCATGCAGTAGGCACTTAATAACGAAACGATCACTATCTTTATAATAATTGTTTTCCACAGGGCTCACCAAGCAGACCTGTGTGTATGTGTGTGTGTGCATCCACTCAAGTGATCAGGTCTTTGTTGAGCACCTACTGAGTGCAAAGCCTTTACCCTGGGAGAGAGCGCTGACATCACCAGCAGATGGGACTCTGATCGGGACAGGGGGTTGGAGATCTATCACCCTGAAAAAAACTGGGTCTCCCCTGGCCTCGGGGCTCCTGCTTGCGGCTAAAATCCACCTTAGTAGGGAAAGATGTGTGTGTACCCCTCAGACTACTGATTCTGTAAGGCTGGGCGATCCGTTTCCCAGCCGGCTGTACCTCAGAGGTGCGGCTCCTTCTGAGGACAGACTACGCCATCTGGTGGCCACTCTTGGGTAAAGCAGCCTTAGGGCTCCCAGCGGCCTGGGTTGGACAATTTCTCTGGGCTGGTGGCTCCATCTAGTGTCCTTAAGGTGCAATCATAGCCTATCCGTTTCAAACTGAAAATCATGGGAGGCTGTTCTTGGAAAGTTCTAGGATTCCACTTTAGAGCTACTGAATCAGAATTCGGGTGTAGGCGGGATGCTTCCTTAGAACCCACATTTTAGACGACATTCCCAGGTTATTATAACTCTGGGAAAGGTGAAGTTTGAGAAGCATGACTTTACAGGGACTTCTGCAGATGCATTTGTAGCCGCTCCCCACCTATTCAGTAATAAAATAGTCATGCACTTCACATCTGGGATTCTCATTTCCAAGATGAGGAAACTGAGGCACAATCAGTGAGCACTGACCCAGGCAATCTGCTGTGGAGCCCAAGCTCCTAGCCAGCTGACACCTAGTGCTGGCAAAGTTTGGCTTTTGCACCCTGAATGCCATCACTGGGCGTCCTTGGCCAGGCTGCCCACCCCTTGTCTGGGTCTCCTTGTTCCTATTTGCATATTTACCTGGAAGAGGCTTGTTAAGCTTATTAAGCATCTACAGCAATGACTAACTACATTCATGGTGCCTACATTCTAATGGAAGGAGACAAGCAACACAAAGCAGACACAGTCATAGATGATGTAATCTTGGATGGTGGGAAGACTTACAAAGAATGGTCTCAAGATGATCTGATGGGGAAAACTTGAGAAAGGTGGTGCAGTGGGAGGCTTTGAGGGGAACTAAATTTAGATCTGAGTTCTAAAGAAAGAAAGGGAACCAGACATGTGCAGAACTGACGGAAGGGTGTTCTAGGTAGAGAGAATGGCAAGTGCAAAGGCCCCGTGGTAGAAGCAAGCTTATTGTATTTGAGCAACAATAAGCAAGGCACTGTGGCTACCACAGAGTGAGTGAAGGGCACAATGAACATTTGTGGGTTTGATCTCCAAGCATGTGTGCCCTCTTCCTCTGGGGGAGTTCTGTCCTTCCCACTGAGGACAGTGTTGCTGGGAAGGTAAACTGAGCCACTTGCCTTCGCACTTCAGCAGCCAAGAAGGTCCTTGAAACCTTCTTGGACCAGGCCCTTCCTCTGGCTACCCTACAGGTGGGCTTGTGATCTAGACTCAGCCAATGGGATGCCCATGAAATCCTGAGTGAACGTAAACATAGAGTGCTGGCAGCCCAAGGGTACTGGCTGTAGGGCCCCATGGACTGGTATCCCCATCTTGACCCCTGCCCCAGTTGTGAGGCTCTTGCCCACCTGTCTGTCATCACCTCAATAACCCCCTTGCCCTTAAATCAGTCAGGGTGTATTTCTGTTGCTTGCACCCAAATAATCCTAAGGGTTCAGTGTGGCAATAAAGGAAGATGAAGTTGGGGGGGTCGGTGGGGCCAGATGATGCTGTTTGGCTGAGCTAAGGAGTTGGATTGAGCTCTGAGGACAATGGGAACCCGGGGACGCCTCTGGTACTACCCTTCTGAGATCCTAGGACTGTGTGTTGGTGGCTCCTTACCTAGGGATAGCCTTAATCCACCAGCCCCCATCCAGAATGCTCCCTCCCCCACCCAAGCCCAGGCCTGTACCCCACTCCACAACTAGCAAGCAATGGCCTTCAGTAGGTGATCAGGCAAGAAGCCAATGGCTTTGAGACGTGCCCGTGAGGTCTCTATAAGGCCCAGGGAAACGCCTCTAAGACTTTGTCCCCACCACACACTCCAGCGAAAGAAGAGCAAAGTGAGAAGGAAGGAGAAATGGGCAATCAGAACATCGTACATATTGTGGGATCCGGGTGGGGGCTGGAGAGAGGGCTAGGGAGCCCGAGGGTTAGCGGGTGTCCCCGAGTGCCTCCTGCCCTTGAATTCCGAAGCATCAGAAACCAATCACAATGTCACTAGCCAGCTGGTGACCCCAATCCTTCTGCCCCAGCAACAAGCCCTGGCTATTGTTTTTCTAAGAATCCAGAAAATCTCTTTGCTGTAAGTACCACCCCGACCTCCCCCTCCCCCAAGTTGGCCACAAATGCCACTTGGCTCCTCTCTGCTACCCAGGGCATCAGCTCCCTCCTTCCCCTTAGCTTGACTTCAGTCCACCTTCCTCCCTGCCACAGCCCAGAGACCCAAGACCCGTCCAGGCTCCCAAAGCCCCGACTGGGATGCCCAAGTCAGTCTCTTAATCTGGAACTTTCTCCATGTCCTGTTCCCACTCGTCAAACTCACCTAGTCCTTGCCTCCCCCCTCGGTGACCAGCACTAAGGGGTTGACAAGCCACTGCCCCTTCCTGTACCCAGTGGAGGCTCACTGGAGTCAGTGTCTCTGTGGCAGAATCCGAGAGGGATCTAGGTGGCACTGCGGAGGGGGAGCTGGGAGGGAAGCCGAGGAAAGCTCGGGGGGGGGGGGTGTCCACAGTGCACCTTGTAGGCAATGCCCCATCTCCTTGGGGAATCTTCACCAGGCACCACTTCCCCCCCACCTTGACTCCTGCCCTGGAGCCTGTGGGCACCCACATGGGTGGCAGGTGAGCACCCCTCCTTGCTCACATGGTGGAGGGGTGACCAACAGGTGACAAAGGACCCCCAGGACAAGGCCGAAGCTGAAGAAGGGGGCTCCCAGGGCTTCAAGAGTTTCAGAAGGAGAAGTCTCGGTCAAAGGAGGGGATCAGGGAGGACTTCCCTGAAATGGGAGGAGGCATCACTGAAATGGGGCCTTAAAGGCTGAGGAGGGGAAAGAATCTTCCGAACTGAAGGACAGGGCTCCATAAAACCTGGGCTGATTGAAGTTCTAATATATGTCACGTTTTGCCTTAAACCAAGGGCCCTGGCTGGCGTGTTGAGCGGGGCTTACACCCAGCTAAGACCAGCCCTGACATGCTGTGTCTGTCCGCGGCTGCTGGAGGGTCCTTGGCCCAGAGAGAGCATTTCTAATTCACACAACGCAAGGCCTGGGGGACAGAGGAAGATCTAGCTGTAGGCTCCAACTTGAGAGGCCGCCCTGACCCCTGAGCCTCGCTGGCCTCTGAGCCAGGCACGCAGGCCCAGAGTAAGAACTCTGTAGACCCACTAGAGGCTGGAGGATGGGGTGCAGCCTGTCCGACGGCTCTTCTCAGACCACAGAGTGTTCAAACTTTGTGGTATCCAAAGAGGGAGAGATTTCAGATTCAAATGCTTGGGGCTCAGGGCTGCTGGGTGTTGCAGCCCCAGACATGGCGCTGGGGGTTGGGGCTGAGGGAGATATGGCTGGATTGGGGCAGATGGGCCCAGCAGTGGGGGGGACTGAGGACAGAGGCCACAGTGGCCTCCTCAGTCAGCAGCACCTCCTGCAGGAAGGACAGAGCAGGTGGCAGGGTGTGACGTGTTCGTAGGCTTCCTCCCCTCTCCCTGATCCCAGCAACTTAGAATGGAACCCTTTTGGAATGTTTGGTGAACCGGAAATATTTACTGAGTCTCTGGCCCCTCTATTTGTGTGTGGGGGGAGGTGGGGGGAGTAGGGGAGGGGAAGGATGTCAGCACTGTTGTTTCTTAAAACACAAATTAATCACTGTATCAGTTCGCTATCACCACGTAACAAAAGACGCCAAAACTCAGTGGTGTGAAACAACAAACGTTTATTATTTGTCATTAGGCTATAGGCTGGCTGGCTGGTGGGGTCTGGGGGCTCACGCTTGTTTCTGCAAAGCTGGCAAGTCAGCTGGGGTGGGCTGGTCTATGTGGGCCAAGCTGGGACGGCCACACGGTCCACTGCACGTGGTCTGCGACCTCCCAGCAGGCAGGCCTGGGTGCTCAGGTGGGGCACACTCCCAAGGGAGACAGTGGAAGTGTGCAAGGCCGCCTGAAAGCCAGGCTCTGTTACAGCCCATGAGATGTCGATGAGCAGATCCGGTGGTGGGGGAGAAGACGCCAACACGTAACGGGAAGAGCTACCAAGGCCCATTTAAAGGCATGAAGACAGAAAAAGCTGGGACTATTGCTGCAATCCGCCTACCACGATTCTAGCTTCTCGTAACAAGCTGGGAGATCCGGGGTCTCTGTCCACAGTGGACTGGAGCCAAGGAGTGGCTGCCCCTTTGGACTGGGTGTGCTTTCTCTGGCTTCTGCGGCCTCCCCGGGCCTATGTGACCCGCCTGTAGGCAAAAGAGTTGCCTACGTCGTTCCCCGAGACCACCAACTCATGTTCATGAACCATCTATGGTTCCCCACTGTCTACAGGAGAAGGACTAAGCCCCTTAGCTTGGCGCTGGAGGCCCTCCTTCATGCCTATTCCAGGCTTACTTCCTGTCTCGGCCTCGCCTCCCTCCTCCCCTGCTTTTCCTTATACCATAAGCCCTCCTCCCATGTTTGCAAACACAAGACTTTGTACACTTCAGAATTTGTCAACTTCACGGGCTGTTCCTTCTGCTGGGACTTCTTCTCCTCAGCCCGGGGAAGCCTACTCATGCTTCAGGGCTTGGCTCGATCACGGTCTCCAGAGTCTTGCTTGATCTTCTCGGGTCTCCCCTGACACCACCCTCCCCAACCTGACCTGGCACCACGAAGCCCTCCTTTTCTTCCCCCGTCTCCGAGAGCACTGTACGCACAGACCTCACGCTCACGCCACTGCCCCCAGTGCTTCTGCCTTCCAGGGAGCCCGTGAGTCCCACCGGGGCCAGGAGTGGGGAGCTGTGTGGACAAGGTAGGCTTTCGGCCACTCAAGTACCAGCTCCAGAAACCCAGTTGCCTTGGGTTAATCGTTGCATGAGCTCTCTGAACCTCAGTTTTTCCCCGTCTGTAAAATTAGTTCTCAACATATCTACCTTGGGGGGTTGACCCAAGAGGCTTAATTGAGATAACTCCTTGAATATACTTAGTCTGCTGTCTGGAACGTAGTAGCTGGTCAGTAAGTATTTGTCGTGTGAACCAGCGAGGCTGGATCCCAGGTCCTCTGCAAAGGCTGCCGTCCCCTCCCCGCCGCTGCCCTCCCCACCAATCCCCGCAAAACCCTCATTTCCTCCGTGACAACAGCATTTCTTTTTTTTTTTTTATAATGATTTTTTATTATATTATGTTAGTTACCATACAGTACATCCCCGGTTTTCGATGTAAGGCTCGATGATTCATTAGTTGTGTATAACACCCAGTGCACCATGCAATATGTGCCCTCCTTACTACCCATCACCGGTCTATCCCATTCCCCCACCCCCCTCCCCTCTGAAGCCCTCAGTTTGTTTCTCATAGTCCATAGTCTCTCATGTTTCATAAGAACTAGAATGATCAGTAGGGGAAGAAAGGGATAAAGAAAGGGGGGGTAGACAAGAGCATTTCTGCTCTCTGATCCGCGTCGACTTTCTAATCACTTTGTGAGGATGGAGGGAGGGACACACACACACACAACATGCTCACAAAGTGCTTGAAATTATTGCTATTCAGGGATCAGGAGACAAAGATTAGTTGCCTGTTTCTGTCTCACAAACAAATTAATGGAGTGGCAGCTTTTGGTGCAAAATACGATTCTTGTCGAAAGGATTAGGCGTGCTAAACCCGGCTCGAATATGCTGTGATCGTGTGTGTGTGTGTGTGTGTGTGTGTGTGTGTGTGTGTGCGCGTTTGTGTTCAAGCAAAGCTTCAATAATCATACATTTACAACTAATAAATTGGGTCCTTTAATTCCTCCGCAATAAGTCTTTGAAATATAATCTGTCATTTCAGGCTCACAGAACATGACTTTTCATAATTATAATTCTCTAGCACATGTTACTACTTATAATTAAATTCACTTTTTAAGAAATTCAAAACGTTTTTTTTTTTGGTAGATTATCTGTTCATATGCTGTCCTGGCAGTGAAATTAATGTGTAATCTGTTGAATAAATGTGGTTAGTTCTTACAGAAGAAACACACACTCTGCTATCAATTGAAAGCTGGAAGGACAGATAAGATGAACAAAATATACACTATTTCTTAGCAACAGACGCACACGAAAGCAGAACAAACCCAAGCCTCTCTCCCCGTCCCTGCCTCTCGAAAAGGGCTGCTAGCCCCATGAAAGGAGAGCGTTCGACACAGTTGAAAGAACACACATGTTAAGTCATGGCCAAGTTATGCCCTGAAGAGGAGGCCGACCCACACATTCGGAAGAACAGTTGAATAAAGACCCCAGCCTGGATGATCAGAAAACACAGCCTGAAAGGCTCCCACCCCATGACTATGTGCAGGAGAACACGTAGGCCCCCAATCTATGACACACAGGAAAAGCAGATAAGGAGAACAGGAACTTTGGACTCAGCAAAACAGGCACAGAGAAAGCGGGCGTCCGTGATCTAGTGGTAGCATCCTGAGCTCTGCATACAGAAGAGCCCAGAAGTTATGTTGCAGTTTTGCAACCCCAGACACATTTGAGCCATGCTTTATTAGTCAGCCCAAGGTCAAGTCTGGTCGCGCCCACAAATGGGTGTGCCCCCTCCTTGTGCCTCAAGGGAAGTAAATGCTTCCTCCAAGGTGGGACCTCAGGAATGACAGGAAATGTCTTTCCAGGTAGAGATCCTTGCTAAACAGGGACAATTTTTCCCAAGGGGCAGCTTGAGTGACAGTTGAGTGTTTTTTTTAATTTAATTTAATTTTTTTATAATAATATTTTTTATTATATTATGTTAGTCACCATACAGTACATCCCTGGTTTTTGATGTAAAGTTCCATGACAGTCAAGTACTAGCACAACCGGGTTCCTTTGACAGAGGTGTGAGAGAAATGACGTCATCCTGCACCCGGGACGGCGCGTTTGAGCAGGAGGCCTGGGTGCGTTGCTGCACGAGTGGCCTCTGGGAGCTGGGAGCTGAAGGTAGGGGCGTGTGCGCGCACATGTGTGTCGATGTCTCCGTGTGACTGTGTGCCTGTCTGCACGTGAATGTGGGTCTGTATGTGTGTATCCGTATCTGAGTGTGTGTGTGTGTGTGTGTGTATGTGTGTGTGTGTGTGTGTGAAGACTGTAAGAGGGAGAAGAGCGGAACAGGCTTCAGGTGAGTCTCTTCTCTTCTCTGATCCTTAATTCCCCATCAGCAACATGGTTTTTCCCCCAGCGGGCCGGTGACCTGCAAATGTCACACGTGCTACGTGCAGGCTCCGTGCTGGGCCCTGGGGTTGTACAAGTGACAAGTCGAGGTCCCTGCCCTCACAAGGAATCAGTGGCATTAGGTGGGGGATAATTAGGACTGGCCTCTTCCCAAGGCCCTCAGCTCAGCAGCAAGGAAGGCCACCACATACAGAGCAGGGCCTGCCTTGCTCGTGCAGTTAAGAGACCCACCCCCCTCCCCTCCCTCTCCCCCTGCCATGCATGAGGACACCTGGGGACACAGGAGGAAGTTCCCCTTCTGGCAAAAGCTTTTTTGCAGTCCAGGCAGTCGCTTATCTCTGAGGAGATGATGGATACTACTTTCTCCTTCGGCTAAAAACATAAAATGCAACAAGTCCACAATGGTGGAAGCCTTTCCTGCAGTTATGGTCCAGGCAGGACACAGGGAGGAAGTCATGATTCAGGTAGGTGAGCCTCTGAAGGCCAGCTCCCCAGAGGGGATGTCAACGCAAAAGTGACCATTGACCTGGGGCCTGAAGTGAGGTCAGGAACCAGACCAGCAATGGTCCCTGTGACAATTGAGAGTCTCATAAAAGGGTCTTTGGCTTGTGCTCTGAGAAAGAAGGGAAGGCACGAATCCAAGGTCATATGCAACTTAGAAGTCAAGACAGGTCTATCCAAAAAGCTTGCCTTTTAATTCCTGGTCTGTGCTTAAAACACACATAATGTTATTTAAATACTGTATCTGGCTACTTCCCTCTCTCAAGCCAAGATAGGATCAGAATGGGCCTGGAGGTAAGACTGAACTTGTGGTTAGACTCATTTCTGTTTCTATTGTATTCACTTGCACCTGGAGGCATTGGTGAATATTCAGTGGAGGATGGATGGTTGGATGGATGGGTGGATGGATGGATGGAGGGATGGATGCATGGGTGGATGGATGCATGCATGGTTGGATGCATGGAGGGATGGATAGATGGATGGAGGGATGGAGGCATGCATGGTTGGATGGATGGAGGGATGGATAGATGCATGGTTGGATGGATGGATGGATGGATGGATGGATGGATGGATGGATGCATGGAGAGATGGATAGATGGATGGAGGGATGGAGGCATGCATGGTTGGATGGATGGAGGGATGGATAGATGCATGGGTGGATGGATGAATGGATGGATGGATGGATGGAGAGATGGATGGATATAGAGGTTAAGGAAGGGACATGCCTGGGACCTAATAGTCCCCTCCCGGGACCGGAATTCATTCACACATGTTTTATTTTGGTCCTATGTTGATCCATGCAAAGGTTTAAATATTTGAATAGTATTAATAAATATTAATATTAAAATAATATTAATAAATATTAATATTAATATTTAATAAGTAGTCAATACAAAATCATAAGATTTCACATTTGAAAAATGCAGATTTCTGGATTTTCCTTAACAAACTCAGAAGGCAGAGTGATGCCAGGTTTGCACTCCCACATGTAAACAATCTTGAAGCTGAGTAGCCACCATCCCTTTTGAGGGGACAATGATTTCTAGCTCACGGCAAACCCCACCACTCCCTCCTCCCCTGCTCCTTCCCTACATCCTCAATCATTTGTCACTTGTCTAGCCCCACAGCTATCTGCATTTTCAATTCCTGAGTTAAAAAAAATTCCCATGTCCCTCTTGTTTCCCTCAGTTTGCTGATGTTGCACCCAATTGGTCTGAAGCTGATGTTTTCTCTTATGTCCCCCCACCTTTCCAGTGTACCCCTTATTCTGCAGTTCTGGGCTATGCACACAAGTAACGCTAATCCAGGCCCTCAACTCGGGCAGCTCAGATCCAGAGAAGCCTCAAGCAGGAATCTGCCGCCCACCTCCGTCCGGTCTCCCGTGGGGATGGTGAGGGTCTGGACGAGGGTCCCCCCCCATGGCAGAGAAGAAGGGTGGGTTGAGTACCGGTACTGAGGGGCCAAGCTAGCAGGCTTGAGGGAAGGAGCAGCCAGCCAGCCGGAAGTTAAAAGGGAATGATTTCTGAGAATGTCCCCTATGCACTTTTGTATTTCATTGACATTTTAATTAAGACTGGAGCACTCTTTGGGGAGCTCTGCTCTGAAGTTGAAATCACTTTAATATGCTGCCCTCGCATAAAGCTAGAGATGAATGGAAGCCTGGGGTTCTCATATGTTTCGTGGTACTTAGCGATTCTTTTCCACAACGCATTACGGTGTTAAGACGGTTTATGAGTTTCCATTGGCTGAGTGCAGCCATATCAAATTATAATTTTACCCAGTGGATTTTGCTCTAAGAAGATTAAAGGGTGCCCAGGCCTTCCCCTGTGGGAAGGAGGTCCCAGGACCACCTCGAGTTCCAGGAAAGTTCCAGGAGTTAACATTGCTACTGGTAACGGGAATCCCAGTTGGGATGGCAGTTATCTTGTTGTGTCTATGGAGTCACACCCTTAACAGAGTATTCCAGAAGCTGTCCCAGCTGGGGGTGAGTCCACGTGTCCTGGGAATTCACGCTTACATGAGAGCCTCCTCAGTCCTCGTGTTACAAGTTTTTGTTTACAGAGCTGTGCACTTTTATATCTCGTGTTGGTATTCAAATTTTCCCACTTCGTGGCTGAAACGAGCACACAGTCAGAGGTTCACAATGGCAAGTATTCGCACCAGGCTTTTATTGATAGCATGGGTTGGCGTAGCTCTCCAATGGGTGCATGCTTCCTCCAGCCCTTGGTCCTTAGCAGAATCGTTTTACCTGTATCACCTCCACTGTGTGCAAGATGGCTCCCACGAGCATTGTGAGTGATATTGGCATTGTGGAAATTACCTCGCCTCCAAACAATGAAATAAATGTAGAATGCTGAAATAGTCCAAGGTTTGGGAATTTCAAAGAAGTGGGGGAAAGATGATTTACTGAATAAATGTCTTTGGAATAACTGAGCAGCCATCTAGAAAAAATATAAAATTGGACCCCTACCTCACAACTTCTATCCAAATTAACTCCAGATAAATCCATGTTTGTATACATTCAATAATGCATAAATGAATTGGAGGGAAATATGGGGGAACTTTAAAACAATCTCAGAATGGGTAAGAGTTTTCAAAATATGATGGAAACACTAGGAGCTATAAAAAATTGGTCAATTGGCCTACGAAGAAATATTTTTAAGGCTGCATAACAACAACAACAACAACAAAAACCAAAAACCCACAGAGTATAAGCAATCTAGGTATGGAAGAAATATTTGCATTCCATATCATATGGAGATGAATTTACTGACTATATAAAGAGTTCCTATAAATCAATTAGAAAAAGTCATAAGACTGGACAGAAAATCTTTTAAGATTATGAACAGGTCATTCAAGAAAAATACTATTTTTCATCGATCAGAGTGGCAAATATCACCAAGTTTGATAATACATTGTTTTGGGGAAGGTTCTGGAGAAATAAGTAGTCTCTTGGCATATGCTTCACGTTTTCTGGATAGACTCATGAGAAACTAAGGCCAGTGTGTCTGAGGAGAGAAGCTGGGTAGCTGGCTGTTGTCTGTGAGAGACACTTTCCATGACTCAGAAGTTTGTTTTTTTTTAACCTTAGGCCCGTATTACCGACTAAAATAGAAGATCGACGTCTATACCCAGAGTGCTACTGGCTTGATGCTTCAACTTATTTCTCCAACAATGGTTGACATAGACTCGAGCTCAAGAAAAAACATTTTGGTTGCAGTTATACATTAATTAACAAAGATTGTTCTCCTTTTCTTTTCATCTCTGCACACTCCAAACCCCTCACAACCTCACACTGAAGAGAGCTAACACGACTTTCTTCCCACTTTTTATAAGGATAGGACCTGAACCTCCGGCCTTCCCAGTTTCAAAAAGAGAAAAATTGAGTAAAATCAAATGCCAGGACACTTGGTCCAGAGACTGACAGGCAGAAATGGTGAAGTCTGGCTGTACAACTTAGGGCACGTGACTTAAACTCTCTCTCTTTTTTGAGTTATAACGGACAGATAACATTGTATTACTTTTGGGTGTTGGAACATAATTGTTTGATAGATGTATACATTGGGAAGCGATGGCCATAAAAATGTTAGTGAATACCCATCACCCATCACCACACATAAGTACGGTTTTTTTTCTTGTGATGAGAACTTTTTTTTTGAGAACTTTTAAGATCGACTCAAATTTCTTTTTTTTTTTTTTAAAGATTTTATTTTTTTATTTTATTTGACAGAGACAGAGACAGCCAGCGAGAGAGGGAACACAAGCAGGGGGAGTGGGAGAGGAAGAAGCAGGCTCATAGCGGAGGAGCCTGATGTGGGGCTCGATCCCAGAACGCCGGGATCACGCCCTGAGCCGAAGGCAGACGCTTAACCGCTGTGCCACCCAGGCGACCCCGACTCAACTTTCAAATACACAATGCAGTTTTGTTAACCTTCGTCACCATTTTGTCCATGACATCGCCAGAACTTATTTACCTCATACCTGGAAGTTTGACCATTGGCCTTAGCCCATTTTGCCGACTCCCACCCCCCGCCACTGGCAATCAGCAATCCGTTAGCTGTTTCTGTAGGTTTGGGGTTTTTTAGGGTCCACATGTAAGTGAGATCCTAGAGTATTTGTCTTTCTCTGTTTGAGTTATTCCATTTAGCAGCATGCCCTCAAGGTCCAACCGTGTTGTTGCAAACAGCAAGATTTCCTTCTTTTTTGTGGCTGAATGCTATTCCAGTGTGTGTGTGTGTGTGTGTGTGTGTGTGTGTGTGTGTGTGTGAGTGTGTGTGAGTGAGTGTGTGTGAGTGTGTGTGTGTGTGTGTGAGTGTGTGTGTGTGTGTGAGTTGAATTTGCTGTATCCATTTATCTGTCAATGAACATAGGTTGTTTCCATGCCTTGGCTATTGTAAATAACGCTGCGATAAACATGGGGGTGCTCATATCTTTTTAAGACTGTGATTTGGTTTCCTTCAGATAAATACCCAGAAGTGGGATTGCTGGATCATAGGGCGGTTCTATGTTTAATTTTTCGAGGAGCCTCCATACTGTTTAGCATAGAGACTCCACCAACTTTTGGAGTCCCTGTTTCCTGGTCAGCGAAATGGGGAAAGTGAGAACTGTCTCGTCTCACGATCAGAAAAGGCTGATGGAATTGAATGGAGTTCTTATCAGCAAAAGGAAGAGCAACCTCTTGGTCGCCATGGAGATTATGAGGGTGGGAGGCAGGAAGGGGGCAGGGTGGCTGTCCAGGGTGGGCGACAAAAGAACAGCTGAGAGCAGACGTGTTGGGGTGGGTGGGTGGGGAAGGGGGTTTATTTCATACGGGGTTTACAGACCTTCAGCCCAGGGAGCTTTGGCTACTTTTATGCCACGTTGAATCAAGACACCAGTCATGGAAGGCCGGACGAGCGTTTGTTATTTTGCAGGCTTTTAGGTCCTTCTGCTTATTTGGATCTCTGCCGTCTGCATTCCCAGGAGTACGCGTGCGAGCGGATGTGCGGAGCGTCGCCTGCATACACACGCGCTTTAGCAGCAAAGGACCTGAACCAGGACTCGTGTTCCATTCCGGTTCCACTAGTGAATGCCTGGAAAATCTTTGAGTCAGGGCTCGGTTTCCTCGTTTGTAAACGGAGATCATTTTCCTTCCTGTCCTCACTTCCAGGGTTGGTTTTGTCTTTGTGTTTTAAGAATTCAATGAGGTGATGGATGAGGCTGTCATTTGCGTGTTGGAAGGAGCTTCCCAACAAGAATTCTCAGGGCTTTCCTGCTTTTTGCTGAATTTCAGGCTGTGGCTCCTGTTAAGAATGCCGACTCTGCGGTCCTTCTGTTCCTCACCCCTGCCCCCCATACTCCCCCTGCTTTTACTCATCTGTGCCTCAGAGGTGAGTGGATAGGTGTGGCCAAGGCGAGTGTAGGGGAGAGTAAATAATAGTACTGGAAATAATCATAATAATGACATCAACAGTAATAGTAACAGTGATATGGATTGAGCGCTGACTCTGCCCTAGTCTCAGTGGAGGCCTGTCCCGGGTGTGGGAGGTACAAGAGAGGAA
Source organism: Ursus americanus (assembly GCF_024610735.1). NCBI lineage: Eukaryota > Metazoa > Chordata > Mammalia > Carnivora > Ursidae > Ursus > Ursus americanus. Next base: position 12,873,310 of record NC_142147.1, on the reverse strand, counting down.
GGGAAAGTAGAGTCATTTCAAAGTAGACTTGTTGCAGGAGGGCGCTGACGCTCATTCATGCCGTGTGTGTGTGTGTGTGTGTGTGTGTGTGTGCGCATGTGTGCTTGTTAGAGTGCTGGCTCTCCTCATCGCTTCCCCCTTCTCCGTGGCCAGAGGGTTGGGGAGGCATAGAAATCGGGAAGAAGGCTTTGGAGCTGGGTCTATCGAGCAGCCTGGGGTGGTTGGAGCCCTGGGGGTTCGGTCCCACCACCACCTCTTCTGGCAGCCCCGGTGGTTAGCAAAGGGATTCCTGAGCTGAGACATCTGGGTCAGAGTCTTGGCTTTGCCAGCACCTTGCTGGGTGATTGGCCAAGATTCTCCTCCCTTCGCTTTGTTACCCCCTCTGCTGAAATGAGAGGGCTGTCATCCCTTCAGGGTGAAAAGAGAGGTCGTCATGGTCACAGGCATCTGTGGTTTTGCCTCCAGCCCCAGCCTCCATTCAGAATCCCCCACTCCCAAGTCTGGGCATGTTGAGCCAAGAGGAATCCATCCCCAGGTCCAGGAGGATGTGTAACCTTGGGCACTGTGGTTGGTTCCATGATGGAAAAGTGACTCCATCAGAGCCATGGAGATGCCCAATGGCTGTTTAGATTTCTGGGCAAAAGGACATGCTGATTTTCATGGGACCCAACCTCAGAAACATGTGTGGCTAGAGCTGCTGGCAGCCATTTTGTCACCATGAGGGAAGCATCTGCTAGAGTTTGGGGCCAACACAATAGAAAGTGAAGGAGAGAGATAAGAGAAACTAAGTCCTAGGGACCTTGTCAGAGCACCTGGACCCACCTCTGTACTCTTCTGTTGCATGAGCGAGTGAAGGGGATTGGTATCACCATTATTTGCAGAACCCAATTCGACTTGGGATTCCATCACTTGGAGCCCATGACTTAGTCTTGGCTTATGCTGTGATCATCAGACGCCTTTCAGCTCTGGAATCCCAAAGGTCCACAGCTCCTGCGAGCCTCTCTAAAGTGAGTGGGGCTGGCTGTAGGAAACTGGGTCACAAGATTTCCACCACGGATGCCCCCCTCTGCCAGAAGACACTCCCGACCTGCCAGCGTGGTGAGGGCCTGCCAGCCCTGGTGCCCCATGGGGGAAGGAAGTGGTGACCGGCCCTGTGATACAGAGATATGAGTGAGTCTGACTGTGTCACGTTGCTCCAGAGCCCCACTCAGGGATGTCGGGTAATAAGTGGCAGGTGTGTTGTATGATGTTTTCAAAGCTGCGCATTTCTGAAGGGCTCATCACCCCTCCAGGAGCTGTAATACTAACAGTAGCTCAAGCTGTGGAGAGCCTCCTTAGTGCCAAGCACTCTTCACGCATCAGCTCATAGCATCGTCACAACAGCCCCGGATCGGGGGGATTCTGTCCCCTTTCAGATGCGGAGACAGAGGGTCCAAACTACTCCGTGTCCTGCCCAAGGCCACACACCCTTAGGAAGTGCTGGGGCCGGTGACATCCCTGTCGAACTTCTCTGGACCGTCGTCTGTGGGTCAGTCACTCTGCTGACTGGACCGTGGGATCCCCAACCCGGTCCAGGTGTGGAAGAAGAGAGGGAAAGAAGAGAAATAAGAAAACAAGGGTAGGAAAGGCAACAATTAGAGTAGACGGAGCGTGTCAAAGTGAGGGGCTTTCAGATTATTTGGCTCGCTGTTCTTGTTTTCTCATGGGGAAAGTGGGGAAAGTTCCAAGTCCAACCCCCAGGGTTGGTTTGGAACAGAGAAAAGGGTCATCACAGTGGTTACAGGGAACGGACTCTGGAAGCTAATCCGTATCCCTGGGCTTTGCCATTTGACATCTCCCACCCCCTGCAGCCCTCATTCACTTGCTTTGCCAGAGGGAGGCGAATTGCCTGGTGCCTGGGGGGTCTTAGCTCGCTCTCTCCCACCTCCAGAACAACCCACCCCACGGGGGGAGCTTTCTAGAGCACTGGCCCCCGCTGGTGTGCAGCCACACTTGAGCCCGGAGGAGTGTTAAAATTCAGCTGGGGAGGCACCTAGTGTTAGAGAAGCCTAGATGAAGGGAGAGGATTTCAGGCAAGAGGAAAAAATAAAGAGGCAAGACTTAAAAATGTCCTGTGAAATGGAGAGCATTTGGCCCTGGGCACACATGTCTGCGGGAGATGACTCAACTCCTTTAGAAAGTGGTGAGTTTTGTGTGAGCACAGATGCATTTTGTTTTCCTAGGAGGAATCAATGATTAAATTATCAGAAACCAAGCTAAAAACCAGGCTGCACGCATATTTCCCACACCTCCCCAGCGTCTCCTGCTTATGAGGTGCCGGCTTTATCTTGGAAGCTTTAGTTTAAATGTCCAACACATCTTATTAATGAAAGTAATAAGCTGTTGTTGATTATATGTCATAATGGGGAATATGACTATTTAATATAAATCTGACATTTAAATTCCACTTAGTTCTGCGATGTGGACGATATCAAGGCATAACTCTTTACCCCGGAGTAAAAACTGCCTGGGTCTGCATTTTAAAGCATTGAAGTTTTCAAAGTAATCAGGTTCCTTTTTTTTTTTTTCCCCAGAGGAACCAAATTGTGAAGACATCTGTTCTGTTATTAATTTCACATAAATCTTAAGCTCCTCAAGGCCAGAAATGAGGCTTCATTCACGTCGAATTAATGAAACATGATTGTAAGTCCCTTGCATGGAAATGCTGTCACAAAATTCTGAGCTGCTTATAAGCACTGAGTAAAGCTCAGAACGAGCCAGGGGACAGCCATGTGAAATCCGCCCTCCCCTCCCCCTGCTACCCGAAAACAATATCTGCAAATATCACAACACTAACCATATCCTGAAAGATTAATAGCAGATGAACATTTCTGCGAAATGAATCAGACTTTCTCAGTAAAGGATACAAATGTCCCGGGTAAGAGCAGATTGCGCAATGTCAGAGCTCGCCCTGCACCTCACAGGAGGGGGTAGGGGGTCCTGGTGTATCCGGCAGGGGTGTCCTTCGGGAGGATACGGAAGAAAGACAGAGGTTTGAAACACGAAAGCTGGACCGGCCCAAGCACGATACCTGTGTCACACGTGTGGGAGAATCTGCGTGCATGCGTGTGAATGTGTGGGTGAATGAGTGCATGTGTGGGAGTGGCTGATGCACGTGTGCATGTATGGATAGGAGTGCGAGGTTGTGTGCGTGTGAGTGTGAAAATGTGGGCTGCGGGTGTGCGTGAGAAGGTGTGTGTGCGTGTGAACGTGCATGAGTGTGTGCGTGTGCACATGTGCATTTGGTGTACGTCTGTGGGAAAGAGTGCGTGTGCAGAGGGTGTCTGTAGGAACTGGTGTGTGCGTGTGTCTGTGGTGTGTGTGTCTGTGAGTGCGCGTGTGTCTGAACGATGTGTGTGTGAATGTGTGAGTCCGTGCACAGACCCACCCGCACAGATAGAAACCTCTTGGGATAGACCTGAATCAGTCAGTTGGAGAAAGATCTTTAGTAGTTCAGCACAATCTGACGCCCGTTTGTGCTCCTCTTGAAAGGAACTTGCTTCTGGGGTTTCGAGTGCGTGGGGCATGATTTTTTGTCAAATAACCAAAACTGCCAGCAGAAAGATTGTCTGGAGGGAGGCCTGGAAAGGGGAGCCTGAGATTTCTTAATCAAACTTCCAAGTGTTATTTTTGGTCTTCCGCTGAGCTGGGACCCAAAGAGAAATCTGCATATGATATTTACATCTCGAATCTTCAGAGCCTCATTAGCTTTGATATTTATTTATTTATTTATCTGCAAAAAGGAATTTAAATCAAATGGAGAGGCACAAAAGCAAAACCTTTGAATGCGGTGCAAAATTAATTAAAACAGGCAGCCGATGGGCAGAGTGGAATACAATAGAACTCAGAGAGAAGACAATGAAACTAATTAGACTCTGATGGGAAAGATCTCTCTGCGTTTAGTGATCACCCATTGGTAATTAATAAGTCACAAATATTGGTATTAGAAGAAATCGCCAGAATTTTATCCCACTCCCCCCCCCGCCGGGTTTTCTAGAAGTTTCCTTCCTCTCCTTAGATGCTGATTTTCCAAACTGAGCCAATCAAATTATGAGAGGAGGTTGTGTTTATTTGGTTTTGGAGAAAACAGTCTAGTTGATCCCAGCAACTGACTAGCTCTCACCAACTGTCCCCAAAATAACACATAGGTGGGCTGAATTTCACTGACAGCAGTTAAGGACACATCCAATGCGAGGGGTGGTGAGCTCCAACAGTTAGCACTCACCCAAGTGGCAGAACCAATTTGCGTATGTGAACAGATACAGTCCCCGCTACATCCTTGCCCCTGGACATTTTGAGACTTTGTTTTACCATCGTGCTTTGTAGATCTCTGAAAAACATTTCCAGCCACCCAGTCGAAAAACCCTTGGCCAACAATATAAGAGAGGCTTTTAGCTTTGTTTAGCATGAGACGGCATCAAGGGGTCCGGCTTTCTGGTTGGAGTTCTTTTGAATGAAATGATCAGTTAGTATTTATGCTTTTTGTCCTTCTGTATTATGCAACAGCACAAGCGTACAACTGTCACAGTGGGACAATTTAATGCATAGCCAGCCTGTCACAAAGTTTTAAAGTTGGCCACATGTGTCTTTCAGCTTCTTTTAGCATCTCCTTCCTACCACCCCCTCTCCCCGTCTGCCCAGCACTCAAGTCTCTCAGGGTGACCCTGGGTCATGCAAGCTTAAAGAGAGGGAGCTTTGAGAAATACCTTGATAAACCTGTTTGAGTTTAAAAGATGGATAAAATGCTAATGGTGGAATTTCAGGTATTGTGGCAGTCGGATGAAAGGGATATTTTTGAGCAAAAGATCTTTCTGACGATTCCTCAAAACCATCCTCCACCCACGCGTGGAGTTGGCCGTGTTTAGGTAAGTCAGTAAATTAAGCCAGATCTCAGTTTTCCTCTGTGTAAAAGGGAAGGAACTGAACTAGAACCAGATTAATCTTTAGGATTTCTTTAAACCGGTGTAATTCGTGATTCTAGCACACACATCACATATGTGTGTCTCTACACGTGTGTGTGTGTATATATGTATATACAGAGAGGAGAACTTTGTTATGTATAAGAACAAGGCTCTTCCTTATAAGTAGAATATGGATTCATTCATTCACCGTGAGTGTGTGTGTATGTGTGTGTGTGTGTGTGTGTGTGATATCTATGGACCAGGTCCTGACACACGCAGTTCTTCTACATCATTCCATTGAACCCTTGAACAACCTTTCAAGATAGGCATTCCTAACAGGAGTGATAGTCAATCTGTGTAATGATCCATAAACCATGACACCTGCCAATCAGAAAGGACACCTGCAGAGCCCTGGATGCCCTTGTCTGTGCCAGGTATTCACTGAAGATGAGAAGACACAGAGTTTGGGGGAGGTGGGGGACGGGTAGGGTGGCTGGCCAGATGGACAGGCGTGTGGGAGGTTGTTAGCAACTGGCCTGGGAAGTCCTCTAATTTTTAAATAACCAGTACAAGCCTGTCCCACTGGATATTGGCTGAATATCGGCCCTGATTTTCAGCCTCCGCATTCTGCAGAGGACAGACGTGAGGATCTGGGGGGCCAAGGAACCTTCTCAAGGTCAACCCTCTAGGCAGTGACTGCCCTGAATTAGAAGCCACTTTAAGTCTTTAAGACTCCCAAGTTCACGTTCTTAACCACTATGCTGACTATAGAGATCTCTCTAAGCTGACCTCAACATGTCCCAGGCTGGCCCAGCATTTCTTTATAAGAAGAAGTTCGAGAGTTCTGTTTGAGTGGTGGGAGAGCTGCCAGATTTAGCAAACAAATACAGGACACTCCATTAAATGTGAATTTCAGATAAACGCTGATAATATTTTTGGTATATTTCTAGCATATTGCACGGGACACACTTACACTAAAAAAAACCCGATTCATTATTCATCTGCAATTCAAATGTAACTAGGCATCTTGGATTTTATCTGGCAACTCTAAGGGGTGGGGGTGAAGGGGTGGTCACAGGGCTACTAAGATATGTCAGCCCGCAGAAACATTTTCTTTTCTAGAAACTCCCTCCTCCAAAGCCCACGGGTCTCACCCGCAGTCACCTCATACCCTGTACCTTCTTGATTCTAAAGTCGAAATGCCAGAGCAGGGGTCATGTAAGCCAATGCCCTGCCTGTCTTTGTCCTCCCTCCACTCGAGAAGGCAGAACCCCCGGCCCAGTGGCTTGGCTTTGAAGCCGGAGAACATGGTCCACGAGGCGTGTCCTCCTCTCCGAAGCACATGGAAACTATTCCCTTCCAGAAGGCCCTCATGGCTTTTCAGCTACAGATATAATTTCTGTGGCACCCCCACCCCAGCTCAGATGGTAGTTATTAGAACACATTGCTTTTGACAAGAAAACTGCATCTTCATTAAAGGCTGCCGATCCAAAGCCTGTGTGCAGATGAGAAAAATGAAACAATGCTATGAAGCGGGCAGTGTGTCTCCTCCGTAGGTGGGAACACGGCTGTCTACGCTCAGGGAGGGTCTCCTATGTTTCCGAGTGCGGAGTGCCACTCGGTGCGACAAATGGAAATGAGCCACCGGGCTTAAGAGGAAGAGCTTTCAGAGCAGAGATGACGGGCTTGTCCCGGATCTGAATCAGTCCTTTCCGCAGCCCGCTGTGCAAACACCTCGCCCCAGGGCGGCTGGGGGGTTAAGGAAGGTGGTTTGGTGTTCAGAACCCAGCCCACTGTCCACGCCAGTGGGTCAGTTTCTGGGTCAGGTCGAAATGGGGAGAATCTGGCTCTGCCCCACCTCGGAGCCAGGACGGAAATAAGCCGGTGGAGAGGGGCCCCTGGGTGGCTCTGTCAGTTAAGCATCAGACTGCTGATTTCTGCTCAGGTCAATGATCTCAGGGTCCTGGGATCGAGCCTTGCGTGGGGCTCCCCATGCTCAGCGTGGAGTCTGCTTGTCTCCTCTCCCTCTGCCCCTCCCCCTGCTCCCACATGTTCTCTCTGAAATGAGCAAATAAATCTTTAAAAAATAAATAGCTGGTGGAGGATAAAAACACCCATTCTCGGGTGGGGCTCATTAACTTGGGTTTCATGGATGATCCGTGGGAAGAATTCAGGGAGTGCATGAGCTTGCACGGGAAAAGCTCTCGCACACACACACTTGCACACACACGTACGCGCACACAAATGCATTTTTTGGGGTGCAGATTTCTAACTGAAAGTTAGCATTTCCTTCAGTTTCGAAGGAAAGCTCCTTCAGATAACAAAGCACAACCGTTATCAGCACCAATACTTGTGACTTCTGTGTCTTTGTCATCCATAGATGCCGTAGGTGTTCGATGCCATGGGAGAGTTCTTACAGGGTATCTTGAAACAGACTCAATACTATTCTGAAATGAGAACTACAAGACCCACTTCTATATTGTGTTATTTAAAGATTAATAAAAGCACCTGAATGACTGTATCTTTTAAAATTATTTGGAGAACGGTCATTCAATAGATATTGTTTTCTTTGTAGTCGTATTATTATTATTTTTGGTATCCTTGTGAAAATGTTACTCTGTAATGAAACGCGAGGACATGATGCTTGAATGAAACGAGCCAGGCACAAAAGGACAAACATTGGGAGCCTGGGGGGCTCAGTCTGTTAAGCGTCTGCCTTCTGCTCAAGTCATCTCAGGCTCCTGGGATTGAGCCCCACATGGGGCTCCCCTGCTCAGTGGGGAGTCTGCTTCTCCCTCTCCCTCTGCCTGCCGCTCCCCCTGCTTGTGCTCTGTCTCTCCAATAAATAAGTAAAATATCTTTTAAAAAATTTTTAAAAAAGGACAAGTACTGTGTGTTTCCACTCAGATGAGGTAAGCAAGAGGAGTCCAATTCTTGGAGGCAGGAAGCGGGATGGTGCGGGGCCTGGGGGAGGAGGGACGAGGGAGTTAGCGTCTAGTGGGAACAGAGTTTCAGCTTGGGAAGATGAAACAGTCCTAGAAATGGATGGTAGTCATGGGTTACAACAGTGTGTGCTTAATGCCACGAACCCTCTGCTTAAAATGGCTAGAATGGTAAATTTTATATTACGTATATTTTATCACACTTTTTAAAAATCCTTGGGAACAATACAGATATTTTCATATCACATTTTTAAAAAGATATACCCTGTAGAGGGGTTCATAGGCCTCCCCGGAGGGCTCTATGTCACAAACTAGGTTGAGACCCCCTGATTTTGGAGGGCTTGCCCTTCCTCATGCCTGCTTTTCCCGGAGGAATGTTCCGTCCTCTTCAGGGCCCGGCTCATACGGCGTTGTCCCCGCGGCTTCTGTTCTGTCCCCAGGGCTCACCTGAGGACACATTCTTCACATCCCTCTAAGCATGCTGCCCGGATCCCAGCTGGATGTCACCGCAGGGCAAGAGCCCAAGGCCTTGCTCTCTGCCTCAGTAAAGGGTTATTTGGCAAGTGTCAGAGGAGTGGTCAAGCCATGTGAGTCCCAAACTGAGACTTCCCCTTGGTGCTGCAGAGAAACTCGAGTTTATCGAGTTTTTAATCACTTAATGCTTGTCCACACAGCATTCACACGCATCTCATTTTGCAGATGAGGAACCGAGGCTCAGAAAGGTGACCCTGCCTGACCCCAGAGATCTTCAGCCTCAAGCATCCTTCTGCAGCGATGTTCTTCAGCAGAAGCCCAGGGCTGCATTACATAAAGATCGCGTCTCATTGGAGAACCTGGCTTTGAACCCATCAGAGAAAACTGAGGGACTAAACAAGCAAGGATTGTCTGAAGCTCAGAACTGGAAAGGCCATCCAGCTTGTCCCACCTGTTTCTGCAGGATCGCTGAGGCCATGGGGCTGAGTCTTAGTGTCCTAGCACCAGCCTGAGTATCTTTGAGTTTCTTCTTCAGCCTGAGTCCTGGTGATGGAGGGGATGGGGGAGCGGGTCTGGGTTTGGAACACGTCGTGCTTCTCAGGAGTCATGGCACCTCTTGAGCTGACACCAGAAAACAGCAATCGTCACCACTCTGCCACCCCCTGATGTGGATCAGCTCAATGATTCCAGAACTTCCTTCCCTTGTGGCTCCCTTTATAAATTTGGGCATATCTGAGTGTCATCGAAACTTACCTACGTAATGATTTTTTTCCCCCTTTCAACAGACCTGCTTTTAAGAATTAGACCTACTGATTTACAAAGCGAATTTCACATCACTACCGTAAATAGGCATGTAGTTAGGAACCATGCAAATCACTTCAATCAAAAGAAACTATTTCTTAAATTCGACTTTTGTATTGTTACCTGGAATAGCCTCGAGGCCGAAATATACTCTCTCTTCATTAAAACACGATGGAAATGACAGAAATACTCAGCACGTGTCAGGTGTTAAAGACACACTATCATCAAACGGAGACTTTCATGATGTAATGAGGAGGGTCCAAAGGGAGTTAAAAAAGACATAATGGGGACGCCTGGGTGGCTCAGTTAGTTAATCAAGAGTTGGCTCTTGATTTCGGCACAGGTCATGATCTCAGGGTTGTGAGTTCAGGGCCTGCATCGGGCTCCTCGTTGGGCACGGACCCTACTTACAAAAAGCAAAAACTAAAACAAAATATAACATAACGTCCTTACACTGTGAGTCAACAGTATTTAATGCCTTGTCTGAGTATCACCTAAAATCATTTCAGGGGGCGCCTAGGTGGCTTAGTCGGTTAAGGGTCTGTCTTCAGCTCAGGTCATGGTCTCTGGGTCCTGGGATCGAGCCCCGATTCGGGCTCCCTGCTCAGCGGGGGGCCTGCTTGTCCCTCTCCCTCTGTCCTTCCCCACTGCTTATCTTCTCTCTCTCTTTCTCAAATGAATAAATGAATGAAAGAATGAATACATAAATAAATAAATAAAATAATTTCATTTAAATAAATAAAATCACGTGTGGTCTCTGTAAGCTTCCAAACACTCTGTTATCTGAGTTCCTCCTGGCAACAACCCTGTGCTGGTGTGCTAGTATCAGTCGTTAGTACTACCCCATCTGATGGGTACAGAGAGGCTGCTCCGTTAGCCTGAGGTGGCACAGCCAGCAGGGACACCCCTGCTCTCTGGGCCTCCAGAGCTGGGGCTCTCTCCCCCCTCCGTTCCGTGGTTACATCATTCCTGGGATTGTGTGGCGTTCCGAGAATCCCCAGGAGCTGCCGAGAGAGGCCGGGTGTCCATCCAGGCACGAAGCCCGCTGTGTGGAGCCCTGGGTGACATGGGCTCCAGGCCTGTGACCTGTCGCTGCTGTGATGGCAGCAGGCACGCAGCAGCCCCCGGACCTACTCCGACGTTGCAAACAACGATGACGTTGATGAGGGAAAGGAGGCAGGGACGGGAGGGGAAGACACGGGGGCAAGGCATGGAGAGAAAGAGAGCAGCCTCAACGTCTCCGTCTGGAAAATGGGGATACTAGAAGCTACTTCGTGGGGTAGGTGACTTCGGAGGGACTTGAGCACGTCGTAGGCGCTTCATTCCCCCTCTCCTCCCCTCTCTCCCATCTCATATACCCCCTGCCCAGCCATGAGTGCGTACTACTCAAAGGGAAGATAGGGACTGTGTAGCCAAGGTCTGAACTGACATGGGAATGCACAGGACACTGGGACAAGCAAGGCGCAGTCTGCCAGAGGCCCCTTGAGCGTCAAGGCAAATTTACCAGAAGCTGGAGCAGAGTCCCTGAAGAGGTGCCCTCAGACATGAGCCAGGAAGGCCCTCACCGCCGAGCAGCCTGCGATCCCCTAAGAGCCTGAGTTTGGCTTCCCTGGGCTTCTGCAGGCTCCCTGCGGAGATGCGGGAGCTGACCATAAAGCAGAAATTCGGTTTCAGGCGCTTTCCTTCAACAGATGGCCCAGGAAATGGGGGACCCCGAGAAAGGGAAGGAAGGGGAAAGGACAGGACCCAGCAAGGGTAGAGATGCTTCTCCCTCGCACACAGGCTGAGGGGTCCCGGGGCTTCCCTGGTGCCTAAGAGGGGGAGGGCAGGCCGGCCACAGCCCCCAGATGAGAGAGCACAGAGGGGGCCCCGCGGTGCGTGACCGGGCGTCAGTCCCCTCCACGCTGGCCTCTTATCTGCTGTGGGCGGAAAGTCGGGCCTGATGAGAAGGCCAGATTACACCCCAGCCTGGGCCTGCTTCTCATCGCAGGCAGACCACTTCCGCGGGCTCCCTGGAGCCCGGGACATCTGGCAACCTGGTGGGCTTCCCTTTGGGACCAGGGAAAACACAGACACAGTGGTGCGGGCGTGCGGGCTGGAGAAATACAGCCAAGGGGTGCAGACCCAGGGTAGATAGAGGAGGAGCCCGGGAGTGGGGCATCTAACCTGCTCTGTGAGCCCCAGGAGCCTGTCGCCTCTCCGGGCCTGTTTCCCGAACTGTAAAATTGTGGTGTGAAATCCAACCTATCTGAGGTTTCAGAGCACTTCTTGTTCTTAGAACAAAAAATAATACTATGGAGACTGCTCTCAAATAAAAATACAGATGCACAAGCAACGCCCAGAAAAATGACCATGATAATATATTATTGATCGTCTATTGATTACTGATTGCCCATATACTGCTGATTGCCTAACGGATAATATATTATGGATAGGCTTATTATCAGTAGGCCTATTGCCTAGTGATAATATATTCAGTAGGCGATAACTTATTGCCTACTGAAGCCCTGTCTCCCATGGAGCCAAATATCTCCATCTTAAGAAAAATCCAATTCGACAACAGAATCTTACTTCTCAGCCAAAGAGAGGGAGTAATGCAGACTTAAGGGCCATATTTGTTTCATCTGAATTAAATGAGCTTTCTCTGGCTTCTGCATCAGAGCTCAGACACGGGTGGCCTTCTCTATGTTGTGCTGTACGATATTTTCCAAAAACTGAGCAAACAGCTTAATAACAAAAGATTTCCGATGAAAATGCCAATATCTGGTGTCGCTAGGAAAATCCGGATCTGGCCACCGTCAGCGGGAGCTGAGCAGGAGAGGGCCGGCCTGCAGGGCCACCGTGGGCTCATCCCGTCCCGGCCGGGTGGCATTTTGGTGTTTGAGTTTGAGAGTTTGCTTTACAGGGAGAAGGTCTGGAAGTTCAAGGCAGAAAAGGAGGGATGCCCCTGGTGGGGGTGTTAGTCTCCTCCCTGGTGACCGATGGAGACACAGCCCGGAGCCTGCTTTGCCTTAAAACGATCAGCCAGCTGCTGTAGCCCAGAGCCGGCCTTGGGTGAGTGGCCCCTCCCCGCCTGTTGGCCAAGCAGGAGGCCCCCCGTGTGGCTGTCTGAGCCCCTGAGAAGCGAGTGTCAGCCTGCTGAGGGCTGGGGCCCATATGCGGCCCAGACGCGTCCCAGCCTCCCACTTGATCTGGGTTTTCCGCTCCACTTCCAGGGCACCTGTTGCCAACTGGTGGCTTTTCATTTCTTCTGCCCTGGGCCTTTTTCCAGCACGTGAAATTGCTTCCTCTTTCTTTCTGCGGGTGGGTTCCATGCTTGGCCCCAGAGTTCTCCAGATGGCGGCTTTTGCAAAAGTGGCCTTTCAGAAAGGCTTTTCTCGGTCTGACTTTCGAGACCCCACCTACCTCATGGTCTTCAGTCTCTCGCTTTGCCTCCCCAGTTTGCCGGGCCCCAGGGGGCGTGACAGCCAGAGAAGCCTTCCCCGGGGGAAACGCTTGATCTGGGTTTTGGAAACAGCAATGTATTGACTAGAATTAACGTATAGAAATGGTCACTAAAAGTTGAAGAAAGAATAAATGCTGCTTTTTCAGTTCTTACAGCTTTAGATTCAAGGCTCAGAGAAAGCCAAGCCCTTGTCCTAGATCACACGAAGATCGGAGACCAGATCCTGAGGGACTTCTTTCTCCAGCTCTGCCTTTCACATTTTACAAAGCCTGTGTCCGCCCCGCGCAGGTGTTTATAAGCGAGAGCCCAAAGAGAAATTGAGAGACCTCACTCTAAGTTTGAACTTCCTGTTTCTTTTGCTAAATCAGACCGGGAGGGGCGCCTGGGTGGCGCAGTCGTTAAGGGTCTGCCTTCGGCTCAGGGCGTGATTCCGGTGTTCTGGGATCGAGCCCCACATCGGGCTCTTCCACTAGGAGCCTGCTTCTTCCTCTCCCACTCCCCCTGCTTATGTTCCCTCTCTCGCTGGCTGTCTCTCTGTCAAATAAATAAATAAAATAAAATAAAAATAAATCAGATCTGGAGACGTTAGATAGTCTCTTCTTTTCAGTTTACCGCACTCCCCACCATTCCCCAAGATAACCCCTGCACTAGGGTGGGAGGACAGTTGTTATGGATTATTGGGCCTGCATTGTTGTTTTTTCCCTCCTAGAAGAACTGTTATTATATAGTCATGGCTTTAACACGTGGCTTTAAGCAAAATGAAGGTGGCGTGGGCCCAACGTTTGGAGGGAGAGAGAGTCTTTACTTCTTTTTGGTAGAAGTAAAGATTGCTTCCTGTGCTAGCTTGAAGGGGCAAATGACCCCCTCCTTCACTCACTTTCACTGGGACCCCTGTGCCCAAGGACTCAGGCACCAAGGTCATTCCACAGAGGCAGTAGGGCATGGTGGTTGGGAGCGTGGCTCTTCCAGTGAACTTAGGCAAGTTCCTTAAACTCTCTCTGCCTCTGTCTCATCATCTGCAAAGTGGGGTCATGACGGTAATGATACCTACCCTGTAGGGAGTCGCAAGACTGTATAAGGCAACAAGTGTAACGAGCTCAGAACAGCCCCTGACACCCGATAAACACACAGAGGAAAGGAGCTACTTTTGTCATTAGGGTGAGTGGCAACTCACTGACTTATTCAATTATTAGTTAAATCGTTTGATAAGCATTGATCAACTTTAGAAGGTCGATGCCTTTGAAAAATGCCAAACTGTAAAAATGAGCTATAACTCAGTGATTCTCAATCATGATGGACATGGAATGATCTGGAAAACTGGCAAAATACTGATTCTGGGGCCCACCCGAGATCAAACACCAGACCCTCCAGAGGCAGAGTCGGCAGCCCCTATAATGATGAACTATGTCAAGTCGTGGTCAGGATGGGGCACCGTGCTCCAGCCAAGTCCGGGTGTGCGTGACCTTGACAGGGGCTACCTTCTTAAATTTTGCACTTGGTGTGTCTCATTTGCTTGACCTAGCCCCCGTCTTGTCTCAAGGCACTAAAATAGGCCTTCCACAAAGGCAAGATTTATTCCCCCCCCCAACCGCTGTATCTCCAGTACCTAGAACAGCAGTGAACACATAGAATGCCCTTGATAAATATTATATTTTAAAGGTTTTATTTATTCATTTGGCAGAGAGAAAAAGCACAAGCAGGGGGAGCAGCAGGCAGAGGGAGAGGGAGAAGCAGGCTCCCTGCAGGGAGCCTGATGCGGGGCTCGATCCCAGGTCCCCAGGATCAGGACCTGAGCTGAAGGCAGACGCTTAACCGACTGAGCCACCCGGGCGCCCCCTTGATAAATGTATATTGGATGGCTGGACCTGCCTCTGCTGGGGAGAGCTGGCTCTGCTCTTCACAAGCCAGATGTGTGTCGTTCTAGATGTTACACGGTCCGTGTTGCCAGAAGGGAGCTTGCAGGTCAGCTGGGACAGATTTTCCCAAGCCCAAGGCATTCGAGTCTCCCCATCGAGATGTTTGCCTTATCCGCATCCCTCTTGAACTGTTTATTATTTCTATACTTCTGTCTGACAAAGAAACCTTAAAAAATCAGTCCTGTAAAGGAAAAACTATTACCGCTTGCCCTACATAAGTAGCTATAAAAATAAATACAAAGAAAAGACCTCATGTTATTAACTTGAGTTGGATGCCAGGTCCGAGGAGGGATGGGAGTCTGAGGCCTCCCCTCTTATAATGATGAAAAGAGGTTTGGAAGCAGAAGAGCAGTGTTAAAGTCATAGTACCTTCAGACGGACACTTTTTCTTGCAGGGACTCAGAAAGCTCGAAGGGTAGTTCAATAGCGATCCCTTTCTCTCGTCAATATGATTTAATGCCATATTCATGTTTATCACCCAGTCACATCCAGATGGTACCCAGCCATCATGGTACCCATCCCGCTGCGGAAATCCGCAGCTAGTCAAACCCTCTCTTGCTTGCAAGACTTACACCCCAAAGGAGAAGGGTTTACCCGAGGTCACATTCACTTACTCATTCATATATTCATTTGATGTCTATCCATGGGGCGCCGCCTGTATGCCTGGTGCTGTGAACCAGACAGGCCAAGTCCCATCATCATAGAGCTACCGTCCTACAGGCTACATCCCAGGTCCCCTGACTCCCAGTCGAGTGTGCCTTCCCTGCACTAGACTGTGGCCCCCATAAGGTCAGACAGAGACTCTGATCTCCCAGATGGGAGAAGGTGTTTTCATAATTCCTGTCCACTGCCTGCCTGCATAGGTGACTATCCCTCAGTGTTACATTAACATCTTTTCATCTTAATCAAGCAACTACATTTTCTCCCCCTCCTGGGCTCCCCATCCCGCCAGCACGCACTTCGAGAATGCTGCTAATTTCAGCGTCTGGCTTCCAGACCCAGACGTTAAAACGACTACCTTTCATCTCAGGTTCGTACCACAGAAAACCTCCAATATTGGGAACAGATAGCCTCGAAGGTGGGTTCATATCTCTCAGCAAGATTGCTGTAACTTTACTCTCCCGCGCCCGATCAAGGCTTTTCTCTCTGCCTCGTAGGTATTTTAATACAAATGTTCCTTTCATTTGACTGATTGAAGGTCTCCAACCTGCAGTAAATGAAACATCTGATCCCCTTGAATCCAAATCACTTTTTCTTTGATTTCCTTTTACTTCTATTTCTTTATCCTTTGTTCTGCAGCTCGAGTCAAATTTCCCTTTAGAAATTGAAAGAATGTGTGTGGGTTTTTCCTGCCTTTTTTTTTAAAAACCAGGCTCTAGTGTGAGTGCTGGCTCATGGACTAGAATATTAAGGGTCGAGTTCAATGGCTGACTGTCTCCAGCAATGTGCTTTGCGTGCCATCGTCCTCCCCACCCCACCCTGTCCCCCAGTTTTAGGCAATGGCTGTGCAAATTAGCCTCTGTGTACAAGTCATGGAAGCTGGCTTCCTGAGTGACCCCTGGGCTTGAGAGAAAATAAGATTAAAGATTTTTTTTTCTCCTGCTGCAAGAGTTAAGATATCCACGCACAAAGGCCTACGTGTTGGCATTTGGCTATGGCGGACAGCATTTCATTGCCTCTGTAATGACTTATACCTTCTACGTGGTATTGGGTCCTCAGTTTCAAGTAACGAGCCGGTGGAGACTGTCAGTCTCTGGAATGACTGGCTTGTCCGTATTAGTGAGTTCAGACGGTGAGCAGCGGTCTTTCAGGAGCTGGCGAAGTGCTCTGTGAGTTCACTTCTCTGGTGGTGCCCTGCGCCCATACTTTGCAAGGATGTTCACCCGAGCAGTGGTCTTGTCTTTGCATCTGGGGAGGCCTTAGGGGCATGAAATGTGGGTACCAGTGCCGCTCCTTCCCTGTGCTAGTTAAACTGTCTTTCCTCCTGAACTGGTAAAAAGGTTTATTCCTTACGGATGATTGGGTAGGTATCAGGGGGCCGTCTCAAGGAACATTCTACTGAACTCTTTACCCTTTGACCGGCTGCTGGCCAAGACCAGTGAGACTTCCTGAGCCTGTGCAGTCTTCCAGGCTTCAAGAGACTCTCTCTGCGGATGACCTGTGTCTAATTCCTGCCTCTCGCTCGCCTACCCACGGTTGGTAGTCAGGCGTCAAGATGGCCCACAGAGATCCCAACTTCTGATAGTCACACACTCGTTTAGTTCTCTCCTGCTTTGCACCAGGGTAGGGCTGTGTGACCACAAGAAACTGGCGACAGAAATGGTATATGTCATCTGAGAATGGGTCATAAAAGATTCACTTCCATGTTGGGTCCTCTCTCTCTCTCTTCCTTCCCTGCCTCCCTCGCTTGGATCTTTGGCTCTGGAGAAAGCAAGCTGCTATGTTGCCAGAAGCCCTCTGGAGAGACCCACCCTGCAAAGAACGGAAGCCTCCAATCGACAGCCAGTAAGAAGCTGAGCCCTGCCAACAACCATGTGAGGGAGTCTAGAAGTGGGTACCCCATCCCCAGCTGAGTCTTCAGATGTCGGCAGCCCCAGCTCCTTGAGAGACCCAGAGCCACCCAGCTTAGCTGCTTATAGATACTGACCTTCAGAAACTGCGTGATAGAACGCATGCATTGTTTAAAGCTGTTAAGTTTGGGGATAAGTTGTTATGCAGTAAGAGATAACTGATACAGCGCTGAACTAGCCCCAAGGCTCTCTGTAAGTCAGCTTACTCAATCTGTGGGGCAGAGTTCCCTTGCTGTCCCCTCATAGGTATTTTCTGTTCTTGCTCCACAAGAGAGACCCCTGGCTTTTAAATGGCTCCTTGGCTGCCTGGAAGAGGTACTGTCCCGCTTTCCTGGCAGCTAAGTGTGATTACGTGACCACGTTCTAGTTAGTGGTCATATGTGGAGGCGGGATGTGCAACTTCCGGAGGGTGCCCTCCCTAGAGACACTGTCTTCCATCTTCCTTTCTTTATAGTGTCCTCCTTCCTGCAGGCTGGGACTGTTCATGAAGGCTGGAGTTCCAGCAGCCACCTCGAATGTTGTAGAAAAAGATAGAAGGAACTAGGGTCCCCAAGAGGGAAGAGAATCAAATCAAACCCTGACCACCAACCCCGGAAGTCCTAGATGGGAGAGAAATAAACCTTCCCCCTGCCTGTGTTATTGTGAGGACTAAATGAGTTAATAGATGGACAGTGGTTAGAAGGCGTAGGCAATGCCAGGCACAGGGGAAGTGTCACGTAAGTTTAGACTCTAGAGCTCCCACCAAGGCCTTGCTTTGACTGAAGGGCCCAAATAGTTCCTTGGAAGCTTTCTTCTCTCCTGGAAATTTAAACGCTCCTACTGAGACATTCTTTCTTAGAGACCCACATTCTGTTCCCTTGTGCAGTCTCCTCTCTGTATGATTGGTCTTGGGAGGCCCACTCCCCCCCATTCTTTCCAGTTGCTCACTCTGCACCCATGGGTTCAGATCGGTTGGTCCCTTGGGGCAGGATCTGGGCTCCAATTCCTGGACTCATCAAATAGATAGCTCCAAAGCATTTGGCTGGATTGACCAGGTGAGTGGCAGCGCCATTGTTGGGATAAGAAAGACCTGGGGGATGGTCAGGGAGAAGGCTTGGAAGGGAAATGTCAAGACTGTGGATCTGGCCGTGTTGAGTTTGAGATTCAAGCCGAACTGTCGAGTAGTCAGGTGGAAATACGAGTCTAGGGACTTGAGGGTTGAGGTTAAGGATGGGAAAAGAAATCTGAGTACAGAGCATGCTGTACTTATGTCCACAGCAGCAGACCTTCACCTTCGAACTTTGCTGGCAGAGTGGACGATGCTGACACATCCAAGCCCAGGCAGGTGCCAAGTCCAAGTTACTCTGGTGTCATTTTCAAAGAACATCAACTGGACACTTTCAATGCGTAGGCTGTCAGTGAGGGGGCCACATAGACATTTTAAAAAATATATTTATTTATTTGAGGCGGGGGCAAGGCAGAGAGGGAGGGAGAGAGAGAATCCCAAGCAGACTCCCTGTTGAGAGCAGAGTTCTACGCAGGGCTCAGTCTCATGACCCTGAGATCATGACCTGAGCCACAATCAAGATTCAGACGCTCAACCCACACTGAGCCACCCAGGCGCCCATGACCATTTTAAGATGAATATGAATGGATATTTCTGAAGGAGCTCAGGTTTTAAAATCAGAGAGCCCTGGGCTGGATGTCCGGCTTCATCACTTAGAAATCTATGATCTCTGGGCCACTCGATTACCTTTGCTGAGCCTTAGTTTTGCTACCTGTAGAATAATGACAATAGAGTTGTTAGGATATTAAAATTAAAAAAAATCATACCACACATGATTCAACTAAGAGAGAGGACTAATTCATCTTACTCAATCTCCCCACTTCCTGGAAGGAACATCCTATCGCTATTTCTTGCCAATGTATATTTTTGCTATAATTCCTAAATAAATTTTTTGGCCAATGTGGTGAACGAAGGCAGGAAGGTGTTGTAATGGTACAAGAGCTTTGATCTCCAGTTGGCACCTTGGAATGTTCCAGAACTTCTAATGCTACAGAATAAGCCCAAGGTGATTTGGGACCCACACATTAGCCACCCACTTCATTTTGCAATAAAAATTTTGGGAGAATGAGAGAGAGAGATCAATCTATGAGTTCTTCCCCCTAGCACCTAAATGCGGCCATGATTTGTGGCCCATGTCACGCATTGAACCACAAATACCGGAGTCAGGCATGAGGGTCTCTAGATACTTATATTTACAGACCAGGTGCCCTGGCTGGTGAAATTGAACATGGGAGCTGGCAGGTGGCAGCGTCCTGGACCAGGCTTCCAGAAATCCCAGCTTAAGTGTGTGGAGGAGGGCCTGGTGTCCCCACCTGGAAGGGCCTCAGCTCAGGCCCATGCTCCTGCCGACACCCCCTCAGGAGCTCAGCGCAGCGCTGTGTGGGGGTGTTTGTAAGCTCTTTAACGTGTCCTGTAGTCAGTTTTAAAGGGTCTCGTCGTCCTGAAAGCTCTCTAAACAACAATCATCTCTCTCCTCCTTCTTGGCTTCCTTTCTTTCTTTTCTTTTCTTTTCTTCTTCTTTTTTTCCATCTCTGGATGTGTTTCAAGCATGATTGGAAATCTGCTCTTGTGAGTTTGCGTGGAGGAGGTGAAGGCTTCCCATGTCCTTCTGCTTGTTCCTTGCAGGAAGGCAAACATCAAAAGGCCCCGTGCCCGCTCCCCACGTGGCCCAGATCTTCCTGTATAATGTGCAGAGGAAACTGGGGCCTTTGTGCTTCCCTCGCTCAGATCATATCAATTCAGTTTTCCCCTCCGCTTACTTTGTAGCTGGAGTCGTCTTGGCAGGCACGCGGCGGTGGGTGAGGAGGAAGGTCAGGACGGGAGAGGAAGCGGGCTGGATAAGGGCTGGGGAAGACGCCCCAGGAGCTGGAAACGAGGGGGGAGGGAAGGGCCAACATCACCGGGGTAAACCTCTGGTCAAGGGATGGCAATAGGGTTGCAGCATTAACCCGGCTGCCCCTGGCCTCCCCGGGACTCCCCGGGACTCGGGGCCGCTTTCTGTTTTGAATCCATAAAACAAGTTGCTGGTAAGGGATGAATGTTAGAGGCCTCTCCAGCCATGAGTTAGTGATTCCGCATTCTCTTCTGTCTCTGAACGTCCAGCCTGGTCCCTGTCACTTCGTCTCCAGGACTCCGTTCCCGCCTATCTACAGCGGAGCTTCTAGGGGCCTCGGTAGGAGAATAACCACGAAGGGGCTTAGTTGGTTCCTGGAGCATAAGAGAGACCCAATAAATGCCACTTACGTGTGCACCCCTTCTCCACACCCCCCTGTGTAGGCACGGGGAGCACCCAGGGGAGTCATAAGTTGATATATTTATTCTAGTGCACATCTCAGGCTTTGTGGGCTGGGTATGGTCCTGTTGCAGATTTTCCCCCAACTATTTAAAAAATGAGAATGGTTATTCTCAGCTTGCAGTCTGTACAAAAGCTTGTAGAGGGCTGGGGTTGGCCTCTGGGCCATTGTTTGCCAGCCCCTCTGCTCTCGAAATCGACAGTGGGCGTTCAAATCCCAGCTGTGGGACATGGGACAAGTCACTTAGCCCGCCTGAAAATCATTTTCTTCAGCTACCAAGTGGGGCTTCTAACTGCCTTTTCCGTAGTGGAACTGTACGAATTATATACACAGATACAACATTTAGCAGAAAATCTGGGCTAGAGTTAGCACTTAGTCATTATTAGGACTGCTATTAATCAGCAGCTGGGAATTTGGAGCCTGCCCGGATTCCAGAGCTCAGCTGGGGTTAGAACTTCATTTTTCTTGCCACAGGATCAAGGGAAAAGGAGTCTTTGAGCACAAGGTCCAGGGCATCTCTGGACCAAAGATTGATTGATTGATTGATTGATTCATTCATTCATTCATTCATTCATTCACCCACTTACTCACTCACAAACATTTACTGAACGTCTACAGTGTGCCGGGCAGTGTAATAAGAACTGGGGATACAGCAGAGCACAAAACAGACCAAATCCCTGCCCACAAGGAGTTCAGAGTCTAGTGGGGGGAGATGGATGATACACATCAAAATAAATGTCAGAAAGTGATAAGGACATGAGAAGAAAAGGAAGCAGCAAAGAGAGGATTAGGAAGTACTGTGAAGGAAGGGTTATTTTTTTGTGTGGAGATCAGAGAAGGCCTCACTGGGAAGGTGTTACATGAGCAGAGATCAGAATGAAGAGGGGGAATCAGCCATGTGGATATTGGAGAAAGAGAATTCCAGGAGCAGCATATGCAAAGGCCCTGTGGCTGGAACGTGTTTGGCCCATTGCCCGAACACTGAGGAAGCCGGAACACCAGCGAGGCCAGAGCTAAGTGTTCCGGAAAAGGTGGCAGAACAGAAGTCAGTGAAGGAGGGAGGCTGGGGAAAGGGTGCAGACCATGTCAGGACTTACAGGCTGTTGTGAGCTTGTTCATGGACAGGGATGCTGGGGATGCAGCCAGATTCTTTACTCAGTCCCATCGCAGGTACTTCTTTTTTCATCCAGTTCGTATCCATGTAGCACTCACTCTATGTCATAGTCACTCACCATCGTCTCTGCTTTGAAGGAGTTCAAAAATCAAGCGGGGGTAGATAGCTATTACTTCAATAAAGATACAAGAATAAGACCACTACCCTGAAGGTGATGGGGTAAGAGGCTAGAGGGGCAACTGAGTCTGGCAACCAGGGAAGGCTGCCCTGAAGAAGGAACAGTGGTGGGGAGACTGGGCATTTGCTGGGTGGGTCCCCTCCAGGAGCTCGGAGAAGGCCTGCGTGGCTGGGAGGTGGAGAGCGATGGGGAGCGTGGTGGGCATGTGAAGCTGGCTCAGTGCCACCGCCTGGGTCTCCCCACGCCTCGTGGGCTGGGTAGGGATCCTCCTTCTCCTGAGAGCAAGGAAGCCTCTCAAGTGAGCAAAGCAGAGAACGACATGATCAAATACACAACTGGACAAGATCACTTTGGCTGCCCTATGGGGGCGGGAATCAGACTGGATTTGGGGTTACCTGTTAAAGAGGTCATGACAATTATCAAGCTGAAAAGTTGAAGTTTGTTAAGAGTGGAGGCAGGGAGGCCCGAGAGAGGTGGAAGGACCCTGGAAGTGTTTTGCAGGTAGTATTGGGAAGACTCAGTGGAAGATTAGCCTTGAGGTGTAGACAGAAAAAGGCATCAGATTGCCTCTGAGGTTTGGGATTTGTGCCCCCAGATAAAGGGTGGGCAAGATGCCGGCTGAAGGAAGGAAGCCTGAGTCTCCCCGCTGCTGGGAGCTGGTGGAACAGGCCCCTCGAAGGTGAGGACCATGGTTAGTTCCCTCCCCAGAAGCACCTGGCTCCTGACCTGGTTACGACAACTGCGAGGTCAGGGTGGCATCGAGGTCCCTTCAAGCCAGGCCCCCTCCAGGGAGTTAGGAGAAAATCTGAAAACACACAAAGCTGGCCAAGGTGGAGTGACATCGAAATTCAGTTTGAAAGCAAAGAAGATGGGACTAAAAAATCTGTGGGGTTTTGACAATCAACTAGGAGAGTGGCCCCCGATTTTACCTGTCAGTTTCTCAAGGTAACTTTGGCTGCCTCAGTTCCCTCCCACGCTGGCTCCTTTCTCTCAGCCTCTCTCCTCTGCCAGCCTCTCCATTCCCCCTAGAGCCTGTTTCCGGAGGCCACTCTGGAGGGCACCTGCCAAGCTCCTTCCAGCTCGAGGCTTGTGCATACACTGGCTTTGCTGTGAGTGCCTTCCCACCCACCCCACGCCATCTCCGCGAGTCCTTCTTGTCCTTACATGCCACCTGTCACCTGCTCAGGTCACCTTCCCGGATCCCCTTCTCTAAGTTCTTCGTTCCCTGAGCGTCCTGTACTGCCCCTGGGTGGCTCTGCTCACAGCTATCATTAGCTACTGTCCTTGTCCTTTTATATCCTTCTGGGTAGCTGGCGATCCCTGGTGCCCAGGGCTGTGCCGGCCAGTTGCTGAATGAATGAATGAATGAATGAATGAATGAATGAATGATGGGTGGACGGCAAGGCTTCTGCTGTCTCAGGTGCAGATGAACCTGCAACCAACTCATATTATCCAACAGTGTTTTAGGAAGAAGAGACCCTGCTTGCCATCTCCGAGGCATATCTGCATTTTATGAGATGAAATAAACCTTAGGCTAAAGGAATGCACCTCTCGTGATGGAGAAAATATTTTAAAAATATTAAATGCCGTGGTTTTCATCCAAGCCCTCCATAAATCACGTTGTCCACAACCCTTCCACCATGCTTGCTCCAATGAAGAGTGAATGCCACCTTGGGAAGGAGGATGATAGAAGGTAGGAGACGGAGGAGAAGAGGAAGTGAAAAGCCCCTTCCTGGCAGGGGAGCAGTGAGAGGAAAACGCAGGGCAGGGCCAGCTAGGGAAGCTCCGACCACACGCCGTCCTCCGCGGGAAACGCCGTATTCTCCACAAGAGCAGCACCTCGACTGTCCAGATGGGACAGATCGCTGGGGGGCTCTGGTCCTGCGGGCAGAGCCGACACCAGCAGGTGCCAGCAAGTACTCAGAAGGCACGGCTCGGATCAGAGGTCCCTTCCCTCCAGTGTCACACACGTGAGGACCAGAAGAGATGATGTGAACTCCGAGGAGGTGTCTCCCCACCCCGCAAGGTAGCACCGTAGCAGCAGAGCACTGAACGCTGTACCGTAAGATCCCTGCCCTTGGCGCAGCCCAGCCACCCTACGGTCCCGAGCGTGCCTTCTCCTCCAGGCTGTCCTCCTCTGCATCGTCCTCCGTCTCTCTTGCACTGGAGAAGCCCAGCGCTGAAGGACTGTCGTAGTCCAGAAGTAAACAGCAAGTGGGGGTCGTGAGGCCGAGGCTCAGCTTCCTAGCTCCCAGCCTCTTTGGTCTGAGACTCCGATGCACAGGAAAGAGCAGTGCCCGCAGTTGCATGCCTGTCTCCCTCCCTGCTTTCTTACGCCCAAGATGGGTTGTGTCCCCCTCCCCTGCCCACACACAGACGCTGGGGCCTCAGACCCACTTAGCCAGTCCCCCCACAGGTTCTGTACCCTTGGGCTCCTTCACCGAGCACCCTGAACCCTGATTCTCTTGTGTGGCCACTCTCGCCCATGAATCCCACGCTAACTGAACAGCTTTTCAGTTCGAGCTCATCCTTCGGTCCACTCCAATTACCCTCTGCTCGTCCTAGGAGTTAAATACTCCTGTCATGACTTGACCCTTTTGAAAACGTCTGATGGTTGTATCATAAAACAATGGCGAGGCAGTTTAATTGAATCCTTTTTTTTTTTTTCTAAGTGCGTGCTGACATCTGATGTGGAATAGTCATGCTTGGCCCTCCCAGAGAACTTTTCATCTTCAAAGCACTTTGCTCCCATTAAAGGCCACATTTGCCGAAGATAGATTCGCTTTCCTCTGTGTCACACCGGATCGCGTCAGATTGAATTTGGAGGGGACGCGGAGTGGGGGGACTCCCTCGGAGTGCTGAGTGGTGCTTGAAAACATGCGCCGGAGGGCTCAGGATAACTGTCATTTCCGTTCTCTTTCCTCACAATTGTGTCCCCATCATGCCTTCTTATTTCTTTTTTGGGGGGCTGCACAGGCAGGGTTAGGCTGTAGTAACAAGCAATCCCCTGACCTCAGAGGCTTAAGTGGGCAGAAGTTGAAGTCCGATTCCTGCTACATATCCAGCAGGTCACCTGGGGCTCTGCTCCGTATCGCCCCTGCACGAGGCACCCAGGATATCTAAACGGCCACCATTTGAAACGGTGACAAATGTCATTCAAAGGGAAAGACAGAGTGTGGGCCATCACCCTTCCACCTGGAACTGTCACATGTCACTTCTGCTCCCAAGCCCCATTGGCACGTCCAACACAAGCCTGACACCTATCCCATCCTCCTAAATCTCTCTCTTGAACCTGCTCGCTTTTCTTCCCGTTTCTACCGTCACCTCCACCAGCAACTTCTCTCCCTCCCTAGGC
Organism: Ursus americanus; assembly: GCF_024610735.1. Classification (NCBI taxonomy): domain Eukaryota; kingdom Metazoa; phylum Chordata; class Mammalia; order Carnivora; family Ursidae; genus Ursus; species Ursus americanus. The sequence continues at coordinate 12,848,236 of NC_142147.1, read as the reverse complement.
TTCTAGGGATCATCAGATCGCCCTCATTTCACCCGTGCTTCTTTCCCCTCAGCTGCTCTCCCTACTCCAGAGTGAGGTTTTCTGCTCGTCACACTCACTTCAGTCCCTTCAGCCTCTAGAATGGTGCCCGGCCCAAAAAAGGATCAGTGAACACCTGTGAAAGAAGGATTTTTATGAGGTTGACTCACTGGCTAGTTTTGTCACCTGGGGACATAATTAAGAGATTTAACCTGATCCATCTTTTAGTTGTATGGTAGCCGGTATTTTCTAGATGTTCCTGTAAGTATAGGAGGAATCGTCTTCCAAATTTCAGTCTATTTCCCTTCCCATTTCTGCCTGTCTTTCTGACGCTGTCTCTCACTTTTTCGATCAATCAAAGTCACATCTGCATATATGCGTACATCGACTCAGAACAACTTTATTAGGTCATTAGTCGAGGTGATGGAAAGTTGACGCCCTTTGATTTTGTCCTTCACGTGTTGTAGATTTCAAATAAGTTAAGTTAGTCCCAAGAAAACAAAGTATGAATTTTGCAATTTTCTGAGAATTATTGGAACCAGGTCTTCAACACGAGATCCGAGTCTATAAATATTCTCGATGCTTAAAGCGGTAATTACATTTCGGGGCTGATTCGCACGTAAATGTTTTCATATTTCCACCACATGCATGTTGGAGGGTACATATTTTTCTTTTTTCTTTCTTTCTTTCTTTTTTTTTTATTTAAAGAAAAGCACATAAAATACAAATCTTTCTACTTCAAAGTGGCAGGAGAGGAGTTAGAGTTCTAAATAGTCTCTGATTTGGAATGGTGTTCCACTAGCATGAAAACCAACATTTCATCAAAGTGCCTTGCTTCAATCGGGGTTGTACTGGTGAGATATAAATTATAAATCATATCTTCTGTTTTACATGAGAAATGGGAGCTCCGAGGTGGATCGCGCTGGAACAGATGGACTCGAGGTGGTTTCCTGTCTTCTGCTGCTTATGTTTTGCTTCTAATGTCATTTTCAAAGATCCAATCATTAACTTCAGAGGCACTCAGGCAAGGTTCTTTCAACAACTAAATACGGGTTTTGGCAAAGGTTCCAGCAGGCAAACAAGGCAGGGTGGCCTGGGGTGGCTGGGGAAACACAAACAGACCAGAGGAGGGGGCGGGGGGAAGGGGACGGAGCTGGGGACAGAGAAGGGACACCCCCACTGCCTTCCCAGTTCCATTGCCTTAGCTAGAGAATGCCAGAGAAGGAATATAGGACTGATTTTGCGGTCCAACGTCGTCCGTGACCCATTGTTAATGGCAGGCTTCAGCTTCCCGGCTATTTAGTACCTAGAATACGAGGAGGTTGGGCTAGATTGGGCTGATAAGCTAAGTTTCCACCGTACGATTTGTTAATTGTTGAAATTCTGTTTGGTAAGAAGTTTCTGAGAGCTAGGGTAGCACATAGCCTCAGGTTGGGTGGCTTAGCCCGTGGAAGTTTATTTTCTCACTGTTCTGGAGGCTGGAAGTTCAAAGTCAAGGTGGCCGCAAGATCACACTCGCTCTCCAGGCTTTAGGAGAGAGTCCTTCCTTGCCTCTCCCATCTTCTGGTGGTCCCGGACGTTCCCTGGCTTGTGGCCACGTCGCGCCAACCTTTGCCTCTGTTTCCACATGGGTTTCTTCTGTGTGTGTGTCTCTCTGTGTCCTCTCCCCTTCTTAATAGGACACCAGTCGTGGGATTTGGGCTGCATCCTTACTCTTGAGGTCCTTCACTAATGACATCTTCGAAGGTCCTGTTTCCAAATCAGGTCAGCTTTCTGAGGTTGTGGGGGACATGAATTTGGGAGGGGGGACATTATCCAACACATAACCCCCCGTAGGCTGTTGTTGTCCTGGCTTTCTTGTCTTCTCCCTTGGACTCTATGAAGCTCCCCTGGATCCAGGACCTAAAGTGTTAATGTATTGCACAGCAGGTCACCTAGGGACCAGTCATCTGCTCCCACAAGCGGAGGCCATAAGCAGGACAGACAGTACAAGGGGAGAGCCGGGATGAGCCCCGAGAGGACCAAAGAGACTTCAGACATAGACAGAGGGAAGAGGGTGATTGGGCGCCGTATTCTGGGAAGACTGGGCCCCAGTGGCGGGGTGTGTATGTGTGGGTACATGAGTGTGTGTGCACCCGTAGCCAGCGGGGAGCATGTGCCGAGAGTAGCCTCTGCTTGGCCACAATGGATGCCTTTGCCATGTAGCTGGGCAAAGAGTGCTTTCCTACACCTAAACATCTACCCCTGTTGATTCTCTGCCTGGAATGTTCTTCCACTTTCTCTTAAGCTATGTTCATCCTTCAAGGCTTCCTGGATTTTTTGTTCATGACTGTTGTGCTAAGACTCTCTTCCCCGTCCTTCCTCTGCTCTGAACTGCAGCGGTGAGGGGTGGGAGGGAGAGTCAGACACCTGCAGGCTACATCTCCCCAGGTCCTGATCAACTGGCGTCCAGCTGGATTCAACCAATGGGAGGCATGTCAGGGGCCTGGAGGGCGGGGCGAAGGGAGACGCCTGGATATTTCTCCCTTTCCTCCCCAGCTGCTGGCGGGACCTCACCATCTCATACTGGGCTTATTTTCTCTATCATTGGTAACCAATTCCCTGCATTAAATTCCTTCTGTTTTAAGTACGCAGACCGTCCCTTTGCAGCAGAGCCCAAATCTGCTGCGTAACCATTGATGGATGTACCTCTCTGCCTCCCAACGAGACGGTGAGCTCGCAGAGGTGAAACCTGGGCGTTACTGCTTTTTGGTACCCACCCCCACCCCCATCAGAGCCTTCCTCTCCCATCCCACCCTGTCCAGGGCCTCTTGCATAGGAGGTTCATAGTAAATGTCTGTTGATTGAATGAATAAATGATAGGGGGAGAATCAGCTGTCCAGGGCCTTGTCATTGGCAAGGAGAGATTGTCTCCCTTCCCTTGACTCAACTTACAGGAGTCTGTGCTTTGCCTATGCACGTATCACAGTGTATAGTCATCTGGCTATTGGTGTGTTTATTTGATTCATGTCTGTCTCTTCATCTTCAAAGGACAAAGCTTGGAGCAGTTTGTTTAGCTCGCCGCTTTGTCCGGGCCCCGAGCCTAGCAGATTGTAAGGACTCCTGAAATCTTTGTTAAATGAGCAATGGGTGGCCCAGGTCGGCCTTCGAAATTTCTAATTGCTTGGAACTTAAAAGAGAAAACTTAGCTCCACCTACTTTGGAATAAAAGGGGAAATAGGTTAGAAAATGAAATTGGAAGACAAAGTACTGAAGAATTTTGTTTGCATCACCAAATGCTATTTCCTTTTGCTGTCACTGACATGATAGGCCCAACCCAGTTTGACTTGAGAGACCTCTGTTAAACAGAGCAGGATAAAGGTGAGGTTTCCTCCCGATGCTGCAGAGACAGGGACCAAGCCTCTCTTCTCTACCCTTCCATGGCTCCCTGGGTGGCCCTCTGCCAGGGCCGGGGTCGATCAGACTCTAGTGTTCGGTGGATTTACACACCCGGGTCTCTCTCTAGCTGTAACCTCCCAGAGGGCAGGAGTTGTGTCGGGGGTGGTCATTAGTGCTGACCATGAACGTTCCAATTCTTTCCTCCTTCCGGCGCATAGTAGGACTGCATTTCCTGCCTGTCTGTAAAGCCAGGCATGGGCAATGACATGTGAGTAGAAGCGATGTATATCACCTCCAGGAGGAAGCTTTAAAGAGCGAGGAAGGTCCTTTTCCCACTGCAGCGGCAATGTGGAAGTACCTGGCCAGACGGGGTCTCAGAGACTTGGAGGAGCAGCGCCCCCTGGTGACCGGAGACGGATGGACACGCAGCATGAATGAGAGGTCGACTCAGTACTTAACAGGTTTCTGAGGTTGTGAACTTGCTTGTTTTTGCGGCATGATCCAGCCTCTCCTGACTAGTAGCCAAGTCTTAGTCACGTGTTTGGCTCCTGAATTCAGTATGGTGCCTGACTTCTACCTTGTGGGCTCTTAATAATTATTTGCTGAATTAGCGTACGAGTGAAGATAGACTCCCTTACCTTCAAAAGGAGCAGATATCATGTAAGTGAACGGAGTAGGAAGCGAGTGAGGGTGGGAATAGAGACAGAGTTAAGGGTAGGTTGGATCTAGAAGTAGATGGTCTAGTTACCAAACGGGAATGCTGGTGCCTGTTCAACTCGGTTTCATTGGCAGGCTTAGAGTTTAAAATATCACCCTTAGATATTGAATCAGCAGTGCCTTGGTAGTTAAAAAAAAAAGGGCGGAAAGACAGAATGAATACTTGACAGCGGAGATAAAATGAGGCAGGGGAATCAGCACGTGGTGTGTTTAGTATTTTTTCCCTATTTCTCCTTTCTCATGGCTTAAAGTGCTAATTTATCTGCTGCGCTCTGCTCTTATCCATTCATACATTCTCCCAGTCACTCGGCCCGTAGATATTGGGAGTAGTTCCAGGGTGCCAGCTCCTGGGTTAGGTACAGGATGGATACGACACGATCTATTCACTCCCTGCAGAGCCTATGGAGACAGACCCAATGTGAGCGCTTCACTCCCATGTCCAAGGTCCTTGGAGGGAGTCCACCAGCACCTGCATGAAACAACCACACATTTTGCTCAAGTCCTTGGTGCTTTCATTCCTTTGTCCTCCAAAGTCCCTTAAATTGCTTTCCCATCCTTGGCCAGCATAGCAGCTCTTGGAGGGAAGAAAAACCAGTCTTATTGTCCCCATATGCGAGGGAAAAGCATGGAGGGGAGTAAGACCCTCAGCCAGACTCAGTGCCAGAGCTGGCGTGAAAACTTTGTGGTCAGAGTTTCTAGAGTCAGAGGAGACCAACCTTCTCATTTCAAGGCAAAGAAACCAGTCCGGTGCGTACCTGTGACTTCCTCAAGGTCATTGGTGAATCAGTGTCAACATCGAGCCTCGAATCCAATTCTCTAGGTCTGCAAAGTTCCAGAATGTGTTTTGTCCAAATCCCATGGACTTTAAAAAAAAAAAGGCCAGGTTCGAGCTGACTAGCAAAAGGCTCTTCATGTTAATTGTTTTTGCTTCAAATCAAAACCAATTAAATACAAGAGTTGGAAACACCAGGCAGAAAAGGGTCTTCTCAAGACACCTCGAGCCCCTCCTTGGTCTGACATGAGTGGAAAACACAGACGTGAGCTGTGGCCCACATGCCGAGAGGACATCTTGCAGCCCCGCATGTCAGTTGCACGCGATCGATACCGTGGGTGTTGTGCAAGCATCTCTGAACACCAGAAGCCGGGGAGGCAGGTGGATAGTTTTGCGGTGGGGGAGGAGGAAAGCAGCCCTACCAGGTATCTGTTACTCAGACAGAGATGAAAGAGGCATCAGCAGGCCCTTTTCAAAGCTGAAAGCAGCCTGCGTGAGCCGCTCTGCTCCGGCGGATGGCCAGCCAGCTGGGCAACAGGAGTTCTTCCATTGTGGTTGACCAGACCAGGAAAACTTCTCTGGGCTGCTTGTGTTAATAGGTTGTTAATGATTGATGCGGGGGCCTTTTAAGTCACCAAATGAAAGGCAGAAACAGGGCCTGGCTTGGGAGCTGATGACTACACCGGCACTTGGTTCGTGCAAAGGCGGAATTTTAAAACATTTATGTTGGCTGAGCTTGAGCTGGGCTACACAACAGCCCGTTGAAGGAATGAAACGATCTTGTCTTGTGTTCGCCTTCCTTTGTTCTTTCACTCAGACATTAAAAATACAGCAGGCTAAAAGGAGAAAATAAATTTCAAAGATCCTGCTAGATGTCAGGCTCAAAGAGGAGGCGAGATGTGGAGTGAGTTTGCTAAACAGATAAAGCAAGCCGGTAGGAGACGAGAGGTAGATTCTTTGGACCCAGAGACTTCACTCTGTCTTGGCTCCTTGTGGCCTCCTTGGGGGATTTCTTGTGTGAGCCTGGGGCCCTGCTGCCCCTCACCCAGGGGTTTTTACAGAGCACCTAGAAGGCTCTGGTAAAGTAGCCGTTCTCTGGGCTCTCGGCTCAGCTAAGCTGAGAGTTTCCCAAAGTAGTGTGGCTTAGGTACGTAAAAACAATAATCTTATCTCTTGATGTACGAGACAAATACAGAAGAGACTTTTCTGTAAGCCGTACATGGGCACCTTCCTATCCGTGTGTTGTATATGCATGTGTTCACCAACGGAATACACCCAAGTCGCCCCCACTTGCGTCAATGAGCAGACCTTGGGTTTGAACACGTACCCAAAGGATCAGGTGATTTCTTTGCAATGCTTCCCCTTGCAGAGCAGATTTTCTCTTGCTTTGATAATAGCTAATAAGTAGGGTGACTGCAGATTTTATCGCAACGGGGACACCTTTGGAGATGAAAATGTGCAATGGACATCAGCTGGAATTGTCCCGGGAAGCTAGAACGCACGTTCACCCTGCTGATAACGACAGTGCACGCGTGCGAAGTGCTGTGTGCCCGATTCTCTACTTCCACGGCCGCACCGCGGTCCTTCTCTGCCCTTCTCTCCCTGCCCTGTGCTCCAGCGAGTGGGTCTCTATCTCTCTGCACCACATCTCCGGGCTTCGTTGTCCTCTGGCCGCTGCCAGTGGGAAGCCTCGCAGGAGATCTGAGGGAGAGAGGGGAGAGAAGTCAGAGTATTTCTTCCCTGCTACCTCCCGACACGGCTGTAGCTTATCTGGCAACGGCTTCCCTCCGAAGCTCAGCTCCTGCCAGGCCGGTCCTCCTCCAAGCCCCAGCCCTCTCTGGCCTCTGGTAGCCAGTTCCTCTCCTTGCCTCTTCAGCGCTGGGGGAGGGAATCAGTTGTTCTCAATCGCCAAGCCTCCAGGTGCCTCCATATACCTCCTCGGTTCGCAGAACGCTGCGCACACCTCTGTGAGTAGCTCCTGCCTCGCTCGTTAGAGGCTTCTCATTAGCACCCGCGGAGTGGGATTCCGTTTCCTGCCGGGATCCTGCCCGGTCCAACGGCTTGCTGGGAGTCAGTGCTTTTGTGCACGTCACCTCACGGAGTCCTGACAGCGGTCCGCGAGGTAGTGCCCGTTGTCAGCCCCATTTCACAGATGAGCACACCGAAGAGAGGGACGTTAAGTCATCAGCCAAGGTGCACAGGTAGGGATCGGGTCTCATGTGAGTGATGGGAATCTGGGGACAGTGAGGTGGGTCTTGCTCGGACTGATGGCTCGGGGGCCTCTGGCCACATCCCGGAATAGGCAGGTAGCCCCAGCAGTTCGGCGCAAGCCCTGCAGTGCAGAGAAGAGCCTCGGACGCGTGTAGACTTGGGCTGGCTGCTGTAGACGGATAAAGCATCTACTGTCTACACTTTTCTCTTTCGCAGCCTTTGCTTTAATACCATAGAGCAGTGAGTTCCCCAGACCTGCGGCATCAGGATCTCTTGTTAGAAATGCCAGATCCGGGGCCCCGCCCCACACCTACTGACTCAGATGACCTACAGCCTATTTACCAGTGACCTGTGTCTTCACAGGCCCCCCAGGGGATGCTGATGCCCTGGCCCTTGGGCTCCTGCAGCTTCCTGCCTGAGGCCTGGCCCTCTCTGGATCTCAGAGCTCCTCGGGACCTCCTAAATACTTTCTTTGGCTAGTGGGATTGAGAACAGGTGGGAAGTGACATGAAGAGCCCAGGTCCCCTGGCTCCCTGCTTCCCCTGTGGGCCCCTCTCTATTTATGCAGCTGTTAAAATCACCGGAGCAGGTGTTCATGAATATTTCAGGGCCTCTGACAAATCCTGAGCTTGATCAGGAAGGCACAGAGGAAGGAACCCAGAACTGCCCGACCTTACGGCCTGTTGTTAATAGAACCAGTTATTCATTCATCAAATCCTGGTGGGACCCCCCCCGAATGCGGAAGGCACAGGCCCTGGTAAACATGGAACCCATGGCCTTCTCCATGCTGAGAAGTTTCCATGGGAAGTATGATGGGGACATTCCCAGTACCTTAGTTTAAGTGGGGTTCTACTCCGGGGTGATAAGCAAAATAAACTAAATTAATGGAGAAATCAAAGACATTTATTAGAAGGTGTATCAGTCAGGGTTCAATCCAAGAAATGGAACCAGTAGAAGATATGTACTCAGTGTTTTATCACAAGGAATTGGCTTACATGCCAGTGGGGCTGGCTAGGCAAGTCCTACGTCCGAGGGCGAGGCTGTTGGGAGGGCAGGCTGGCGCTCTGAGGCACTGTAGCTGTGTCCATGGGCAGAATGTCTTCTTTTCTGGAAAGCCTCCATTCTGCTCTTAAGGACTTTCACCTGATTGGGTCAGGCCCACCCAGGTGATCTTGAATAAGCTCTCTTCCTTGGAGTCAACTGATTAGGGGTTTTAATCACAGCTACAGAAAACCTTCACTGTGACAGCTAGATTTGAATAAATACCTGGGGACTATAGGCAAGCCGAGCCAACACATGCAATGGACCATCATGGAGTAACTCCAAGAATTAAGGAAAAGCCACACGGAAAGGATCAGGGACTATTCTGGAAGTCCAAATAGTAGGAGCCCATGGGATGCTTCTTCTGGGAGCCCTGTTTAGGGAGAATAGTTCCAACCAGTTTTGATCTCATGTCATTTCTGCTCCAAGTAACAATTCCTGAGTTTCTAGGATGCCTACAATTCAATTCAATACTCACAGGGCTTTCTTCTTTGCTCCCCCTTTCCCCTTCTCACCACGAGGACTCTGGGTCCCAAGGTTACTGATACATTAGTCGTTCACCCCAGCCTGCAAAACACACACGATAGGTTCAGAATTGCTGCCTTGTACCCCTACCCGCAGAAAGCACTCCGAATGCAGGTGAAGGTTTCTTCATTCTTTTTCGGTTCCCAGACTATATCCCACTATAGGTGGGCAGTCGGAATATGGTGTTCAAAAGTTGCCACAATTACTGTGTGTGTGTGTGTGTGTGTGTGTGTGTGTGTGATGGTATCATTGTGACGTACAGCCCAGTGCATCCATTTCTGTTCGAGTTCAAAGTTAGGATTTGCTTCCTAGACCCTTTTAAATTTATTTTGTTCTTTTAAAACATTCCCAAGTTTCAAGCATTGGAGGCTTTTCGTGTAGAGGGTGTATAAAGACAAGTCTCCGTCCCTTGTCTTTAAGGGACTTTCTTTAAGGACTTTAAGGGCTTTCTCAGCCCACCCCACGGGAAAACATTTTTCTTTGTTTCTGGTTTATCTTTCATGGGTTTCTTTTTAGAAAAAGACACAAATACTATATATGTTCCTCTTCCCTCATGTTTGTTACACAAAAGCATATTATATATATATTTAAACATTTTTAAAAATCGTGGTAAAAATACATTGCATAAACTTACCATTTAACCACCTTAAGTGTTCAGTCCTGTCAAGCATGTTCACACTGTGGTGTGACAGACCTCTAGAACCTTCCATCCTGCCAAACTAAAACTCTACACCCATTAAACAACAACTCTCCTCCCCTCTCCCTCCAGCCCCTGGCAACCACCGTACTTACTGTTTCTATGAAGTCGACTACTTTAGGTAATGGAATCACACAGCATTTCTCTTTTTATGACTGGCTTATTTCACTTAGCATACCGTCCTCGAGGTTCTGTATACATCGTTTGTACCTTGCTTTGTGACTTAATATTTGCTGGAAGTCACTCCATATTCCTTTTTGTGGTTTGCATAGGACTCTGTTGTATGGATTTACAATCATTTATTCAGCCAGCCTTCTGTGGATGGGCATTTAGGTCGTTTTCAGTATTTTCCTGTAACAAAAAATGTCACAGTGAATAACCTCTTCCATATGTGATTTTTATTTGTGGAAGTGTATTTTCTGGGTAAATTCCTATATGGGGGATGGCTGTGGCAGAGGGTGGAGGCATACATAGTTTTGTTAGGTACGCCAAATCCCTCCGTTGGAGGCGTGCCTTCCAGCCCCCCCTCCAGCCATCCGAGAGTGCACCTGTTTCCCTGCAGCGTCTCCAGCAACGTGTGTTGGTAAGTTTTTGGATTTTTGCCAATGTGATGGGTGAGAGACAGTGTCTAAGCTCTGCTTCTAATTAGCATTTCTATTATGTTAAGTTCAATTGAGCATCTTTTCACGTGTTTAAGGATTACTGGTACACCTTTGATTGTGAGTGACAAAATAGAGTTTCCCATTGTGGGATTTTCCTCTTCTTCTCCCTCAACTTTTAGAGCGGAGACTGCACTCTTGACAACCGTACTCGCTCTGCATAGAAAAGAATGTAAAGAAGGGAACAATTTATTGCTGTTATTTATTTATTTTTTTCTATCCAACATCCAAGTTTTCCCTTCTTAAAGCATCGCAATCTCTCTTTTCGGGAAATGGCCCGTTATGCAGAGGCCGCCACGGCCAAGTCCGCCTTCCCACCCCCAGACCATGATGGCGGCAGACACAAGCAGCCAGGCATGGCTCCCTGGACTCTGGAACACGGGCAGGTGGCTGCAGCTCGGGGAGGTCATTTGTCACAAGTAGCACCTTCTTCCATCAGCTCGGCTATAATTTTGTAACCCAGCTCTCCCGAGATTGCTGGCTTCCTGCTCCTTCTGAGCCTGCTATTTGAACCCTGATGGGGCTTCCCAACCTTCCAGGTAACTAGCAGCTTCTGCTTCTGCTTCTGCTACCCAGAGTCAGTTTCTGTTGCTAACTCTCAGAAATCCAGAATCGTTCCTTCTGCTGACCATAATTATTGAGCTCCTACAAATGTATTGTTCAAGGCATGAGCAGTGCAGCTGTGAACAAAACAGAAATGTCCTGTCTTCTTGGAGCTTACATTCTGGTAGGGGAGACAGACCATGTGGGAGAGAAATAAGGAAGATAGATGGAACACAGGGAGGGGGGTCAGTGTGTTGGAGAAAAAGGAAGCCGAGAAAAGGGACAGGAAGAGGGGATGGGTTGGCAGTCATTTTAACCGAGGTGGCTGGAGAAGGCTGCATGAGAAGCTGACAGTTGACTGAAGACTGGTAGGAGCTAAGAACACAAACCATGCAATACAGCCGGGAGGAGAAGCTTCCAGGCTTGCGAGCAAAAGATGCACTGGTGCTCAGGCAAGAATGTGTGATATATTTGAGGACATCGATGTGCCTAGAGATGGGTGAGCTGGGGGGAGGGGGAACAGTAGGTGACATCCAGGAGGGGGGGACAAGGGATGGCCTGGCTTTGCTGCCCACTTATATAATTGTCAAGACTTGCGACTTTCCTCTGACGAAACTGGGAGCCATGGAAGGACTTGAGTAGAGGGGTGGCATGATCAGACTTCTCTAACAGGGTCCTTCTGGCTCTGGAGTGTAGAATAGACTAGAAGAAGCAAGGTAGGCAGGCAGGAATACTAGTGAGAGGACAGGAATTATGCGCTTCCGAGCAGGGTGGCAGCGGAAGGTAATACCATTAAAAATGTAGTTGACGTTTCTCCCCATCCCACCTGACGTTGTGGTATATGCTCTCCACAGTACAAGTGTATGTTCGGGGGATTGCCGTAGTACGAAACACAGATTTAAATTTCCTGCTGCAGACTAGAAGTCCTGCTGAGTTCGAAGGAGAAGAGATCCCCACGGGTGGTTGGCCATCAGGCTCTCAACTGTCCTCACAATAACAGGCAGAGTGGAACTATTATTATAAAAGTAGAGAGGAAGAAACAGAGACTAGTGGGGGGAATCAGACCAAAAAAAAAAAAAAAGCAAAAAATGAAAATGCCAGTTGTCCAAAAGCCACGAGAAAGGATAAAATGAGGCTGGGCTAGGAACTGGGAGAGACAGAAAACCTGAGGTCTGTATTGGAAAGAAAGAGAAGTCAGCTAAGAGAAGAATGGAGAAGAGAGGGGTCCTAGCAGGCGGTGGGAACAGCGTGTACAAAGGCCCTGGGGCAGGAATATGTGGCTCAGCCAGAGAAACCTAGGGAAGGGGCTTGGATTTTCCTCTAAGCAGCAACCTCTGTTCATCTCCAATTTCACATGCATATGCATGTGCCGCGTTAGCTCCAGTTCAGCTGTTTTGTTTTTGGGGGTAGAACGTGGAGCCATTTCTTAATTGCTCTATATTTAGCTTTGTTTAAAAATCTATAATTTAAAAACCACTGAGGGCTGGGCTGGTAAATCAGCTTCCATGGTCCATTTACTCTTTGGCCTTGGCTGCTGTGCGAGCCCACCAAGGTGACAGCGTGTGCCAGTCACGATGGAAGTGTTTGTTAGCAGAACATCTGCTCCCCCAGAGCTGGCCTCGGTCTAGTTGCCAAACCCCAGAGCTAATCCCAGGGCCCCTTGGTTTAGTTTCCTATGGGGGGGGGGGCAGACAGGGACAGCAGAACAGCTGGGGCCTAGCGGAGGGAGGCGGCGAAGAGCATCACGGGTCCTGGGTCGTTTCAAGTCTGGGCTGTGCTATTTAACAACCACGTCGCTGGCCATCTCGGGGCCTCAGTTTGCTCACCTGTCAAATGGATTGGCTGGAATAAGAGGCCCTAGATTTAGGAAGCATTCTTATTTACTGTTCGTGGGGGTGCCCATTGGCATAGCTTCTCAAGGGTCATGTGACAATATCACGATTTTATTTTTACTTTTTTTTTTAAAGATTTTTTTATTTATTTGAGACAGAGAAAGAGAGAGAGCAGAAGCGGTGGGGGGAGAGGCAGAGGGAGAGGGAGAAGCGACTCCCCGCTGAGCAGAGCCCGATGCGGGACTCGATCCCAGGACCCCAAGATCATGACCTGAGCCGGAGGCAGATGCCCCACCAACTGAACCACCCAGGCGCCCCGACAACATCGCAATTGTAAAGGCACATTCTCTGATGCAGCAGCTCCAGCTCTAGGAGTCTTTCTTCCAGATGCACTCACACTTGCACAGAGAAGCAGGGGCGAAGATATTCACACCAGCACCGTTTGTGATGGAAGCAACCGAAATATCCATCAGCACGCAGCTCGTTATATAAACTGTGATGTGTCCACACAAAGGCATAGGACGCAGCCTTTGGAAAGAACAAGACAGGTCTCTACGTAGATAAGGCACGATACCTAAAGTATCGTTATGTCAAATGATGAATGTTGTGTGTATTTGCATTTTTAAAAAAGACGATGATATAATATGCTTGCAGGTGCATACGGCATCTCTAGAAAACGCATAAGGGATCTGGTCACAGTGGTTGTCCTGGGAAACTGCAGGACCGAGCGGAAGGGAGGGTTCCTTTTCATGGTATATTCCCTTGGTATGATGTGAAGCTTTCCCCATAGGCATGATTAAATCAATACATTAAATTAAATTGTAGAATATTTTAAATGCCTGCAGAACCAGATCGGCAACCTCACTGACCAAAATAGGCTGAGTATAAAATGTCAGGGAGCAGCGGGGATGTTGTTGAACTGGAGTGCTCAAGTCTACCCAAAGGGACAGTTGTCACTCAGCCAACTTAATGGCGGTGGTGGCTGGAGGGGGAGGTGGGGCGTCAGTGTGGCCAGACCTGACTTCTCAAGAGAGATAGAAATTCGCATGTTAATGTGAATTCTTCTGATGCTTAAGTGTTTACAACTGATTTACATGGTTATAAAGCCAGACACAGCACTGCGGGTCCAAAAAGTCTGGGGCCAACGTTTGCTCCTGCTTACGTCCAGTTTGTGACTGGTGTATTAGGTGACTTTCAAGTGTCCTTTCAATGTCACCCATCCTTGTGCCCAGGACACTTGCAACATGCATGTAATGGGTCTTCTTCCGGTTAGCGCAGATGATTCTTTAGACAGTGGCCCAGCCAGTAGCACCCAGTGATACCCACATGCCACGCCCGGTAAATGAGAAAAGCCCTGGGCTTTGGTAAACGTGGGATGCTTGGCCTGAGACATTCAGCCTTGGTTTTCTCATCCATGATATGGAGACAACCACCATCCTGTCCGCCAGTGGTTGTGAAAATCAAATAAAGAGCTGAGTGTAAGGGTGCTTTGAAAAATGACGGGGCATGGATATGACCTTGCTTCAAGGACACAAGCCTGGGCCACCAGCGCCAGGCCTCCTGGTGAATTTCCTTCCTGTCTTGTGCTCCCAGGGCCTCGGGGAGTTTGCAAAGCCCCAGAGGAAGTTCAGGGAATCCAATATCACACACATCCAGACCCCAATACTACCCCAGCAAATTCGCAAACCCTCAGTGGATAGTGAGACACGCATACCCATGTTCCAGCACACATCCTTCAGACACCCTAGAACGGAAAGGCTGTTTAATTAAGAACTGGGCTCGAGCCCAGAAAGAAGTTATTTTCTACCACCTGTGAAATGACTTGACACAGAAAAAAAAAAATGTTCAAATCGGAGTGGTATGGAAAACTTGTATGCCAGGACAGCGATTTCTCAACGAATCCCCGCTTTTGCCACGAGTCTCAATGCACTTTTATGATCTACATTTATACAGCGGTGGGTAAATAAGGGCCTCGTTCGGCGTGGCTGAGGTTCTAAGCTCCGCAAGAAAGATGTGAGAATTGAACGGGCGATAAATAATGTATTAAAAAGCAATTATTTATCTCCTTCCCTCTAATGGCGAGTAGCTGCCTGCTTCCCCCTTGAATGAATCTGTTTCCTAGCTCTCAAAAAATAATAATAACAAGATAGCCGGCCTCTCCACGGAAGAAGACTGATTCTAGAGGATGCGTTGCCCGGTGCACAGAGGCGGCCAAGTGCGTGGAAGGGGAGTGCCGGTCAGCAAGGAGGAGGGCGGTGATTATGTATTCACACAAGACTCCCCTGAACAATCGGGGAAGAGAAGCCTCAAAGACACACATGAAAGTTGATGTGAAGGGAGACGCTCAGCCGTGTCTCCCCAATTACGGGACTGGTGCAAGTCTGAAGAGAGCGAGCTCTTTGTATAAAACACTGGAACGCAAACCCACACCTGAGCCTGCGAAGCCCCCCTGCGCTGACGGATTGAGATGCGTCTGCCTGATGCAGGGGCTTGAGGGGGAAGTGACGCTACATTCCACATCACTAATGAATTCGCAGCCCGGCATCTGAGAGCCTCTCATCTCCGCTGCCTGTCTCTTCTCACCTCCTGTCCAGCCAGCCTCGGGAGGACCAGAGCAGGACGGTTGTCTGTTGCATGCCAGGCTCTGGGGGCCTGCAGACATTCCCTCTTTCCCACCTCACATCAGCCAAACCGGTGAGGAAATGGAGATGCTCGCTTGGAACCAGAAAGAGACAGCTTCAGGATTTGAACCCGGGACTGGCTACTGTTGGTACCCAAATTCTTCCCACTGAGAAAACCTTCCGGGCTTCTCGCTGTTTAGGGGAGCCCTCAGACTCGGCCTTCAAGGTCTCAACCCACCTGTCCCTTCTTCTGTCAGCAATTCTGCTCCAACACAGCCTGCCCACTTAACCATTTCTGGAATGTTCCTTAAAGCACCTTGCAGATGCCCTTTACCTGGGATCCTCTGCCCTCGTCCTTCCTCTCTTATCTTGCTCACGGTCTGCCACGGCTCTGGAAAGCCTGCTCTCTCCTCTTCTTGGTGGGGTCTCCTGCCTCTTACTATGGTTGATTTTGTGCCTGTCTGAGCCATAGCCTCTCCAGGCCCAGACTTCACAGAGCTTGTCTGGAACAATGACCCATTTTCCTCTATTTTTTGTTCAGCTGCTACACTCGGCCTAAAAGAAATGGCTGGGTTCTAGACCTACTTTTGGCAGACTTTGTGACGGTCGATGGGTGAGGCAATGCTTCCTGGTCTCACTTCCCCCATTTTGACGGAGGGAACCATCCTTGTCCTGCTAATAGAGCTCTTGGTGGGAAGGGGGTGGTGGGGAGACAGACAATGAAACGATGAATTGCAAACAGTGTTTTAAACTCATCAGAGACGTTGTGTTATTATAAATATTTCCATGTTTTGAATTTTCCTCCATCACATCTTGCCCTTCAAATGTTCCCAGGGAAAGGATGCTGGGGAAAAGCATGCTCCCAATTTTTATAGATGGGAAAACAGAAACCTATAAAGGCTTAAGGAAGACACAAAAATAGAAACAGAGCCCCGGGAGGGTCTTTAGTGTCCTAACTTCTTGTTTTTTCATTCGATTACAGGGTCTCGTTAATAGTCCTGCTGTTCTTATTCTCAGAGAAACAGTAATTTTAATAACGCAAATCCAGCATGCTCTTACTGAATAGCTACTTTGCTCCGGAAGGAGATTCAAGGGCCTGGACTGGCTCAGGGAACCTCAGTGTATTAGTTCCAGCCCAAGAAACAGAGCCATAGTACGAGCTTCAGGAAGGAGGCAGGACAGCCCAGTGGTTGGACATCTGGGCCACCTGCCCCTTAGTCCTGTTGCATCCTTGACCCGCTGGGCAACAGTGGGCACATTGGTTACTTGCTCTTTGTCTCCATTTCTTTATTAGTTTAAGAGCATCTCTGAAGTCTTAATCCTCATAAAGCGCACGGAACAAAGCCTCGCATCAGTGAAGGGTCCATAAATCCTACTGTTTGCCCGACAAATCTTTGCTAAGTGCCCACAATTTACTAGGCATTGTTTTGAGCACTGGGCATCCGGCAGCGATCAAAACAAAATTCTTGCCCTCATGGGGCTTCTAGTCACCTAGGGAGGTGGGTAATAAACGCATAAATGGCTAGAAACACTCTTAAGTAATTTGGTTAGATTTTCTTAATAACTGGCATTTTATAGATTATGGTATTTTTCATTTGATTTTATTGGCAGAGAATGTGAACACTTATGGGGTCATTGATTTTAAATTTCTATATGACTTCCCTTCTAAAGATCCCAAATTTATTGTCAATGTCTCGTTGCCGATTACTCACTGGAAAGCAAGCGCCCAGGAGAAAACAGTTCTGCTATAGCCTGGGACGAAAACCAGTTCGGGTTTCAGACACTGAAGGGTAGAAACTCAGGGTGTGCTAAAATTAGGGTTTGCAAATGCAAATGTTTGCTGAGCTCAGGTGAGTCATATTAAAAAAAAAAAAAAAAAGCTGGCCAGACCTGGGACCAGGAGGTCACTGTCACATGGGGAAGCGGACCCAGTGTGATTGGATTTTGTGGTCTTTTTCAAGACCGGAGCAATCCTGAGTTTTTGTATAAAATGTCCTGATGTCTGTTTGGAGGCAACAAATTCACCTTTAAGATGAAACCATCAAACTGGACCAAGTGTAGATGAAATGAAACTCTTCTGCAAGCCAAGATCAGCCCGAGAACCACCCGTGTGCAAAGATCCTCGGTTTAGATCATTGGGCGTAACGTTCAACTTTGTCCGAAACTGTCCCGCCTTTGGAAGACACCGCACTTGTCTTCGTGTTGTCTGTCTCTTTTCCTGGCGTCGTCCGTGACAGCAGGCCTTGTGAGCAGATTTTGCACGCGGAACCGTGGCCAGACCCGAGAGCCTGGTATGCTTGGACACTGAATCCTCTCCCTTGCTCCAAAGCAAGCCTGCTCTCCAGCGAGCCTTGGAGACCATCTGCGCGCGGGGAAAAGAACCAACTGAGTAACCACTGCCTCTTTGTCCTTCCCATCTTTCTAGTGATGTTTGCTTTCCTTGCATATTAATGTGTCCCTCAGCAGAACGCTGACATCCAAAAGGGACCAAGTGTGGGGAGTAGCAGGAATGCACAACGCAGTCGTAGTCCGTCTGGCATAATACCGATGAGACCGGAACCCCTGCGGTCTCCTCTGCTGACCCCAGACATCCAGGAGACTTTGGCTCTTTGTTTCCCGAAGACGACAGGATCAGAGTAACTGGTCACCCTGTCCCAGACTACAGTCCGCCGCACGGCTGCGCTGGGCTCCATTCTGCACCACTGGTGAGTGACTGGCAGAGAATTCGGGGCCGGCCCTGCATGTGCGTGTGAGCCAGTGTTTATTCCTGTGTTCTCAGAGCCAACTGAGGCAGCTCTGAATCGCACCAAGCTTCTCAGGGCTTTGGGCTCTGGCCTTCGCAAACAGAACTCGGGGGGGATGCGTTCATGTTTTCGGTGCCTGTATTTCAGAGAAGCCCTTCAAGTAACCTCACAAATCTCCCCATCTTCTAAGGTCGAGGTTCTGAAGGTTGAGAGTTCTTCTGGAGCACTTGGAGGGCCTGAGAACACAGGTTTCTGGCTCCCCTGCCCCCTCCAGATTTGGGTTCAGAAGGTCTAGAATAGGGCCCGAGAAACTCCCATTTCTGGCAAGTTCCCCGGGTGATGCCGGAGCAGCTGGTCCGGGGCCACACTTTAGGATCCACTGTTTTAAGGGATTAGCAAACAGGTTTCTTTTCTTTTTTCTTTTTCTTTTTTAAAGATTGTATATTTGAGAGAGAGAGAGAGAGAGTGAGTGGGGGCATGAGCAGGGGGGAGGGTCAGAGGGAGAGGGAGAAGCAGGCTCCCTGCCCAACAGAGGGCTCCATCCCAGGACCCTGAGATCATGACCTGAGCCGAACACAGATGCTTCACGGAGCCACCCAGGGGCCCCAGCAAACAGGTTTCTAAAAAGTCAGAAATGCCTGCTTTTAAAATATGGGCTGCTCTAAATGATATTTAGAAGCTTCTGGTCTGGTAGAAATCAAATCAGGACATCTGGATTCCAACCCTGACCCTGCATTACCAGCTCTGTGGCCTTGGGCAAGACGCTTGCCTTCTCTGAATCTCAGTCTCCCCGCCCCCATCCCACTGGAAGCTGAGAATAATAATTATAGCCTTCCTTCTCGAACAGGGGTGTGGGGAGATGCCAGTGACCTCAGCCATGCACGTACTCAAGACCGTCCATGCAGGTACGAGAGACTTCTATTGAGACTGTAGGCTCTTGGGGGCTTGTTTCTGGTCTATTCATGTTTTTCGATGTGTGAGTCCTCTGCTGGGAGACTTGTAAGGTGAAAGACCCTCACAATTTGAGACCGTAAGGTTCATTTTCATGACGCATCAGTCTTTACTGAGAAAAAAGTCACTGTGACTTTCTCAGTCTCCAGGAACCCCTCCCAGCCTGAGAAATGGGTTCACTTGCTGAAGGAGGCAAAGCTCTCAAAATAACGGCAACTCGTAGATGGTCTTAACAGAGCGCTCCTGCTCATGGGCTGGGGGGGGGGGGAGGTTGGTTTTAAATATTATGTTCGAAAAAAGATTGTTGAACTCAAAAAATAATTCGGCATCAAGGGAGAGCTTAATTAGACCAAGACAATAAGCAGATGTTAAAATCGTGGAGAACACCATGGGGTCTCTTCAAAATGGCTGGGATTTGACTCACTGAGCAGGTCTCCAGCCTGTTTCTCCAGCACAGTGGACAGAAACTCTCCCATAATCAGCTCTTGATTTCTTTCTTGATTATAAACAGACATTTCTTTTCCCTGTTGGCTCAGCCCACATCCATGCTGGGCAAAACTAGAATATTTTCTCTTATGTTTTCAGGCTCTTTTGCAATTTCAAACCCGGAGGCTGGGCTGAGTTGGCAGTTGGGTGTCTGGTAATCTGACCAGGGGCTGCAAAGGGTAACAATAGAAATGAAGGGAACAAACTCGGCCCTGAGATAAGTTGAATGTCCCACTTCCTGCTCCTAAGTCCCAGAATCTTCCTAAGCCAGTCTGTGGCTTAACTGGCCCGTTGATTTCAAGTGTTCTGTGTGCCTAATATAGGCCATGTAGAAAAAAAATTCTATAGTCAGATTGATGATAAGTTTACTACTATCCCTCAATTCTCAGCTGTGGAGTGGGTAATTTAATTACAGCAAAGGGGGAAAGAATGTGAAATGATCCCTGCTTTGCATTCTGCCACCACCGATTCCACATCCATGTGTCAGCTGTTGCTTTAATCAAAGGTTAGTGGTGTGACATTGTGTGTTCGGAGTGATTCCAAGACTTTCCCAGGGTCTGGATGGAAATTGAGGTGGAAAGAACTGACTTGGAATCCTGAAATCATGGCATGTTCCCATCAGAAGAATGTTTAGAGACCACTGGGCCCAACTTCCTTATTTTACAGATGGGGAAACTGAGGTCCAAAAATGGGGAAGGACGTGTCCAAGTTCACTTGGGTTTTAGTGAAAGGATTATAGAACTAAAAGTCATAGCTGGGAGGGCTTCAAGGTAATCCAGTCAATCTTCCCATTCAGTGGATACCCACCAGGTGCTGGAATTCCCCTCTGCTGCTGGAATGCTTCCTGTGACGGGGCACTCACTGCTATCCCGGGCATCTCATTTCCTTTTCCGATGACTGGAAGCATTGGAAAATCACCATTTTATTTGTCTTCCTGTGGTTTCCCTGTTCTATCCTAGGGGACACATGAATAAATCTCAATCTTTCCTTTAATTGCCAGTCCTGTGGATAATCGAGGCCATCTACCATGTTTTCTATAAATCTCTTTTCCTGCCCTAGGACAAGCATCCCTTATTCCTCCTGAGATTCGCGTCCATTCTCTCATCACCCAGTTGCTCTGCTCACATTTATCTGCATCCCTCTTGAAAGTATGATGCCTCAAACTGAATGCAACCTTCCTGTGGTCTCATTAACATGATTATGTCCTTTGTTCTAAAGACTTCACATCTCTTAATTCATCCTCAGATCACATTGACTGCTTTCCAGAATAAATCATTTAGGGCTGTTTGGTTGTAAGTGATGAAAATTCAATTTGAAGCAGCTTAAATGAAAGTGGGAATTTAATGGCTCACGTAACCACAGAATCAGAGTTGAACGTCAGGTATGGCTGGATCCAGGGGCTCCGGCAACATTCGCCTGAGGGAGGTATCTCTGTAAATACGGCTCAGCTTTTCCAACTGTTGGCTCCACTGCCAGGCGAGATAAATGCCAGCCACGTGGTCCTCGTCCCTTGGGGCTGCTATAACGATATACCACAGACTGAGGAGTTTTATAAACAACCGAAATTCATTTCTCACAGTTCTGGAGATGGGAAGTCTGGCGTCGGAGTGCCCGTGTGGTAGGGCAAGCACTGTATTCCAGGTTGTAGACTTCTCATTGTGTCCTCACATGGTTGAAGGGAACTCCCAGGATCATCTTTTATAGGAAACTAATCCTGTGCATGACGCCCCCACCCACGTGTCTTAAGTACCTCCCAACGGCCCCACCTCCTAATACCACCATCTGAGAGCGTTAGGATTCTAATGGATGAATTTTCAGAGGACACGTTCGCACCACAGCACATGCTAAACCTAAATTTTCAAAGCTCCCAATACACGGGAATAAAAGAGAGTGGGCCTCTGGATTCGTTTGCTAGGGCCCCTGTAACGGATACCACACTCCAAGTGGCTCAAACAACAGAAATGGATGGTCTCACGGTTCTGGAGACGTGAGATCAGAATGTTGCCGGGATTGGTTCTGGAGAAAAATTTTTCCTTTACCCTTCTAGGCTCTTTTGGCTGATCTATTCATTAAATGGACATAAGACAGATTAACAGGAAAAAAAGTAATTTAATTACCTATTTATGGGAGCCCCAGAAGACTAGGAGCGCCCCAGGCCTCATTGAGGCTTGTATTGCCATCCTGAGCTAAGGAGAAAGGGGTAGGGGTCTGGGGCTTCCAAGCGGAGGAAGACAACTGACAGGAAGACAGGAAGAGTAAATGTGTGGTAAACAAGTGTCTGCCAGGCCACGCAGAGACCACGGGACACAGAGAGGTGTTTGGGGTCTGGGTCTTGCCGGGCTTCCCCACAGCTTACCATACTTAGCCTGTATTCTCTGTAGTTATGTCCCGTGATGGTCTCCTTCTGGACCAGACCCTTTAGTAAAATAATCTAAGCAATTAATGGGGTGGGGTTAGGGGCAGGGGCGGGCGTGGTAAAAGCTCTTGCTTAGTCTTGTTGGCCTTGATCAACGTCAGCTCACAGTAATCCACATGCCAACGTGGCACGTCTTGGGGAGGTTCGTCCTGAACCCCTTCTGTTCCTTCTGAGGGCCGTGAGGAAGAATCCATTCCAGGCTCTCATGGAGCTTCTGGTGCTTTGCTGGCAATCTCTGGTGTTCTTCGACTTACAGAAGCATCATCCTCACGTCCTCATTTTGGGTGCTCTCTCCGTGCACACCTCTTCGTGTCCCAATGTCCTCTTTTTATAAGGATGGCAGCCATATTGGATTGGGGTCCACCTTACTCCAGTACGACATCGTAACTAATCACGTCTGCAACAACCCTGGGCCCAAATAAAGGCATAGTGGCACATTCTGAGGAGTACTGGGTGTTAGGACTTCAACATATGAATTTGGGGAGGAGGGGGACACATTTCTACCCTCAGCAGCCTCTTCCATGACGGCTCTCAAGAGACCAAGGACTCTCAAGGCAGCAATTCATGGATCTCTAATGAATCACCCACACCCATCCCTGAACCAATTCATCGCTGCGATGCCAGGATGAAGACATGTCTTTCCCTAGAGTCAGCGGTGGAGCCAACACAACCCAAACCACGGGGACTGAGAGCTGGGGAGGGGAGACACTCGAGGACAACGATGGTGCCCTTATAAGAAGCATGAATGAACGCCAGATATGCAAGAGCAGTGGACCTTGACCGCACGAGGGAAACCGAGCAAGCCAGAAGCCATGACCCAGGGGCTGGGCAACAGCTGAGGCTCCAGAGCAGGCAACTTAAAGGACGGGCTTGACTTTATCCCATTAGAAAGAAATCGTTTGTGTGTGTCGTGAGTCAAAAAGGACAGGGGAGCTGCCCGACTGGTTTCCGTTCTTACAAGTAATCTTGCAAGCGGCGCTGGCTTTTGGTAGTTTTGTGTTTTGCATTCATTTCTTTTCATATTGGAAGATTAAAACAATAGCTTCTGGTGATCATCCCACATCTTATTGATTAAAATCCTTGCCCGAAGACCTTCCATCTCACTTTTCAGGCTGGCGTGATTTACTTTTCTTTTTACCCCCTGTAACATGTGATTAATGCTGATCTCTGGAGTCCCGGTGAGCTGAAGCTGGGTGTCAGGTACGATTTGTCAGCTTGGAAGTATAGATTATTTTATGTTTCTCGAACTTTGTGGCCAAGGGAACACAGCTCTCGATTGTTAAATCCATCCACACTTTCCCCTGGGCTATGAAATGCCAGAAACATTAAATAGCCCACTTAATGCATAACCTCATTCTGTATGCTTGACTATTTTGTTTTTAATTTTTCTTCCCTTTCCCGGCTGCTCACATGAAATGGGATCAAAGAAAAAAATTATCCTCACTGGATTTTGTTAAAATATTAATAGGTTAGGGTTGACTGGCTAAATTGAATATCTTTGCTGATCTCACTTGCATGTTTAACTTGTGCTTAGGAAAATATGTTTCCTAGGTGATAACCTTTTATGTACTAGCCTGACTTCATTGAAATGCATAGAGATAAAAATATGTCACGCTCAGCGGCTATGCTATTCTTGTGTGGCCCTGTGATTATTCAGATGGTAATTGACCCCCACCTGTAGACAGCTCCTATTCTGTAGTCAATCATTTCATTTGATGTTAAAATATGTGAAAGTACAATTATATAATTTACATTACAAATCATTCTGAATGCCAGGGGTCTCTGAACCGCTGATAAATGCAAAGGAACCGGGGGTTGGGGGAGAGAACCCCGGTCAATAAATGAAGTGAATTACACCGGGCCAAGGGTTCCACTTTTCTTATTTGTGTCCGCAGCAAGAGCTTTTGTGCATGTGTCATTGAAAAAGTAGCTAGGGCCTTCTCTCTGCACCGTAAATGGCAGGCTTTTAGACTAGCCTTTCTAAGGATGTCTCCCCCTCTTCTGGCAAAGAATCGCTTCTCCCGTTAGGTAAAGAAGTGAGGGCTTGTAGGGGCCAGAGGGAAAGTGGCTCTATTAAAAGGAAGAAGGCGTCAGGTCTGGGAGGTTAAGGTGGATCCTTGGTGCGGAACCCAGTCCAGGCACGAGTGGTAGACTCGTAAATGAGGCTTACGTGTTTCCAAAGCCCAGATCTTGGCCGTCGAACTTGACACTTGCATTCATATTATTGGGACTTATGGCCATTATTTATCTTGTATTTAAGATGTGCCCAGCACTGGGTTAAACATTTCAGATACATTATCTAGGTCACCCTCACAACACAGCCACATGGAGTCGGCCTCCTGACGGTACCCTTTTCCAATGAAGAGAATGGGCACAGTGGTTACACGGCTTGCTTGCTCAGGGCCATGAAGTTAGCAGGTGGGAGAGCAGGGTGGAGGCAGAGCCGGGGTCGGGGGCCACCCTGCTCTTCTGGATCAGACATCAGATGCCTCCGGTGACCATGCAGGCCTGGGAAGGTGCACAGGACACAGTCTCTCACTCAGTGAGGCTTAGGGGAGAGCAGGTGAGGCCGGGCGGCAGTGGGGATCCTTAGTGAGGGTGACCCAAGTAGCGAACTCACCAACCATAGAGTTTCCGGTGGACATGGACAGTCTATCCACTGATGGGAAGCGGAGGGCCGACACCAGTCCTGCTCCATGGCTTGCTGATGAGCTAGCCTTCGAGAACTCTCGTCGGCCAGGGGAGAAGGCATGGCTATTTCTTCTGTGGATACATAATTCTTGCTCATTTGGAGCCACCCAAAGTCAGACTCTTGCTCTTTCTTCTGCCACATTCCAAAGCAGCTGGGCTCTGCAGTCCCAGGGGACCTCTGGCTTCCAGAGTGGGTGTGGTACTGGTCCAGGCCCATGAAAGAAAAAGCTCCACTCTCCCCACAAAGTGATTTTGGGCTCCTGGAGCTGGGTTGGTTGCTGATGTGGACACCTGATCCTTGAAATGTGCTGGGAATCCTGCCCTGTTGGCTAAGAACCACAGGTTTGCTTCCAGGGCTCCCGCAGGCCGGAGCTAGCTTCTCAGCGACATCCCCTGGCAGTCCTCAGGAAGACTGCACTTCCGAGTGCGTCACCTGGAGCAGATGCCCATCATGGGGCAGCCACCTTCGTGATTTTTATATCCCAGCCTCCTATACACTTAATCACTGAGCATAATTGCGAAAAGCACAGAGTCTACAGACAAACACCTGGGTTCAGATCCCTGCTCTGCCATCCACTGGCTATGAGATCTAGGATGAGTTAACCTCTCTTTGCCTCGGTTTCCTCATTTGTAGTAAAGTGAACACAAGTGCCTGATTTACACAGTCTCAAGAATTCAGAGTTAAATTGCAAATCACTTGAAACGATGCCTGATAAATGGGAAGAGTACGTGGGAAGCGTTAAACAAATTTGCCTTTTTTCTTCAGTAAGGATTGTCTTGTTCACCCGATTGTATATGCAACCTAAATTTATTTCCCATTTTTTTTTTTTAGGCATGGAGCCTAACACGGGGCTTGAACTCAGGACCGTAAGTAAGATCAAGGCCTGAGCCGAGATCAAGAGATGCTCGACCCACTGAGCCACCCAGGTGCCCCTATTTCTTATCATCTTAAAAAAAAAAAAACCAGCATGTACTTGTTAAATATAGTTTTAAATTCTGTCCGCGGACTCCCAGTGGGCTGGGCATTGCACTCTGGGGAGCCCCTCCCCAAAAAAGAGTCAAGTTCCAATCCCTTGGCCTGGCATTCAAAATCCCCCACAAATTGTCCCCCACTCACCTTGGCCCATTGTCTCCCACTGACAACAAAAAATGTAAAGTTGTTCTGTTGTTTTGTCCAGAGGCTGTAGAGCCAGCGGTTAAGTACCCAGGTCTAGGGTCCAATGACACGGGTTTGAACTCCAGCTCTGCGCCGTCTTGACCGGGCAACATCATTACTCAGCCCCGTGTCTCAGCTTTCTCATTCGTAAAATGGGGACAGTAATAGAATCTACCTCATTAGAGAGCTTAAAAGCATTAAATGAGTTAATTCGTGGAAGTACTTAGTTCAGGGCTCGGCCAAAGCGAGTGCTCGCGAAGGGTGAGCTAAGCCAGTCTTTGGTATTTTGGTCACATTGGTATGTTAAATAAAAGCCCTTAAGCCTGCGTAATGGCCCAAAGAATGAAGCAGCGACTTCCCTGCCCAGGCTCTGGGAGAGCTATTTGGGGAGCTCCAAAGCCCTTTCTCCCCCGCTGGAGACAGCTCAGCCGAGAGCCAGAGGCTCGGGAAGCGAGCTGATCTGGGAATGAGCCGGCTATTCCTCCTTTCAATCAGAAATCCCGGCAACAGAAATCGCCCCTCCGTGAATGAGCCAGAGGCTCTGGCCAGGGAAAATTTCCCAGGCACTTTCCGGAGGCTCATCTTGAAAGTGAATTGAGACATTATCTTTAATTAAAGTGGCAATCTGCCCCCCATGAGTTTCTCATCCCTAGATGCTCAAATGATGGCCTCTGCTTTGTCCCCTCCCTGTCTTCTCTACCTCCTTTTAATTTCAAGCCCATCAGAGGGCCAGTTTACTAAATTGGTTTTAATGGAAATTTAGCCAGCATGAATAATAATGAAATGTAAAATTATTCCTCAGCTAATGAACAGCCAGCGGCTTTGGGGTTAATCGTTTGCTTCTGGTGTCGGCTTATTTATATTGAAATAGAATTGTAATAGGATTCCAAACTAAAACTGTTTCATCTTCTTGATCATCGCTTCCCTTAGGGTTTATTCTTTACCATTAGTCATTGTTCAGTAATCGCTCCCACTCTGCACCTACGTGTGAATTAATTAATTACCTAGCTAAACTTGAGTGGTATTTTCTTTAAAAGACAGAAAACTTATCTTACTTTACCTTAGCATTGTGCTTTCATTCCAAAGCTCTCCATATGCACAGAATTATCTTCTTCACTGATCTTGACACCAACTGGCCATCTTGATCAGTGGGGAATCAAGGGGCTCTCGCCACCTCTGGCTGCCCCCACAGGTCCCCTCAGCTGCCCCTCAACAGAGAACTAAGGGACAGACAGCAGAGGGACTGTCCATTTCTAGAAACTCATTTTCCTTCCCAAGGATTCAGGGTCCCCATTTAAAAAGGCGTGGGGTTAGATCACTAGAGCAATGCTTTTTAAACCTGTGGAGGTTGTTCAGGAGTTATTGCTGGGGGACATCCATGGACCAGGGATCAGTTACTCGTTTGGGGGAGAACTGGTCCTCCAAGCAGTTCTTTCTTTTACAGACAGGTTTTTTGACTTGAGTTTTTGTTTGGAGAAACAAAAAGAGCAAGAGGTGAAGGTGACATTATTAAAAAAAAAATTTAGACATGGGCCAGATTCATAGTTCCCAAATTTGGCTACATCAAAATCACAAAGGCAATGATTTCTTGGATATAACACCAAAAGCACAGGCAGCAAAAGAAAAAAAAAATGAACTGGGCTATCAAACTTAAAAGCTTCTTTGCATCAAAAGACACTATCAACAGAACCAACAGGCACCCTTCGGAATGGGGCTGCAATCGTATCTGATAAGGGATCAATATCCAGAAGGTATCAAGAGTTAGAAGCCCAACAACTTTAGAAACCCAAGCCACGGGTTCAGGAATGCACAAAAGACTTGAATAGCTATTTCTCCAAAGAAGATATACAAAGGTCCAAATAAGCGCATGGGAAGATGCTCCACACCCCTCATCGTGGGGGAAATGCAAATCAAACCCACAAGGAGATACCATTTCACAACTACCCACTTACCTCAAAGGGTGACCACCAAGACTGGGCAACAAAATACATGGAAAATATTTAGCACAGTGAAACCTTAAATCAATTATTAAGATGTCAGTGAGTTCACCTGACACGTATTGAGCACCTGCTGTATGCCAATAAGATGTCCCATATCTGGGTTATAGGGACCACGTCCTACCAGTGAGCTTGCAAGAGGGCTGGGTGGTGAGGGGGAAGGTAAAGTGATAATAAAATATGAAAATGTTTAAAAGCAGGTTCGTGTCTGATGACAGGTATTTCTATTGGGTTGTTCTGAGTTTTTCTTCATTTAGAAAGACCAGGATATTGAAGGGGGAAAAAAAAAAAAAGCCGAACTACCCTATCTCTCAGTTTTTAAGACTGTGTCTCATTCCTAAAACCCCTGGAAGTGAATTGAGCACTGGCCACCTGAATCAGGCCTGCGTCTGTTACACTCATCTGGAATTCACTAGAAGGCCAGACCGAGGCACCTTCCGCGGGCCCTCAGTGCAAGGTGGGATTAGGTTGGACCGTCCGAGCAGAAGTCAGGACCAGCCCTCAGCCAAGCTGCCAAGTGTTATGAGCTTAATGTCAGGCCCTGAAGGGGTCCTTGGTGTCTGGTTCATGCCTTTCACTCTGTGGCTAGGGAACCCGTGACCCGGAAAAGGGAAGGACCCTGAGCAACGTTCAGGGATTTATGCTGCAGAAGGGGGTGCGCTCATGATATTCTGCTCATCTGTCTTTGTACCTTGCCCTGCTGAGAACCTATGTCCCCATGGGGGTTTCTGCCTCCCCTGTTGTCAGCTGACCTCCCCTCCAGTCCTTGTTAAAACTTACTTTTCCTTAATCCTGTTCCTTATAACTGTTAAACATGATTCAAGAAGACAATTTGGGTGACAACGTTTATTTCTCAAGTGGGCAGTCTCCACTCCCAAGAGTTGAGTGAACGGCCAAATGGGGCTGAAAGCAGGAAGTGCGTATAGGATAAAGAATAAAGAAGGAGGAAGAGAAGAATAGAAAACGAACAAGGAACAAAGAAACTAAGTATAGAGCCCAGAGTGGGTTGGTTTGGGGTCTGGATAGACTGTGTTTTGGTCTGCTGATGTGGCACGTGGGCAGAAGCGACTCCATCTTGGGCCTGGAAATTTCGTTCAACATAACCGTTTGCTCATTCTGAGTCACCTGGAAGGGTCAACTGTGCCCTCAGTGGGGGGACCTGGTAGATTGGTCGGAAGGACTTTCTCAGGCTGGGACCTGTGATTTCCTCAAGCAGCCGCGCACAGGCTGCCCTTGCCCTCTCCCACAATGCACTGCAGCTTGGCCAACCCTCAGTCTGTTAACAACTGTGGAATGGAAGGGCCCAGAGATTCCTGAGTACCTGCTGACCAAACTTACCAGACACTCAGTGTCGTCTAGCACGCTTGCACAAGGGGTGGGATTCCTAAGCCCTTTCCTTGGAAACTCCAATTCAGGAGAATGCATGTGGAAACGGAGACTCTGATGTCTGACCCAGCATCCAGGTGGTTTTAGACATTGTCTAGCTAAATCAATATATCCTGCCTTTTCCCATCCTTCCAAAACGAGAAAATTGAGCCCCAAAGGTAAGAAAGAAGTAATATTTTCAAGTGTGTAAAAATTGTTCTAGGACCCACCTACCTTTGAAAAAATCATGTATTCTTCTGCTCGAGAGCTTGAAGGAAGACCATAGAAGGATAATCATTTCTTTGTCACTCACAACCTTGACAGCTGGACGGCTCTTTCTCTTGTCT
Organism: Ursus americanus; assembly: GCF_024610735.1. NCBI lineage: Eukaryota > Metazoa > Chordata > Mammalia > Carnivora > Ursidae > Ursus > Ursus americanus. Next base: position 12,819,069 of record NC_142147.1, on the reverse strand, counting down.
CTCCTTCGGGACAAGCATTGTCATTTTCCTCTGGCAACGACTTCATAGTCACCCCACCCATGAGCCCTCTTATAAAAACACCCCCATGTCAGTTCACAGGGAGGAGTAACATCGTGCCCGGGAACAAAGCTCTCCTAAAATTATCAAAGAAAAACATCAGCTCTAAATATATCATCCATGATGAGCCTTCTATTTTTGACCCATTGTTGTATGGCTTGATATCCAGGAGTTATTGGTGTGCTAAGCTTTGCTGAAATTAGACTGCAGATATTAAAAGCCATTAATGTTCTTCTCTTTAGCTTTATTTATTTATTTCCAAGTTTCACAAGGCAATTACTTAAGAGGCCTTCAGAAGAAATCCCGAGAATCATTTTCAATCAGCAGAATGAAAATGTCGCCTTTTGTGATTTGGCAAATAAACGACGTGTAGAAATAACTCCCTTATATGCCGCTGTGTACTATTCATTAAGGGCTAATTGCCGTGGTCTCTAAATGAAATATGGCAAACGGTGCCACTTCCGTGCCGGTTTGTTTAAAATCTGCAAAGCTTTATTATTAACACTATTTAATTATGAGAATGTCAGCCACGGAGAATCCCAAACCCACTCTTTCCCTTCATCGTTAGCAACAGGGCAAAAATGAAACACTTTCAACAATGAAGGGTTCATATTTCAAGCTTATACAGTAGCTGCTAAAAGGCTATACTCAGAAAATCAATTTTATTAAAGTCCTCCGAGCACTAAAGGGACTTGCATGCAGCTGAGCAATTTTAAAAACATGTCCAGGAGCCGCGACTTTTTGATTCATGTTTTTAGCGGGATTATTTTGGACTATTTTCAATATTGTCTCCTTGCAGTGGGGTCACGAGTGATTTGGGGAAGGGGCAAGCAAGGCAAAGGGGACATGTCCTCACAATGTCTCCCTGCCTCAATTTCCATCAGGCCGGGGATCTGTGGAACAGGCAATCTAGAAGAGAGAGACAGCGTGCAAGATCGGGACTAGGGGAGGAAGGGCAGGGAGGGAAGGGGGACAACATCTTTCCGGCTTCCTTTTATTTTATTTTATTTTATTTTATTTTATTTTATTTTATTTTATTTTATTTTTTCATTTTAAACTCAGGAAGATCTTAGCTAACTATGGATCTCAGTCACAGCTTTACCAGCTCGGGCTTCGAAGCCCTCACGGAACCTCCCCAGCGAGGCCAGTTCTGCTAACCCTTCCAGAATCATGTGTCGATCAAATTCCTTCCTTGTCAATTCATTTACTGCCTTCCTACCGCAGTCGTCAACGCTCCTGGCTTTTATCTCTGAACTCTCCTCTTGGTGATTTGTGTGTCTTTTCTCCTTAAAAAGGTCTTGAGTGTTTGGAGGGCAGAGACCACAGATCCATCGCCTAAGAACCAGGAAGCCAACCAACTCTTGCCCTGAGCGAGCACTTTCATCTTCAATTCCTGTTTGTCCAGTTGCCTGTGTCTCTTCTCCCCAGCCTTTTTTGCAAAGCCTTCGGTAAGCCGTGGCTTACGTCACCCGTGTTCAGAAGGGTGCTCAGCCTATGCAGGCTGAATTCACTGGTGATTTCACAATCAGCGGCTCCCTCTCTGGCTCCCACCTAGCGTGGCCCGGGGCTTTGGTTTAGTACGTACACAGTGATTTCTATCTGTATTACTATTTTAGTGTTTTAAGATCATGTCGTATTTTAGTAGTAGTGTTTTCAGGCTAGTTGGCAGGACGACATGGGAACCCCAATCAGACGGCCTGAGTCTGAACCCCGATGTGGATTCTTTGAGCCATGTTCACTCCCCGAGGTGGATTATTGCCGACTTTAAGGCAAGAACTGGGCCTCAGGCTTCCCAGTGTCTCCCCTGGCTTCATACCATGGTAAAGAACCAGGGTTTTGCCATCATAGAGGCCTTCGTTTGAAGAGGGATTTCATCTTGTATGCCTTGTGTGACCGTGAGCTCCTCCCCTAACCCTTGCAGGCTTTGGTTGTCTTATGTGTAAATTGTGCATGATAATGTCCGTTCCATTGGGTTGTTCTGAAGATTAGAGGGGATGAGTTATGCTGGGTTGGGTACATAGCAAGCTCTATCAATGGAGGCTTTTGATGACGTCATCAAGCACACCATGGCTACTGTTTGGTTTGCGGGGGTGAGGGGGCAGGGTGAAGGTTTCAGAGTGAAACTGTGGTGGAGAAGCCGGGATATTTGAGTCTAGTCCCAACTCTGGCTGTGGGCAGGGCCTTTCACATCTCACCTTTATCATCTTTGAAACAGGTGCAACCCCATTTGCCCTGTTTGCATCCCCCTGTTGTGAGGCTAACAGAAAAGACTAGATCTAAAAGGAATGGCCCTGTGCACAATTACTCCGCTTCTATCTAAAATATGTATCTGCTGAGGGCTTGGAGCCCTCAGTGGCACCTACTGCTGTGAGGACATGTATGAGCTAAATCCTGCCCCCTTATAAGGCTAGCCCTACCCTAACAATGCACTTAATATTTATTGAGCACTTGCCGTGAGTTGACCCTAATTCCTGGCCTGCTGCTGGTTAACGCATTTAATCCTCGTAACAAATCACTATGACAATATTATTTCCACTTCTCTTACAGCTGAGGACATGGAAGCTCAGAGAGGGAAGGTGATTTGCCCGGGATCACACAGCGAGTGAGTGGTAGAGCTGAGATTCAAACCCAGGCAGTCTCGCTCTTTACCGCTCTCAAGCTGTTTGTTCCGAGGTAAGCAGCTTCCCCTCTCCGGGTCTCTGAGTTCCCTTCTCAAGACGAGTGGACAGTCTTCCCCCCATGTGCCTTGGATTCCGGAAGGCCTCAGGGACAGAGGAGAGGAGTGGAAAGGGATTTCAGCAGGAAGGGTGGGGGAAGGCCAAAGGGAGTAGTATTCCATTTTAATAAAAACAGAAAAATATTTTAAGTTGTCAAACCATTAACATTTTCATACACAGCTCCCTTCCTTGTGTGGATATTTACAAAGAGCCTCCCCAGTCCAAGGTCAGATAAAAATCGCCTTATCCTCTGGTCTACTTCTTGCTTTGGTTTAGTTTTACGTTTATGTCTTTAATTGGACTGGAATTTATTTGAGTACAGGAAGTGAGGTGAGGCTCTAACCTTGTATTTTCTAAATAGTTAATCAATTTCCTTGGCACAGTTTCATTCAATCATTATTAATTTCCTAACTTATTGGAAATACCTCCTTTATCAAACAAATGAATATGTAAATCTGAGTTTGTTTCTCAACTTCCTCTTCCTCTGGGGATGTCTGTCTACTCGTGTTTTGATACCACAATGGCTGTTGCTCATTGATCAAAATTAATCCATATCCAATGTCTGCACTTTAATAATACTCAAAACCGAGAACTTTGGATGTGAGGTCAAAGACAACATGGACCCATTACCGTCAGGACTTTGCATGCCCGGGCAGTCTTCCATCAGAGTAGTACAGTGGTACATCAAGGCTCTGGAAACATCGTTTGCCAATTAGTCATTTGACTCATTGTCCAAATGGCTGGTGGGAAGTCTTGGCAACCATCATGAAACATTTGTAAAAGATAAGGGTCAGGTGGAGTGCTAAGAACGTGGTGAGCTCTGCTGGTTTCTGAGAGCCCGCAGAGGCATTTAGAGATGGGTTTCCATGTTCACCCAATGTCATCCCGAGATACAGACTTGGGCTGAGGAAGCCACTTTGCGATCATTGGAAATCCACCTCAGTGGAAAATTCCACACATTGCAGGGAAAACGTCCAGCGAGAAATTCTCTGGCTGTCTGCCTCACCCTCAGGGCTGTTGTCCCTTCATCCCATAGAAGGTATGCATTGGGAAGCTTTGGAAGACCCTTGGAGTTTGGAGCCAGAAGTCGTGCTGCATGAAGGGCCACCATTTACCTTCTGAAGAACTTTGGACAAATCTCTGATCTCTGTCATCCTCCATTTCTTGCTCTGTAAAACGGAGATAGTGGTTCCTGCCACCTTATACAGCTGCCAAGGTCAAGTAAGACGATGCGCGTGAAAACACAATACTTTGTAGCCTCACAACTATCAAGATGATAGTTGTGAGCACTACACCTGGACCATGATTCTTCTTTAGGATTTTTAAAATTTATTTATTTTTGAGAGAGAGAGAGCCTGCATGCATGAGTGGGGGGAGGGGCAGAGAGAGAGGGAGAAGCAGACTGTCCACTGAGTGGCGAGCCCAACGCAAGGCTCAGTCCCAGGACCCTGGGATCGTGACCTGAGCCCAAGGCAGAAGTTTAACCACAGAGCCACCCGGGCGCCCGTGGACCATGATTCTTTATAGAGATGAATTTCTCAAGATCAGGTACTTTTTCTTTCGTTATTGATTTGGAAAAGAGTCAGATTGTTGGGAAGTCTCTAAAACTTTAAGCAAGAGTTACAGAATCCTCCAAACCCCAATAAAGAGGAACGAGCCTGGAAGAGGCCGTTCACTGGTTAGCTAGGAGGCTCGTTTCATTGGCATGGTAGGATTTTTTTCCACTGAAAAGAAAAGAGGGCACTAGAGATGCTCTACCTTATAGAAATGCCATTTCTATTTTTAAAAAAATGCATGAGTAAAGTATTGGCACTTGGTAAAATGTCCAGTGTAGGCCCACAGAAATGCAGGGCCTTGGGCCTTGCACTTGCATGGAAATCCACAGTGGCACTGAGTGGCCTCTTGGCCACACCAAGATTTGGTGTTACGGAGTTTCACACTAAACTCCTCAAAGTAATTGTGTCCTCTCACTATCTTCACTTGCACTTCGTCCATTCTCTTTTGAGCCTGGTCCAGTCAGGATCATCCCATCCCCAGCTCCTCCCTTCAAGGTCGTATTAAAGGTTAAAGCCCATGGCCAAGTCTCAGACATCATCTTACTCAACTCCTGTACGGTGTGTGACATAGTTGATCATCCTTTATGTTGAGGAAGCCTTTTTTTTCTCGGGCTCTAGGATACACCGCACTCCCCTGGATCTCACCCTCCCACAATAGAATCGCTTTCTTCGTTGGAGATCTTCCATTATCCTCTCAACTGTTGAATGTTGCAACATCCCTGAACTCAGTTCTCAGATTCCTTCCCTCCCTCTCCCACCCCTGCTCTTCCCTCTCTTTCCCTCCCATCCCCTTCCTGACTCTTCCCCTCTTCTCTTCTCTGTTCATACTCATGCCTTTGTTGAATTTCTCCTCGGGCTACTCATCCAGTCTTATGGCTTTAAATCCCATCTTAAAACATGCCTTTGGATGAGACCTCTCTCTTGAACCTCAGGTTCATACATCTGCAGGGGTGTCTAAAAGGCATCTCAAACTTAGCAGGTCCAAAACCAAATTCCTGAATCCACCACCCCTTGGTGGTCCTCCTGCAATTGCCCCATCTCAGAAAATACCTCCATTTTCCCAATCACTGAAGCCAAATTCCTGTTGACTCTGCCTTTGAAATATATATCAGGACTTCTACTCACCCTCTCCGGGCTACCAATCTGGTCCAAGCCACCAGCGTCTCTTGGGTGGATGACAGCAATGGCTTCCTTCTGGGCTCCTTCCTTCCAATCTTGTCATAGTCTTTCTAATGCTGGGAGTCTGAATGATTCTGTCAAAATTTGAATCTCATCCTGTCACTCCTCTGCTGAAAGCCCGCCGGTGGCTTCTCCTCTTACTTGGAGGAAAAGTCAAATCCTTACAACGGCCTACAATGCAGTACGTGAGCTTCTTCACCGGCTACTATATAATCTCCCATTTACTCCCTCACACGTTCTGCTCCAGCCAGCCTTGCCTTTTTGTTCCTCTTGTCTCAGGACTTTTGCACGTGCTGTTTTCACTGCCCAGGCTGTTGTTCCCTCCGGTAGCTGCATGATGGATGCCCTTACCCATTTCTGGTCTCTGTTCAAATGCCACCCAATCCATGAGGCCATCCCTGACCCCAACTGATACGATAACAAATCCACGTCCCGCCTTGGCTATCCTTTCTGCCTTGCTTTATTTTTCTTTCTTGAGCTTATCGCTACCCGATATCTATCTGTGTGGATACATAATAGGTGCTTGTAAATACGTTTTGAATGGATGTGTGAATGAATGAAGGAGGTCTGGCAAGCAGAGATCCTTAGGAAAGTAGCATCTGTCCAGTGGGCGTCTTCTTTCTGGAACGGAAGACCACCCACCAGCTCCCAGTCCCTGGCGCCTCACACGGGATGGCTTTTCTGGGCTCCCTAGCTCCCCTCAGGTGGTGTGGGGAGAACGCAGGGCTGTCCCCAAGCTTCGGCTGTCCCCAACCCGGTGATGGGCCTGGCAGGACGGGAAGGACTCGGGGTGCTGTTGGCTGGGCAGGCGTCTGGACGCAGGTCTTGAAAAGGAAGCAGCACGACTTCACAAGGGAGACGGAAAGCCAAGCAAGCAGGCCGCCATCATAAAGTGCCGAGTTTGCTGTCCTAGGTTTGTAGTGGATTTGTCTGGACTGATTTCCTCCGGGGAAACGGTAATGTGTGTCAGCAATTACTCTTTCAAGTCGAAACACTATCTTTATCACAGGGCACTCAGGCGCTCGCTGGCTTGCTCGGAGGGTTGTAGGGAGGGAAGGGGGTGATAACCAGGGCCTTCCTGGGCCTGGGGCAGGGATGGGGGTGGGAGGGGGGCCCAGGGCACTGGCCCCCCGCCATCTGGAGAGACCCCAGCCTGGGCAGCTCCTTGAGACTCAGGAGCACCTCTGAGCTGGAGCTGGGGAAAGAGAGCCAAGCCACACAGGGCCGGTTTTACGCTTTAAGTTCTAAGATACCGATCGTGGGGGAAAATTCCCTGCGTTTGTGGAATCATAAATTTTTTAAAGTCTCTTGGCTCCACTTTTAAATTTAGTGCCTGAATAAAATGTTGGCTCGGGCTCCATATTCGATTATTAAAAATCATACTCAGGCCTGGGAGACGAGTATTTACACAACTGCCTGCTCGTCTGAAGCCCCACATATCAAAATGTGGCTCACACCACAGTGCGGCTTCATGCGAAGGGGGGCACTCAGGACCCCAGCGCCACGTTGGTTCAATGAGCGGGTCGGACTACGGAGTCTTTAAGACTCTTTCTCGCGCTAACGTTCACGAGTACTCCTGGCTACACTTTCACCAATCCATTGTTTGTTTTCTCCCTTGATTTTTAAAGAAATACATGGACACGCATGTGTGCGTGCGTGCGTGTGTGTGTGTGTGTGTGAGTTGCTAAAGGAAGGATCTGGAAGGATACAGACCAGATTGGTCCCAGTGGTTACCTCTTACAAAGGGACCAGAATGCAAAGGCCTTGGGTCAAAGGAGACTTTAACCTTATATACGTTTATTATACTCGCACTTCCATGTTTAATTTTTTTTCTAGGAACAAGCGGTAGCATAGTAATTAATTAGTCTTAAACCAGCACATGATTGCTGTGAATCATCCAGAAGCCAAAAGAAAGCATAAAAATGAGAATAAACATTTATCCTATTTCTCCCACCCCAGAGAGGATGCTGTTGGCGTTTTGGCCCCTTTGTTTTTTAAGAAACGTGTCCCAATTAACTAGACCCACTTACACAAGGTGCTTGTGTCCAGGTTACAAGGACATAGCTTTTAAAGACAGAGAAGAGCTCTGGTTTTGTTGCCAAGAGGGATGACACATACATCCTTTCCCCCTACATAAAAATCAACCATAAAATACCCAAAGGAGTGAGATGTGAAAAGTGTCCATTTTGGCCCATTTAAAAAAACATCTGTACATTTTATTTTGGTGGATTATGGATCATCAGAGCCCCAGGCATGATCAGTATTTACCCAAAGGAGGGAGGGGGAGAAGTCACTAACAGGAAAAGGAGGCATGGAAGCCGTTGAGATAAGGACGAAGCTTCTAATGTTTGGTTTAAGGGAAGTTTAGTAAAAAGACAGCTGCCTCCCGACGGCTCCATTAGACCTACAAAAATGCCATGAAAACACCTGTGGTTCAGGAATGGCTGACATGGCAAAATACATTGATTCCTTCAAAAAAACGAAGGAGCCCATAAACAGCTCATCTGTATTTTGGACATTGTTTCCCATGAATTGTAACTGGACGTCACCAACAGCAACAAAGGGCACACACGTTAAAAGCATCAGAACGGATAAACAGAACACCAGCAACTGGAGGAAAATTCTTTTACTATTCACTGCTTCTCAAAATAATGCCCCGAATATGAATGCATGTACCATGGTGATTTATCACGTTTCCGAAAAATCACAAAAGCCAAAAAGACACAGTAATGCCATTTCGGTTGAGAGCATGGGAGAGCCGGGGACTCTGACCCCTGTTTTAGAATGAAGGGTGGTTCTGGGTTGCGAGGAGGAGAGAGACCGGCCCCAGGGTCGGGGACTCCACACTGAGTGGGAACTGACCCAAGAGAAGGGTCCTCAGCCACACCCCCCTGCTGGGCCTCCTGACACCCACATAGAGCAAACCTTGGGGGTAGCAGCCGGATAGTCCCTCTGTCCCTGCTCTCCCCAGCCTGCAATGCTGGATCTTCGGGAACCAAGTTCCCGGTCGAGGAGCCTCCCAGTTTATGTGCGAGTGCCGGGTAACAGGAGAAGTACATGAGGGCTTTGGGGTGGGGGAGTGGGGGCCATATTCTTAAAGGCAGTATCTCTGTTTCTTTGCTTTCAGCATTGAATCTGTCATTTTCATCGTCTCCATAGCAACTCTACCCTCATAAACATAATTTCTCTGCTGGAAAAGCTGGGTCACAAATGAGAAGACCCGATTCAAACACTAACCTCTTCATCCTGAAAGCGGATTCATCGTGGTTCAGGGTTAGCAGGAATGTCAAGGGTATCTAGTTCAACCTACACCTGACGCTTGAATCCCCCGGATGACATCCTGTTAGACACTTTCCTCTTACATGCCCACAGGGGAGGGGAACTCATTACCTCCTCACAGCCCAGAGTCGAGAGAGTCTCGGCAACTTTTCCTCCTACTGAGTTAAAATCCAGCTCTAAAAATCCTTCATCCAATGGTCTATGCTGTGGGGTCTCCATGACAACAAGCTGTCACATCTCCCTGGAGTCCCCCTCTGTGTTTCTTCAACTATTCCTCACATGTGTTTTTCTAGGTCCCTTTTCTGTGAGCTCATTGCCCCACCCACTGCTCACCCCACCTCCCACCACCCTGCCTTAGCCGAGAACCCCAGAACCACTAATGGGTGTCTATAATTCAGATGTTCAAGGCAATTTATAGCATAGATTGCATTAATCAGAACTCCTTCCATAGCAAGTGACAGGCAATCTGGCTCAAAAGGGCTTACGCCAAAATAGGGAGTTGATTGGCTCACATCGCAGGAAAGTCCAACGGTGGGTCTCAGGCATGGCTTGATCTATGTGCTCGCGAATGTCCTCAGGGCCCATTATCTCCATCCATCCCCTGGGCTTCTCTCTGTGGGTGCCCAGAGTGGCAAGATGGCCACCTGCAGCTCCAGGTCTAGGCTCTCCCAGCTCTGAGCCTGGCCGAGGAGAGGGCTCTCTTCATGGTTTGGGCCACAATATCGTGGAGCTCTGCCTGGGTGTGAGTCAACCCCCCACCCCTGGAACTAGGCTTGGAGTCAACTTGCCCTCAAACCCATGAACCCAGAATGGGATTGGCCAGAAGACAAGAGGAGTCCAGTTACCAGAAGGAGGGGGAAGGGAAGCTGGGGGCATGAATGTCCATTACTCCACCGGAAGACATGTAGCTCTTGTTTAGGGGTCACTGATGGGGACAAAGAAAAGATTCTCGAAGAGTTAGGGAAGAGCCTTAGCGCGTTATCTGTGCAGGTCGGGAATGTCCTCTGTAAGCAGAGAAACAGCCAGACTCTCCCCCGGGGCTTTTGATAAAAGCTTTTCCTCACCAGCCCGAAGCTTTAGCACCATCATTCACAGCTTTCAGGTTGTTGCCACATTGTTCAGAGGGAAAGTTGATTTTTACACCTAAATTAGGTTACTTAAAAAAAACAAACAAACCAACAAACACTAAGTACTCTTCCATTTCCCACCCCCTCCTCACTTTATTCTAAGACAATATTCCTCTCTGGGACCCACAAGAGACTTCGGGTGCTAAATTCGTATCATGAGGACAGGAACTGAGTCCAAGTGGTGTTACCAACATTTTCCTAAAGAGCGTTGTTTCCAGACGGTGGGTGTTGCCCCGGCGCCTGGTGGGGCTCTGCTAGGAGCTAAAGAAGGGCTCCCATGGTCATAAAAGTGAAACCCCACTGGACTGGCTTGGGCCCCACGGGAACAACAGTTTTGGGGACAGGGATCAACAGGAATGAGATTGTCCAGCCCCCAGTGACCGAGGGCCAGAGCCACGCGAACCTCAAGCCAAACTCGTGTTATTCTAACGTTTTGATTAAAATACTAGAAGCCCACAAGCATGAGACAGGTGAGGTGTTTCAGTGAATACGGGGCCCAAACATCCCAGGTATATAGACGCTACCCTCCTTCAAGCTTGTTTGACCGAGACAAATATCCCAGGAGAAAAAAAAAGTAAAAGACTTCACCAGGCAGTTTCTAAATGAATAAATATGGATGGAGAGTCAACCTTCATAGCAATCAAGGGATTTAAAACAACAAGATGCAATATTTTGGGCCTATCTAAAAACTACAGGTATCGAAAGTGATAATGCCCGGGTCTGGGGGAAACGGGGCTTGTACTCCCCTGTATTCTGCTCAGGAGGGTATGGAGTGGTCCAACTGTTTTAGAGGCTGCTTCAGCAATTTCTACAAAAACCTTCAAAAATATGTATGCCCTGTGCCCTGGCAAGTCAACATTTAGGAATTATCCTGAAGCAGTTATCATACATATTTATAAAGCTTTATGTATATGCATAATCACTGAAGCCTTATTTGCAGTAGCAAAACGTTAACAAACTTAAATTTCCAATAATAAGAAATTGGTTAAAAGAACCATGAAAATCATATTTTGGAAGAATTTGGTGACATGGGAAATGTTTATAATATACCTGAAATTAATAGACAAATTGTGTGTATGGGTGCGTGTGTGTATCTGAGAGAAAGATTGGAAGGATAATGTCCAGAATCTTAACTATGGTTTTCTCTAGGTTTGGGATGACGGGTGATTTTTTTGTGTGCATTTTTCTATATTTTCTATCATAAAAAACAATAATGTCGACAACGGCTACTTTTTATTGAGGACTTATCATGTGCCGGGCATTGGGATAAACTTCCTAGGTTAATTTACTATACCCACTACCTTATGAGAAAGGTCTTATAACTGGACCCATTTTACAGATGAAGAAACTAAGAGGATGTGCCCACTCAAAGCCCATGCCCGTCTTCTAGTCTGTGCCCTTGGTACCCGGGAGCCTGGCGTTCCCTGCCAAGAAGGCCCTCTTGTGGCTGAGCCTACAGAGCAGTGCCCGTGAGGACAGTGGGAGAGACTTCTACCTGTCATCCAGGTCCTTTTTGTGAACTAATGCTCACCTGGTGTGTAGTCTGAGCCTTCTTCCCCTGCTCTTCTTTATCTTTAAAGAAAGAAGCAGAGCACAATGAAGGACGTGCCCTGTAGAATTCCAGCCCTACTTTGGCTGTGTGACCTTGGGCAAGTCACTTCCCCTCTCTGAGCCTCAGAGTTTCTAGCTGGATTTAAATTTCCTGCTCTCATGCTCAATGATACTACTCACTAAAGAGGATCTCTAAAAACAAAACAAAACAAAACAAACACTCGGGGGGAATTGGTAGGAGCTGAAATAAACCAGTTCTCTTTTGTCAGGCCCCAGACCCTTGGAGCCTTCTGAGACACAATTTATGAAATCCATTCATTGACCTGCTCATTCATACGGCTAATGCCTGTGGGCGCCTTTCATGCATACGTTCGCCTTCAATCCACAAGGGTTGTACTGACTGGGTGTGTATTAACCAAGTCGTTACTGACCTTCTGATTTCGGGAAAGAGGTACGTTTTTATGTAGCTTCATCAGCCGTGGGATGAGAAAAATCAAAGAAAATGAAGATTTTGTGGGTGTCCTTTTTGAACCCTCCTGGTGAGTTTAGTTTCAGAATCAGCTCTTGTTTCATTGGCCTTCATGCCCTGACCCGCTGAGCACAAGTGAGGTCTGTGGGTAGTGCCCGGAGTCCATTGGCATCCACAGTCTATGCATGTATTCAGCCGAATTCTAACCCTGTTATTCCACTGCGTGCACGCTGACGAGGTGACTGCTATGGGCGTACGTTGTATGTAAGTGTGGGGTGTGGGGAGAAGCCTGGAAGGAAGGGCCCCTGTGAGTATACATAACCCCATATGAGTGAAGGAACATGTGAGCCCCATGCTTGAAACCCTCCAATAGCAGCTCTGGGAATTTAGGCTAAAATTCAGACCCCTCCCCTGAGTCCCACAGACTCTATGACATGAGGTCCTTCCCACATACCTGATGTCCCCCCTATTTCCCTCTCCCGCATTTTCAGCTCTGCCGCCTTGGCCTTCTTTAGACTGCAGGGACCAACCAGTCTTATTCTCACCCTCTGACCTTCGCCACAGCTGTCCCTTCTGCCTGGAATGCTCTTTTTCCAGACTTTCTCATGGTTGGCTTCTTCTGGAGGCGACATTCAGGTAGCCATAAAAAGCAAGGGACCTGGTTTATCTCCACCGAGGATCCCTAGCACCTAAAACAATATTTGGTCCATAGCAGGGCCTCAGTAAACTTTTGAGACATGAAAAATTCTTCCGGGAGACATCCCCAAGGTCTGCCTGGAGGAGGGGGCATGTGAGTCGGCCCAGAACACTAAGCAGGCTGCTGGGCCTCCCTTCTTCTGGCCTGCTTCACATTTTTTCCATCGGGACACATGCTGTTTCCCAGGATGACCTCATCCATGTGTCTACTGGACTTCAGCTACTATCTTTGCCCCACAACGCCGTTTTGCAGTCCCTCCCTTCCCCTCCTTTTGTCCATTCTCAGCTGTCCTATTTCTGGTGCTTAATTACAGCCCTGCTATGCAGACAATGACGATGCCATCATTCTCAAAAGATGATTGTGTCTGCTCGCTCTTTTGTCCAGAGCAGAAAGACGGCAAGACTGTCCGGGTCATAGAAATGAGTGCTGTGTTAGTTAGAAACCATTTTGGGAAGCACTCGGAGGACACTGTCCCCAGGCTCACCCAAATGTCACACGTAGCTTCTGATCTACTCTGGGCAGGATGTCTTATTAAATTAATTACAATTTTTAGACCCGAGCCCTTTTTTTTTTTTTTAGAAGCTTTTAAAACAGGTTGTGTTTTGTTTTGTTTTTGGTTTAAACAACAGGAACTGGAGTTTTTCCAGCCAGCAGCAAATTTAGACACTAGATAGTTTGGGTGGGAAACGTGCTCTCGCGTTCAGCTCCTGTTTGGGATTTGGCAAACAGACCTGTGGCCTTCGCTGGACACAACAGGCAAAGGGCCAGAAGCTCAAACTTTTCAAGGCCCTTCAAAAATGGCTGGGACCTAGGGGGGAAAGAAGTCACTGGCTCCAAAAGGACGAAAGGCACACGATCACCTGAAAATAAATAATAATGTTATAAACAAAACCAGAAAATTCTTTCCCATTCTGTATGGAAAAAGAAAGAAAGAAAGAAAACAAACAAACAAACAAACAAACCACCCCAAACGTACATCACACGTGGGATGTGACTGCATTTTGCTTGACATGGCCTCGGAAGGGACAATGCAAGGAAGACAAATTTGGTCTGCAAGGAGTCTTTCAAGGCCTCTCTGCTAAACAGGGTCTCCATTCCCCCGTCTCCTGACCCCACCAGAAGTCCCTTGCATGCCCCGAAGACAAAGCTTTTGTGGCGGTACTGGGAGAGGCTTTTATTCCTGTCCCGTAAATCATAAATCGGAGAGTTTAAACTTCACCGGCAAGAGGAAGATTTAAGAATTAAAATGAGGAAAACTTACAAAATCTTTCCAACAGGACGATAATTGCAGTAATAATCCCCTTTGTTATGGAAGCTACTGTATTATGGGTGACCTTGACTTCTATTATGTACGTTACCTTTCGCTCAGAATCTATAACTCAGGGGACTATTAATTATCTTGCCATAAGTGCCGGCCAGAGTGGGGGGACTTTCTGGAGAAGTAAATGCCACATCAGTATGAAGTGGAGCTTCCCGGCTGGCCGCTTGACGGCTGTTATCAGTGATTAGGGTTCAGCAACCCACGGTCAAAGCCAAGAGATTATTCCTGCTTACGTTCCACGCTGCCTCAAACTTTTCTCTCCGCCGTGACCTCTATCTGTGATTTACCCCAGCGTGCAAAACAAAACAGTTTACATATACAATTTAAGCATTCCCGAGTTTTCCCATCAGCCACATCCCTGGGGTGTGTGCTCTGCTGCTCAGAGTTTTGTAAAAATAAAACGCTGTTTTCAAATATTTTGTTCCTCGGGGTATTTTTTTTTTCCAGTTGATAGTGGAATTAAGTATTCCCTGTTGATTTAGGTATTCCCATCTTCTGTCCTTTATTACCATCAGGATCGAGGATGTTCATTAAGCCTCTATCCAGCTCAGGAAATGTGGAATATGCCATGTTGGGGGGCAACACGAAGAAGATATGTTTTTTTAAAATGAGCTAGAAATCGGGCAAAAGAAGGGCATTTCGTTTGCCATCATTTCCTTAAAAGGGCGAGCCGAAGCCAAGGCTCTGACTAGCCGGTATCCCTTGGAAATTTTACCCTTCGATTTCAATCTTCGGTTACAGCCAAGGAACTATTCCGAGAAGTTCTCAGCAATCTTGACTAACCCCAAAGCGAAATTTCCATCCCCCCGCCCCGTGCCCTAATTGAATTTCGGGGTCGGTTATGCTTCGCATAGGCAGCCACCCCCACATCAATGGCATACATTCAAAAAGAGTCTTATGGAGCGGATCAGATAAATATGGGCTGCAAATGTGCTGATTTACCCCAGCTTGTAAAACAAAACAATTTACGTATACAATTGAAACATTCTTTCTAGTTTTTCATAAACCACATCCCTTGGGTGTATAATTGAGATTTCCTTGCCACCCAGAAGATAGCGAGATAGTCCGCTGGGCTTTGTTCCTCTTAGGCAGGAGGGCGGCTGCAGCC
Source organism: Ursus americanus (assembly GCF_024610735.1). Classification (NCBI taxonomy): domain Eukaryota; kingdom Metazoa; phylum Chordata; class Mammalia; order Carnivora; family Ursidae; genus Ursus; species Ursus americanus. The sequence continues at coordinate 12,804,008 of NC_142147.1, read as the reverse complement.
GGCGCGCCGCTGCTTGGCGGCTTGGGATTCGCCGCCGTCAGGTGCTGGACCCGCCGGCGACGCTAGGGAGCAGACCGACACCAAAGATCGTGGGTGCGCGGCAGACACCCCAGCTGCAGAGGCCGGAGCCCCTGCAAACAGAAGCCTCCTCTGTTTCCGTCTTTATTGAGGCTCTGTCTCTATTGCCAGTGGGAGAAGCTGAAGTGAGCGCTGGGCAAGGGGACGCGTTTCACCCTCCAGGGGCTCGGCCAGCTTGAGCCAAACTGCGGGGAACAGGGACCTCGTATAAAGTGCAAGAGCCACGGCCAAGGAGGAAGGGATTTTTTTTTTTTTTTCCTGCCTTGGTTCTCCCGTGGTTGAGCCCTGGAGGAGAGGATGGAGATCTTCCCATAAGTGAGGCTGGGGCCGGTCCAAGTACCTGAAATCTACTTCTATAATCAAAGGACCCGGGGAACCTTTTTCCTAAGGGCTCTCAGAATAACCGTAGTAAGCCAGCTGATTCTAATCGGTGGGACAATCAGTAAGGGAATAAACGGGCAATGAATCACTAGCGAACTGAAGAGTAAAAATAACATCCGAAAGTGGAATATTAAAAGGGATGAATTAGATTGTCAAGTAGACAAAGCAAGTTGTAGATTTCACAGACACACCGAAGGATGCTATGCCTGGCGCCTGGGCTCTGTATAGAGGTAGAAAACGGACCGAAATGAGGACAAGAAGGAAACCTACAATGTTCAGTCCAGTCTCTGGAGAAGGTGGAAGGGAAGGAGAGGGGGAGACAGGGCCGGGAGAAAAGAGACATCAGTTTTATGTGCATTGTTTTATTTTTATTAAAGTAATGCTAAGCAAATATGACATTTAAAAAATATTTGTTCTTTCTGGGTTTTGGAAGGTGGTTTGTTTTTAGTATTCTTTGTGCCTTCTTGTATTTAAAACGAAGTTTTTTGTTTGTTTTAAGAAAAATAACTGGAAACATGAATATGTTAATCACAGGCAGAAATTCACTTTCAATGGCTTAGGCCTTGGGTCCATAAGCCCCCAAGTCAGGCTACGGCTCAAAAGTTGTAGAAAGCAGTCACCTTTATAATTTTAAATTGCCCCATTTGGGTATAATTGGGTCCCTTTCCCCCCCTCCCCTCTCCTTTTAGTCAAATTAAACTTATTGATTAGAACCCATTAGTATGTAATGGATTGTTAATTTGACTCTTTTTACAAATCATATTTATCTGCACCAATAAAATATTTGGATTTAATATTCATATGTCACATTTATGGTGATGTTGATGGAGGGCCAAGCAATTTGAAGTGAAAGCAGACACCTTGTCCTTTACTCCCGCAAGGGAAAATGCACAATTAGCTACATGAACCCTTCCAAAGGTGGGGAGCTTAAATAGGAAAAAAAAAAAATTAGAGAAAAGGAGAGAAATGCTCCCACCCACTTTTTTTTTTTTTTTTTTTGCAAAGTTGAGAGAAACTCCATAGAGTGCATCCTCTTCAGCAACAGACCAGAATTGGGGCGCCCCAGTGTGGTGTTCCATTTATTTGTAATGTGGTTGCAAAGTCCCTGCTGGGAACAAGAATCAGATTTTTGGCAAACATCAATTGAGCTGTGGCCTCTTGTACTCATTTCTCTTATTGAGGAAAATAGAGCCCAAAGAAAGATCAACTCCTTGCCTCCTTTTGCTGGCAGAGGGCACTTAGCAGGCAGGTGCTTAAAAGCAAAACAGGAATATATTTTCTGCGTAGTTCAAACACAGTATATATTAACTGAATGCTGCAGGTGATACGGCTGCTGGGGTTGAAAGACCAAATATTGAAAACTGCTACCATTTAATGAGTGCCTATTCTCTGCGTGGCTCCTGGGGTGACGGTAAAAATATTTAACAACTAATACAGCATAAGCAACAACCGGTTAGAGTGGATGTCAGCCGAAAACAAAACAGCTGGTGAGTCTTACTGGTGTATCCGCTGAGTTTCTGTCCTGCTTGTTTCTCGAGCAGGAAATGCTGTATCTAAGTTCATTTAATGCTCAATTATGGGAGTAGTATTTGCCTGGGCTAATAATGTCTTTCCTCCCTTCCTCCCTTCCTCCCTTCCTTCCTTCCTTCCTTCCTTCCTTCCTTCCTTCCTTTTGCTTTTAAAAAATTCTGTTTTTTATATTTGTACCAGTCATAATGCATATAGTTTTCCTGTTTTGTTTTGGTTCTCGTTTTTTTGCAAGCCATCCTAAACCTTTTGAGAAGCAGGCAGCGTATACACTGTGTAAATAAATAAAAAATAAATACATGCTTTTCCTGATCCTGGCCAAATCCCATTACAAAGAGAACCAAGGCACCATCAGAATTCCTTTGTTGCCTAGGGGTTGTCCTATCAATATTGTATAAAGCAAGCAGGTCATTGGCTAGGCCTCGGGATTCTTTCTGTTATTTCAAGGGTTTGGGGTGATATTTGTTGTAATGAGAGCCGATCTGTAAAAATAAAATTTCTTTTTTGCCAGGTGGTAACAAAAAAGGTTTGCACAGCCAGCAACGGGCAATGACAGTATTTGGTCCATGGTCTTTGCAGACAAAGAGCTTGGCTAGTCGTCATTAACGATGGAGCATGATTCCTACAACTTTTTTGACAGCCAGCTTCGGTAGAAACTATATACAGCCTATTGTCAAGTCATTTTACTGAGCTCAGGAAATTTCCATTTGTCACTTAACAGCCATGTGTCAGAAGCAAGATGCTTTGAACAGGAATTGTGATTTTTTTTTTCCAGTTATCTTCTAAAAATGCATGTCTTTTCACTAGTATGAGATGACCTAATTTTTTAACCTTTATTTGAAAAAAAAACCCATTAACATCCAAGTTTTCAGACTGAATAGCATCTTAATTTTTTTTTTCTCTCTGAGAAACCCAACCCCCTTCATGAGCAGTCATTATTCTAGATAAGTATATGGTGATCCAGGATACAGAAAGGAAGCTGGAAGTTTCCCTGGACTCAGCAGAAATTTGGTGTCAGAGGCAGAAATAGCCCCTCGTAAGTGCCTGGCTAATAGTTATGCAGGTCCTCTTCCTCTGCCCAGGTTCTAGGGGATAGATTTTTATAAGGTGATGTTACGGCTCTGGACTGAACTGTAAAATCCTAGAGGACGGGGAATAGACTGCATTTGTTTATTTCTCTCTGCAGGACCCAACAAAATAAGCATTTGTCGGTTACATGGTAAATCCGGGGATGAGAAATGTTCTTAAAATCTTGGCCGAGTTACTTCAAACTCTGGCATCGCTGTTTCGTCATAGCTGGACCGAGTGTCAGAGTATTTTGAAGATTATTGAAATGTTGGGTAGCTCTTGCACCGTTGGGCTATTGTAGAGACCGAGCAACATGGCAAAAACATTTCTGAAATACATAATAATGATTTATGCGGTAAGTTATACTCCCTCAGGCAAAGATGTTATAGAAACCACAAAGTCTTTGGCCACTGCAATATTGAAAACATCTTAAGATGCTTAAATACCATGAGATTTAGAAATATTTTTAGTAGTTAAATGAATTTAACTTTGAAAGTTGCCCAATATTCTATGAGGTTGGAGACTGGAACCTGTTTTTCTCTTTTTGGGGTTTGAACGGGTTTCATTTAGGTTGAAGCAAGCATGTTAGCGCGGGCGCTTAATGGTATATCATAAAGGATTTAACTTAATTCCACCATAATGAATTAATTCTCTCAGTGACACTGTTTTCATTATAGATTTAATGACATCACCTTGGCCAAGATTCAGGAATTCAGAGCTCTAAGTTACTCTGAATTATCTGAAAACGAAAATGGAAAGATGATTCTGCTTTATGTCTACGTGTACTCCAACTGCGGATAAGAGCATGTGGGGAACGTCTATTATTTTGAGTAGTTGAGTTAAAAATAAAACTCTTAACACCAGTGAGGAAATTGGATTCCACGTTCTCTTAAATCGTCTTTAGGGACGTTCATTTTATAAAACATGAAACCAGGAAGAAGAAGAAAGCCCTGGCGTTTCTTTTCATTTGCTTATGTCATGATTATTTGTTGTAAACATCAACGGATAAATATGCAATCTCAAATCATGATTCAGAAACAAGTTTTCACCAGCTAAAGGAAAGAGGGGGGTGGGTGTAAAAATATTTATGTTGCATTTTCGAGGACTGTGTTTGATTTCCTTCCGGATTTGTTTATTTTGTGGAATTAGAGGGATGGTGCCTCCTATTTTTACAGGCTTGTATTGTTACCCCAGGAATGCTTTGGTAGACGCAAAATTAGAAACAAATTTTGTATGTTCTCCAGTGCCTTTCAGACCTTAAAGGACAGGAACAAAGTACGGTGGTTTGTCATCGGAACTCCAGGAAGCCACAAGGAGATGGAGCTTATGAACCAAATTGTTCAAAATGAGAAAGAAATGAAAAACGTACAGCAGATGCTCCCGGCCCAGAAGGGGAAGCTTCCAGAAGAGGGGACCACCAGTAATGCTAATTGGTCTTGAACAATGGCTGTTGGCGCTGAGACATGAGACAGAGTCCCGTTTCCCTCTGATTCTGTTCCATAGACATCTTTCCAGGATTTGAAATTGATAATTGTAGACACAAAGATACACTTGGCCTAATTTGCCAGCCTACTGGAGTCATGGGTGTCACCCCACATGTCTGCATGCATACAGATGGTTCCTGCCAGGTTCAATCAAATTGGAAAACACAAAATATGTATTTTTTTTTCTTCAGACTATTGAAAGGGGCTGTTTGTCAGTGCCCTGGGTGTTGAAATGAGAAACGTCATGCTGATTTTCGAGAAGTGTTTCTTATGCTTGTAGACCAGCAACACCCAAAACTTAGTTCTTTGGGCTAAATTCAGGGATGGGAAAATAGAGCTATTCAGTAGAGAAGTCAAGTCAGAATTAGTGAAATGCTTTAGCAGAGCAGATGTCATTTCTGATTTCCCCCTGTCAACAGATCTTCTCCTTTAATCAGTTAAGTATTTGTTCATTAACTCAGTGATCTCCAAATATCACGCATGTATGATTTTTTTGGTACATCCAAGTACTTCTTGCACTGCCATTTACCTGTTTCTCTGTTTAAACAGACTTACTTTTTATTTATTTATTTATTTATTTTAATAATTTAAAAAATATTTTATTTATTTGAGAGAGAGAAGAAGCGAGCGTGAGCAGGGGGAAGGGGCAGAAGGGGAGGGAGAAGCAGACTCCCCGCTAAGCGGGGAGCCCGATGTGGGACTTGATCCCAGGACCCGGGGATCATGACCTGAGCCAAAGGCAGATGTTTAACCGACTGAGCCACCCAGGCGCCCTTACAGACTTACTTTTTAAATTAAATACATTTGTTTTAAAAGGAAAGATTATATGACTTCCATAAGTGGGGGAAAAAAACCCACAAAAAACCAATGATATCACTTACCCCCTATACAAAGCAACCATTAAAATAATTGTTGCTGGCCTGGGATTCCCTGAGCCTCGAAACTTCTCTTTCTTCATTAAAAGGGAGATGCTCCTGCATCAGAAAGGTATTACAACGTGCTGGTGCTGGTGCTGGTGGAGAATATCTCTTTGATGATCAGAAGGCTGTAAAGAGCAGTGAAGAAGGACCAACCTATTTGACCCAAAGTGCCCACAGTGGCTCCATTTCTCTGGGCTGGAACCCATGACCAGTCTTACCCTCCAGATGCTTACGTCTGCTGGGTGAAAAAATACCTCCCCATCAGAACTGATCTCTACATCTATATTATTTCTCCAGATATGTACTGAAATCTGTGGTATACACCTAAGTTCCATAGGAATTTAGAAAAGTTAATTCACGACTACTATTTACTGAGTGCTCGTCAAGTGCCGGCATGGCGCTAAATACTTCTCATGGGTCCTCACACTGAACCCTCACACGAAATCTAATTACACCGGCATCCCACATTACAGATGTAGACACTGAGAAGTTAACGGGCCCAAAGTCACATAAGTGACAGCCTGATGTAGGCTGCGTACAGCTTAGGAAGTCCTAGCGTCTACGTTTTACAATAAATAACGCTTTTTTATATTTGGTATTTGGCTTGTAGGCAAATATGTGCTCCCTTCTAGAAAAACATCTGACCTTTTGTATTGGTTAGTTATTGCCCCAACGATGCTGTGTAACAAGCCAGGCTAGAACTCAGTGACTCGAAACAACCACCATTTATCATTGCTCGTGCACCTCTGAGTCTGCTGGAGAGATTCTGCCGAGCCGGCTCTGCTCCACATGTCTCTCATCCTTTCCCTGGGACCAGCAGGCTCACTAGGGTCTGATTTCAGAACGATGGCAGCGAAGCAAAAGTGCAAGGCTCTCTTGGCAAGCGCAAGCATGCAAGCCCATTTCAAGCCTCTAGTCACACCGTGGCTAAGGACATTCATTGGCCAAAGCAAGTCACAGGGCTGAACCCAAAGTCACAGGGCAGGGAAATAGACAACCAATACATGATGAAGGGCGTGGACATAGGGAGGGGTGACAAATCAGACCAATGCCGCAAAATCTCCTTCCTCTTTTTAAGGACAAGAGTAGATCCCTCTGTTGTTCCTTGTTAGAATTTTATGGTTACTCGTTCATCTTTTTAAGTACAGGAAGTCTCTCAGTCCAACCCCCATTAGGAGGCAAGAGTATTGAGCCACAGAAAGGTGGAAAGTTAGAGTTCCGAAGTATTTAATGCAGCTCTGTTGGTTTCTATCATGAAGAAACTCCAAGGAGAGAAAAGTCCAAGGAGAGAAAAATGCCTTTTCCAGGTCAAAAAATGAATGAGTGGCAAAGGGCAGAGCAGACCCAGATCTCCCCACTCCCGTGTGCCTGGCACACCTCTCACTCTGCAGAATCAATGGGGTCAGAATCAGTGAGCTTTTCCTAGTGCTTTTTTTCAAGTAAACCAGGGAGTTCTTGACCTCCTCAGAGAACAAGATATCTTATTTGAGTTAAAAGAGCAGCACAATAAAAATGTTTAAAGAAGTTCCTATAGAGATATTTTGGATCCGTCCCTTCATTGTAACTGAAATTAGATATTACCAATGAACACAGGCTTACATTTAAGCTAGTGATTTCGGAGATCGATTTGCACCGCCTTAAAGTGCGTTAAAAGCAAAAGTATTAGTGAGATCACGTACATCGTGTCATTTCAAATATGAGACGCTCAAGACATGGAAAGGTTTTCATTTTAGGCTTTGATGGGGTTTCCTTTTTCTTTTCTTTTCTTTTTTTTTTTATGTTTTTTTTATTATATTCTGTTAGTCACCATACAGTACATCCCTGGTTTCTTTTTTTTTTTTTTAAAGATTTTATTTATTTATTCGACAGAGATAGAGACAGCCAGCGAGAGAGGGAACACAAGCAGGGGGAGTGGGAGAGGAAGAAGGCAGGCTCCCAGCAGAGGAGCCTGATGTGGGGCTCAATCCCATAACGCTGGGATCACGCCCTGAGCCGAAGGCAGACGCTTAACCGCTGTGCCACCCAGGCGCCCCCATCCCTGGTTTCTGATGTAAGGCTCGATGATTCATTAGTTGTGTATAACACCAGTGCACCATGCAATACGTGCCCTCCTTGCTAACCATCACCGGCCTATCCCATTCCCCCACCCCCCTCCCCTCTGAAGCCCTCAGTTTGTTTCTCAGAGTCCATAGTCTCTCATGCTTCATTCCCCCTTCTGATTACCCCCCCCTTCTTTATCCCTTTCTTCCCCTACCGATCTTCCTAGTTCTTATATTCCATAAATGAGAGAAATCATATGATAATTGTCTTTCTCTGCTTGACTTATTTCACTTAGCATTATCTCCTCCAGTGCCGTCCGTGTTGCAGCAAATGTTGAGAACTCGTTCTTTCTGATAGCTGAGTAATATTCCATTGTATATATGGACCACATCTTCTTAATCCAGTCATCTGTTGAAGGGCATCTCGGTTCCTTCCACAATTTAGCTATTATGGACAATGCTGCTATGAACATTGGGGTGCATGTGGCTCCTCTCTTCACTACGTCTGTATCTTTGGGGTAAATACCCAGTAGTGCAATGGCTGGGTCATAGGGTAGCTCAATTTTTCACTTTTTAAGGGACCTCCACACTGTTTTCCAGAGTGGCTGTACCAACTTGCATTCCCACCAACAGTGTAGGAGGGATCTCCTTTCTCCACATCCTCTCCAACAATTGTCGTTTCTTGCCTTGTCAATTTTTGCCATTCTAATTGGCATAAGGTGGTATCTTAGTGTGGTTTTGATTTGAATTTCTCTGATGGCTAATGATTTTGAACCTTTTTTCATGTGTCTGTTGGCCATTTGTATGTCTTCATTGGAAAAGTGTCTGTTCATATCTTCTGCCCATTTTATGATTTGTTTATTTGTTTCTCGTGAATTGAGTTTGAGAAGTTCTTTGTAGATCTTGGATACCAGTCTTTTATCTGTAGCGTCATTTGCAAATATCTTCTCCCACTCTTTGGGCTGCCTTTTAGTTTTTTCCTTTTTCTTTCCTCGTTGATTTCGCCTTGGTAGGATTCACTCTGTCCAAAGCTGGAAAAGAGAGTAACATGTTCATGAAAAAAGAAACACCAAGTACTGAGCCCTGCTTTGCCAGAGAAAGGCCTTGCACCCAGACTCTGAAGATCAAGCGTGTCCTTGCCAGACAAACCTCGCCTTCCCCACCAGGGTATGGCAGCTGGTCCCAGGTCTGCAGCAGCTCGGTCATCCTGCCTGTTCTGCCCACTGCACCGTGAGCACCATTGCACCCACGCTCCAGTTGCAAGCCCTCCGTCTATGCAGCATCGAGTTATTTGGAATCCCTGCCAGCAGACGCGGACCACAACTAGGGCAGGATCCGAATATCCAGAGCTAGAAAGATCTAAAAGATCAACTGGATAGAGGCTCTCATTTTGAGGTAGGAGTAGAGGCCCAGAGAAGGAAAGCATCTTGCCCCAGGCAGCACAGCTTGGAAAATGGTTTAGCAGAGGTTTGATCTGGTGATGTAATTTATGGAGATGATGTTCTCTTTTCTGTAGGGCGAGCTCCTTGAGGGCTGGGTTTCTGCTGATTTCATCTCTGTTATCCCTATTAACGTATTAGTGTCCTTAGGATTGACGCAAGGATTCCTGGCTGCTCTGTGAGTCATTCCCTGGGCACTTAGTACTGGCCCGTGCCTGAAACAGGCAGAACTTGGTAAACGTGAGCTGAAACCAGTCCCTACATTTGCGTTACGTTTTATGCGCTTAAAAAGCATTTTACAAATTGGAGTTGTGTGCCATTGACTCGGTAATTCCAAATTCCCTGGGAATGACTTAAAAAGAAAAAAAATTGTAAAAATATATTTTAAAATATTAAAACACAAAGATGTTCATGACAGTGATTTTTTTTATAATGGTGCAAGGTTCATAACAGCGCTAAGGTCCAACCATAGGGGATTCTTGAAGTAAGTGATGGTTTCATGCAGCCATTTCAACAACGCAAACATTCTTATGTGATAGTATTAAATAGAAAATAAGATGCAAAACTGTATATATCCTGTGATCACGACCTGAAAATGCATCCCCCCCAAAAAACCCAACCCCAAGTCATGAATGTCAAAAAGCTAGGAAAACCCCACATCTCGTTGGTTGTCTTGGATTGTATAGATTCTAGTAAGGGTTTTTAAAAAACTGCTTTGAAGAGCTTACTGATTTTGTTTAATGAGCATTTATTCTAAAACCAGCCTCTTATTTCAAGAGAAAAATCACACCACAATAGATTGTCTCGTTTGACCACGGCAGCTTCCTAGCAGCCCAGATACAGCACACTTCATCATCCCCCATGATATATACAATGGGACTGAGGCTCAGAGATTTTTTAAAAAGATTTTATGTATTTATTTGAGAGAGAGAGCGCGCGCGCACGTGCAAGAAAGCACAAGGGGGGTGGGCGGGGCAGAGGGAGAAGCAGACACCTCACTGAGCAGGTCCCAGGACCCTGGGATCATGACCTGAGCGGAATGCAGACGCTTAACTGACTGAGCCACCTGGGCGCCAGTGAGATTTCTGTTTTTTAAACTTACTCTTCCTACTGAGTGTTGGTTCTAAATTCACGCAGATGTGCAGACTCCTGCCCGGCGCTCCTGCCCTGGCCCCTCTGACCACACTCGCTCTTCAGCCCCACCAACAGGACAGCATGCTTTGTGGTAACTGTGAAAAACCAGTGCTTCGTTCCATCCCACGGGCCGAGTGATAGGACCCTCTCCGATTTTCCTGCGTCTTTACGGATCCTAATAACACTCATGTCTCAGCAGCAACACCCATTTAGCCGTCTAAGGAACTCACTAGAGAGCTCTTTTTAAGATTCTTTTCTCAAAACCTAGAGCAGACACAGAGTCTCGAAGCTCTATCATGTAGCTATTATTATACCCATTGCGGAGATAAGGAAGCTGAGACCCAGAGAAGGTAAGCCACTCTCCCAGGGTTAGCCGCCCAGTAAAATCCAGCACCGGCAACCCCCAAGTCCACACCTTTGGTCACTCTGACAACGTCTCTCTCCCAGATGTACCTGATAATAAGAACCCATGTGGTCGTGAAGAAACGTTGAGTCCCAGGACTCTCCCCGTCCATCAAGATTCATAGTTCTTGGGCGGAGCCCAGGGATTTGGATTTTAACACACACCTATGTGAGTCTCCTGATACTAGAACTGTACTGTCTCGTTTTAATCCACTGTCTCATTTTAAGACACCACACACAGGGTCTGCCCGGCAGACACAGACCTCTACATCCTTCCCCCTTGCTCTCTCCTACGCCTAAATTCAGCCATGCCTTTAAAAGGTGAGGGTAGCCAAGCCCAGCCCAGTCTTCATGTCCTGGGGAAAAAAGCATGATCTCTCTCTTTTCAACCCTAGGAAAGAAGAGGTCAGTCATGCACTGTGATTGGGCATTTTAGGGAACACATGTAAAAAAAAAAAATCCAAAATCAGACCTTAGAACAGTTGCCATTGGGAATCATTAAAGTTCTACTCAAATCTATCAAAGTTTCAGAATATTCCTTAGCCCGAGTGTCCTATGGGAGGAGGGGCTGTTACTGTTGCCTTTATTTTTGTAATTCTCATCATATGGCCAGGACTAGGGTAAATAACTTGTTGGAGACAACGTGCTGTGATGGAACAGCGCCAGACGGAGACTCGGGAGATCTGGGCACACCTGCTAAATGGCATCTTCGAGAAAAGTATTCCTGGCTTAGGTCTCTGTTTTCCAGGCTCTGAAATGGGTGGTAGGTGGACATGGTCCCCTTGAAAGCCCTGTGATCTCTGACGACTGTGAATTAAATCAACAAAATAACACAAACAAACAAATAAAGCCAATAAAACAAAAACAAACAAGAACTCGAAGCACTTTTTTTTAAATAGTTTTTTTGCTATTTTTTTTTAAAGATTTATTTATTTATCTATTTATTCGACAGAGATAGAGACAGCCAGCGAGAGAGGGAACACAAGCAGGGGGAGTGGGAGAGGAAGAAGCAGGCTCATAGCAGAGGAGACTGATGTGGGGTTCGATCCCATAACACTGGGATCACGCCCTGAGCCAAAGGCAGACGCTTAACCGCTGTGCCACCCAGGCGCCCCACTCGAAGCACTTCTAACGTGCATCATGCCCAGTTCTGAAACCCTTCCTAGTGTGTCAATGCTGATGTATTTTTCTGAGAACATTCAGCAAATGTTCTTTGGGTCCCTTCTCCGTGTCAGGAAACTGGGGTAGGAGCTGGGGACAAAATTTCCTGAGCCTTCCCTAATCCCACTGAAAACAAAGCCGAACCAAACGAAATATTCTGACCTTACGTGTTTACAGTCTAGTTGGGCGTGAGGGGAAGATAATGAATGAATCACATAAATAATGGGTACATAGGATAATATATATTATACCAATATGTAGAAACTCCATAACATACTAATATTATCAGCGCTATATTGGGACACGGACGAGTGCCATGAAGATGAGGTGGTACTATGAGCATGTGGGTCAGGAAAGCTTCCTGGAGGAGGTGACAATGGAGCTGAGAAGGGAAAGGAAACTTGGAACTTATGGCTCATTTTGCCTTAGGCCACAATAGCTGTGGTCTAATCTGATTGTAAATACATGGAAAATCCAAAAGGAAATAACTCAAAAGTGAAATAATCTTTGTTCACACTCAGTAAACTTGCTCCCACACCAGCAGACCGAAGCTTTCATACCAGCCCGAGCCACCTTGCAATGCTCACAAATGCTAATGGCCGAAGTTACAGGAATGTTGTGAGTTGGTTGTGAAACACAACTATTACTAAAAATTCAACTGTATAACCTTGCGGTAAGTAAATCCTATGAAAAACAAAGGTAATATATACTTAAAACTCATCACTCCTTAGTTATTTGAACTATGCTGATGGTCTTGAGATTATTTACATCTATTGTGTGCATACGGTGGACATGCCATCCACCTGTTCCCACTGTGCGTCTCTTCCCACTTTCTCGCTCAGTGAAGGCATACTGGGGACGCGAAATAGGTCATGACAGTATTTACACCACAGAAATCGGCCAAAGCTAGAAGTCAGGGCTCCCTCTTTTTCTCTGTTCTGGAGAGCCAACCAGTCATGAAACCCACGCACCACTGCCTAGAGCTGTCCTTCGGAGCCCCTCACTCTAGGTGACCCCCAGAGCTCTTAGTCAGGTCAGTCGGTTGACAGATTGGAGAGCCAGGTGGAGAAGTCACACAGCTCAGTCTTTGAGGAGCACTCAGGCGCACCCAGTTGCATGCAGGAGATAAACCTCAGTGAGGAAGAGCCCGGCATGGAGAGCATTGCCATTGAGAAACTGTCTTCTGACTCAACTGCATCTGGCATCGTTGGACGCTTTGCTGGGTGGCAGGTGGTTCTCCAGCAGAAGCAAATGATGTTCCCTATTTGCTGGAAAGAAGGTGGAGATCAACAGGTGCCAAGACAAGAAAGAGGGAGGTGAGCAGGTTGCGAGAAGGGAGAGTAGAGATAGAGGTGCATGGCCCACTCACCCTGGGGAAGTTCATAACCACCATTTAAACAAATACAGTAATTCATGCTCTTGACTTGAGAAATTCGAAAACAAGATTGATGGAAAGTGACGAGTAGAATCGTCTCTTTCTTCCTCCACTCCCCAGCTGTGGTTTCCTATATCTTCCAGACCTTTCTATGCGGATGCCACATTTCTTTCTCGCCCCACTCCAACTTTCTATGGGTTGGTCAGTAAGTTGCTTTTTGGGGTTTTTTGTTGTTGTTGTTCTTTTAGTGATGTCGTCAGGCTCTGCGGAGAGAGCAGTGCAACCTGGTGTTTAGAGGATCATTCTGGAGCCAGACTGTCTTGGTTCAGCAACTTACCAGCAGTCTAACCTTGGACAAGATACTCCCCTGTGACTCAGTGTCCTAATCTGTAAAATGGGAACAGAGTGAAAGTACGCGTCTCCTAGGGCTTTGCGAGCATTCCGTTAGTGAATACACGTTGAACATTATACAGGAGGCGGTGTGTGTCATCTTTCTCTATCAGATCATTTTCTCCCTTTATTTTTGTCAACTACTATTCCAATTTATAAGTGTACTAAAATACACTTAAATAGCTTCCCTTCTATGTAGGTTATTTCCACTTTTTTGCTGCTAAATGTTGCAATATATTCATATAAACATACTTGCACAGTTGTCTGAGTTTATGCATGAGAAAAAAATTCCTGGAATGGAAACGACTAGCTCAGAGTGTGATAGCTGTAACCGGTTACTCCAAATATCAGGTCACAACAAACTGAATGTGAGGAGGCCTAGCGATGAGCCAACCTTTCGTTTTTGCCAACGCAGCGAGGGAAACGTGGTCCTTTATTGTTTACATTTTCTAAATGGCCAGTGAGTTCAACCAGCTATTCATAGCTTTAGTCTCCATTAGCATTTCTTTTCAAAAACACGAAGTATTTCTGTTTTTGACTCCTTTCTTCATATTTTCACAGTTTGTCTTCTTGTTTTGCCACACAAGATATTTTTACGTAGTTGAATGTACCCATCTTATGTTTAATCATTTCTGGGTGGCGTGCCACAGATAGGATAGACTTCTATTGCCCTTTTGGTAAAACAAAATTATTTAGGCTCCCTTTCAGTTCTTTTTCTTTTTTTAAAAAGATTTATCTACTTATTTGAGAGAGGGAGAGAGAGCATGCACGAGCAGAGGCAGGGGCAACGGGAGCGAGAGAATCTCAGACTCCCCGCTGAGCTTGCAGCCGTTGTGGGGCTCCATCCCAGGACCCCAAGATCGTGACCTGAGCCAAAACCAAGAGTTGGACGCTTGACCAACTGAGCTACCCAGGCCCCCCACTTTCAGTTCTTTCATGGTTTCACATTTTATAGCCAAATATTTGAGACAGCTGTAATAGTTGTAAAAAGTGCATTCATGATTAATTTCTTTTTTTCCAAATACTTAGCCAGTTTCTCAGTGCTGTTTATTGAACAAGCCATAGTTTCTCCATCAGTTTGAAATGGCACTTTTATTACGTATAAGATCCCCATATATATGGCCTGACGTCTTTTGGTGACTTTTTTACTTTTTTTAAAAAAGTAGGCTCCATATCCAGCATGGGGCTTGAACTCATGGCCCTGAGATCAAGAGTTGCATGCTTCACCAACTGAGCCAGCCCAGTGCCTGTGGCACGACTTCTTTTAATTCTCTTTCACCTGCCCATGTGACTCTGCACCAGGACCACACTGTTTGAATTATTGCAGCTTTTAACTATGTTTTGATACCTAGTCACGCTTCTTCCCTCTGCTATTTTTATTTTCAGAATTTTCCTGGCTGTAAGACCGTTTTTCCATATGAATTTTGATAACCTCGTGTCAAGTTGCTCTAAAAAATGCCTATGAAATCTGAAGTTAATAACACCCACTTGACGGATGTGTTAATTAAGTCAGTGGGGAGAATGCATTTCATACATTGTGTGTGTATCAAATGGTCACATCGTAGCTTTTACATATGGCGGTTTTGTCAATGTATGACAGTAACGCTGGAAACAATCATCTCCTTCTTTGGACAGCTCATCCTGACCCATTTTCTCTTTTATTCCTCATAGTGATGCTAGTAATGCCAGGCCCCCTCTATGGGGAGAAAACCCTGTCAAACTCAGAGAAGTGATGACACGTGCCCACGGTCACCCAGCAAACACAGGGGCAGCGTCCTAAGATTCAAACCCGAAGTTTCCTGACTCTAAGTCCAGAGCTCTTTCCATCATCTCCCGAGAACTATAAATGAAGGAATTAGTTAAGAAAAGTGAGGGGGGCGCCTGGGTGGCTCAGTCGTTAAGCGTCTGCCTCCGGCTCAGGGCGTGATCCTGGCATTCTGGGATCGAGCCCCACATCAGGCTCCTCTGCTGGGAGCCTGCTTCTCCCTCTCCCACTCCCTCTGCCTGTGTTCCTTCTCTCGCTGGCTGTCTCTCTCTCAAATAAATAAAATTAAAAAAAAAAAAAAAAGAAAAGTGAGGGAGAAAATACAGCCATTTAAATCGAGAGCCAGAGAAGAAATCAGCCAACCTGATCTCATTTGGAATCCAGTATGTGTTGAGTCGTGCAACACGTCATGTCAAAATGAAGCCACCTGCCCACCTGTACGGTACAATTCTGACCTTCCTCAGGCTCGTCCCTATGAGCAACTATGGAGCGGTTATTAGCAGCCAAGGCTCCAGAACTTCTTGCTAATATTATGTATTAGGGTACAACCATGCTGCTGCTTTGGGCTGCTTGCTTAAGAATGGAGGAAAAAAAAAATAATGCTGAGACTTTGATCTCATGTTTTAAATCTGGCTGTTATAAATAGATAGAATTTCAGCTTAAATATACTAATGATCTTTTTTTCACTATGCAAATTATATTGGTTCCTTAGCAACAGAACAAATAAGTGTTTCTCCTCTAATACCGTGTATGTTAGTTTAGAGAAGGCACACAATAAGTTAATTAGAGAGTGGTTGGGGGTGATTTGTAAATGTCATATTAACATGCTGCTTGCTTTTGTAGCACCCAAAGACATTAAGATATATGGATGGCATTTCTGGCGTGGTGGATTCATTTTTTTTTTTTTTAACTCTAGAACCTTTTCCCCAACAAATATTTGGAATAAAGCTTTAGAAGTGGCACGTGATGCCTTTGGTTGCAACTTCTAATTGCGGAAGGGCTCAGTTTTGAGGAAAATAGATCTATAAAAATCGAGCCTGAAAATAAAGGTAAATCAGGGAAATACACTGGAATCCCAATGCCTTAGAGGTGCTCCTTATAAGCCTTTGATTTCATGGGGAGAGAACTCAACAATGACTTATCCAAGGGCCCGATGTCTGTAGGGGGCTGAGCTTCTAGCCAAACCCAAGTCTCCCTGCTCCGTCTGCCAGTCCCCTTTCGTTTCAAGGCTTGCCCCTATGTTCCTTAAGTAACCAACTCTTTGCTGTTCATCCGTGAGGCTTTGTTTGTGCTTCTGTCTGTTTTCTATTCACCTTGGACTTGATTTGGAGAAGGAGTGAGTTGGGGGAGAGGAATTCTATCATATCCTGAAAAGAACTTTGAGAGAAAAAAAACCTCAAGAAATTAATTTATTAAAACAACCACTTGCTTTCTATTTTAATTATTTTAGTTATACAATGAAAAATATTTTGATGTGCTTCTGTCTGCCTAAACCACCACCCTTATTTTGACTGTTAAAAAATGGAAGGCAAAGACTGCGTGTCTATTTTACGTCACTTAGCAGGCTGAGGAAAAGTCACATGCACAATGGTGCGGACTGTATTCAGAGACAAAATCCCCTTTGGGGCTGGTTAAGAATGCATTTAGCTGCAAGTTACAGAAAACCCAACCGATCGTGGCTTAAACCGCAGCACGAGTCATTGCTGACATTACCCTCAGTCTGGAGGGCTCCGTTTCAGGATCAGTTTAGAATAGTAAGGACGTCAGGGTGGCAATTGTGGTGATAGTTGGTGCCATGGCCCCATGCCGCATGACCTCCAGTGACCTGTCCAAAGGCAAGAAAGGTAAGGAGGCCAGGAGGTGAAGGGTCCCCTTATGTATCGCTTTCCTTTTATCAGGAAACAAACCTTTTCCAGAAGCCCTTGGGGGGGTGGTGTTCTGTGACATCTCACTGGCTACCACAAAGCCAGCTGCCACGGCAGAGGAAGCTAAGAAAGCCTTCTTGCTGAGAGGCCGGCGAGGACAGAAGGGGCTGGACATGCTGTCACCTGGCAGCCCGCAGTGACTACCAGCAGAATGCCCAGCCCCTATCCCCTTGGCCTTCACCCTTCTGTGGGCACGCTGTTGCCGTGTTCTACTGTGAGTGGCTGAGGGCTTTCTCTTGGCTGCAAGTTGGCAAGACCTTGTTTGCGGGGGACTTGTACCCCTGGGTGCAAATTGGACATGAAGGACAAATGGGAGATGGGACACTTATACCCCGGCTCCCTCCCCCTTGAGTGGGACAACTCTAAGGCATACCTCCCATCCTTTCCCAGTGGTTCCTGGTGGGAAAATGACCCGGTTGCCCGCAGAGGTCCCTCATCTGTCAACACACCCTGAGTTGGCTTCCTTGACTTCTCTGTCACACTTCCCCATTCCCGCAAGGATGTTTTCTGGAATCATCTTCCAAACGAATCTCTTGTATTCAACTCTTGCTTTAGAGTTAGCTTCCGGGGGCAACCCAGCCTATGATACCGGCTACGTGAACCTCCTTAATTTTAGTTCTTGCAGCTGTGGAAGGGAGATACGAATCTTCGTTCAGGTGGACCCGTTGGGAGGGTCAATGAAAAAACATCCATGAAAACATGTTGCAAACCGCAGAGCATTCACCAGACACGAGGGTAACGTGGGCTGGAAAACGCAATGTGTTTTTTCACCCGACCCATCAGTCTGGATTCCGTTTCCGTAATTTTGCCCGTACTTGCCAAGGACTGAGTCTTTGGGCAGAGATCCCTTCCTTTGACAAGGAAAGGAAGTGTAATTGCTAAAGTGGTACTTTCCCTCAATCTCAGCTAAGAGCCTGGCTTTTATGGCTGTGACTGTGCTAGGATTCTAATTAGCTCTTATTCTTTAGAGATCGGGTGGCCTCGATAAAATGGTCTGCACCTTTGCGTTCTCGTCTTCCATATTCGGCATATTGACAAAGATCAACAGCTAATTCTCTGTCACAGAGACCCCGCTGGAGACTCTTGGGACTGCCTCAAACGTCTTTACTCCCTGGTGTCATTTTCTCCATTGGGGGAAAAAAAGGCACCTCGATGTATTGGCTACAATCACCTTAATGAAGCCGGGCTTTTAAAAAGAAGCAGCAAAGTCATCTATTTCCAGGCACTTGAAATTCTCGTCTCATACGGCCTGTGATTTCTTTTCTGGTGGTGTTTTTCTTGACCTCCAGGCTGGGAAGCTGTGGGCCCTGTTCTCCTGACTCCTGTCCCTTGCTTGGTGGTGGTCTTCTGGCCTCGTCAGGACCTCCAGCTGTGGGTCTGTGCAGTATTCGGGCTGGCTGGCACCTGTCCGGGCTTCTTCTGAAAATAACACCTGTGTTGGGTACTGCCCAGTGGACCCCTCCACACTCACGCTCCCGTTCTTTGCCCTGCTCTGCGTCCCTGGAGTCACAGTTCTTTGCCTACACTCTGCATCACCAAGCTCCCTTGATCTCTAGAAGGCTTTCCACCGAAGAACATTAGCATTATTATTAGCAGGAGCCCAGGGGCCCTGGGGGGGGGTAGGCTCTCTGTACATCTTCTGTTGACTCACTCCTTAGCAGTGGCTTCTTTGCTCCTCGACCTCCCACCCCAGCTCCTGCTGGCAGCCCTTCTCCCACAGATCTCTCTTGTTCTGCTAATAACTCCCTGGTTGGCGACTTCCAGCTAGGGTGGTAAGGGCTCCCCATGGTTGTTGGTCTCTGGGTGCAACACCACCCCTCGTCAGCTCCCTTACTCAGCACCTCTGTAAACAGTGCTCTGTTAAACTCTCTGCAGCCACCCCTTCAAGGGGCCCTCTGCTTCCTGATGGCTGGGGCAGCACCCCAATTTCCCTTTGAGAGGTTACCTTTGTCCCACTGGAGAGGGAGTGGGACATCATAATCAAGGCACCCTGCCTTCCCTCAGCCAGGACAACCATGGTGCAGAGGAACACGTGGCTCAAGCGAGTCCAAGAGGGGTGTTGTCTCTCTGGGACTTCAACCAACAGCAGTGTTACTGCACCCCAGAAACTCATTCATTCCTTTAGCAGCCTAATCGAAGGGGCTGATGGGCAACTCCTATTGCTCAGACTTCCCGAGCTGCTCTGCTGGGTGGCTTTTCCAAGCCCAGTTCTGCAACTCATCCTCTGACTCCTTCCAGAACCTTCCAATCAATTCCCTATTTTGCTCAAGTGAACCATTGCAGGCTTCTGTTGCTTACCCCCAATGAATTGTCGCTGATCACCTCCCGAGCAGCTTTTTCCAGGAATTACCTTTCTCCAAGCATCTGTATGGTCTTATATAGAGGCCCTCCCCATGTCCCTTGTTGAGGAAACTGATCCTTTCACCTGCTTTCAGTGGTTGCACTTCTACTCCCTGAAATTGGATCGCTTCCATGCGCTCCCATATTCAATCAGGGTGGCTTCTCCGGATATTTTCTGGGTTACCCCACCTTTTGTAGTTGCTAATTTTTGCCCGTGATTCCTGTTTGTAATGGTACGGGGCCCCCAGCCCCAAGCCCTACCAAAAAAGGCCAAATATTTTAAGACTGTGCTTCGAATTAGTTGGCCTCTGCAGCTCTTAAGGAGAAAGCCGGCTGAGGAAATGCTCTCAGCATGACACAATCCGAATGCAGGCACAAATGTTAGATGTGAAATGTAAGGGTGTGGTGGGGTTTTAGAAAGATATTTTTAAAATATTGGGGGCATCTGAGCCTGGTGGTGGCAATAGCCTGGCCAACTCTTAAACATCTGTCAATACTCTTTTCGGAGTCTGGGATATAGCTGGGATACGTCCAGAGGGGACATAGCTGAGTAGGTCACTTTAGGGGACAATTTCATATGTTAAAATGTTAAAACACATCCCCATGACCCAGCTATCCTACTTTCTAGATCCCACCCAAATAGACACACTTGCCTGTGTTCCCAGGGAGACGCGCGTAATATGTTTAATTCATCGGTGTTTATAAAGCTTTAATTTGGTTGGGAGGGGGTTGGACACAAGGATACAAATGTTCATCAGTTGGAGAATGGGCTAAAGGCACCTTGAGGAATTCACACTTTGGATCACTGGTGATCAATTAAGAAGAATGGGCTACATTTCTACTCATGAATGGGCATAGCTCTCCCAGAAGGTTGATACCATTTATGAGAGAAACACACAAATGCCAACGCTATCTCCACATGTCTGCATGGGCTTACACATATTTATGTCATGCAAAGAAAAGGCTTAGAAGGCACCACGCCAAACTGACAGAAGTGCCTACCTCTGGGGTAGAAGAGACCGATATTCTCTGGGGGGAGGGCGTATGGTCAAAGGGGATTGTGGCAAAGACTGGCTGGCACATGGTCAAACTCATTTCCTCTTCTTTCTGATAACCCAGCTACATGGTATTTCCCAGCTTCCTTTGCAGTTAAGGGTGGTTATGTGATGAAAATACAGCCATTGCAAAGCGGGCCAAGTATGCATTACCACCTTCCAACAGGCCTTTTCCTTCCTCTGCAACCCGGAAGCTACATTTCAAGATGGCGGAGCCTCAGATGGAAGAAGCTAAGTTCCTGGACCTCTCTGCCTGGGAGACAGCTGCCCTCAGATGAGGAACCCTGGATCGGATTTCACGAAAGCAAGAAACAGACTTCTCCTCTGTTAAGCCACTGAGATTTTAGTGTTTATCTGTGCTGGGAACTAGCCTTACCCAAACCAACATTGGGATTTTAGTGTTAATTGAAGTGTTTCTACTTTTTAAAAAAGAAGAGTGCCTTCGTATATCACTCGTGCAATTATTTTTTTTCAAAGAAAGATGGAGTGAGAGAGAGCCCTATCTGAGAAGGGCTCAGGGTGCTATGTGAACAATGGTGGATGCTTTTCTGGAATCCCAAGGCTGCAGGTGGAGTCTCGCCATGCACCAGCCAGAAACATTCACTCTCCATTCTTCTAGAAGGGCATGAGTCAAGAAGCCTGAAAGTCCTGACTCCCGATTCCACCATCGGTGAAGACTCGAGTAAAGCACTTCCCTTCCTTGGGCCTCAGTTTCCTGGCCTGTAGAAAGAGTGAACTGTTTAGAGTGGGTTCCCCAGGAAGCAGTCTCTGAGACTCTGGGGTTGATTGGGGAGTGTTCTTGACAGGTGAGAAGGGAAGGAAGCAGGATCGGGCAGAGGGAGAAGTTGGATTGTGATATGGTTGAAACGAAGACCTGATTCCGTGGGGAGCTGGAATGGACTTCTAGAGTTGTTCCCAACTGGGGCAAGGTGGCCAAGCCTTTGTAACTGTCCCTAATAGACCAGTGTTTGGATGGAGGGTTGCGTTTGACCTTGACGTCTGACCTTGACATCAGCCAACGCTGCTAGTGGCCAGAAGAAGGAGTGCCTCAGTCATGACGGGGATCTGGATGTGCACCCCAGTATCTGCCACATCTACCTACGTCCTGTAATTGGAGAGGGAACCAATGGAGACCATGAATTTGAAAGAGATTTGTCAGTTATAAAGGACATGCCTATACGAGGTAATTTAAATTTGCATTGGACACTCACAAAACAAATAGAGAGACAAATAAATGCAAGCCAGCTGGGTTTTACTTCTCTCTTGCTCCCTAAGGGGTGTGGGCAGCAGAATCCTAGGAAAAATGAAACCACACAGCATTCAGTCCAGAGAGGTCCCTAAACAGAGGCGGGTCCAAACCAATACCATGCAGTCACTTTTCTGCACGTAACCATTTAGTAACGATGGATGATTTAATAGTGATGAAGGGGCTGAGTCGTTGGTGCCCCTCGGATGGTCTGAAATTAACAGGGACCTGACATATGCCGAGAAGGTGAGAGCCACAGTCATTCCAGGGTGGGGCTGAGGGAAATGTGCTCTGGGTGGTCATTCACACTGTGATCCCAACTATTTGATTAGGCCAAACCCTACAAGTAAAACCACTCCTGTTGGAACTGAAAGCCAAGACTGTGGTGTAACTTTGGAGATGTGAGGACTTCCGCCAGGAAGCGGCAGGTGCTAGAAAGAACGATGCCAAGGGGGCGTGCATGTATGTCTTCACAATGCTGCGGAGTGTTTTCACAGATGTCAGATTTGACCCCGGAGTTCTTAGTGCCCGCTGGTGGAACTTGGCAGCCCAGAGGGGACTTAGTTTGGCTGGGGAGTTCCTTGTTGATTCTAGAGCTGGCTTTCTCCAAAGGGTGCCCAGTGCTTTTCAGGGGAGTTGGAGATGATCCTTTGGGATACGGGATGAAAATGTTAGAGTGTCCACATACTTTCTTTTTAAAATAAATACTTTTTCTATATTCATGTTGTATATATTTCTACCATGGTGGGTGCATATAGTTTAAGAACAACAACAACAAACCACGCCTATTTGGGGTGCACCTTTGAAAAATTTTTACTAATAGTAATATGCACCTTCTAGTCTAGAGAAGAGGACCCCTTAGGAGGTCACTGGACCCTCTTTAGGAATCTGATGACCAGTAAAGATGCTATCTCCCCAGAACACATCATGTGTACACGTACTTCTAGAAACAGTTTTAGGGGGTTTGGCGAGCCCCTGAAATCCTCCCATCGGTCCAGGGAAAAAGTTCTTAGTTTTGACTGTCCTCGCTCAGGGATTATTCTAGAACGTCTTGAGGCCACCTTGGCATCTGGTCACCCAGCAGGACCCTCAGTTAAGGAGCCTGACAGTCAGTGCGGTGGGCCCTTATGGGCTTCTTCTCTTGGAGACTTCCTGAACCCAAGGTCATGGACCCAAGCAATAGGTCCTTTCCTCTCATCCTCCTCAACAGGAGAGCCTCAGTGAGCTCAACAGTTCTTTTTTCCCATCTCTCATCCCTCACATTTGTGTATGTACACACACACACACACGCACGGATTTATTAGCATTTTTCATTATAAAGCACAGTCTTGCAGAACACATGAATGCAAGCACAAGAAAGGTTGAAACACCGTAATCTCCTCTTTCAGAGATAACCATTGTATCCTATTTTTCATACATGTTTGTACTTACAAAAACCTTATTTTTAACAGCTTTAGTGAGGCATAATTGGTATACAAAAACTGCACATACGAAACGGATACAACTTGACGAGTTTGGACATATGTCTATGGGAGCGAAGCCATGTTCATAGTCAAGGTAAAAGACGTATCCATCACCTCCCTAAGTTTTCCCGTGTCCCTTTTTTGGTTTGTTTCATTTTTGTTTTGTTTTGTGGTAAGAACACCTCACATGAGATCTACCCTCCCAACAAATGGTCAAGTACGCAGCACCGTATCCTTAACCAAGGGCAGGCTTTTCTGGAGTAAGAATGAGACAGATAAATCTCACTCCAGCGTATCTAGCCCAAAATAAATAAGCCCATGCATAAATACTGAGGGGCCCAGGATCTTGAATCCAGGGCAGAATCTAGGGCTCTTTTCTCTGACTTTCTGCAAAACGGCCCCTTCCCTTGCTCCTTTCCTCTCTTCCTTTTCTGGCCTGCCTCTCTCCGCCCTTATCCATTCATTTTCCCACATTGGGTTTTTTGGGCATCTGCCTCTAATCAGTCCCTGAGCTCTTCCCTGCCCTGGTCACGTTCAATGTCTCCTTCCCGGTGGATTTCGTGCTGCTATATCTTTCTTTCTTTCTTATGCCTGGCCACTATCATCACATCCCACCTGTGGGCATTCAATTTTCTCTTACAACGGAGGCTTCTAGAAACCTCCACATATTCAGCAGCCTTCTCTGACGGTCAGTATTCCATAAACTGCCAGCTCCACGAGAGGCCTCTCTCTGCTGAATTTATGGCTTGGCAAAGCCATTTCATAAAAAATGATTAATGATAATTAACATTTTAACTTCAGGCCATTTAATGGCACCCGACAAAGGGGTCAAGTGAAACTCACGGGTGTCATATGTCAAATGTCACAGTTATGGGATGGGGCCGAACAGTAGCAGAGAGGGAGCCGTGGGGAGTGTGTGAGGAACCATACACGCCGAGCCTCCCCGCCCATCCCGGGCTGCCTCCCCTGTCCACAGTCAAAGTGCCGCTGCCTCCACCCCTGATCTGAAGTATCTAGGCTTCAGCTTGGATGTGTGTTTGAGAATTCCATTTGTAACAAATGTAATAATGCCAGACTCCCTTCTCTCTGCTCAATATGCAGCATGCTGCCCACTAGGGAAAGTCCACTGAGGTCCAGCGCCAAGAGACTTAATTCTCTGAATGTCTCAAGCTAGCTCACCCTACAACTTGCTCGTCACACTCTGAGCTGATGTCTTCGATGCCCGTTCATCTTGGTGTCCTCATTCCACTGTCTCTCTCCAATCCAGGCTCCCCTTTCCTTCCCTCCCACACACTCCTTCCCCTCTCTTCTTGTTCTCTAAGGGTGTATAGATGACCCTTCTGCAATGCCTCTCCTGGCTGCAACCCGTCCTCAGGAACCCCCTTTCTGAGGGCAGCTGTGCCCCAGCCTCACACCAACTACCACCACTAACAATGAATTTCACAGAAAGTGAGACCAAGAACCAATGCATTTCAGAACTGGAAGATCGGAGTCCTGCTGTGAAATAATGAGAGGAATGACTGAGGCCTAGACAAGATGGCGGACACCATGCACTAGATCTGGTTCCCTGGGAGATGGGAGCTTGTATGCAGACAACAGCTGGTAATATAAAGGGATACACTCCTAGGTAAGGAAGGAGGTCAGCTCCCAAGGAGAAGAAAAGTGTGGTAGTGAAACAAAGCTTTGGTTAGAGAGTAACATCTTATGCCCAGGTTCCATCTTGGGAGAGTGGCTCTTTGCTGAGAGAATTGGGACCTCACAGTGGACACTCGGGACTGTAGTCTGTCATGATCCCAGCAGAGACACGACTGGCAAGCTGAGGCTGTTTGACACTTCCCGGGAAGATTGCCTGTAGGGGAAGAAGTGAATAGAGTCACAGCCAACATTTATGGAGCACGCGTGCCAGCCCCTGAGCTAAACACTTAACATTCATCAACTGACTTTGTCCTCACCATCACCCGATGAGCTAAGTTCTAGTTTTATCCAATTTTATTGGTGAAGAAGCCGAAGCGCAGGGAGTTCCCAGAACTCGTGCACTATCACCGGGCTACGGAGCGGTGGGACCGGAATAGGAACCCAGCTTGCTGGGCTGACGTCCACGTTCTTAATCGCGTTCCCGAGCGATGGTGACCTCGCAGTGAGGGAAGGGTAGAAATAGAGAGTAGTTAGTAATACCATGTTTCCTTTCAAACACATTTATTTAAAAATAGAAAAGTGAGTCTATTTAAAGAAAGCTACCCATTAAAAACAGGACAAGTTCGGATCTGGCCTGAATCTTGCAGGTAGGATGAAAACTAGCAGAGGCACGTAAGCTCTGAAACGTACAAAACAGGTTCTGGTAAATGGCGCTGGTAGGGAGTGTGTTTAAGGAGCCATAGGGCAGAATGAGGAATTTTCCAATGTACGGAAAAAAAAAAAAAAAAATTCCCCGCCGTTAGGCCCAGTAACCGTCCCTGCGGTCCGCAGCTTTGTGACCTTGCCTCGAATGTCAATGTCAATAGCTGTTGTCACCAGTCAATGGGCCTCCCTTTTGGTACTTAGAGATTCTCTTTATGCACTTAAAAGGCATCATTAGTACCGAGTGCCTATTAAAGCAGTCTTGCTGTTCAGAATGATTTTCTGAAGCAAATGCAGAGGAAACGTGTTGAGGGTTGAAGTCATTAGCTGTGACCACAGAAGGACTGACCGTGGGCAATGGCACCATTAATCTTGATAAGGGGAAGTGTGAGCAATTCATAAAATCCACTTGGTGAGGTTTCTCCCTAAATGGACAGCCGAGTGAATGACCCCATGTCTTTGCTCTGGGTAAGAGGGACACGCGTGAGCTGTGACACTTACATGGCAGGACAAGGGAGGCAGGCGGGGCTGCTGGGAGTGGGGACAGAGCGGTGACTCCAGGCAGAGTGGGGAGGGGGTGGGGGCGGTGCTGGGGGATGGTGGTGTGAGAGGTTGCGGCTGGCATTTGAGATAATGCTTCCCGGGGACCAGGCACAACTCTAATGCTTACCTGGCAACTACTTAATCCTCATCACCATTGGGTGAAGCAGCCACTATTCTCACTCCCATTTTAGAACCGAGTGAACTGAGAACCAGGCAGGTGATGCCACCTGCCGACATCAACACAGCTAGTAAATGGCAGAGCTGGGATTCAAACCCAGGCAGTCTGGTTTCAGAGGCTGTGCTCTTACCACCTTGCTAATACAGTATGATCTTAGATGAGATGCTCTCAGCCTCCTTCTGCCTTTGCTTGGGAGATAGCATGGGCTTTGAGGTCACACGGACCTAGATTTGAACACAATTCTGCCACTTGCAAGGTGTCCGGCCTTGAACAAGGGACTTGGTTTACTGAAGACTTAGTCTTCACTTATGAAGACTTGTTATACAATTATATGGAGTACCAGGCATGTAACAAAGCTTCGAACATATATGGCATTGCCCTCTTCTTCGCCATCAATGTACCAATGCTGATTGCCAGGCCAAATGCTGATGGGGGATGTGGATGGACAGCAGGATGCCTGTCTCAGCCAGAACCTCTTGGCCAGGGGACAGCCCAGACGGTCCACCAGAGAGGCAGCAGCCTCCTCCCAGTCACCTGCTCCCTAACTGGCTTGTCCATCTTGGTTTCTGCCTTAGAGTCTGTTACGAGCTAAATGTTCGTTCCCTCGGGAATTTATATAATGACATCCTTGGCCCCAGTGGGACTGTATTTGGAGGCAGAGCCTGGAGGAGGTGTTAGGGTTAAGTGAGATCATACAGATAGGGCCCCAATCCAATAGGGCTAGTGCGCTTATCAGAAGAGACAGGTACACCACACACTGTCCATCTCCACTGTACGAGGACACGGTGAGAAAGCAGAGCTAGAGCTGCCTGCCAGGAAGAGAGCTCTCACCAGAACTGAATCAGCCAGGCTTTGATCTTGGACTTGCCAGCATCCAGAATGGTGAAAAATATATGTCTGTTATTTAAGGAATCTGGTCTATGGTACTTTGTTATGGCAGCCCATGCTAAGACAGAGCCCCAAATCCTCACGTCGGGTGCGAGAGTGAAGTCTGGAAGTGCATTTGAAACTGTATCTTCGCCGAGGATCCCAATTCCAGTAAAGATGGCTGTCAATTCTTTGCTGCACTTCCTGTTGAGTGGTAGAGTTAATTTCCCCTCCTCTTGACTCTGGACAAGCTTTAGTGACTTGCTTGACCAACAGAATATGGTGACAGTGACCTCTGGGATAGGTCATAAGAAACCTCGTGACTTCCACCCAGACCTCTTGGGATACTTGCTCCTGGAGCCTGGCCGCCATGATGTGAGGCACCTCAAGCAGCCCTTAGAGACAGTAGAAAGCTCCGCAGGGCGTGGAGCCCCAGGGCCTCCTTGGAAGTGGCTACTTGAGCTCCAGCCAAGCTGCCTCTTCTAATACCGCATGAACCAGAAATGAACCATTCTCACAGAACCCTGCCCAAGAGGCAGATCCACTAGAAAAATCACTCACTGCTGTTGTGTTGGATTTTATTGGCCTGGGGGCACAGCCCAGGCATTGGTATGAAAAAGGGAAACAAAACAGAAAACCTCTCTGGCTTATTTTATGAACCACAAAGGTTGAGAACTATGGCTCCGGACTCATCATCACCATCATTGTTGGCCACATTGTCCTAGGGCAAGTTCTCTACGACTTTAAATAAAGCTAAGTCAGAATTTGGAGACTGTCCCAGGCAACAAGGGAAGGCATCGGTCTCTGACGATCTCCTAAGTAATAGTCACCCTTTACCTGAACCCAGATTAATTCACCAACGAGTAGAATGTGAACCCTCAGTGTACCATCAATGCTGGTCACAGCATGAAATAACCCTGTATCTCAGAGGGACCCAAATTATCTGCTTTTCAACTCTCTTTCAATCTTCTGATTACACAAAGATAACAGATAATATATACATGGGATAATAGGCTATCTAACTCTCTGTATCTACATATATTTACATACATACATACATATATGTAGATCTCTGCCCCTGTTTCCTGGAACAGATCTCTTAAAACCCATGTAATTTCCTAAGTGATAAGAACACGAGGGATATCTTTTGTTCTAATATTTAGTCTTTGACCTCAGTTCCTGACACAGAGTTCCTAAATCCCTTGGGAATTTCCTGGGTGATAGGAGTGTTTTTTACTCTAATGAGGCGATTCTTGGTGGGCTCCTAGATGGGGACTGGTTGTAATTAGAAGCTTGGAATTTTCAGCCACACCTTCCAATCTCCAGAGACTGGAGAGGGGCTAAAAATGGTGGTAATTATCTATCATGCCTTTGTGATGAAGCTTCCATAAACATCCCCAAAGGATGGGGTTTGGCGAGCTTCCAGGCAGGTGAACACATCTGGGTACAGGCAGGGTGACACACCCTACCTTCAAGGGGACAGCAGCTCCTGTGCTCTGGACTCTCCTAGATCTCTCCCCATTACCTCTTCATCTGGCTGTTCATCTGTCTTCTTTGTCATATCCTTTAATAAACTGGTAAACATCAGTGTTTCTATGAGTTCTATTAACGGAAACTGAGGATGGGTTTGTGGGAACCTCTGATCAGTAGCTCAGTCGTCAGATGTTGTGGGTAACTAGGGGACCCACTACCTGTTTTTTTTTTTTTTTTAAGATTTTATTTATTTACCTGACAGAGATAGAGACAGCCAGCGAGAGAGGGAACACAAGCAGGGGGAGTGGGAGAGGAAGAAGCAGGCTCATAGCAGAGGAGCCTGATGCGGGGCTCGATCCCAGAACGCCGGGATCACGCCCTGAGCTGAAGGCAGACGCTTAACCGCTGTGCCACCCAGGCGCCCCGGGGACCCACTACTTGTGACTGGAATCTGAAATGAGGGCAGTCTTGTAGGACGGAGCCCTTAACCTGCAGCCCCTGATGCTATCTTGAGGTAAATGGACAGTGTCAGAATTGAGTTAAACTGTGGGACACCCAGCTGGTGTCACAGAATATTGCTTGGTGTGGAGAAACCTCACACACAATTGGTGACCAGAAGTGTCAGAAGTAAAGAGAGTGGTGGTGAGGGAGTAAAGGAGAAACACAGGAGGAAACACTGAAATGTTTCCAACATGGCGCTAGCTTGCCTTTCACACCTCTCCAGCTCCTGGCAGAAATCAGGGAATTGGTTTGCCACCAACCAAAAAGTAACACTGTTCCAAATCTTTGCTCCCACAGCAACTAAGTGAGGGAACTAGACGAACTGTGAAGGAGTTACATGGTTTATGATGATCCTGACATACCAGGAGAAAGCTGAGTCTCAGAGACATTTGGTCACTTGTCCAAGGACTCAGGTCACTGTATCTCTCCCATCTCCAACTTAACGTTCAGAGAAGAAAATCACACTGATAGAGGGGTTCTCTGCCATATGACTGGGAGAAGAAAAGAGGAGGCATAGAAGGTAGGAGAAAGAATGAGTCATGAAGAAGAGCAAGACTTGTTGGTTTAGGACACATATTTCGGAAGTTACACGGGGAAACAAATTGGTTCAAAAAAGGAAGAACCTTCTAGTGCCAAGTCTGCAAGGGGCTATGTCAGAAAACAACAAGAGGCCTACCCCCTCTGTTGGTTCTTTTACTTGCTTACGATACAGTCTTTCCTCCTTGGTGTTGGCTTTTCCCAAATATATAGGGATTCTTGACGACATGTTCATGTTTGGGGACAGAGTTCTCTTACACGCTGAGTACAAGTGATTCCTAAGATGTTTCCCCTCTGAAATCCCGGTGTGTGTTCAGACAGCTGGGAAAGGTGACTTATTCTCCTAAATGGCCTCTTCCCCCTTCCATCACTATAAGCCTTGAGCTTTGGGACGGTGCCGGCCTGGGGGAGGGGGGGCTGCAGGGGGAGCCCAACCAGATGAGGAGACTGAATGTGAATCCAGATTAAATCTGGGAGGAAATGTTTGCACTTGTTATTGGGATGTGATTTACTTTTGGGCCAGCAGCAGGTACCCTGAGCCCTCATGCCGAGCTTAGGGCTCGGCCACTGGAGGTTCAGCCACTGCTACTCAGGTTAGAGACCCATCAGGCCACACAGGGTGCTTGTTACAAAGGCAGATCTCCAGGTGTGATTCTTCAGTTGTGGGCTGATTCTCCTGCTAGAGATCCATGGGCTACATTTTGCCAAACACTGAGCTGGTGTGTTCCAGGGAAACGTGGGCAGGGGGAAAGGTGAGGGATGCTCTCAGCCAGTATATGGGGGTGTATCCAGGAGGCACCATCGGACATTCCTGAGAAGGAAGGAGGTCAACCTGGAGTTCCCGTGGCAGGAGATCACAGACTTACAGACATTTAGAATCCCAGAAACATAGGCTCTTATTCATAATGGAATAAAGAATCTGGAAATCATAGAATGCAGGGGCACCTGGCTGGCTCAGTTGAGAAAGCATAGGACTCTTGATCTCAGGGTCGTAAGTTCGAGCCCCACACTGGGCGTGGAACCTACTTTTAAAAAAAATAATAAAAAATAGAATGGATTCGCAGTAGAGCTTAGCAATTAAGAATAAGTCGTATGCGGAGTTTGACTTTGCATCGTTAGCTGAGTAGCTGACGTGGAGTTACTGCACCTGTCTGAGCTTCTTTCCTCATTCGTTAGATGGGCATACGAGGAAGTATAATATAACGCTCTCCAGCACTGTTGTGACATATAAATGAGTGAGAGCGTTTAAAGGACACGGCACTGAGTCTGACACAGGGTAAGGGGTCCAGATGCTCTTATTATCATTAGCAAGGTCATAGGATCTTAGAACCAAAAGTAATCGTAGAGATTATCGAGTGAGTCTGGGGCCATGTACGTGACTCCCAGTGGAGAGGGACTAATAAAGGAAGAGGCCTCCCTTGGTTCAGCCTCTCCTCTCAACCCAGCCTCCTACTGGGATGCTCTCCAGCCCGGGGAAGGGGCACTGTAACCATCAAGGAAGTTTCAAACCCGAGAACGTCATCTTTCTTTGTTTCCTGCCCCCCCTCCTTTGCAGAGCTCACATGCCAGCTGTCTGTGGGCACCAGCAGGCTCAGCAGGGGAGGGGGGGAGCTGTGTCCTCCCCCCCTCCCCTGCTCTGGTGTTTAATCAAAACAGTATTCAAAATATGATTGCGGGAGATTATACTGGGAGATTTGCAGGAGGCTGTCAGTGGGGGCAGAGATGGTGGGAACAGATTGCCACTGGGGGCCCAAGGCTGGGATAATCGCAGGCTCAGACGTACCTTTCTCAGGCCTTCACCCTTATTGCTGGAGCTCACCACCAGCTCTGGAGCAGACTCCGCATCAGGATGGAGAACTAGCCCATCCCCGTAACTTACAGCTGGGGAAACTGAGAAGAGAAGGGGCTTGTCCACGGCCACAGCAAAGCAGCCACGGCACCGAGAAGCTCAAGCTCTCTTCCGGGATTCCAGCCACTCTTTTCTGCCCTTTCTATACCCACTGTCTCCCGCCAAGATCTAGGCCTAGATCCTGGGACCACCCTGGGCTGCACGCTCCTGCTTGGGGTTGGGAGACATGGGGAGCAGCTAGGCCTCATAGACAGGGGCTGGGGAGACAACCTCCTGAGGTCCTGGGTGGAAAGGCAGACAGATCCAAGTGGGCCTCCTTTCCCAGGACTCACCGTTCTATAAGAGGCCGGTGGCTGGAGGCCGTGTAGGTCAGAGCTCTCTTCTCCCCCAGGATCAGCCGCACGACCTGGGGCTTTGTGCCATCTCTGCTCTCTAGCCTTCAGCGTCTGTCTCCAGGTGCGGACTCAGTGTGGTGTTAAGGGTTCGTCTCCCTTCCACATAATGGCTAGCTGGAGCCCCACTCCCTCACTCCCGGAGGCCTTCTGAAGTCGCTTCTGCGGACTCCACCGCCTCTGGAGGGGTCTACCTGGCCCCCCAAGAGGGGGTGGGGTCGAGAGCGCCTTGAAAGAAACCTCCAGCTAATGCTTTTTATTACAAGCATTAATCCCACAAAGCCGACTGGAAATAATGTTTATCTTTTCGCAGTTTAATTTCCCGGACCCTAAGCCGTGGGTCAGTGAGGGCGACTGGAGGTCCCCCGGGAGCTGCGGGTAGGAGCAGCTGTTGCCCAGAAGCAAAGCAAAAGCAGGGAAGGGATCACCCAGGGGAAGCGAGGGGAAGGAGCGTGAACTGGAAAGGGGCATTGGACCCTGAGTGGAGAGCTGGGGTCGCTCTCCACCACAGATCCTGTGTGACCCTGAGCCAGTCCCCTGCCCTTCCATTGGGCCTCATTTTGCTTATCTGAGGAAGAGGTTTGTAATTTGTAATTCGTGATCTCTAAAGCCCCCTCCAACTCCCTCCCGTCACTCTATAAAAAAAGAAGACACCATGGGCCGTCTGTTCCCCACAGTCTTTCCAACCGCTCTTTCTCCGCAGCCTCCAAGGGGGTCTTACAATCTCCCCTGAGGAGATGAGGACTCGGGCCCTTCCTGCCCCAGACGTCAGTGCCAGGCCCTGGTTTGGAAGCCGTCACCCGGCCTGCGTGGGCCCAGGCTGGAGTCCAGCGGTGGAGACGCAGCTCCCCCAGGATCTGGTCGTTGGGCGCACACCCCGGCTGTCCTTCCCCACTAGAACCCCGCCCCAGGTTCACCTCCCTCTTTCCCCAGGAGCAGCGGCCAGGTCCCTCGCTGGCTCAAGCCGAGATGCGAGATGCGATGCGAACTCAGGCCGGGAGCTGTCATCTTGCCTCCCCCCTCCCCCAGCCGGGCTCCAGACGCTGCTCGCCCGGGGGAGGGGGTGGAGTCCCCTTCCCAGCCTGTCAGCTCCCATTGGTTGGCCTGTACCGGAAGTGATTGCTGACACTTGATTAAATGGAAAGAATGCCCCCTCTTGCCTCCCAGGGACCCAGCAAGCTGCCACTCTTTGCCGTTTTGTCCGACGGGAGGAGCTTGGCGATCGCAGCTGGGTGCCAAGGGAAGGCCAGGATTATCCCCATAGCCCGTCCTCCCAATAAACTAAAACCCAAGCAGGAGCCCGGAAACAAGTACAGCTTCCAAATATCCCGACTGCTCCCCCATCTCTGACCTCCCCCGTTTGCGCCCCCCTCCTCCAACGCACAGGACTCCGGGGGGTGTCAAGCCGCTGGTCGAGTTAGGTACCCGGCAGCTTCAGGTGGGCTGCGCGCTAGGAGCCGTGGCCCGGGCCAAAACCTCGCCAGTTCCTCTCCCTGCTCTGGTCCGAGGTTTTGCAGCTCCCGTCGCCCCGTTCCCCAGAATCCCAGGCCGCATTGCATCCTCCCCTCCACCCCGGCCTCTCCCAGCGCCCCTGGCACAGACACGCCACACAGGTGGGGTTTGGTTTGATTATTTTTGAGGACACAAGGAATGGGGAGGAGGAGAAGACGCAGGTGGTCCTTAGGGGCCAGGTCCTTGATTGAAGTTGCACAGTGAAAGGGGGCGGGGTGGGGTTGAGCAAAAGGAGTTGCTTCAGACCCTGTATCAAGAGGAGGGAGGGAGACTTGGTATACTGGGTGGGTGCACAAGGCATACTTGTCCGGCCTTCCCACTTGGCCTTCCCCAAGGTGCCCAGCCGCCCCCTCCTCCAGCCGGTCTGACGCGGTGCACGTCTGCCCGCCACTCCCAGCTCTGCGTGCAAGAAGAGCCGGAAGAAGGGCGTCTGTGTGTTTGTCTGCCTCTTAGGCGAAGTGAGAGCCCCCCAGTCCCTGGCCAGGTCTCCCAGCCTCTGAGCATGGAAGTGAGTTCGAAAAGTAGGGCTTCTTTCCAAGATCCTTCCGCAAATCGCAGTCATTGCGCTAACCTGCTGAGAGAGGAAAGGTTGATTAAAACCCGAAGGGCCGCTTGGTGGCGATTTCTAGGAAATCGGAGGTCGCTGGTGTCTCATCCGAAGGGAATCCAAGGTCTAGAGGCAATTTGCTTGCCAGAAGGAACTTTGGGACCCTGTTATGTGTAAATTCAAATAGCAGCGTAACCCAATTTTCTCAGCCAGTGGATAATCCTGAGAGAAATTACTACAAAGAGCAGAATCTGACAGTAATTGCTGGAGGCTGCCTGCTGCTTGGGGGATGTCCCTTTGTGGGGTGCAATTCCCTTTCGCCAGGCACAGCCAGGGGCAGGAGACTCTGATTGGCAGTGACCCCCTACTGGAGGTGAGCTCTGGGGGGTGCGTGCTCTCCGGGACAGCACCAGGCCTGGGCTACACTCCCCAGGGGTTTTAGTGGGGCTTGGGCCGGCTACCAGCTGGACTTAAGCACTGGCCTTAACCCAATTGCATGCATCTGGCGGTTCCCCTCAGACTTCTTGGAAAGCCCTGGTTCCTGCCCAGCCCCAGCAAAACTCTTGGTAGAAGCACGGCAGGGGCCAGCTGACCTCCTCTGAAGGGCAGGCAGGGGACACGGGTGTCTGAGCCAGAAGGTCACGATGGTGCCCACCTGGCCCATTCGGCAGAACACAGGCCACCAGGGCAGAGAGCCAGGTTGTCCATCTTTTCCATGACTTTCTAAGCGATCCTAGGTAAGTTACTGTCTCACCCTGAGCCTCTGACTATTATTTGGTTTTAAAAGGAGGGGGGGACCAGTACTTTTATTTCTAAGCTGCTGTTTCAAGGAGTGCTGTGGGACAGTCCCGCTCCGGATCTGAATACAGGCATGCCCGAGAGGCAGAGAGGCCGTGCGCTGGCTGGGCAGCACGGCGGGCAGGTGTCTTTGGGGCTGACACACCCAGCGCCGCTGGGGACCCACTACCTTCTGCTCCAGATGGGTACTGGCAGTGCACTGCGGGCTCCCTCCGCCGCGGGCACGGCGCACAGTTCATCAGCAGCCCCTGCGGGGCAAACGGGCGGTTTCCAAAGGCTTTGGCTACGCGGGAAGACTCTTCGCAAACGGAGTCTCTGGGGACGGCGGGTCGGCCGCCCGCGCCTGCAGGCTGTCCCAGTATCAGACGGCACTCGGGACTTCGCGGCTTGGGAGGGGTTGGCGTTGCACCTTCGACCGCGCCGGCGGCCGCAGTGTGCGCCAGAGACCAGATGCGTGGTTTCTCGCTGCAGGCGTAGTGCATGGTCAACCTGGGGCCCCCGGGCTCGGCCCGCAGGAAGTCAGCTTCTCCGGATCCCGGGGGCTCCGGGAATGCAAAGGGGCGCGCCTCCGGGCCGCACTCCCTGCGCTCCAGCCGGGCCTCCCGAGCGGCGGCGCAGGGCGCGGGCAGCGACTGCGAGTCTTTCTGGAACTCAACCAGCCTGTCCGTAGCTGTGGCCACTGCCTCCTCTTCTTCGGCCTCCTCCTCCTCCTCTTCCTCCAGGTCTTCCAGGTCACTCAGCCGGAGCCCTCGAGCCTCCTGGCTTGAAGTACCATCTGCAGGAAATCAGGAGCGAGTGAGAAAAGCCCCAGGCCCCAAGGGAAATCCGCGGGAGTGCCCATCCCCGCGAAGCTTTTAGCAAGATCGCTCTGCACTTTGGGCATTCTTGGCATTATTCACCAGGCTGGCCAAACCGGCTCTTACAGTTGCCCCAGGGCTCGGGCTTGCCCCCTGGGAAAGAATGGAGGCCCTAGCCCTGCTCCCACTCCTTGGAAGACTCCTCCTTTCAGGTGGAAGGAGACCACCACTTTTCACTGCCTGAGACGTGGATCTCAGTTTCTCCACCATAAAACAAGCAGACACCCAAGAGGACTCCCCCCCCAACCCCGCGCCCAATTTCAACACCCACAGGTAGCTGGTGTGTATTACTTAATACAGCAAATATTTACTGAGTGCCATCTATGTGCCAGACTTCATTAGGCATTTAGGTGTTAGGAATTTAGGGAATACAGCAGCGAATAAGACAGTTTTTAGTGGAGCTGCTGTTCCCCAAGGGGTAGACAGCTCTCCAGTGATAAGTATGGCAAACAAAATACAATAGGCTGATGTGATAGAAACGACTGGGGAGCTAAATTAGCCTGGGAGGCCAGAAGCCGTGGGTGGCCAGGAGAGGCTGTTTCCAGCCCACACTTCACAAGTCAGAAGAAGCCAGTCTCATAGGGAATTCCAAGCAGAGGGAACTGCCCAGGCAAAGGCCCAGAAGTCTTGGGGGGGGGCACAAGTGCAAGGGTAAGTAAAGGAGTGCTGCCCTAAAAGTTATTCCACAAGGCGGCTGCAAAAGTGCAGTGGGCCTGATAGATGGCTGGAAAAACCCTAAGGCGGGGTGGTGAGCATTTTGGGTACCTTTGGTGTCACTGTTCAGGCAGCCCAGGGACTCCTCTGCTCCACTCTCTGCCTTCCTCTCTTCCCCGCCTTTGCTCTTGGGCGCCCACGTCATCTTGTTCTCCTTCTTGAGGCGCCGGCGTGCGTTGGCGAACCAGGTGGACACCTGGGTGAGGGTCATCTTGGTGATAATGGCCAGCATGATCTTCTCGCCCTTGGTGGGGTAGGGGTTCTTGCGGTGCTCGTTGAGCCAGGCCTTCAGCGTGCTCGTGGTCTCCCTGGTGGCGTTCTTCCGGCGGCCCGTGCCACTCAACTCCACTGCTCCGTACCTGGGGGGGAGAACCTGGCTCACAGTTCTGAGTCTGAGAACCTGGGGCTGCAGGCAGGAGACAGTCTGAGGCCTGGAAATGAGGTTCAGCTTTCCTCCCTCCTCATGCACGCCCCCTCCTTCCCAGGCTCTTCCCAGGTGGGCCCTGTGGCAGAGGAGGGGGGAAGGGTTTGCAAGGCCAGCTACCCATGCACCCCGTGCCTTACCGGTCATACTGGTACTGCCCCAGAGTCGGCTCATAGGGATAATAGGCTCCTGGTTGTGCCAGGCCAGGTGTGAAATTCCCTGCAGCCTCTTTAAATTCATACTGCGGATTCTGGCGGGGGCGGTGTGGGAAGAGAGAATTCAGGACAACGTTTGGGGAAGAGGCTGGGTGGTAGAGTGCTAAGAGTGTGAACCCTGGAGTAAAAACCTGGTTCAAATCCCAGTACCACCACTCGCATTGGCTATGTGATCTTGGGTGCAGTTGTTTACCCGCTCTATGCCTCAGTTTCCCCGTGGTAACTGGAAATAACAATAGTACCTGTAAGGTATTGAACAAGAGCACTTGGCAGAATTCCTGGTGCAGACAAGGCAGTAGGTAAATATTAGCTCTTACTAGTACTGTTACCACTCGTGACTCCTCCCCAACCCCCTCCCTGCCAGCTGGGGAACTTCCCTGCCTTACTCTCCTTCCAGAACTATTCCTTGGCCCTTTGTATCTTTGGGACTTTGGGCAAGGTGTTTGAAGCCTTCTGCATCTCAACGTCCTCATCCGTAAACTGAGACCTGCCTACCTCACAGAATGAATAGAAGCACAGATGGTTTTTAATCAGAATGGTGTTCTGCAAAGTGTAAAATGCTGTAAAGATGTGGTCCCCCCACCCCCGCCCTCCCCTCCCCTCCCGCACTGCTATATACAATCCTACCCATTTCCTTCCCTCGGACTTTTGCCTCCTTCCTAGATTTTCCCTGGAAATGTCACACTGAGTTTCCCCTTTTGCTGCAGTTCATGCCCCCAGGCCGGATGGGTCCTGGTCCCCAGACCCAGGCTTGAGCGGTGTACTCACCAGCGCCCCGTACAGCGCGGGCGGCTCTGGGCTGTAGGGCAGGTAGCCTGGGTAGCTCGGGGCGGCGGCGGCGGCGGCGTATGGGGCTCCATAGATGCCCAAGGCCGCGCCGAGCTCCGGCCTCGCACTGCCCAGCAGCCGACCATCGTAGGATGCGCAGCAGAGGGCGGCCGCCGGGGTGGAGCCTGAGGCCACATCTGGGACGGAGAGCGGGGCGGATTCGCAGCAAGTGGCACTGGAACTTGCAGACACCAGAAACTATGGGGGCGAGAGAGGTGCACTGCCCGATGACTCCGCCATTCCACATTAACTACGTGCCCCCGTGTGCGGAGCGTTCTGCTCGGATGGGAATTATCTGAAGACACAATTTATCCAAACTGCCCTTATAGATACTCCTAAAACGTGGCTGAGGCTCCAGAGTCCCAGGGGTGCAGGCGTCGGAAATGTTCCGAAACGCGAATTACAGGAGCCCAGCTCCGCTGGTTCCCTCGCGGACCCCTCCTCCCGCCCCCATCATAGGGATCCTACAAAGGCAGAGCTAGAAGTTAGCCTTAGAGACCAGCATCACGTCTTACTCCTGCTCCCATTTTATAGATAGGGAATGAGGACCAGGGAGACTTGTCCAAGATCACAAGGCGGGTCAGAGGTCAAGTTGGAACCAGACCCCAGAATCTGGGCAGAAGCAGAAGAACAGCGGTGGGTGTCCCCAGAATTTTCCCAGGAAACCCTTGTCACTGCATGACACCCACCCTAATCTAAAAAATCGAAGGAACTGGAAGCAGAGAGCCTGGACCCACTCAGAGAAGGGAGAGAGGATAAGAACAGAAGTCTACAAGCAAACAACTGAAAAAAGATGAGGTGGGATCTCGGGGTCACCGCGAATATATGTACGATGAGGCGGCCTGTGTGGAAGATCTCGAGATCCCACCCACCTCGCCGAGAGAGCGCGTGGTCGGTGCCCAAGTTTCGGGTCACACGATTTTCCAGCTTGCAGTGGGGGAGTGGAACGTTCTCTGCCAGAGATTGGGGGTGTCGGAGGGGTCTGTGGTACATCGTATCTGCTCAGTCTGGCTTCCCCCGGAGTCTCTTGCGAAAGGAGGGCGCTCAGCGGTGGGCGCGTGCACTGGGCACCCCCTCCCCCAGTCTGCCCCCATCCCCCATGGAGGCACTTCTTACCTGGGAAGCGCCGCTGTACGGGTGTCCAAAGTGCGGGAAGGACATGGTGGCTGTCCCTGGACCGCTTCCTTCTTCTCTTGCGAGTTCCCGCCTCAGCCCCGCAATTCTGCGCCTCCAGCTGCGCGCCGCCTCGGTTCCTTACGCGGCTGCGGGTGCCCAGCGCCGGCTCCTCCGCCCGCTTGGCACGACTGGAGGCAGAGCCGAGGGCAGTCCGGCTGCCGAGCCCTGCGCTCCAGAAGGCGCCCCTCCGGCCCGCGTGGTCCGGAAGACAGAAGGGCCCATGGATGGGCAAGGAAAGGGAGAGGATATGGGTTGCCCAAGACGCGCGGTGGCGAGGGAAGGTGAGGCGCGGCGCGGGGCTGTGCGGCTCCCGAGGTGTCCCAGTCCAAGGTGGCCAGAGGCTCAATGTGACGTCACGGTAATCCCGGGCCGCCAGGCGGGCCCCCGGGCCCTGGGGCCCCGGGCCACCAAGCGTGCCAAGCGAAGCCAGCCCGTGCGCGCGCGCGCACTCTCACCCACACTCACACTTGTTCCGGGAGGTTTGTGCAGCTGGTGAGGAACGTCAAAGACCCCGACCCTCTCTGCTGGGCGCTGGATCCTACCCCTTTTCGCTTTAAGCTCACGCGCGCGCGCGCACATACAGTCTCTCCAAATTACCCGGGAGAAGTAGGAGAAACGCCTCCCTCTGTGCCGCGCAGGCCCCGGGCGCAGCTCGTTTACCTCCTCCCCTGCGGCCGGAAGGAGGAGAGAAGCGAGCCGGGCCGCGAGGGGGGGAGAGAATACAAAAGGAGATAAGAGAAAAAAGAGGAGAAAAGTGGGGGAGAAAGGCAAGAGGGAGAAGGAGGAGGGGAGAGGAGAGAGATGAGGAGTCTAAGTGAACAGAGGCGCAAGGGGGAGGGGAGGGAACAGGGGTGGGCGCAGGCTGGGCGGAGGTTGAACACGGGCAGGTGGAGGAGAGCAGTGACTCCGGGGAGAAGCTTCCAGCCCGGCTCCCCCGCCCCTCCGCTGCGGAAAAGTTTGCTCTCGCTACAGGCCCCGCACTCGTTGGGGCCGAGCCCGGGCAGCGTCGGTGGGTCCCACTGGCCCGCCCGTCTTTGTCCTCCGAAATCTGGTTCTCCACCCCAGCCTCCCCAGGACTCTAGCTAGATCCAGGCTCTCCGAGCCCGGGTCTTTGCCAGGGCCTCGACGCTGGGGCTTCTCGGCAGCCTTCTGGCCCTCGAACAGGCCGAATAGCGCCCCCTCGAGGCCAAGGTTCAGTTCCCCTCGGACTCCGCCTGGAAACGCGCTCAGTCTGACCCTTGGCATCTGCAGGCGCCAGACGAACACCCCTAGGCCTCTCCTCCGTAGGCGAGGCTTGGCCGCTTCCTGCGCACCGACCGCTGTGTCCACGCGCGAGCCGGGGAGCCACAGGAAGGCGCCGGGGCCGAGCTGCAGCCTCTGTGCTCCGCTGGGGGTGGCGCTGGCGAGCCGCGCTTCAGCGCGCGGGGACCGCGTCCCCTGCCCCGCGCTCCGCCGCCACGCCGCGGGGTCGGGCCCGGCGATCTGACCACCCCCCTCCATCCCAGGGGTCCTCAAAGGGGCCCTGAGGGGCGGAGGAGCTCGTCTGTGCCGGGAGGGGGGCTGCGTCCTCTAGGCCTGGTCCCGGACCCCCGGCGGCTAGTTTGTGAGCCTTGTAAATTCTGCGCACCCGAAGGCTCGATTCCCCAGGCCCCGAGCCTCAAGGGCCGCAAACCCGCGATGTTGGGGTCGGGGGCTTGGGGGTGGTGAAAGGGGGCGTCCAGTCTAATGGGAGGAGGTCTTCGGGGGTTGCTGCCGATATCCGAGTGGAACTCAGGCTTTAGGGTTGGCAGGCCAGAAACCTCAGAAAGTCTCCCCTTTCACTCACAGGGTCAGGGCACTTTAGAATTTACAAAACGCGCTCCCAGGTCCTCGCTGCACCTTCCCGCAGGAATCTGGGGGGATTGGTTCAAGGGCCCCGTTGTTGTATTTTCTAGCTGAAGCGCGAGAGCGTGTGGCCCAGAGGTCAGGAACGACCGGGGTCTCGGCCCTGAGTTTTGGCGAGGCGAGGAGGAAGCCCAGCGACCAGGCACAGTCTAGGGCCCTGGCCCAGGATTCCTGGCCTTGAGTTTTCTTCTGGAACCTTGCAGAGGCCCCGAAGCCAACTACCTCTTTTGGAAAAACGTTGGCTACCCCCGCCCCACCCCAGTACCAACGTTGCAGAACGCGCCAGGCTCTGCAGACGTTGCAAACAGCATCCTCAGCCTGAGATTATCGATAGGAGGACAAGCTTCATTCCAAATACTAACGAACCCAGCGAGGTTTCCTGGCTGCTGCTGCTGAGTGTCCTTACCTTGGAGAAACCTTGCCTTCAACCCGGGAAACTCCCAGTTAGAAAAAGAATTATCGTTATCGCCGGATTGATTTAGTGATAAAAAGGCCCCTTAATAGATAGATCCCTTGATTTTTCAAAATGCACTTTGGAGACATCCACACATTTACAGCTTGGATAC
Source organism: Ursus americanus (assembly GCF_024610735.1). NCBI lineage: Eukaryota > Metazoa > Chordata > Mammalia > Carnivora > Ursidae > Ursus > Ursus americanus. The sequence continues at coordinate 12,762,618 of NC_142147.1, read as the reverse complement.
ATCTAAGCTATTTTTTTTTTTTAAGTAAGAATTGGAGAGAATTCATTAAATTAGTCCCTTGGGGAAGATTACTGCTAATTAATTAATTGCAAACATTTCCACAGGGAAGGTATGTCAATTGTAAAGTAATAAAATTAGATAGTTGAAATACTTACTCAGCAACTTTGATTGCCCATTCGTTCCTAAGCAGATTTTTTTTTTTATGACAGAAAAATGGGATGGTGGTGAAGAAAAAAGCATTAGTTATGTCCCCTGGCGATCTGGTTGCAAAGGAGAAGCTACCATATAAAATGTATTGATTTTTTGCTGATTTATAAGACCTCCGCGGTATCAATGCTGTGTGCAGGGCCTCCAGGCCTACCTCTTGTCTTTGCTCTCTAGGATTAGAGAAAAAGCAACAAGATTTTTCAAGAGGGAAAACAAAAAGAGAGAGAGAGGAGAAGCAGTAGAGAAGTAAATTGGGAAGGGCTATGATGGTTCCTGGGTGTTTTTCTTCTTATGTAGAAAAGGAAAACAAATGAAAGAGCAGGTTTCATGTGAAGGCAGCTTTCTATTGTCTTCAAAGTTACTTTCCAGTATCAGAGTGTCTTGGGGAGGAAGGCTGCAACTTCCAGGCGTGGGAGACCTTGATTTCTTCTTTCTTTCTCGGGGAGACTCTAGCAAACTTAGCTGGTGCCCCTGGGGTTTGATTGTGACCACCTGGAGCGTGAAATGGGGTTCCCTAAAAACAGTTAGAATGAAGTGTGTCCTCTTCTCATTATTTTCAGAGCCTCGTCACAAAATGGAGCCAGTGAGTTAAACCAATATGGACCTTTGTCTGCCAGAGACCTCAGGTAAAGACAAGTCTTTCTTGGAAAGTCTGGTTCGAGGAAGGGGCCATGGCATCTGTTCTCATCCTCCTGGCTGTGGACAGGCACTCACTTTGGCAGCTGAGTGCTCTGGCTTTTCATTGCTTTGTTTAGCCTTGATTAATTTAGTTTTGGGAAAAATGCCCAATTGTGTGTGTATCCGCCTGCAGTTGTACTGAAGTGAGGAGACAGACTTAGGACGTGCAGACCCTCCCAGTTATATTTGAGGGAGTCATTCCACCCAAAGTGTCTCATACGAATGGTACAGATCTCTTGTTGCATTATGCGCGTGCCTTGATGTTTCATGAAAACAATTATGAATAAAGTAAATAGTCAGAAGCCTATTTGGAGCATGGAGGGTACTTATCCGCATTGTGTATTTGAAGTTCATGTCGCCTCAATTTAATTCACTGAAGGTCTTGAGCAGGCAGAGTAAAGGATGTGTCTTTGAGCAAGAAAGAGACTCTGAATGATAGAGAACAAACTGCTGGTTACCAGAGGGGGTGGGTGGGCGGGGGGAATAGGTGACGGGGTGTTGAGCACTGGTGATGTATGGAAGGGCGAACTCTCTAGACCGTACACCTGAAACTAATAGCACACTGTATGTGAACTCATTGGAATTAAAATAAAAACTTAAAAAAAAAAAAAAGGATGTGTCTCTGACAATAAACTTGGATCCAGCACACACACACACACACACAGGAATCCTATTGTATTATTTTGGGTTAAATAACCCTCATTTCCTGATGTTTTATAAAGACAGCAGATTTTACAGGGGGCAGGGGTGAATAACAACCCAGAAACGCCCCAAATCAAGTTCCATTGCCTCAAACCACAGATGGAATGTGCGAGTCTATGGGCATGGTAACATAGATGAAAACGCGCTAAATTATATTTTTTTAAGTATGGATTTTTTTTTTCTTAGTGGCTGTTTTTGAACTGGGAAGAATGAAATTTCCTCAAATCTATGCGTGAATGGACAAGTGCATCTGGACAGACGCATTTATAATTTATACTGATCAGTCACTGCAGGTCTCCCCGAGTAAAGCCGAAATGAACACTAATTGTTCTGACGGAAGTAGTGTGCGTGGCCTCTGATTGTGAAAGGCAGTGAGTCCCTGCCTGGCCTGAGTGCATACTGGCAACAGCAGGCTGGGCATCAGGAGCAAAAAATAAAAAGGCAATCATTCCCAGCTGAGGGTGTCAGTGTCATTTGTCAGGAAGGTGGCAAATAGAGTGAATTTCTGAACAAGGTAAAACAACGAGATCTAATGCGGAGGTCTTGGTGTCTCGGCAAAGCAGGTACAAACCTGAGCGTAGCATTAAAAATCATAGCTTGTCAATAATAAAATTCCTTTGCGTTCCTAGTGTGCTCGGGGAGCTATCCGAAACACCTCTGCTTTATCTGTTTTAAGGCTCAAGATAAGGAAGTTGGAGACGTGAGAAGCGAATCCAAGATCACATCACCCAGTAGCTGACAGAGGAGGGACCAGAATCTGGACCGCTGGACGTTGGGTCTTTCCGCAAGAGTATTTCAAACACACATCAAGCCAGACCCGGCCAGGAGATGTGGTTAACTCAGCTGGACTCGGAGAATTCACACGTAGTGCCCTGCGATGACACAGTGAAAACGTTTAGCAGAGAAAATGTCTAAAGAGGTGCCGCTGGAAGCGCCCCAGTTCCGGACCTCTATGACATGCTTTTCTATCAGCCTGTATTATGAAAGCACTTACATAATAATTTGGGGGTTTTAGCAATTTGATGTGGATCATCCATTAAAATAGAAATCAGCAAGCAGACCCAGCTGTGACTGAGAAGTATACATATAAAACACACACACACACACACACGAAACAAAAATAGCAACAAGAACAAGAAAAAAAAAAAAAACCCCTAAAAACTCCAGCCAAGTTTAAGGCTATCTATCTACACTGGTTTAAAAAAACAAGGAACGGAATTTAGTTAGTGACTATTGTCAGTAGAGATCTATTTTTTTTTAAAGCTTTGTTGTTGTGTCAGTAGACTGGGTGTTTGGTGCATTAAGTTCTTGCTTGCGAAGCGGTTTTTGTATATAGAAAGTCTTGATTATTTTTATCCCGTGGAGGGTAACATCTTTCTAATGATAAGCTTAAGGCATCTCCTGTTTTCATGGAATTAAAATGGAAAGTAAACAACAGATGTATGGATTTGAAAACCAGAGAACAGCTTTTGAAGACAAAGTCTAGGGTGGAAGAAACAAATGCACATAGAAAAAAAGGACAACCTGCAAGGATCTGCTAGAATAAGATGCTATGTCCTGTCCCTCTCTGTGACAGGGCCTAGGGGTGGCCTTGAGTGAACAGTGAGGGGACAGACGCATGGCTTGGACAAACGGGGAAGGTAGCTGCCGGGATGCTGGCCCTGAGGACAGCCAGGGACTGTGAAGTCTTGCATACAGCTCTCTGACTCGAACATTCTTAACGGGCAGTGTATAAGGATGATACTTTGTTATTCCTCCCCGGGAAGGATTGCATTGCTGTCGACGTGGAGGCTTCAGTGAAAGTATATGCAGCTTCGAGCCATCTACATGTTTGTCCTGTGAGTACGTTCCCGTTTCCTCTTTCCCTGTGGTTTCTCCTACTTTTCAAGCCGAGCATTAGAACTGGCCAGGAGCCGCCTTTTTTTGTGCCACCTGGGGCCCACTACTTTAGGGAAGCTGGGACCATTTGTGATGTCACGTGCTGGCCATGGTGATTTATGGCAGATCTTCACAAATCAATAAAAATATGGGAAGTATATCATTTTTAAAGGGGAAAAAAAAAGAGGAACACACGAGACATGCCCATTAAGGGCATAGCCATTCTAATACCTGCCTGTCTGCTTGGGTCTGCAATTAAAAACATTCTGATCATAAATCTCCTTGCAGTCTCTTTTAATGCTTTTAACTTTCCTGAAGGTTCAAATTGGTATCCCAAAAATGTGCCAGGACTCTCACAAGGTATTTTATAGACTCATAAATAAATACGGCAATTAATCTATGCTGTATTTCTTTCATATTTGATGACAATTTATTATGGCGTTCACCGATTCGGGGCACAAAAACTCTAATGCACTTAAAATCGGATTTCAAACCAAACATTTTATGGGAAAATATAGTATTGATCATCCATTTAAAGATATCATGAAGATGATTCATAACCTGCTGTAAAAAAAAGATCTCACGAGGGTCTTACAAATGAGTGGGGAGGGGGCGGAATAGTCTATTCATAAAACCAGAGCTATTGGATCCGTTCCTCTTGTTTTCTTCATCCATCTTCAAGGCTTCCAGCCCTGATTACTTCTGCATGTTGCTGTTTTCTAAGAAAAATCTCCTTCCATGACATTTTTCATAGTGACAGAAGTTGTGGAATTTTGCAGTGAATTTTCTCTATTGCAATGTTCTGTTGAAATTCTGTCTGCAGGAAGAGCTCCACAGGCCACTGAGATGATTCTCTTGTTTTGGGGTCCAGGCTATTTGCGTCCCCCCCTCCGCCATTGCATGAGTTGTTATTGACAGACTGTGGTGTCTCTAAGCCGTCTGGAGACCCCTGATCATCCACGGTCCTCATGTAGTATGGGGGGGGGGCGACGCAAATAGCCTTGACCCCAAAATAAGAGAATCATCTCAGTGGCCTGTGGAACTCTTCTGTGCACACACAGTACAAGGTGCCAGTGAGGACAGAAGAAAATCCGAGGCTGCTGGCCCTTCTGTTCAATTAGCACGACTCTGTTCCATCTAGGAAGAACAACACATACCATTTCTTAAACAGCTATGTATCGAGTGGCTACTAAATGCTGGGCATAGTTCTAGGAGACCAGGTTGGCACTGAACAAAAGATTTTCCTGCCTTCATGCAGGTGACTTTCTAAGGAGTTAAGTATTTTCAAGACATCCGGACATGATGCATTGCTAGAGAAATGTGGATTTAGTGGTCAGCAAGGCAAGGAAAATCTCTGACCCCGTGGGACTGACAGTTTAGCTATCATGTCTGTCTGAAATTAGATATTATTTGTTGCATTTTATAGACGTCGAAGCCTAAGAGAGCTTCCCTTGCCTGGTGTCAGAGAGCTAGTATTGAAAATCTGGGGTCTGGACTCAGGCTGCTGGGGGCAAAGTCATGGGCGAACAGTGAGTCTGAGAGTAGATGCTTAATTGTCGGGATGCAGTTTCAAGAAATAACCACCTCATCTAACATGTCATTGATCTGAGCTGCCGTGGCTCTTGTCTCACATGTGGTTTGCTGCTCTTACTCTCTGATGTCTACACAATACCACATATCTGGATAGAAATGAAAAAAAAAAAATCAGGGCAGCCAGATAGACGTTTTGGTCTTTTGGACATGAACACCTAGAATTCTCAGCTGATATTTTTCACCTTTGCCTTTGACTGATGACTGGAGCCATATAGAATGTCTGAACGATTGGGAAAATGCATCTTATAAATATTGGTTGATGGAAATGGAATGGAATACAGCTGGCTGCAACTTTAGGAATCCGTGATTCAGTTGCTTCAAATCTACCCACATTACTGGCTAATGCAGTGTACGGTCATAACTTGCTCTCTCCCATTTTCTCAGACACTCTGGGGGGTGGAATAGGTATGTTTTCTTACCCTCTTCCCACAGATGAGCAACTGGGTTTCAGAGGGATTAAGCCATTGGCTCAGGTGACATAACTGATTAGCATTTGAGGCAACCCAGGAACCCCGGGGTCTTTGGACTGCTGCGTGGTCCGCTTATGGGCTCCAGCACCTTTGGCAAGAAAGCCCCGAGTCTGACCTTGGAGTTCCGTACAGGCTCTGAGAGGTGTAGCCAGCAGGTATTCCTGTCTCTGGGATGGTCACACATTGCTCTTTCATTTTGGTTTTGTGATTGGATTCGATAATAAATCCATCAACAGGACCTTGGTGTGGGTCTCCTCGCCTGCATTTGAGAAACTGTCTGTCCCCAAGCTGGCTTGTAAGATCTTTCAGAGGGACGCCTTGGTCTGCTCCGGGCCCACACTGCTTTGAGTCTGTGGAGATGGGGGCCTTAGACACAGTGTCTGTGTTGTGGTGGAGAGAAAATGGACTTGACGGAGACAGCATGAAATACACGAGCAGGATTAGACTGTCAGGGTAGACCAGAGAACGTAAACCATTTCCTGTGCCACTCTCCAGCTCAAGGGCAGGGGCAGAGCAAAGGGGAAACCTGCAACTATAATTATGAAATATAAATTTATACATATAGAAAGGGGAAGGCTGAGAGTGGATGTTAGCCACTAAAACTCCTTTTACATTATAAACACCACAGGGAATGGAAAAGCAGCCTGGGGATTAAGGACATCTTTTTGCTTTGGGACTAATTTATTACTCTAGATTACACAGTTAACGGAGGAAGGCAAAATTGATACTTGGTTGTTTCTCTGTAAAAGTTAAACATGAGTAATGGGAGGGTCCTGCCCCTGGGTTTAAATACCTGATATGGAGAATAAGATGGCCAAGAGCTGAAGAGAGCAAGACACTGGTTTGAGAGATGATGCTGGCACCCGGCCTGGAACTCCCACTGATTCTCCGGGAGGCTCTGGACCAGTCTTTCTGCCTCTGGAAGCCTCAGTTTACTCATCTGAAAAATGGAAATCTTGAGCTCAGTGAACTATAAAGGACTCTCAGGCTTACATCTTATGGGAATCAGGTCACACTTCCTTTTCCAGGACTCTAAAATCTCCCTGTTACCTTATACCTCTCTGGAAAGGTTTGTTTGTTTGTTTGTTTGTTTGTTTTTGTTTTTATCACAATGGCACATCAAAGTCTTTTGGGCACCTGTCCAGGTACACATGTCCAGCCTCACCCCCTGAGATTCTGAGCAAGCCTGCAGTGGGGCCTGGACATTTGTATTCAAGAAAAAAATATAAAATAAAAGTAAAACATGCACCTGGGAAAAAGCCAAACTCCCTGTGGGTGAAATGATTGTCTGATAGCCACTCGTTGCTTCTTCCTGGCTAAGCACATCCTGGTGTGGTCTGGGGTCGCCATCTGGAGACATGGCCACTTGCTCCTGGCTTTAGAGCATCTTGCTGGGGGAGAGGAGCATGCCATGCAAGCCAATTCTGGCTAATAAGGCGTAGAGGAAATCTGCATGGAGGATTCTGGGAAAGCATTTATTTTCGTGATAAAAGAGGTCAGAGGCAGTGGTGTCCCCCCCTCCCCATCTTTTGAGTCTGTGAACATGGACGTGATGGTTGAAGCAGCAATATTCATCCATTCATTGGTTCAACATGTGTTTATTGAGTATTTACTCTGTATCAGGTAGGATTCTAAAGTGCTGGGATACAGCTGTAAACCAAACAAAATCCCCATCCTCATAGAGCTGATATCCTAGAGCAGAAGACAGACAATGAACAAGGGATGCAGCTAAAATACCGAAATGTGTGGTGAAGATACGAGTAAGTAAGTAAATAAATAGATAAAGCAAGGAAGAGCAGTTTCCACGAGCGTGAAGCCAAGATAATCGCACAAAATAGCTCTGGTATCGGGGAGCCAATAAACCACCAGTTGGACTCCTAGTTTATGTCAGACAAATAAACTGGTTTTGTTTGGGTCTCCGTTAATTGAGTTTTCTATTACTTACAGCTGAATGAATTCCTAAGACAGTGTGTGTGTGGGGGGGTGTTGCAAGAGACACATAAGTCATCTGATTATTTCATTCCCACTCTCCAGAGGCGTGGACTCCTAACAGTTTCTTGGCTGCCTTCCAGAATGTTCTATGTTAATACAAGCCATATAAGCATAAGCTATATAAAAAGTCTCTCTCTTTCACAAACATACACACGTAATTAATGACAAGATAGCATGGTGGTTGAGAGCACGGATGTTAGCAGACCAGGTAGTATAGCAAGATATCTATCTATCTATCTATCTATCTATCTATCTATCTATCTATCTATCTAATCTATATAGATAGATAGAGAGATCTATAGGCTGCCCCAGAGTGGCTCCACCCCTTGCCAGCCATGATATCTTGAACAAGTTTCTTAGTTCCTGTGTTTCAATTTCCCCATCAGTAAAATGGGGATAAGAAGCCTGCCACATATGGGGCGCCTGGGTGGCACAGCGGTTAAGCGTCTGCCTTCGGCTCAGGGTGTGATCCTGGAGTTCTGGGATCGAGCCCCACATCAGGCTTCTCCGCTATGAGCCTGCTTCTTCCTCTCCCACTCCCCCTGCTTGTGTTCCCTCTCTCGCTGGCTGTCTCTCTCTCTGTCAAATGAATAAATAAAAATCTTTAAAAAAAAAAAAAAAGAAGCCTGCCACATAGACCTCGGATGACTTAAGACATTGCTATGTAAACCCTGGTACGTTGTAACCACCCAGAAGTGTTAGGTACCTTCTAGACGATGAATGATATCATGTGTTCACTTCCTGATCTACTGTACATCTTTCCAACATGCCCATAGATATTCCTCCTTTTTTGACACCTGGGTAGGATTTCTCCATGAGGAGGAGATCAGTATTTTTTTCCTCTGAATATCCAGGGGACATTTTGACGAGCACTCTTGGCAGAGGACCGTGTTCTAAAAAGATCTGCGAGCACACAGAGCTGGCTAACAGCAAAGGAGACTCTGCTGAGATTGGCCTTCTTTTCTTCTCTGCTAGCTTTCGCTTTACACAGCTCGCTGTCTCCTGCTCACTCACCTGCCCCCTCCCCCGACTGTCCACTTTCCCCTTCAGTTCTGTGCAGGCTCACGCAAGCCCACGGGGCAGCATTTATGATACATTCTACTTCAACATTTAAGAACTCGATCTTTGTAGACTTTTCTCCCGTGAGGCTGCATGTCTTCAGGAAGGACTTCAAAAAAAAAAAAAAAAAAAAAAAAAAAGGAAACAAACCCCAAAGTCTGCTTTGTACAGAGGCGCCTGAGGGCTAATTTGGCAGCATTAGTCCTATGTGGGAGGAGGTATTTAAATAACAAGTAATCCAATGGGGGGCACAGATATGAACTAAATCAAATAATAATAATACAACACCTGTTAAGTGCAATGAGGGAGCATAAGCATCATGGGCAACGGGGGTAACTAATCTTAACTAATTGCCTTATAGCTGTGTGTGCAGAAGATCAAGCTGTGACAGACAAGCTGGGTTTCTAATGAAAGAAGGGGGGGTTCCAGGTGAGAGAGGAAATGGCGTAGGTGGAGCCATGCAGGGAGCTATTTGGGGATCATAATAGTAGGATGGAAGGGAAGAATGAATGGGACGGCATCAGAGATGGTGGTCAAGGGGCAGGTTGGGAAGGAGGTTAGGTCTCACTGATTCTATGGTTGGTGACTCTGGGTTCTAGTGCTGTCCTGAGTAGTGATGCTGATGGATGTCGAGTCTTCTAGAACTCTCTCGCCCAGGCATGTACTCTCAGCTTCTCTGCCTTCCCCACCCACCTGTACCATTCCATGGGAGCTCCAAAAGAAAGTAGGTGAAATTGCTGAGTTTTGGAAAGAAATACAGAACAGTAGGTCGTGGGTGACGGGAAGGCTGAAGATGATGTGTCTCTGTCTTGAGGGTGGGTGGGTTAAAACGTATTCACCAAATTCTTCTGGTTGCTGCAACAGATGGACCCTGGCTCAGTTGGGGGGACAAAAGGTAAAAGAACAGTAGGATATAAGGGTGGCTCAGACATCCAACCTTGGGGAGTCACATCTAGAGATTAAGAGCAAGAGGACTTGTGGAAATTTCTCTCCAGGGGGCTGCCATTAAGGAGTCTTGGCCTCCAACATCTATGCTCTTTTTAATAAGTGTCATATTCTTATAATGAAAGAAAAGGAGAGAGAGAGAGAGAATCTAATTGGTCCAGTCCGTTTCTGGTCCAGTATCTCTGTGGCTGGACCGGTCAGCTCTGGGTTGGGGGGACCTATTGTGAGCCAAGTAGTACCTCTCCCCCCTTCAGTCCAAAATGGTGGATCAAAGAGTAAATCAGGGCAACCCCCACGAATGAAGCAAAGCCGTCCTCCATTCAGTGCTTGGAGTGGGGCAGTTAGAGCCACCCCTGCTGGATCCAGGCCCTAAGAAACTTGGACTTCATAATTTACGAAGGCAACAGGGAGCCAACAAATCCATTCAGCACACATGAAATATTTCAAGTGAGGCACAAGGGACCTGGAGCAGGTCTTAGAGAAGATGGATTTACATCTGGCAATAAAATCCTAACTCCGGTAACCTTTGCACTTAGGTCTGGATTTTGTCTGGATCTTAAAGCTTTTATAAGTGTTTAAGAGCATGAACTCTGCAGGGGTTGGAATTTCTCCTGCCTTCTCTCCCTCCCGGGATTGGGCTGCCAAGATGAGATTGGGGGGCCTTCTACCTTTCGTTTCTCCCTAGGCTTGGAACTCTTCGTCTAGAGGGTGTTTCCTCTCTGCCCCTGGATGGACTTGGCTCCATGACCTTTTGAAGGATGTACGTAGACTTGCTGAGTTCCAGCATCCTCACCTGTGAAATGGAGGGGTTCCTCACCAACCTCAGAGGATATCGTGAATGCAAAATCCAGAACACGTTTGAACGGATTTTGTAAAGTAACAGATGAGTGAACGCAACGGTCTGGTGATGTGGCCGGATGGAGTTTGGTTTGGGAGGTAGAAAACCATTGCTGTGGTTCCCAGCTCTGGCTTGGGAAAGTCACGTAGCCTCTGAGTCTTAGTGACCTCATCTATAAAATGGAGATAATGCCGATCTCGTGGTGTTATTATGCGAGGTAAAAGATAATGCATGCGAGTGGTCTCGTAAGGATCTGAGCACTGGGTCAGGGCACGGTGCATGATGATTGCCCCTTCCTCCCACAGAAGTCTTCAAGAAGCCAAAATAACGTCCGTGGTAGATTCAGGTCTACCCAGGGACTGAGAGGCCTTTAGAGTCCCTATCCGTGGTAGATGGTTCCAGTGCTCACCTGTATACACTTCTCCTTTCCTTCCTGGGCATGCCGGCCAGAAAGAACACTTCCAAGCCTCCTTGCAGTCGGACAGGGCCATGTTACTAGTTCGGGCTGCAGAAAGATGAGTGCTGTGAGTCGTTTGTGAGCTGAGGCAATGAGAAGTCTCTGTACGGAGATGCTCCTTTTTCTCTCCCCTTGCCTCTGCAAATGTGCAGAACTCACACTGACCTGGGAAAGCCACTGGATGCTGGAGTCCCTGCATGAAGGTTGGTTGGTTTTGGGATTCTCAGCCCTGTAGCAAACTTCGTGAAAGTTTGGCCGTTGAGATTTGGGAGATGTTTGTCATCGAAGCACATTCTAACCTATCCCGACTAACATACTATTCTGTTGCTTGCTATCTATGCGATCTTGGGCAAGTAACTTCTCTGGATCTTAATGTTCATCTATAAAATAGGATGAATATTAGCATTAACTTAGAAGTTTGTTCCGTGAGAGGACTCACGTGAAATGCTAGCTCAGGCTTTGGCACACGGACTATGTTTGATGATGAGGATGATGATGTCATGGTATGATGGTGATGGGGCGAGGATGGCGATTCGCAAGCTGGATGTGGTAACTGGATTCAAATCCTTCTGTTTCAGTAGAAGAACCCACACAATCTCCAACTCTGGGCAGTGGGTAAGAACCTTCTCTGGCCCATGCCGGCACGTGGTTACTCGTATTATAAGATACCAATTAAGTGGTTGTATCTATGGTTATCTATACAACTTCCTGGTCTATATGTAAAAGGATAAATACAATAAAATGTGCTTTCTTTGGAAAGTGATTCAGTAGAGAGTACAGCCAGCAAAGCACACTTCTATTCTTAGTGCTGTTAGTTACTTTTCTCATCTGACAAGAATGTGAAGTCTGGCATGGGGCTGAACACTGCCACTGTAGGGGTGAAGGAGAAGAGATGTGTGCCCTCAAGGAGCTCACAGCCCATATTGTGTTGATCGTAATTATACTGAGCTACTGGGAGACAAGAAGGGATGTCTTATATCTCTACCCTTACTTTGCCCCAATACCAGCTACGTAGCGTGATACCATGGAAAGAGCTTGGGCTTTGAGGACAAAGGGATGAGTCTGGATTCCAGCGCTGTCACTTCCTAGCCATGCTTTTGGGTACAATTCTTGACCTGTGAGCCTTAGCTTCCTTATCTTTAAAAAGGGGAACATAATTGCTATTATGTTACGAGAATTAATAATATTATATATAACACATCTTGGGCAGAGCTTAGCATTTAATAGGTGTTCAATAAATATCAGCAATTCCTTGAGTACAAGAAATATTAGCAATTCCTTGAGTACATTATTCTGTATTCCCAACACCTTGACCACAAAACATGTTTTGTATATATATATTTTTAAGGATTTTATTTATTTATTTGACAGAGAGAGACAGCCAGCGAAAGAGGGAACACAAGCAGGGGGAGTGGGAGAGGAAGAAGCAGGCTCATAGCAGAGGAGCCTGATGTGGGGCTTGATCCCAGAACACCGGGATTGCGCCCTGAGCCGAAGGCAGCCACTTAACGACTGCGCCACCCAGGCACCCCTGTATATATTTTTGGAATGGCAGGAAGAGAAAATGATTTTCCACAATAAAGTACATTTGGGGGAAATACTTATGAGGGCAGTTAAGGTACTTGTGTATTTTAAATCCACTTTTAGTTTATACAGAAATTTTAATTTAATTAATTTGTTTTTAATTCATAAATTTTGGACCTCTGTCGTGGATTTATGCTACTCACAGTTTTCAATTCTTAGCCAATTATCATCACTGTTTGAGTGAAGCCCCTTCTTTTTACTTATTTATTTATTTTTAAAGATTTTATGTATTTACTTGAGAGAGAGTGAGTGTGAGAGAGAGAGTGAGAGCACAGAGGAAGAGGGAGAAGCAGGCTCCCCACTGAGCAGGGAGCCCGATGCGGGGCTCGATCCCAGGACCCTGAGATCATGACCTGAGCCAAAACCCAGAATCCGATGCTCAACCCACTGAGCCACCCAGGCACCCCATTCCTTCTTTTTTGTTGATTTCCATTTCCACTCCCCTTCCCCTGATAAGCACATGGGTGCTCTCCGTCCATGGTCTAATGTGGTTCTGAGTATGTGTGTTTAATTTACGTGAGTTGGACTGTACTGAAGGTTTGGTCTTCTTCCCTTCTTTTCTCATGAAGCATTCTGTTTTGGTGACCTGTTGATGTTCTTGTAAGTACTTCTAATGCATTGCTCCTCACGACTGTATAATATTCCAGGTAGTCACTTTTTATTAACCAGAAAATTGGATTTACCAGGACACCTTTATTCCCCAGCCAAGACTGCTCTATGAGAAATATGATCTTCATTTTGCACTGAGTAAATCCGTCACTAAATTGTGGCCTTCTGATGCCATTACAGCAACAGCAATGGCCCACGCCCCCTTGCCCACATGGAGAATTATGGCAGGAAATTATGGGAGGAAAGAACTAAAAGCAAGTTCTTTGATTTTTTTATGTCCCTCTGTTGTGTGCATGCACACACGTGTGCATGCGTGCATGTGGCTATGTTGTACTTTTCCGTATTTTAAATAAATATTCCAATTTACATAATTGAAGTGAATTTCCGTGGTGCGTGAAAATATAAACTCGGGGCTATGATGTCAGTTAGGACGATTCGTATCCCACAGTAAAAGCCTGTGTGAAAAGGCAGGCGATCCACATTCGAGTTCAGGTTCTGCCTCTGGCTGAGTGACTTCAGCCGAGCCGTTTAACCTCTGCTGTAAAGCAGAGAATAATAAAACCGGGTTGTCCTGAGAGTCGGACGAGCTAACGATTAGACATACGAGAGGAATGTAGTGTGGTATCATTTTTGTTTGTTTCAAATACAGACTTTTTTTTCTTAAAATTTTAAAAAATTTTATTTTATTTTATTTAAATTAAATTAATTAACATATAGTGTATTATTAGTTTCAGAGGTAGAGTTCACTCATTCATTGGTTGTATGTAACACCCAGTGCTCATCACATCACGTGCCCTCCTTCATGCCCACCCCCCAGCCCCCACCCCTCCAGCAACCCTCAGTTTGTTCCCTATGATTAAGAGTCTCTTATAGTTTATCTCCGTCTCTGATTTCATCTTCTTTTATTTTTCCTTCCCTCAGCTAGGGAGTTTTAAAACTGAACATAATTAGCAAACATCTGAGTGCCTGTTCCGATGTTGCCCCTTTCCCACTTCTTGTAGGTAAAGACCTGATTGAGGTGGACACAATTTTCAACTTAGCGCTCCCTGAAGACTACCAACTGGTTAGAGCCAACTGGCACCCCACATTTTTATTGTCACTGTTCCTGATTTAGGTCCACTGGGGAAGAGCAGAGGTGAACATGTCCCCAGGTTTGCTTCCAGAAACCTGAAAGTCATGCAGGACAGACAGACATAACTCTGAAACAAGGCAAAGTATGATCTCATGATACATCATCAAGGTGCTAAGGATACACTAAAGCATGAGAAATCGGTTCTATCAATGGTCATCGTCAAAGGTTTTTTTGGAGAAGTAGAAGTTTCAGCTAAGGATTCAAGGCCAGAGATGATTTTGGGGTATAAATACACTAAAGAACATTCTAGGTAAGGGGAAGGGTATAATGAAATTAAGGTTGTGAGATGTGCAAAGTATGTATGGAGCATATGTCAGTGTAGGACTCAAATTCAGGTATAGCGTACTGTAAGATAAACAGGATACACTGAGCATTGCGAGAGTTTAGAGTATTTTCTTCAGCTGGTGCTACTACGGTTAGTATGATTACTAATACTAATTGGTATTTATTGAGCACTTACACTGTTCTAAACACTTTGGATACGTTCTCTCACTTAATAACCATAAAAATTTGATGAGATAGTGTATCAGTTAGTTATCACTGTGTAACAAACTATTCCAAAACGTGGTCGCTTAAAATAACAATCATTTATTTTTCACCAGGGGTCTAGAGAGGTTCGCAGATCTGATGTAAGAAGGCCTAAGCTGGACAGGTTCTGTTGAATGCTTTCCTATCCCTTCAGCAGGCTAGTTTGGGCTCGTTCCCATGCAAGTGGCAGGAGCTGAGGTACCAACAGGAGAATGCAAATCCTCTGAGGCTTAGGTTTGGAGTTGGGACACAGTCGCTATTTTATTTGGCTGGCCCAGATTCAAGGGGTGGGGAAATAGGTTTCATCTCTAAAAGGAAGCCCCTGCAAAATCACATTGTAATCCATCCGCCACAAGTACTTGCTATGATTATTAGCCCCATATTATCAACGATGAAGCGGTGGTTACAGGACGTGGAAGCCTTGCCCAAGTTCATGTAGCCCGTAAGTGAAGGACCTGAACTTTACTTGGCTTAGTAGACAGTGGGGGGCCCAATAAAGATCTCGAGCACAAGAGCGATGCTGCCCGCAGAGACAGAAGGAATGGATATTTCCGTGGCTACGTGCCGACACTGTGCAGAATACAAACTGTGACGATTCCAACCTCAGTCCATCCCATTTTCAACTCAAGTGTACTGAGGTCTTGGGGTGCTGCTCTTTCTGTGATGGTGTTGACTTTGAAAGACACCCTATCTGGGGTTGCCTTTGCTCCAGCCCCTTCATTCTCTGTGCCTTTCAGGAAACCAAGCATTAGCCTTTCAGGGCACCTCCCCAGCATGTCCTGTGACCGTTAGTCCAAGGGGCCTGTCATTCCAAGGACTCGTGTAAGTAGTGACTTACGTGTTTCTGCATGGCAGCTGCCGTTGGCTGAGTGCTTTGGAGCGTGGAGAATTAACATGGACCTAGCACCCCACTTGCCTTACTTGCCATCAGCTGGAGGCCTGGGCAGGGACACACGGGACCCCGTCCTGGAGCCAGAAGCAAGCTGGAAATCCAACCTTAGTCAGACTTGGACTATAGAACTGGACACCTGCTAATTCCAATGACTAGAGGTAAAAAGCCAGACAGTGGCTTGATTTTCTCCTAGGTCAAGGACAAGGGAACTTTGTAAGTAAAATCACTCCCAGATCACGGATACAGAGCCATGTTTGTCATTGATTACAGGTGGCCACTCGCCTAGGAGAGAGTCTGTATAGTTTGGTGGGAGGTGAAGAGCACGTGCTTTGAAAAAAGGCAAACTCAGGGTGAAATACTACACCCTACTTCCTTTCTGCGTGCATCTCGGACAAGGGGCTTAACCTCCCTGGGCCTTGGTTTCCTCTTCATAAAATGAAGGTGGTAATACCTCCTTTTCAGGGTTGTCCCCAGGATTCAGTGAGCTAGGG
Source organism: Ursus americanus (assembly GCF_024610735.1). Lineage (NCBI taxonomy): Eukaryota > Metazoa > Chordata > Mammalia > Carnivora > Ursidae > Ursus > Ursus americanus. The sequence continues at coordinate 12,746,563 of NC_142147.1, read as the reverse complement.
TCTGCGAGTCCTCGCAATGGCCATTCTGATCAGGAGCGGCCCTGCATCAGCAGAAGAGGGAAATCTGAAGTTGGCACAGCTGCCCAGGACAGAGCCAAGCATATTCAGAGAATCTGACCATCGATGGCTGGCTGAAGTGTTAATATTTGATCACTAACAGTTCTGCTCACGGTGCCCTGCGTGGGGAGAACTGCTCTTACAGGGTTTTTGTCCCCTTAGTGCCCACGGTTCTTGGTCACGCTGTTCAAAGAATGACGAGGTAGACCAGGCGAAGAGTGGGGTGGTGGCAGCAAAGCAAAGGCTATTGAGCAAAAGTGCAAAGCTCTCGGAGAGGGAGGGGGGCCCGAGAGGGTTGCCCCAGAGTTTCTAAGTTTAGGGGGTTTTATGAGCTCTGTTGCAGAACTATCTTAAGCCATCAGGGTGGGCAGAGTTGTGCCCCTCTGGGCTTTGGTCCTGTATCTGTCTACCTACTAAGTTCATGTCCACGTGCTGATGGTCTTTGTTTTTGCTGACATCTGGGGGCTTATGTCTTAACCGCCCCTTGCCCGTGATAGTGACAAATGCGTTGTGGTTAACTGCCTTATTTTAGGACGTTTTGCAGAAGTTATTTCTGCAAAGGCTGTGATGTCAGGGCGGTCCTGTCTAAGCTGCAAAACAGGATGTCAGTGCTGTTTTATTCTAGCTGTCCTGACTCCATGTTCTCTTGTTGGGGACCCTGGCCCTGACTACCTAACTGTCCGACTCACTCCTAATATCAGCGGGTCTCAAAACTGGCTGCATGTTATAATCATTTGGGGCGCTTTAAAATATCTCAGTGCCAAGGCCCATCGCTAGACCAATTGAAATCAGAACCTTTTGGGTGAGGCCCGGGAATCAGTATTTTTAAAAGCTCCCTGGCAGGGCTGGGACTAGGGTAAGGTGAATGAGCTGCCTTTTGCACAGAATTTAAGGGGGAACCCACCATCAGGCGCTGACTGCCCTTGCAGGACCCTGAGAGTGAGCACCTCCTTACATGTGGCCCCCTAGCGACCTCGCTCTGCTCACCCTCGTCCTGGGTCTGCTTCCAAGGTGATTGCAAGGATCAGCAAAAATGTTACTAATTGTTAACATTATGAACTCACATAATGTATTCATGGGTCTCAGAAGTGACCAGACTCCAGCCTATCTTCTTGTTCTGTCTTCCTTCCTCCCCCTCCCTCCTTCTTAATGTCCTGACCGGTGGAATGAACTAGGTAGCCCCAAACTTCCAAATCATCACAGTGTCCAGCAAACAAAGGGCCCTTCGGTTAAAAGAACTTATTCTTTTTTTTTTTTTCCCAGTTCATATATTTATTTATTTATTTGTAGTGATCTCTACACCCAACGTGGGGCTTGAACTCACGACCCCGACATCAACAAGTCACATGCTCTTCCGATGGAGCCAGCCAGGCGCCCCCGAAGGACTTACTCTTCAATGTATCATTTTCCACATTTTTTCCTTGACCTTTCTCAGAGGGACCCCCTGCATTCCTGTGACTTATCCAGATTTCCTTGCAAAGAGCACTGGGTCGATTTGCACCACAAGAACGGTCCACCTAAAAAAAAAAAAAAAAAAAAAAAAATCCCAAAGCCCCTCTTTATCTCCTAGCTCGATTGTTAGTTTATTATGTTCTGGTTGCATTAGGTGTTTCCCACGAAACTAGGAATCACGTTCATTCGATGTTATGACACCCCATCGTGTAGGATGCGGTGTGACACATAGAGGTACTTTTATAAACAAGTGAAGGAACCAAGGGACCTATGTGTGGACTCTCTTTGTCTTCTCCCTTTGGACCTCGTGGTCTGATCTCACCGTCGTCCTGGGACCCACACCTTGCATGCACTGATTGCAATGAGCAGTGCCCTTGGAACTCCGGCCCTCCCTCTCAGCCTGCGAGCCGCTTAAAGAAGCTCCGAGAAAAGGTGCTGACAAGAGCTCACAACTCCCAGCGCAGAAAAGCCTAGTGCTGGAAATAGGAGCCTGCTGCCCACATGTTGGGGTGGGGGGCTGGACCAGGCTGCGGCTAGAGCCTGGGCCAGCCATTTAGGGGGGAAGCTCCAGGGCTCGCCTGCCTGGGGAAGGCAAGGCATGGCTGCAAGGGAAACAGAAAGGAGGCCTCCTCTTGGCTCTCCAGTTGGCCTCCTAGGGCCTGAGGTAGAGTTTTGGAGGTGGGGGGTGTGGGGGGGGGAAGCTTGGAGGAGAGGCCCGGGAGCTCCACTGAACCTCAGCTATGCTACTGGCTGCCTCTCTTTGAGGACATAGAACCATGCAAGAGGCCCGTGATTCAGACCCGTGCAGCAGCCAAAATCTTTTTTTTATTAAAATGCTTTGTGCTCCAGGATACCAGGGAGTGAAGCTGATCTGTCTCTGAGAGCGTGTTTGCCTAGAGCGCGCGATTACATAGTTTGTCTCCTTTAAAATAAGACTGAGAGATGGCTTTGGCTCTGTCTGCTCGTGCCCTGTCTTGCGCCTGCAGAACGGGGTCAGGGGAATAGGCCATTTGCCCTTCGGAAGGGCCCCGACGGACCACAGACTGAGGCCGTCCCGACTGCCTGGCTCTCCAGCAATTGACAAGCCGCAGAAAACCCACCGGTTTGAACGTGACCACGTCACTCGTGAAAACACAGTGTTACCCCCCAGCATGAGAACGGGGCTGTGGTGTCGACATCTCTGGTTACAGATGCTGTCAAGTCGCTCACAGTGGCCTTCCTCATGGATAAACTATTTTATCGAGATCCCTTATTTATAAATAGTGCCTCCGATGACATCACGACCCTCCCTGTGCTTCGGCTCTCCCGTCTTTCACCCTTTGTTCAAGCCCATTAGTATTTGGAAGCTAAAATATATACATTTGATTATCCCTTGGCACCTCATGTTTTAAAGAGGAAGGGAGGGGGGAAAAACCCACCTGACAGCAAATCCTTTAAAGGGATTGCTTTTTATGGGCTTTGTGCACACAGTTTTGTGTTTCTCTGAGCGTGTAAAGGCGTCCCATCGTACACATGATGCTGCTATCCTTGGCAGGCTGGAGCCATAAATACCCCCCCCCCTTAAGGGGTGCCATATGTATTCCTTTTCTCCCGTGAACTTGGGGCCTCACATGTACACGATTCTTCAATTGCACATAACATGGGAGCGAGATCAGGATTCCTAATTCGAGAATAAACCAGAAGAAATGTTGTCTTTAAAACTGCATGAATGCTGGGATTTCGAGAGACACACCCGGGAGGAACCAGCGACTTCTCTTTCTGCCCAAATGTGAAGTGCCGTCTAAGCCCTACACCTCTCCATTTAAATGTCTCTTGCTTGGGTTGCCACAAAGAGCCTTTGTACATTTTTCTGAAAAGCCGTAGGCATAGGATTATGTGTTCTTACATGTCTTATTTTAGGCATCAGCAGCAAAGTATACCAAAGGCAAATTTATGTTTAGAACTATCAATAAAACATAACAGAGAGTCTGCTAAATTAGTAATCATGGAAAACCTACCCGGTTCTCTCTCACGCGCGTTCTCCCTCTCTCTCTCTCTCTCATTTTTAATATTACAAAGCAACTTTTAAAGTATTTGCCTTTGGTATGGGTGGTCTCTTAAGAAAACGTGTACTTAAATATCTCAGAGGTACCTGAAGGCCTTTTTTTTGGAGGGGGGGGCGTCAAGGGAGAGCTAAACGAAAATCTAATAATGGTTTTAAGTGAAATGCCTTCAAGTCCTGCCAAGGGCCTTTACAATCAGATGTCCGAAACGAAAGGCATAATTTATCAGCAGAATGGAAAAGATAGTGTTTTTCAGCAGTTGTTAGGAGCTCAAATGAATAGAGTTTTACCCAGGCCTCTACAAGCTCTGTTTCAATTTCATGACACCAAGAGACTACCCATGAAACCATTTAGCCAAGAGGGAGGACTCCCCGTCTTACCAGCAAGGCTCCCCACTCTCAGGGGACCGTGAGCAGTAAGGGCAGGAAGGAGGCAGTGTCGGGGGAGATCCTACCCAGGAAGAAAGCCCTTTGTGATGGGTTTCACACTCTGGAGGGGGAGCTTTTGTCGTCATGGCGGGGGCGGGGGGACGTGGAGGGGCCAGCCATCTGGTACCCCCAGCAGGCAGCATGCAGACGGGTGTCTGGGTGTGGTTTCCCTTTGGTGCCCAAATCATTTGCAAGAGGCCGAAGGTCTTGGAAACCGACACAATTATCTCCCTGGGCTGCTGGGATGTGAGAGCTGGAAGGCCTCCGAGCTCGGTCGGCAGAGTGGTTTTCATTTTCCTTTTAGTCTCAGAGCTGTTTCTTCCCTCAACATATTATGTAGAACTCTGATTATGAAAGAGATAAAAGCAGAATGCTCTGGTTAAGGTGGGGATCGGGTTGGGGGAGGGTGGCTCGGGATCCCACCCACTGAGCGCCCTACCCTCCTCCTACAAGGGCGTCTGAAGGGTGCCTAAGGGCTCAGCAGAACATCATTTAAAAACCACTGCTTATTAGCTGCCCTTGCCCCCAGTCACAGAGGAAGAAGTGAAGGCTCAGAGAGGGGGAGCGACTTGTCCAAAGCCACACAGCTCACTCAGGGCAGAGAGGGACGAGTAATGCCAGCAGGGGCTTTGCGTGCTATAGTTACCAAGATTCCAAGCAGACAACCTGCTTCCTTGGCCTTGCCTTGCCTGCAACATGTTTTCCCAGCTGCAGAAGCTATGCATATATATCACATATACATATGCATATATATCGTATATATCATATATCATATATATCTCATATATATATATATATATATATCCATGCGGTTCTGTCTTTCCCATCTCTTGCTTTATTCTTCCTGGCAGTGAGCAGGAATACTTATTGTTAAGCAGATTTAAAGATGACAAATGGCCTTGGTGACTATTTGCACCTCATCATTTTTTTTTTTTAAGCATTGGATGCTCGCCATGTCTATTTCATCTTTCAGCTTACTGTGCGTTTAGAGGAACCGGGACCTCGGCTACGGTTTGGTCATCTATAGTCCTATCGGCTCAGGGCCTCCCCAGAGCTCTTCCACCCACTTCAGCCACGTGGCCCAAGCAGCGCAGTTCTTTCGGAGCGCCACCCCTCTGCCCTCGGGGTACCGGCACTGGACACCACTGATGCGAAATGCAGAAGCTGTGACTCAGCCACAGTCCGTCCCCAGGGGGATTCTCTTTGCCGTGACAGAGTGAATTCTACCTGCTGGAGGTAAGTCTGAGGGCAGAGTGAACCCCTGGATCCCGTTGTTCAGCCTTGCCTGGCTGCGCACGAGGTCCTGCTATAACCCCGTCCCTGGCGTGTCCAGCTCTTTTACCCTTCCTTCAATTGCGGGCAACCTTACCTGGGCACCGTCGGTTGGAGGTGGAGGGCTTGGGGTCCGGAATCCTGTAAGCAGGGTCACTAACTCTTGACCTAGAACAAGTCACTTCATTGCTCTTTATGGCTTAGTTCCTTCATCGATCGAATATAGAAGGTAACAGTTCCTGTCTCCGAGAGCTATTTCAGTAAGCGCTTGGGAAGAGCCCAGTTCTAGGACCTGGGCCTGGGAAATCAGCCTTCCTTTCACTCTGTGTCTCAATTCAGGAATGTGATGCTGTGAGTTAGCAGGGAACGGGCAAGAGGCTGCAGAAGGGTCAGGGGCGGTGAGGACCAGAAGCGGACTCACCTTGACCCCAGTTCACTCCTTGTGGAAATGGCAAACGGAGCTCCCTACACCTGGTCGGCCCTCCCTCTGTGCCGGTGGTTTCCTGCACGGCCGGGGACCATGGGGGCGCCAGGGAGCGCATGCCGTGTTCTCTTCTGCTTGGCATAGCTCGGCTATACATTCCCGAGTCCTTTGGTATTACAAAATCTTTTTTTTTTTTAAGATTTTATTTATTTATTTGACAGAGACAGAGACAGCCAGCGAGAGAGGGAACACAAGCAGGGGAGTGGGAGAGGAAGAAGCAGGCTCACAACGGAGAAGCCTGATGTGGGGCTCGATCCCATAACGCCGGGATCACGCCCTGAGCCAAAGGGAGACGCTTAACCGCTGTGCCACCCAGGCGCCCCCTGGTATTACAAAATCTTAATAGTCTCTGAATCTGGGAGCGTCTTTCCATCAAGAACTTGAGCCTCCCATTGTGACCACCATACCATTAATGTTTTCTTTCTGTACACTGCTAACGAGTTCGAGCTGGGGTGTTAACCTTTGCCACCAAGGGAGCCCGACACATTTAGATACATTGGCGCCCTGATTCCAGCCCTGAGTCCCCTCCCCACTGCCCCACGTGTTTGACCGAAGTACCGCAGTTGGGCTAATCTACGGAGCTCACGGTCCCAAACGTTCTCTGAGTGCCTCTAGCAAAGTAAGAGGCAAACAGCAACACAGTGGGTCAAGGGCTCCTAAACAGAGGGGAGAGAAGGATCTGGGGGAATGTAAAGCGGAGGGGGGTTAGGAAACGGTCCACAGAGAAGGTGGCTTTGCTGTAGGTCTCAAGGAAAAGAGGTACAGCAGCGACAGAGGTGTGGGTCAGGACAGGTGCAGGGTACGCTGGGCGCGGTGACCTTGTATGAGCGCATGCAATGTCAAACGCCACTGAAGGTACAGATGGGGGCCTGGCAGTATCTAGTAATAATAATAATAATAATAATAATAATAATAATAATAATACATAAGATTATTCTAAGGCTTCCTATCCAGATTTCTTTTACGTGCCTTACAGATACTCCTGCACCGATGCTCATAACACTCTGTGGATAGATCCTGACTTCTTCCCCTCTCACATGAGCGTTCACATATGTAAGTGGTAGGGCTGGGCTTCGGACTCCTGCCAAGTCATCTGATGCTCATGACCGTGACTCAAGGGCCCCCCACGCACAGTGCCATGCCTTGGGGAGACAGGCTGGCGATGTGATCTCCGCCATCCTGAAGCTCACACTCCAGTGTGTGGGTAAGAATGCAGCCTTCACTCTTTCTCACGTCACTGTTTTTATGAATACTAGTTAGATACGGTAGAACCCTCACCCTGCAGTGGCGTGCGGCCTTTGGGTTTGTGTGAGGATGTTTGTGGTGATATCTCCAGCATTTTCCTACCGTCCTCCCACATTCCCATTGGCCCCTGATTTCTGATTCCAGGCAGGCTGTTGGCACCCCTAGCCCAAGGTGGAATGTGAGCGAGACCAGGCTAAGCCAATCGGCCCTTTCCATTGACTGGCTCCAGGTATTCATGTGGGAATGACTGTGTGGCTTCAGCTGGTCTGATCATACTGGTTTTCAGGTTTCGCCTGGCAGTGCTGAGACAAAGATTCTTTTCTTCTCCTCGGGGGCATGAACAAGCAGGAAGCTGTCCAAGCTCCTGAAAGCCATCTTGGGACTGGGAGAGGAAATGCTTTCCTGGGGTTGGAGTCCTCACCAAGCAAATGGAGCAGGGAAGTCAAGAAAAAGAAGCTGGATCCTGGCGACAAGCCTGGGCTCCTGGATCATGCCTCACCTGAAGCCTCAGCAGGTCCAGCCCTGGATTGTACAGTCGCAAAAGCCACTTTCAGTCAGGAGTCCATTTGATTACGGAGCTTCTAGCTCAGGAGGCTGCCGGGGCCACTGTTGGCATGGGAAAACCTCCTCTGAGTCCCAGTCTGCTACCCAGTCTTCGTTGAGCCCTGTTCTCCAAATCCCGGTTACGTGATCTGCAACATGAGAAGTTCAGATTGAAATAACAGTGATGATGAAGAAGATGAGCGCCCCTTCTCAGGCACCTTCTGCTTGCCACCCACTCTGCTGAGGGGTTTTATACGCAATATCCCATTTAGTTGGTCCAACAGCAGTAACACAAGGCAGCTGATGCCCAGAGAGACCAAATCACTTGCTCAAAGCCACACAACGTGATTGGTAAATAACAGAGCAGAGATTTGATTCAGGCCTCTAACGCTATGGACCAGATTTTTTTTTTTTTAAGAGAACAGTTTCTTTTTTTTCTTCTTTTAAGATATATTTATTTTTATTTTGAGAGAGAGAGAGCGAACATGAGCGAGGGAAGAGACAGGGGGAGAATCCCAAGCAGACTCCGCACGGCACGCAGAGCCCCACGTGGGACTCGATCGCACAACCCCGAGATCATGACCTGAGCTGAAATCAAGAGTTAGGCGCTTTACTGACAGAGCCACTCAGGCGCCCCCGAGAGTAGCTTCTTCACTGCAAAACCCCTCTCACGGTCCGTGAGCCACAGCTGTCATTCACAATTTATACTCCCAGCCCCAAGCATCTACCTGACAAAAAGTAGACATCTGATATATATCGTTTGAATGACTGACTGAGTGAATACATGAATGAGTGGCTCGATGCATTCCAGGAGCCCATGGAGCCTTCAAGTCCTTTAAAGCCTGTGTTGCGCTCTTTGCCTAATGAGGGCTCCCAGAAGCATTTCTTGGGTGAAGGGCAAACCCCTTCCTCCTCCTCTGAACTCATGTTTGCTCTACCGGCTGTCCCGCACTAATGAGGGGACACAACCCAAGGGGACTTCGCCTCCAGGCTAATTATTTTGTGGTTGCTCTGACCACACCATTCAAACTCTTCAGGCTATTGTTGGTGTCTTACACCTCGCCACTGTTGCCCTTGTCGACTTCCAAGGGCACGAAGCCGTGGCCCAATGGGCTAGCCTTTCAAGGTCAGCTCGACAGCAAACACAAACTTAATTGCGCTGGAATAATAATTTTTTTCCCCATTGCTTGATGTGCAGGTGACAATACTTAAAATATCGACATGCCTTAATACTTTTAAATTCAGTTGTTTGCTGATCAGCAGCTCTACTTAAATTGACCAATCTATCTTGCCCAGCTGGAGATCAAGGGATCAGCACTTAATTTCATTCCCTGAATAAAGAATTTTTTTTATATCCACATGGAAATATCAGAACATGAAAGGTTAAATCAATATGGAGTTTTACATTGCTTAAAGGGCATTTGCATCAAAGCAGCCCTGAATGCAATTCACTTGTTTAATGAATTTTTTATGCTTATTTAATGAATTTCACAAAGGTTTGGTGTTTTTCATAAAATGGATAAGGACTTCCAGTTTTATGAAATAATAAAAATGGAACTGAAGTTATGAAATGAGCAATCTCATTAGTTAGGCATGATATAGTCATATGAAAATGTGCATGTCTCTGTATTATTGCCAGGGCACCATTATGCGAACAGTGGCTTGTTATAATAGCATGGCAAATATTCTTCTAGTTAAGATATCAAGAAGTGACAGAAGGAAATTGCATTTTCTCCCCATTTCTAATAATGACATAATTAATGCTCATTTAAAATAATTACCTGGGCATTGTTTCCCCAGAGTGCGGAGGCCTGGCTCCACGGTAAACGCGTTCTGAGTTACTTTGGAACCTCAGTAACTCCAATGACGCCCCTTGTTTTTTAATCTGTTATTTGTTGAAGTCGGAGTGATTTCCTGCCTTTCCGTTTCGCTGTCCTGGTGTACGTGCAGAATGCTCCGGACTCCATGTATCAAATTGTCCACATACAAAAGAAATGTCTGTGTCCTGATGGAGAGAATGAGAGATTGATTGATTGTGGCATCCGTTTTCCCTCCCTTGGCTTTTGTAAGGGATTATATATTTCTCTGGATCGTGGGCTTCTCGTCACGTGTCCAGAGTTTGGCGAACTGGTCAGGTATTGCGTATGGACTCCTCTTTGATGTTCAGAGGTCCGTAAGTGTCCTGATTAATAATTTAGGCTTTGAAACACAGCTCTAATGCCATACAACCGTTTGACCATGGGCAAGTTACTAAACTCTCTGAACCTCAGTCATCACATAAGGATCGTACTTGGTAGTTCCTGTGTCATAGGGTGGTGGGCAAGGCGAAGTAAGGCCATGCACGACAAAGGCTTAGCATGGTGCCTGGCATCCGGGAGACACCCCACAGCGTCAGCCGTTGCCATAGATGCTACGGGTGAGAAGCGGCGCCTGGCGTGGGCTGCACGCGCTGGTATGGAGTCCGCACAGAAGTCATGAATCAGTGCTAGGTAGGGCCTCGCTGGGGAAACTTGAAACTGTTTCATCTTTCTTGCTGTGCCGATTCAAGAAGACAGGCAGCTGGAATGCTTCTCTGGCATTCAGCACTGATATCAATCTCAGCAACATTAATAATACAGAGTGCAGCCAAATTAATTGTGCCTTCTCCGATTTCACAGAGCAGACAAATGCAGATGAACACTTCAGTGAGCATGTGTGGGGCGCCCAGTGGGTGCTGGGCACCAGCAGCGGGGCCCAAAAAAAAGAAGCAGGGCTTCCCATTCTCAAGGAGTTTGTCATGTTGTAGGGCAATTTGAATCAGACAGGATACAATTTTATTACCAATAAAACTCCTTATATCTGTATAGCACTTTGTAGTTTTCAAAACCTTTTCAAGAATCACATAAGTAGTTGGACCACCGATCCCTTAGGATTCTTTTGACAGTAGATTGAAATAATTTCGTGGGACACAGAGAGGTATTCAGCATTGTGGTTAGGAAATTGGTTCCTGCAGTTAGAACTGAATTTCAGCATTGGCTCTGCATGGTTCCAGCTGTGTGGCCTCCGTAAATCACTTAACCTCTCTGAGCATCAGTTTCCCCATCTTTCAAGTGAGGATGATAAAGAGACACACTGAACTTACTGCCATATAAGACACATCTCCCCCTCTTTCCTCAACACTCTTAAAACTATGTCCAATGTACCCATAATCCAGGTGGAAATGACAGTTGAAGAAAGTAATGGAAGATGCTACCCCCTAGTGGTAGAGTTAGGTAATTCAGAGCTTCACAGCAAAGATAAGAGTAACTTTGCCTTTTGACAGTCAGTGGTCAGTAAATTTTTACTTTATAAATGAAAAACAAAACAAAACAACAACAAGAAAAAACCCACCACAGACCATGTGACTGATTAGAGTTTGAATTATTTCTATTTTTCAGATTCACTGATAGATGTGTGTCTGCGTATATTACATGTCTGTGTGTATGTATGTATCTTATATACATGTGATATCTGTATACATGTACACACATATTTATGTATAATACATATGTGTATGTGCGTATATACATATATACATACATGTAATTTTAAAAGAGATTTTATTTTTATTTATTTATTTTTATTTATTTTTTATTTTTTTAAAGATTTTATTTATTTATTTGACAGAGATAGAGACAGCCAGCGAGAGAGCAAACACAAGCAGGGGGAGTAGGAGAGGAAGAAGCAGGCTCACAGCGGAGGAGCCTGACGTGGGGCTCGATCCCATAACGCCGGGATCACGCCCTGAGCCGAAGGCAGACGCTTAACCGCTGTGCCACCCAGGCGCCCCAAAGTGATTTTATTTTTAAGTTGTTTCTGCACCCAATGTGGGGTTTGAACTTACAGCCCTGAGATCATGAGTTATATTCTCTACTGACCGAGCCAGCCAGGCGCCCCAACACATGTGATTTTTACAACTGTGTCATTTTATACTCTTGGAAGAGTTAGCCGACCATTACTGAATATCCAGAAATCACGATTTTCTACTTGATTCAAATACACAGTCTACTGTATTTATAATAATAAAATACAAAACAGTGAACTTATAAAACAATATTCTTTGCCTTGTAAAATCACTTTAATATCACTTTTAATATAGAAACCATAAAAGTACTCAATGACTCAATTTCTTCATTTCCCTTCAAATTTTCTTCTAGGGAGAATTAGGGTGAATCTTAATATATTATGCTAATAATAATAAACCTAATTCTATTTCTTTAAGCTCAGGTCTCAACCCCCAAGGTCAGAGATCCTTGTAAGACAGGGCGCTGCTTCTCCTATGTGTCCCTTATCCTCCCATGTCTGCCCGTGTTCCTCCAAACCTCCAGGTCTCCATCGGAGCACACCTGAGACCTATCTGGAGAGCTCTGTGACCTGCGCCCGACCGCCCCCCCGGCACAGGACCCCCTCACAGGTGCAGGCTCACCCTAGCATCTGTGTGATGAAAACGCTCCTCTTGTAATTCTGATTGTGCTCTTGAGAGAAACGATGATTCTGAACGTCCACCAGGTAAGAAATCCCGAAAGAATGTGCCGCCGATTCTCGAGGAGGGGTAAAGATACCTTTACAGAGCCCTGCTAGGTTTTAAATCTGCCTCCACCCATGCTCTTGATTCAACACGGCAGCCCCTCGAGGTCAGAAATAGCCTCATTATTTTATAAGGGAAGGAGCCTCGATTCACAGGTGAACTCACCTGTCCCACCCCACCCCTCCAGGTCCCACACTGGTTCTCCAGGTGCTTGGGCTCCAACTTTGCCATCATCCTCGCCTCTGTCTCTCCCCCTGCACACACGCACATGTGCGGACACACACACACACCCCAACAAATCCTGCTTGCTGTACCAGGGAAGTCTGTCTGGAAGCTGATGACCCCCCCCCCCCCCCCAAGACTCCAGCTCACCATCACACGCGGCCGGGATCCTGCACTGGCATTCCTACCTGCTTTTCCCTTTTTCCCTCCTCACTCCGGCCCTCTTGGTCCAGCACCCAGGCAGAATCCAGAATCGGGCTTTTAGATGCAAATCAGATCACATTATGTCTCTGCACAAAACCCATCTCATCCAGGGTAAAATCCCAAGTCCTTAGGGCAGCCTGGCTAACACACGGGTCTCCTTCAAAGTCCCAGGCGCTCCCCCAAGGTGCACTGGCCGTCCCCTCGGCCCGGAGCTCTCTTCCTGTCATCTGTGGCTTGCACCCCCTCCCAGAAACGCCTTCCTTAGCTCCTTCCTTTGAGGAATGCCTCTCCCCACCCTGTGCCCTGAAGCTGTTTTATTTTTCTTTGCAGCACTTGGAGTCACTTGACATAGCACCCCTGTTTTGAGTTCCCTTGTTTATTGCCTGCTTGGCTCCCTCACTGGGACAGGGGGCTCCGGGTTACGTCCCACCGCCTGGAGCAGTGCGCATGGTAGACCGCTTGTTGAAGGAATGAATGAGTGAATGAATGAATGTTTGGGCCCCAGGACAACATTTGTTCAATGTCTGAAACTATTTCCCTGTCTCCGCCCCATCATGGTTCAGGGACAAAGAGGGACTTGTTTCGATCAGGCCTTCTTCAGACTTCCTCTCCAGGCCTGGGGAGGGGAAATACAGGGTGTAGACACTGAGTCGAACCAGAGCCGATCTGAAGGCAGTCCTTACAGATGCTTTCAAGACAAAAGCCAGAACAGAGCAGAAAACATCTAATCCTTGAGCTTTCTCCTCCCATTCGCCTTGTCCTCCTTTGAGTAGAGGGTAATTTATAAAATTCAGTTCAATGAGGTTTCTAGCTAATTGAAGCTTTCCTGAATATCTTACTCGATGCATTGATTAAGCACTCTCTGTGCTTTGTGCCGTGCAGGGCTGGGAGTAACCAGCGAACAAGACGAGGCCTGTGCCTTCCAGGTGCTGACAACTCCAGCAGAGAGAGAGACAGACACACAAGGACTTATAACCCAGGGCAGAACGAAGACAGAGTTAAGCAGAACTGACAGCCCTGTGCTTGGGGCCAGGAGGGTCCATTCCATCAACTCTTGTTCGGTCCAATTTATTACCACCATGATTACTAATCTAATAATAATTTCTAGTAGGCCTGCCTTCTTTGATATCCAAGGGGTATTTTTTTACTGCCAAAACGAATAATAAAAGAAAACAATTCACTGGAATTAAGAACAGTTGTGCGTGCTGGTTTGTTGGGAGGGCATGGGCTCTTTTTGGGAGGGTGGGGGGGGGGCTCGTGAATATCTCTTTAAGGACCCACATCCCCAAGGACCCCCTCTAGCAGAGCATCAGGGCACATGCAAAAATCAAAGTCGTGCTGTGTCTGTTTCTATCAGCGCTGCCATCTCATGTGTAACATCTGGGAGGGAAAATCTCAAGCTTTTCAGATGAAGACATACAATTCCAGGTTTGTGGAGAGAATCACAGGCCGGGGCGGTGTCCAAGAATCCCACACCCCTCCCAGGAGCCTCTCAGTGGGGGTGGCTTTCTTGGAGCCTGGTCTGTCGCTACAGGGTTCCCAGATTTCAAGGGCTGCTAGCCCTGGTGGTGGCTGGCCTTTCCCCCTCACCTTTTCTGCATTTTCTGCTGGATTCCACGAGAGCCTGGGCTCCCAAGTCACCACATTGGGCAGACAAATCCTAGGTCGCGGGGCACAATGGATCCACCATCAGGAGCAAACGCTGAAAGCAACAGTGATCCAGTAGAGAGCGGGCTTCGCTCCTTCCTTGTGATTCATGAACGATGCCGGCCTGTCATGTATCAGGTGTCTGAAGTGAAAATGCCCGGGGCGGTCAAGGGCTGTGAGCCGAGTGGGCCAGGTTTTAGGACACGCATACATTCTGGGGGAGGCGGGAGGCCCCGTCTCCACATCAGAGCACAACCATTACTCAGCCCGGGTCAGCCGCTGCCAGGCAGGAATGCGGTGGGCCCAGGCAGGACCTGGGGGTCTTTCAGGGGATGGGGGGGCGGTGCCCCAGGAAGCCTGCCCGAGGGCCGCTAGAAATGCTAGAACTGCGGTTCGCAACCTCTTCTGTATGATCAAAGCGACCCCTGAAAGCTGGATGGATGGTGGGCCTCCGCACCCAGAGACTTACTTGGCATTGACCTCTGGGGACATGCTGCCTCGTGAGGGGTGCGCGGGGCTGTGTAACACAAGGGCTCCTTCTGAGGCGTGCGGGGAAGCCCTTTCATAGCGATACCAGACCCCGGCTGCCAGATGAGCACCAGCTTATGTGGCGATCGGCTGCGAGGTGAAGAGGTGGAGCGGGAAGCCTCAGCCTAGATTCGTTCTCCAAGGAGAACGCCAGCTGCGGTCTCTTCTTTGCTGTTTGAACGTGCAGTCGCGGTGCGCTCAGCATGGCTGGAAAGTGTGGGCTCCTCTGCCCATCAGAGATGGGTCCATCTCCCCTCACGCTGAGCGCGGGTTGGTCTGGAAGACACTGACCGTCGGTGCGCAGGGCAGGTGACGCCAGGCCGGCTCTGGGTGCAGGCTTCAAGCGGGCTGGCGGCGGGCGCGACCTCCTTCTCGGAGTCTTGAGCTGCTTTGTGGAAAGTCCGACTGGCCCGCTGGGGACAGAATAGGTGGAGAAACCCTGAGACCACACGTAGAGGGGCAGGTCTGGCTGTACCAGGGCACCAGCTACCGGCTGAATGCCGCAGAGGGACCCCAGCTGATGGCACATGGAACAGAAACATCTCCCCGTTCAATAATAAAACCACATTCAATCGTAACTTGGATGCTGTTTAAAGTCATTAAATTCCGGGGAAGTATGCCATGCAGATAACCAAAATTTACCTGCATGGCACATTCTGGATGTACTTTGCTCTTTTCCTTCCTCCCTGCCTCCCTCTTTCCTTCCTTCCTTCCTTCCTTCCTTCCTTCCTTCCTTCCTTCCTTCCCTCCCCCCTTCCTCCCTTCCCCCCTCCCCCTTCTCTTCTTCCTTCCTTCCCTCCCCCCTTCCTCCCTTCCCCCCTCCCCCCTTCTCCTCTTCCTTCCTTCCTCCCTCCCTCCCTCCCTCCCTCTCTCTCTCTCTTTCAACTTTTTTTCTTAACAAAATCGAGATCACACGGGGCTTACTGATATATAATCTGCCTTTATCACTTAGTACGTTATGAACATTTTCCCATGGGATGAAACATTCTTTGCTGTGATTTTTAATGGTCGCACAGAAAATTTGTGTTATGGAGAGACTATGATTTACATAACCAACTTCATAGTGTTTGGATATCTAGTTTGCTTCCAAATTGTCTGCATTACAAATACTGTTGTAACTGAGATCCATGTCGTAAGACTCGTTCATATCGCTGGTTATATTTTAGGATTCATATTCGCAAATGACGTTGTTAGGTATAAAGTTTGTGTACATTCCTCAGGCTTTTGAACAGTGGGAAGTTTCTCTGTGGCCTCGCGATATTTGAAATTGACAAATTTCCCAGTACCTTTGCAAATACTGAGAATTATCACTATTATTTTAAAATCCTTCTCTTTGAGCTATAATTTTTCTGGTACTGTCAGGCACTACTAAGAGCTAACAACTAGATGAAGTACATTTAATTATTGGGTCTATTTTAAAAAGAAACCAAAACCAAAATGCAGGTTAAATTATATGTCTGAAGTCGCACACTGATTTGAACCCAGGCTTGTCTGATTCTATACTCTTAACTCACCTAATATGCTGCCTTTTAGTAGCTAAAAATATATTATTAAAAAAACCACTATTTCTTGGGGCGCCTGGGTGGTGCAGTCTGTTGAGTGTCCAACTCTTGGTTTTTGCCTTGGGTGGTGATCTCAGGGTCGTGAGGACGAGCCCTGTGTAGGGCTCCACGCTCAGTGCGGAGTCTGCTTGAGATTCTCTCTTCCTCTCCCTCTGCCCCTCCCACTTGTGCTCTCTCTCTCTTTCAAATAAATAAATAAATAAATAAATCTTAAAAAAATTATTTCTGTGATGTGTAGTGAAGCTAAACATTTTTCCATATCTGTAAACCGTTTGCATGCTTCTTTTGTTAGTCACCTATTCATGTCTTTCGACAATGTTTTTAAATTATGTTCGTATTTTTCCCATTTATTTGCAGGTGCTCTTTACATATTAAGGGCATTAATCTGTCCGCCAGTTTTCCTCAGTTTTTCATTTTTCTTTTTTATTTCATCCGTGCTGCTCATCTATCCATAAATTCTAAAATTTAGAGATCTATTCTAGTAAAGTGACAAAGTAATAGCATTCTCAGAGTTTGCAAAACTTCAGAGCTGGGAAGAACTTTTGAGGTTATTTAATGTTTACTTAAATGTTCACATGTGAGAACAGAGACCTGTATAATAAGGCGACTGTTCTGTAGGAAAAACATGCAGAGAAAACCACTTCAGGAAAAACTGCACGTTGTCTTGCGCACCGTTGTACAGGGGAGGAGAAAAAGAATTGTGCAATCTGACAAATCAAAATGTCAGAAACGGAATCTCATGCCTCTGTTTTTACATCCTCTTTGTCAAGGGTAAGTTCATTTAAGGATTCGATTTGATCATCTCCCAGAATACCAAGATCATCTGGTACAGGGAACCCTTTCAAAATTAAATCATACTCATATTTGACTTCTGCCCAAGCTCATGGGCAAATCTCCAACTGGTTCAGATATGGGCCACTTGGGTATGGGGTGAGGCTTTCACTTCATGTCCCTGTGTCCACAGTGGCTTTCTGAGTTCTCCACACTCAGTTCAGGACACTGCACGGCTGGCAGATATTGGGCATATTAGGGGAGGGAGTGTCTACACTGGGGAGTTGCTGTCTATACTGGAGAGTAGCTGTGGGCTGAGTGTCTTTCTCCCTGCTCTCAGTCTACGGTCAGAAGGACCCTCATCTCCCACTCTGGAGGCTGCTGCTCTGTGAACAACTTCTTCTTCCATCTGAGTCACCCTCTGGTTTCTCCCTTCCTTCCTTCACCCCTTCCTTAGTCTTTAGAGCAGAAAAAATGTACCCCCACGCCAGGGATCTTTTTCTGCTTTAGTATTAACTGGGGGAATGAAAAGTGGTCCATGTGAAGGATCTGACAGAAGGAAATCAAGCAAAAACAAACAAAACACAATAGTTTGAGAGGCACCAATGCAGTGGACAAAGCAAAAAAACACGGAGTTTTTGTGGGGGGGCATTTTCATGCTTCCAGTCTGATCCCTACCCCCTCCTTAACCTGCACTAGCAGAGCCTGCAAAACAGCCTCATGGGAGCAAAAGGTTCCACCTGAAAATTTTAAACCAGCGATCTGGTCCACCCTCTCATTTTAACTCGGGATGCTGAAGCCCAGAGAGGGGAATGCACTTGCCTGAGGTCACACAGCAAATTAATAGTTTGGCTAGCTCTTAAATTCAGCTGACCCCTCCAGTGTTCACTTGAGGCTAATGCGTTGTCACCCAAATAGAAATCAAGAGATGTCAAGTTAAAAATAGTCGATTTATGGGGCACCTGGGTGGCAGAGCGGTTGAGCGTCTGCCTTCGGCTCAGGGCGTGATCCCGGCGATCTGGGATCGAGCCCCACATCAGGCTCTTCTGCTATGAGCCTGCTTCTTCCTCTCCCACTCCCCCCGCTTGTGTTCCCTCTCTCGCCGGCTGTCTCTATCTCTGTCGAATAAATAAATAAAATCTTAAAAAAAAATAGTCGATTTATGAGGAAATACTTCACAAAAACATGGACGTAGAGAACTGATATCACAAATCCCCCCGTATCTGCCTTACGGCTTCAGCTATTATTAACCCACAGGTGCAAAGTCAGTCTAAAGCTGCCAGGTGCTCTTTCTAGCAACGTGCCTGTGGTCTAGCTGGACAGGAGGCTGGGGTACAGAGAATTAAGTGGCTTCTTTTAATGAAGAGGCTTTCTAGCCCTCTGTGGCAGAAGAGAGCTCTGAATCAAGATGATTTTACTTCTTCCTCTCCAGCACGTACATGTTTTATTTTGTTTTCTTGTCCTAGTACACAGGTTAGAACCTCCAAGACGATGTTGAACAAAAGTGAGAATTTGCTTCCTGATCTTGCAGGAAACATGTTTAGTTTTTTGCCACTAAGTATAATCTTAGCCGTAGGTTTTTTCATAGATGCCCTTAAAAAGTTTCCTTCTATTCTTAGTTTGAGGAGAGTTTTTATTACGAATGGGTACTAAATCTCCTCAAATGTGTTCTCTGAATCCATTGAAGTGAACATATGATGTTTTCCTTTATTCTGTTAATATGCTGAATTACAGTGATTTTCAAATGTGAAACCAATTTTGCATTTTTGGGATAAGCTCTACTTGGTCATATTGTCTTATCCCTTTTTATTTATTGCTGGATTCAATTGCTAACATTTTCTTAAGAATTTCTGTGTTTGTGTTCCTTAGGAGTGTTGTTCCATGGTTTTTTTTGAATGGTTTTATTATCAGGATAATGCTGACTTCATCAAATGAGTGGGGAAATAGTCCCTCTTCTACTTCTTGAAAGTGTTCGTGTGGAGTTAGTATTATTTCCTCCTTAAATATTTGGGAGAATCACTAAAGTTACCTGAGCCTGGAATTCTTTTGAGGGGCAATTTTAAATTATAAGTTCAATGTTTTATATCTATAATGTCTTGTATCTATAAGGCTGTTCAGATATTATTTCATCTTTTGTCTATTATTAAGCGATATTTTCAAGGAATTTGACCATTTCATCTAAATTGCCAAAGCGTTTGCGTAAAGTTATTAAACTTTCCCATTATTTTTTTAATGTCTGTAGAAACTGTAGTGATGTACCCTTTCTCATTTGCAACATTAGCAATTAGCAATTGCTCCCTCTCTCTCTTTCTCTTCCTTCTAAGCCTTCCTCTTTGAGTGGTTTAGCTTAAAATTTATCACTTTTATTGATCTTTTCAAAGAACCGGCTTTTGGTTTCATTAATTTTCTTTTTTGTTTGCATATTTCTATTTCACTGATGTTCACGCTTATCCTCATTTCTTTCCTTCTCTTTCCTTTGGGATTAATGTCTTATTTATTTTGCTTGCTTCTTAACATAAACTTTGGACCTTCCTGCTTTTCTAATATAAGCAGATAAAGCTAAATATTTCCCTCTAAACTCTGCTTTAACTGCAGGCCACATATTTTTATATGTTGTATGCTCATTGTCATTTAATTCAAAACATTTTGTAAGTTCTCCTAATATTTTCCTTGACTCCTAGGTTATTTAGAGTGTGTTGTTTAATCTCTATATAATTGGAGATTTTCCATATATGTTCTATTATTAATTTGTTCCTTCTTCCTGCTTTGTGGCCAGAAGGTGCCTCCAGGTAGAAAGCTAAGGTGGGCTTACTTCCTACATCTTTCTGCTCTCAGAGAGGGTTGCCAGATAAAATACAGAATACCCACTTCAGTTAAAATTTCAGATAAACGGTGCATATTTTTTTAGCATAAATATGTCTCGAATATTGGATGGGAAATATTCATACTAAGAATTATTCATTGTTTATCTAAGATTCACGTTTAGCTGGGCATCATGTATTTCTTTTACTAAACCTGGCAAAACTACTCAAAGATCACACAGTTCTATCTTGCCTGTTGTTCAATGTCTGAAGGCAGCTGACCTATGTCCTTGTTTCTTTCAGTTTTCTTGTTGTTTACAGTGGGAGGGAAAGTCTGGTTCTAGTTACTGTCTTGGTCTCAGACCTCCTTCTAAAGGTGATGATACTTTGTTCTTGTAGAAAGAGACCATCTCTGTTCCAAACTGTAGGAATTTGGATCCCTGACTCAGCCAGGCCAGCACTTCCATACAATACTCTACGAAAAAAGTTTCTGGGTCAAATATGTTGGGCCATGTTGCATTCTGTACTTTCCCCCTTGGAGACTCACTATGTCCATTAGCTTATTTAAGGTTCTGGAAAATTCTGCCTAATGAAATCTTTTTTTAAAATTTAATTCAATAGCTTCCAATCACATTTGACTACCAAAAACAACTACCCTGTTGTTTTTCTTTTAGATAATGCTGTAAAGGAGATAAATTTCACTGGCCACAAAGTCAGGTTGTATAAAAATGTAACTTTTAAAGATGTCTTCTGTAAATTATTGTAATTTATATCTTCCCCCTTCATCCACTTAATGACATAAAACTTCGGTTTTCCTAAAGGATTTTTCACGGATTTTTTATTTTGATGTTGATTTTGAGAGAGGGAGAGTGTGCACACATGAGCCGGGTGGGGAGGGGCAGAGGAAGAGGGACAATCTTAAGCAGGCTCCAGGCTCAGTGCAGAGTCCGACGTGGGGCTCGATCTCACGACCCTGAGATCCTGACTGGAGCCAAAATCAAGAGCTGGACGCCTAACCGACTGAGCCACCCAGGCTCCCCTTTGTGGACTTTGTAATACTTTGACTAGAGTATGTTGAGAGGACAGCAATCTATTCACAGAGTATAATTTTAAAAATACAGGAAGAAGTTTTTCTCTCAACCTTCCCTCAGTCTGCCTGGTTCCCATTATTTCCTCCTGGCATCCATTTTTATCTGTTTCTGTGTGTCTGCCAAAGTATCTTTCTGCACACTAAGAAAAGTATGAATGGAGTTTCCTATTCTCCTCTTCATAAAATACTGCACCGTCATCTTTCTCCCTCACGTATTTTGACAATCTTTCTATGTCAGTGCGTAGAATAGTTCCTTAGATTTTTTTTTTTTTTTACCAATACATCGTATTTCCTTGTGTCTTACATATTGGAGTTGTTTCTCCTTTTTGCTGTTACAAGCTGCTGTTGCAACAGTTAGTTTTGTGTGTTCATGTCTCTTCTCCTCGTGAGTTTATATGTCTGGATAAGTTCTCAGAGTCACAACTGCTGGGACAGTATCCGCAGGAATGATTTGGATAAATATTGCCAACTTACCCTCCACAGCAAGGGTTGTAGGGTTTCTTCTTACACCATAATGCATGAGGCGTGCCTGTTTTCCCCTGCCCTCGACAACAGAATGTGCTATCTAACTTTGGGACTTTTGCCAATCTGATAGGTGAATCACAGTAGCTCGATGCACTTTCAATAAAACTTACTTTTACTCCTCTGTCTCCATTTCTTTCATGGCTAATCTTTTTCTTATCTAGCCCTGTACTTAGTTGTTACTTGGGTTTCACCTTTATTATTATTATTATTATTATTATTATTTTGGAAATTGCAGAGCTTTTTTTTGGTTTATTGAATCAAATTTGTGAATTTTGTGACATCTTAGCTTTGAGTCATTATGAGAAAGATCTTTGCCCTTCCAAGGGGCTAAAGGAATGTGCTACCATTGTCTTTCGGAACGTTTGCGAATTAATTTTAAAAATGTAAATATTTGGTCCAGTTTTAGCTGTTCAGGTGTGAGGTCTAGGACAACTGGACTCCTTGTTTCTCTGGTTGTGTGGCTGCGGGGCCGTTCCAGTTTCCAGTGGCGGACGGCCCGTGGTCTCTCCACGGCTCCGAGATGTGGTGGCGGGAGCTAGAGAAGTTAGGGTAAATTCAGTCGATTTCTACAACAATAAATGGGGTGCTGCCTCCCTTGTCTCAACCCAGGAATCAATCCCTTCTGGGGTCCCCTCCCCTCTCTGGGGGTCCTATTGTCCCCCCAGGTCCTGACTTGCCTCCGGCTGGGGGAAGGCCCTGGCTGAATTTGCTCCCCTTCCTCCTCTCGTTCCTGACATTTAGGGCTGCACTTTTTAATATTCAAACCTCAACACCTCAGGTTTCAGGGGCTTAAGAACTCGGCTCTCAAATGATTGCTTTTGCCTTGAGTTTCCAATGTCTGTTTTGAAACTGAAACGAGAATGTTCTCTTTCTCTCTCCCTTCTGCACCCCGAGGGCAGGCACCTAGAAGGCTGGCCGCTGCTTTCAGAGTGCGTGTTGGGGGGTGGGAGGAGGGGAGGCAGGGGTGGCCCGAAATAGTGATCAAGGAGGCCCCGGGGCCAGTATTTCAAAATATGCCTCCATTATGCCACAGCATCAGGTAACACTGTGGTTCTCTGGAAGCTGGAGATTTTTCCCTCATTGAACTCTATGAAGCAGAGCACCGAAGGCCTCTGCTAGCCCTGCTTCTAGCCCTGCTTCTAGCCCTGCTTCTGCTGGGTCCCCGTGAAAATCCAAATATGTCACCAAGGCTAAAAGCACCGTGCACATGTAAGGCATTACTATTATCTTCATTCTCATCAAAAACATTTATCCAGCCCTCCCCGCCCCCCCCCCGGGGTTCAAAACACCATTCCAACGCATCTGTTCTAACACATAACAAGTACCTCTTTGAGATGTTGTTAATTGCACGTTAGCTTCCTTTCAGACCTGATTCATTTCTGATCTGAACAGCAACAAAGGGAGCTTTTATCGCCGAGGTTCATTTCTGGAAATTAAATTTCCATTTTCAACACTAATGCTACTGTAATGCGCGGTGATTTCTGTCTCTTATTGTGTCTGACAGTAACCAGCCTCGCGGCGCAAGGGGCTGACTACGGATATGTGAAGGGACGACATAAAAAGACATTTTTGAAAAGCGGGGGAAAGAAAAACATTTAAAGTAGGAAATTAGAGTAGTTATTGGACCCCACACCATGGTTAATGAGTGCGCGGAAAGCAAACAGTTTCTGGCTCGGGGACCTCAAGCGTTTCGGCCAGGGCAACACTTCTCCTGTTTTTGGAAGGAAATCAGTAATAGTCTCCACACATGGGAAGCCTTCAGTTTGCATTTTTTAATGCCTCTAGGGAGGACAGGGTTTCTGGTTTCAAATCTGTTAAATTTTCCTTTAAAAGACGGGTTTTGTTCAGAAACCCAAACAAAAATTAGCATATTAAGAATATATGCAGGTCACGCGTTCGCCCCGG
The DNA here is from genome assembly GCF_024610735.1 of Ursus americanus. Taxonomy (NCBI): domain Eukaryota; kingdom Metazoa; phylum Chordata; class Mammalia; order Carnivora; family Ursidae; genus Ursus; species Ursus americanus. The sequence continues at coordinate 12,723,239 of NC_142147.1, read as the reverse complement.
TGCCCAAAGATTTCATCGAGCGTGGCTTGCAAAACATTAGTGAGTTCTCGAGAAGCAGGATGGGATTTGGTCACTTTTGCCTAATGAGGTAAAATCTCTTAAAAGCCCCACCCCCCCCCCCTTTTTTTTTTAAATTAAGTTTTAGGGCTATAAAATCTGGCCCAATGCCCATCAATATGTTAAAAGTGGCTATTCTTGGCTGGGGAGTTATGAGCTACTTGAATTTTCTTCTTTTTGTTTATCTGTGTCTTCTATTTTTTTTTAATAATAGAAGAATATGGCTTTAGAAACAAGAAAAAAAAAAAAAGGAGGTACTTAAGACCAGGCAAAATGAAAACTCACAGAACGTTTGCATTTTTATTTTGCTCCGGAGCACTGATTTACTCAGAACAGACACCACCTTAACTTCATCCAAATGAATAAAACCCCTTTTACTGAGCATCTACTAAGTGTGACATCGTTCTTTCCTCTGTTCCGATTCTCATCTTTGCTCTTACTTTTCCGAGTGAGACTCGTACCATCCGAAGACCGAGAGGCTCTGGGAACCTGGTTTGAAGACAACACAGAGATTCATGAAAAAAAAAAAGAGAAGCCGTGCCTCCCTCATGTAAATACCGGCCAAGCGCGCCTTATTTATAACTCTCTAGGTGTTGTAGATTCCACTCCTAAAAACCTGCCTATTCTGTTAAACTTGGAGCAGGGTGATTCTGGAGTCATGACTCAGGCCCATCTTGTCGTGCGAATTTGGGTCAATCATGCGTTTAGATGTAGGTTGACATTGACCTAGTGGTTGGGATTAGGTTCTGAGAAGTGGAACCTGGAATGGGGGTGGGGAGGGGGTCCAACTAGGAAAAACGATAGGGATTGCAGAGACTCGGAGAGATTGCTTGCCGTTCACCAAAAATCCTCCTCCTCCTCCCCCCTTCCCCCTCCTCCTCCTCCCCCTCCTCCTCTTCCTTCTTTTTCTTCCTCTCCTTCTTCGTTATCGCCGTCATCGCCGTCATCCCCATCATCGCGGAGCTTGCCCCCATTCCTCAGTCCCCCCACACTTGGGTTTGGCTACGTGACTGAATCCCAGCCCATGGCATGTGAGCGGAAATGAACACGTTCTGTTTCGGGCCAAGGATGTGTAGAAGTAATATGTTCCTCCCACCCTCCCATCTTCTCTCTCCCCTTCCTCTGGTTGCACACCGCTTACGACAAGACTGTCCCCCGCCCAGGAGTTGATAGGGCTACACAACAAATAGAGGCGAGGTCCCTAAATCCCAACACGGAGGAAAGCACCCACTGACCGGGGACATCTGCCTGAGGCTGTAACTTAAGGACTGGTAACGGTGGGCTGTGTTTGAGGTCTCACGTTTTGGGCTCTGTTAACACAGCCTCGCTGCCTGATACAGGATCAGACACCAACGCCAAGAGCCTGAGGCAGGAGCAGTCGTGTAGAGCCAAGAGTTGGGTGACATGGGGCCCGAGTCACCTCTTCAACCAACATGGAGGTCAATACTAGGACAGATGGGGACAAAACTGTAGGGAGTCTTGGCTGGCATATTAATCGGTGGGGATTCTTAAGACCAGGGTTTGCTTGGTGCAACTAGCTCCTCTGGACTTTGTTGCCTTACCTGTAACAGCGGGATGCTGGACAAGAATAGGAATAAATAGGAAGTGCCTTTATTTTGAGGGCCAACACTGATAGACCAGAAAGGGCTGCTTCGACCACTGTGTTAAGAAAGATTCTGAGGTTGGGTCATGGCTCTGCAGGACAGAACTGCAGTGAATGAAGCGTTCACACACAGGAAGGGAGGGAAGGGACCTGCACACGGATGGTGACACAGAATTCCAGACGTTCTCTGACATCTGTGAGTCTCATCGCGGGCAGATTGCTTCGGGGCTGGAGTGGCAAGCGTGTCCAGCTGAGGGTCACCTCAGAGACTGGACAGCTGGGGGTCAATCCATCTCTAGGGAGACCCTCAGCAGTTTCAACTTCAAAGATACCAAGCTGTCTGCGTTATGGATGCCTGGAAATTCTATCCAGGTTTCCGTTTTCATTTTTGTGCCAGGTTCTTTTAAAAGAGCTCAATGAAAGAGAAGCACTAGTGAATTTGACCCTGGAGACACGTTTCCGTTGTCAGGTCAGACCGATTGAGACAAAAACCTCTAAAAAGTCTGAGAGGATGTGGTCAGAGGCCCTGGAATGAACAAATAATTTTTGATAGAATTTGGAAAGATAAGCCATTCTACCCAAGTGGCCCCAAGGAAGGAAACTAATGCATCATTTCGAAGCCTAGGAGAGTCGTATCGTGCAGTTAGGCTTGGTGACTGCAGAGCCAGGAGACACGGTTTGAGTTCCAAACTTGTTGCCATTTGGCTGTGTGGTCTTACACAAATGATATCCCCTCTCTGAGCCTCAGTTTCCTCCGAATAAGGGTTTTTGGACTAGATGAGTGGTTTTTAAATTTTTTTTATTTTTTTTTTTATTTTAGGGAGCGAGAGAGAGCACGAGCAGGTGGGGCAGAGGGAGAGAGAGAGGCAGAATTTCAAGCAGACTCCACACTGAGCCCAGAGCCTGATGCCGGGCTTGATCCCTCAACTCTGAGACTACGACCTGAACCAAAACCAAGAGTCAGACACTCACCCGACTGGGCCACCCAGGGGCCCCCAGATGAGCGGTTTTTGAATTGTGTTCCTTGGATCCCCAAGATTCAGAGACAATGTTTGGGGGGAGAAGGGTACTGCTGAATGTGTAGGATCTGGGACCCCCTTCCTCATCGCCACTAGAGTGACCTACTCTGTGCGTGGGCCCAGGCGTGGTGTTCTGTGGGTCCCCTTCCACTCGCCAGCCGGGTGAGTGCTCCCTGTGGACGGGGCTGACACTCCAGGGCCCTGAGCAGAGGAGGGAGGAGCAGGCCCTGCTGGGCCAGGAGCAGCTGCCTAAATATTTTGCCCCCAGGTTCCTGCTCACAGCTTCTTGTGCTCTGTCTCATCTTCATTAAAGGGGCTCTCTCATTCGGCCCCCCGGCTTTTCATGGGTTCATCCCTACTCCCGCTTCCGGCTTGAGATGAAATCCCCAAGCTTGGGGGGGTTATTAGGGTAACGGTAGTGGTGATATTCCCATATTAATCATCATAGTAAAGATAATCCTATGTTTACAAACCACTTCAAGCTCGAAGAGTACTTTTCTCTATGTTAACCCATTTAGAGACAAAACCCATCCCCATTCTGCTTTTTCTTTCTTTTTTCAATCACTTCCTTCCATTGTAAATGTGGTTCACAGTTTCTATGTCATCAGGAATGTCAACTTGGGACCCAGGCTGCCACGGTTTGAATCTCAGCTCCGTCTCTTACCAGCTGTGACTTTGGGCAAGTGACGTATTCTCCCTGAACCTCAATTTCTCCGTCTGTAAAGTGGGGATAATATAGCACCTATTTCATAGGCTGTTATGGGGATTATATGATTTAAAATGTGTAAAGCTCTTACAGTAGTGCAAGGCATACACCAGTGCTGTAAGAGTCTCGGCTACTACTGTTTTTTAAAAATAAAAACTTCATCAGAAAGTAAACAGTGGTGGGGGGGGGGCGCCTGGCGGGCTCGGTAGGTGGAATGGGCAACTCTCGATTGTGGGGTTGTGGACTTGGGTGTAGAGATTACTCAAAAAAATAAAATTAGAAAAAAATACTCCCCCCCCCAAGTGCTAAAAAATAAAAGAGTAAATAATGGTAGTAAGGGCAAAGGCTTCTGTCTGCCCCCTTTCACCTATGCATTCTCGACAAGGGTGATATCACCCTCAAGGGGGCACAACTGATTCTAAGAAAATCTAGTTCTTTTTGTATAAAGCACAAATACACATTCGGTATATGAACAAATATACAGTATATCTGTACAAACATTCCATGGTTGGGATATTGAGGGGCGATAAAAAAAGATTGGGAGACACTGCTTTGACCCCTGTGCCAGGGTTAACTGGCTCTGAGTGTGTCCTTCCAGGCCCTGAAAAGAATCCCTGGTTGTTTTTATAGTGCAATGAAACTGTGTCTGTGCTCTGCGATGTGTTGGCTCTCCCAATTTACCGGGGCTCTCCTTCTGCGGGGCGGGAATGGGACTGCGGCCCCTGTGACGATGCATGGAGGAGAACCCCACTTCTGGGCCTGGATCCCCCTTCTGTGGACCTTCGGGCAGCTCCAGTGACCGTGCGCTCTTGACCATGAGGGCAGGCTCCTAGAAGTGCAACCGGGGGTGGGGGCAGGAGTTATGGTGCTTTTCAGAGCTCCTGCCAAGGTTCTCATGTGACCTTCACGAGAATCCTGAGCATGAGGTCTGGTGAGCAAGCTAGCTCAGAGAGCAAGGGCGGGGCGGACAAGCCTGGGGGAGAGAAGGCAGCCCAGCCAGGCTGGGACTTGCTGTCCCCTGCATCCTGGGGGAAGGGAAGGTTCCCTTGGGGCTTTCACCTGTGAGGGCTCCCTGGCCTGCCCAGAACCAGCCAGCTGGGTGTTGGGGGGGGGGTCTTCACTCTGCAGCCTTGCGAGGCCACCCCATCTTATCGCTAGAGAGAGGCACTCTGTGCTCAGAGAAGTTTGAAGGGAACTACAAGAGTGGGGCGACTCCAGCAGGACAGTGAGGCTGCTGGGAACCCCGCAGAGACCCCATGGTCATGCCAAGGGGCTGTCACAGCCTCCTGACCCCTCATGCTTATCCAATCATGTGCACTTCGTCCCAGAACCAGACCCTGAAGCATTCCTGGTTTTCTTCCATTGATCCCTTAAACTCTTAGGCCGCCACTCACACCAGACTGTGTGACCTGACACCTGGCTCATACTGACTCCTCTTAAAGTGCTCCTGACACATTCTACCAGGCCTAGCTTTTTTTTAAAAAAATTTTTTAAAGATTTATTGACTTACTTGAGAGAGAGAGAGAGAGAGAGAGCAGGAGGAGGGGCAGAGGGAGAGGGAGAAAGAGAGAATCTCAAGCAGACTCCCTGCTGAGTGGGAAGCTCCGCATGGGGCTCGATCCCAGGACCCTGAGATCTGACCTCAGTGGAGATCAAGAGCCGGCAGCTCAACGAACTGAGCCACCCAGGGGCCCAGGCTCAGCTTTCTAAACAGGACTTCTCAGGTTGTAATGTGCATATGAATCACCGGGAATCTTCTTTAATTGCAGAATCTGTTGCCACGGGTAAGAGGGATTCTGTCTTTCTAAGCTGCTCACGGCACCCCAGCTGGTGGTACTGGTAGGAGGCAGAGCCGAGTCACCGAGCATCCCTCCTCTTCCTTTCCCTGGCAGCAGATTCCTCCAGGATCCTGCTCTGATCTCAGGCTTTCCTCACCCCGGTTCTTAGACGCGTCATGTCCTCCTGAAGAGTCAGGCTTGGCCCTTTGCAGAGAATGTCCTCGCTCCTCTGACCTTTCTGGAAAGAGCCAGCCTTGTGTTTAATCAGAGGAGGTGTGTGTAGTTTTGGGAGTGCCACGAAATGGACATTTGTACCTTACCCAACCCCCCCCCAAATAACGCCTCAACATTCTTGGCTTTTGATGCCATGACCAAGTGCTCCTTGGCATGAACAATTGCTCTCTTCCCTTGCAATGCTTTTCTGTGCAAATGAGTCCAGAAGAAGGACTACCTGCTGTCATAAACATCTTAGAGTTTCACATTGTCTTGGCCGGGGTCGATACGGGCGGGGTGGGCATGTTAGTGGGAGAAAATGAGAACTCACACCTCCTGGTTACTCCCGATAACCAAACCTTCAGGGAGGCCCACCGTGTATCGGGGAGAGCCTTCAAAGCACCTTGGTTGTATCGCCTGTGGTCATCCTCAAAATACCTCCACGAAGCAGACGCTATTAGGAATAGGATGCATTTCACACAAGGACACTGAGGCCAAGAGAAGTTAAGTCACGTGCCCAAGGTCTCGGAGCCAAACAGTATTCCGGAGAGCTGACGTGTTGACTGCAGGAGCCCAGAACCCGGGGAGGGGGGGACCCCGATGCCGGCTGCTGCACTGCCCCCAGGAACAAAGGAGCTAGAAGAGGCGGTGACCAGAAAATGGAGGCAGGGCGTGCCGGAGACAAATGCCCCCCATTGACGACGGAGTTTAGACTTGGTCCACGTTTTCCGTTGCTGACCCAGAGAACAGTCGTGGGCAAGCCTCGTCGTCACTTCCACCTTTGGCTTTGTAGCCTATGCTGCGGAGGAAGGCTGGCTTCTCCCTCTGAAGCTGATCTGGGTGTCAGAAAGCTCTGGAACCCCCATTCCCATGCACCCTTCCATGTGAGCTTCCAGGAATGGGGAGTGTAGCCTGGGAGTCAAGGAAGTATGCCATTGCGGGCCACCTCTCTGGACCTCAGCGTTCTTGTCCCCTAGGGCAGTTCTGAGGATCAATTGAGTTAATAGGCATATTTATTCTGGGGGGGGGACTTGCGGATGCCCTCCAGCGTTAGCTATTACTATGTAGCTAGTGTTTCTCAGCTTGGCTTGAATTCAGGTCCCAGGTCATCTAGGCTGTTTCCCAGCTCCTCTTCCGGGACCAGGACTTTTTCCACCTCACCCCCCCCCCCATTGCACCCCTGCTTGATTTCACTGCTAGTCCCTGTGTGTCCAGCCTAAAGCTATTGCTAGGACCTTGGGAGCCTCCTTGGAGACCCAGATTTTTCTCCCTGGAACAAGGACCGTTTCAGCCAGAAGAGACAGGCGGACATGAGCAGAGGTAGCAGAAGTGGGTAGAGGGGAGTGGGGATGGGCAGAGGGAAGTGGAGGTGAGCAGAGGCGAGAGCAGAAGTGGGCAGAGCGGAGTAGGGGTGAACAGAGGAAAGTGCAGGTGAGCCGAGGGGAGCAAAGCTAGCTAGGTTACCTACAGGAAAGATCTCTCAGCCTCCATGGGTCATGGCCCGGACTCGAGGGACCCAATAGGACTTCCTGAAATCGAGGCTGCCTGTTTGGAACAAGTGACGGACCACAGGAAGAGAAAGCATCTCAGGACCCGTTCACATCATTCCCCAGGATGAAGGTCAAATTCTGAGGCTCTGGCTTTCCCTATTCCAAGGGCCTCCCGTCCAATCCCCGGCAGGCGCGGTCGCCAGTCCCTCGGCCTCGTTCCAGACCCGGCAAGCTCTCTACCACGTCTGATGGGCCCTGGGCTCTGCAGCACCTGCCACCACCATGGGGGCCTTGTGGGTGAAGTTAGGTGGCCAATGTGGCTCAGAGTCCATGTGGACTCAGGCCCCCATCCTGGGGTCCAGCCTGTCACGGGGCTAAGGGACAAGTCCCTTTCCTTCTCCAGGCCTCAGTTTCTCTGTGCATAAACGTGGAGAGCTCAGGACCAGGGGTGTCCTCCGCCCCCCATGCATGCAGCACCAGGTGACTAGGGACTTGGACAGACTCGATGTCCAACTTTATATTGACAAGGGACAAGAAGTGGAAATGTGAGGCTTAAATCCCACCCAGAGAAAGAAAAAAACAAACAAACAAACAAACAGAAACACCTGGAGAAAGACATTTTAAAATCAAGGGGTAAATTCTTAGAAGGATATTAGTTTCCGGCAAACAGTCACGTAGAAAGTGTCCCGCCAGACAAGTCTAATGCTGTGACATGTTAGATCTGTTATCCCCTTTGATCAAGCAGAACCTGAATTACCCAAGGCAAGGCTCCCTCTGTATTTTCTCAGCCAGGGAGCAGCGGCAGTTAGGAGTTGGGCGTCTGAAATCAGACAGACCCGGGGTGGAGTCTGGATTCTTTCACTTTGCAGCTTTGTGGCCCTGGGACACTGGCCTCCCTGCCCTGGGCTTCCTCCACTTGCCTACGTGAACAATGGGACCATAGGCGCTTCCGCACATTGAATTCTTACTAAGGGTCAGGCCCGATTTTAATCACTTGGCTGGAATTAAGTGGTTGAGTTCTAACAGCAGCCCCGTGGAGTAGGTCACTATTATTACCACGTTGCCCATTCCGCAGAAGGAGAAACTGAGGCTTAGGGCAGTTAAGGAACTTACAGAATGTTGCACAACGAGTACATGCTGGGATCCGAGCCAGAACAGCTTCTCATCACCGCCCCGCGTGGTCGGCCTCCTAGAGGGGATGAAGTTAAATGTCTCCAAGGAGCGCGTGACGCGCAGACAGTGCTCAAAACAGCCGAGGAAAAGAGCAAACAACAGAAATCAAAATCGCCTGGGAAAACCTCACCCATTGCACAGCCAATGGGTGTCGTAGACGCAGCCTGAACGGAAAGAGATTCTTCTTTGCCTCTCTCCGGGCTGACTCAAAAGGCAGAGATTCAGCTTAGGCTCTAGCCATTTTTTTTTTTTTTTTAAACAGCCAAGAATGGCTGAATGACGCAGGAGATTCCGTCATCTACGATGATGAATTATCCCCAAAGGGCAGAAACGAACGCAAGTACCAACATCGGCCCAGGCTCCCCAGAGGACAGATGGTGCCCTATGGAGCAGGTGCCGTACTGAGGCTCACTACCTGGAGACTGCGGCTCCCCCTCTGGCTCCTCTGTGGGTGTTAGAACTTCTGAGAGAGCGGTTGCTCATTTCGCTGCCGAGAGCTGGACCGAGGAGAGAGCAGGGCCAAGGCCTGATTTGTCCAAGCGTCAGTGGGCACCGTCCTCGCCAATGTGGGGAGGCTGCTGCGTGGAGACTGTGCTCGGAGCCCCGCAGAGGGGTCCAGCAGCAAGCTCGGATTTCGGGGTCAGATGGCGAGCTGGGAAGGAGTCATACCCAGAAGCTAATTAGCTTAAATTGCAGCATCACGGCAATTAAAGGGCAGGTTTCAAGTAACCAGCAACATGAGAAAGAAAAAAAAAGTTCCCTGCTGGAAATATACTATTGCTCAAATTGAGAAAGGTGAAAGAATAGCAAAGTGCAATTTACATGTCAGTTTCTCTTCATTGCCTAAGATTTGTGTATGCTCATTCATTCATTCTTACACTCATTCATTCAACCATTTGGGATCACCCAGTTGTAGACTCAGTGTGTGCTTAGGGCATGAGCAAAGTAGAGAAACTCCCCTACTCCAACTCCCTCCCACCCAAGGTTCAGCTTCAATAGATTTTTCCTGAATTTTATAATCTGATAATCTTAGAATATGCTTTAAACTATTTTTTAGCATCTGTATATAATTTGTGTTTTGTATCTTACTATTACTTACATTTTGGATTATGTATAGAGAGTTGGGGACTCTGTTATCTTTACAAGGCTCAGGGCCTTGACAGTGTCTCAGTCTGGTCCCACATTCACTGAGGTGCCAAGTATCGTGCTGGGTACTGGGACATAGCTGTTGTCTTAGAGTTTTCCAGAGAAACAGAACATAGGTGGAATTTAAGAAACAAAACAGAGGATCATAGGGGAAGGGAGGGAAGAATAAAATAAGATGAAATCAGAGAGGGAGACAAACCATAAGAGACTCTTAACTATAGGAAACCAAGTGAGGCTTGCTGGAGGGGAGGTGGGCAGGGGGATGGGTAACTGGGTGATAGGCATTAAGGAGGGCACGCGATGTAATGAGCACTGGGTGTTATATGCAACTGATGAATCACGAACTCTACCTCTGAACCTAGTAATGCACTGTATGTTAATTAATTGAATTTGAATAAAGTAAAATTTAAAAAAGAAACAGAACCAATAGGATATATATGGAGAGAGAGAGAGGTGGAGAGACAGAGAGACTTATCCTAAGGAAATGAATGACACGATTATGAGGGACAAGTCCCAAGATCTGAACTTGGTAAGCTGGAGACTAGGAAGGGCTGATGTTGCCGTTCAAGCCCAAAGCCTGGAAAAATCCAAGGCCCCAACTTGAAGGCACTCAGGCAGGAGGAGCTGCCCCTTACTCACAGTACGGCCAGCCTTTGTGTTGTACTTGGGTTTTCAGCGGAGTGGGTGATTGGAGAGGGCAGTCTGCTCGACTCAGTTCCAGTGTTCATCTCATCCCCAAACACCCTCACAGATACACCTGGAAAACCGTGTGACCAAACATCAGGGTGCCCTGTGGTCCAGCCGAGTCCACGCATCAAAGGAGCCCTCACAGCTGTGAACGCAACTGCTTTGTTAATTGTGCGCTGTGGTTTTCCAAGAGGAGGGCCGTGGAGCCCAGATGAGGGGGCCATCGGGAGAAAAAGGAAGGAGGAGGCATCTGGTGAAAATTGAGAAGCAAGTGAGCAGACCTGCCAAGTGGGGTGAGTCAAGGATGTCAAAGAAGAGGTACATTTGAGCTTTTGGAGTCAGAGGGTTGGTGGTGCAAGTTTGCTGAGGTCATTAACAGACTGACTTCAGGCTGACAAATGGATTTAAGGAGCAGAAAATAATGGGCAATCACCCCCCCTCTCTGCCCAGCCTACACCTGTTGTCCTGGCAGTTCCGTTTGGTTCAGCCTTCGTCCCTAACGAAAGTGCCCCAGTTAGATGATAAATCATATCATCACCGCCAATCCGCGGGCAGGTTGCTTCTGAGCTGCCCACGTATTCCTCGCTGTTGGGAAAGGTTGCTTATTGTCTAACTTACATCCTTCCAACTGTAATGAAGGATGGCTCTTACGGTCCTGGCGTCGGTCACACCAACAACCATGGCAAGACTACTATTTGCGAAGTCCTTCCAGAAACTGCCACGTTTCAGGCACTCGCCTGGGCACAAGAGTTGGGGAGGGGGGAGCTATGGGGATGATTTGTGGCTGGGGAACTCTGTCCAAAGGGGGTACGGACCAGTAGGCAGATAATTACAACACAGTGGGATGACAGCTTTGAGAGGAGCGAGCCCAGCGGCTCCCGAAGCCCCACGAAGAAGTGCCTTTTTATCACTGGCCATTGCTGCCGGCAAGGCCTTCTGAGGTGTTGTTCCACATTCATTAATGAGCAGTAATTGAGCACCTGGCCCCTGCCTTCACCCTCGCTCCCCTGCCGTCCATCCGCCACCCGGCCACCAAAAGAGATCCTTTTAAAGTAGGAAGCTGATGAGGTCACTGTTGTTTTCCAACATCCCATGCTTCCTGTGACAGGAGGCTAGCCAGCATCCAGTCCCCCGCCTACCAGCTCTGGCCGCTGGCCGCCTCTCTGAGCTGCTGCCCTTGCCGGTGGAGTGTAGAGGAGACAGCACACTCTGTCTACACGGAGGCAGAGTTAAGCCCAATGGGCAGAAGCTAGGGGGCAAAACTTGTGCTCCTGTGAAGGACGGGCTGACCTGTAAGGTAGTGAATTCCCTGTCGCTGGAGGTAGGCAAGCAAAAGAAGGATGCTGATTGGAATATCCTAGAAAGAATCAAAACCTTAAAATAAGAGCTTCTACTAGCTGAAACGTAAGGTCTGTCTTCCTATGTTATCCTATTATAAAGGCGTTTTGCTGATCGGTGGGGGTTCTCCCCTCCTGTCTTCTCAGTTCTTTCCAGAAGAAGGGGGACACTCTTCTAAGTTGAATCTGCTTCCAGGACCTCACTGGGTGACAGAGCAGCTGGCAGAGTCAGCGGGCGGCTCCTGTCTGGCACATTGTTTCCCTGGACCGGAGAAAGGACCATCGGACGGAGCCCAGGCTGGCTTGCTGTCTGGTCTCTCACTGTCCTTTCCGAACATTAACTCAAGTCACCCCCAGAAAAACTCTAGCTGGTAGGTACTATAATCATTCCCAACTTTTTTTTTTTTTTTAAGATTTTTTAATTTATTTGAGAAAGAGAGAGACAGAGAGAGAGAGAGAGAACGAGCAGAAGGGGCAGAGGGAGAGGGAGACAGACAGAATCTCAAGCAGACTCCTCTGAGCCAGAGCCCGATGTGGGGCTCCATCTCACGACCCTGAGATCACGACCTGGGGGGGAACCAAGAGTCAGATGCTTAACTGACTGTTCCGCCCAGGCGCCCCTATCATTCCCATCTTACAGATGAGGGAACCGAGGACAGAGAGGTTGAGGAGCTTGTCCAGGGTCACACAGATAGTCAGTGACAGATCAGAATTTGAACCCAGGCAGCGTGGTTCTAGACCACGTTCTCAACCACAACAGCCGTGCCAGCTCCTTTTGTTTTCCTGAAAGTTTTGGTTGTTGGTGTCTTGCTGATGGTCAGCTTTGCGTTCATTGGGGAATAGTGCCTCCCTCTGGAAACGTCCCCCACCTCTGACTTATTTTGCAGCCTTTTGCATCAGGCCTGCTGGGCCCATCTCTCTGGGCTGTGCTCTCTCACGTGGCACCAGCCGGGGCAGAGACCTGACTTGGGTCATGGGAGGCCAAGGAGTGGGCGGTGGGTGGCCCCATGCAGGAGACCTACCGTCTCTTGTAGAACTGGCTCCTACTCAACCTAGAGATTCCAACTGAATCAGCACTTCCTCAGAAGTCCTACTCCAGCCCGTGCCCCGCCTTGCCCTAGGCCGTTAGTCAGGCTAGGCTAGGCTATGCAGCAGTAACAACCATCTCAAATCTGAGCGGCTCATCACGGCTCAGGTTCATTTCTCAGTCATGCCAAGTCCCCTGCAGATCCAGGCAACTCTGCAGAACCCTGGTGCACGGTGTGATAACTCTGGGTTATTTCCTCCTTATGGCTTCGCCTTCTCCACACAGTTGCCTCAAAGGGGAACGAGAGGCTGGAGAATCATGGAGAGGTGTGTCAGTGGGCCATGTTTCATTGGTCAGAACATGTCACATGACCCCAAAATCTGAGACATCAATGTCCCGAATGCCCAGGCAGGAAGGAAGTGGATACGGGTGAACACTAGTGATGTCTTCCACACTAGTTCTAATTATTCTCAGATCCATATGTTCCTTCCTTTCATGTGTCACTTTGTAATGACATTGGTGTGATTATGTGGTGGCCATCCATCCTTTCCCCAATCTCCGTTAGCGTGTAACTTCCATGAGGCAGGAACCATGTCTACATTTAATTATTGTTGAATGAATAGATGGATGGATGGTTGGATGGATGGACAGGTGGTTGGATGGATGGATGAATGGCTGGTTGGATGGATGGATGGATGGTTGGATGGATGGATGGATGGATGGACAGGTGGTTGGATGCGTGGATGAATGGCTGGTTGGATGGATGGATGGATGGATGGATGGATGGATGGATGATGGATGGATGAATGGATGGACAGGTGGTTGGATGCGTGGATGAATGGCTGGTTGGATGGATGGATGGATGGATGGATGGATGGATGGATGGATGGACAGGTGGTTGGATGCGTGGATGAATGGCTGGTTGGATGGTTGGATGGATGGATGGATGGATGGATGGATGGATGGATGGATAGATGGATGAATGAATGGCTGGTTGGAAGAATAAAGGGGTGGCGAGCTCTTTCTTTGTATGAAAGATGATGCATTCACAATTTAGCATTACTTGGATGTGTCTGTTATTTCCTCCCAAGATTCAGAACTAATCCTAATAAGGGTTGATTAAGATTTCCTGGGGGATTAACATCTGAGACCTTTCGGAGGATTAATTATCATTTGGTGGTTAAAGATGCAACCAAAATCCCCAGGAGAAGTTGTAATCTCTGAACTCAGGCCCTGCTTCTTGCCTCAGTCCCAGCTTTGCTGACCTGCTGGTCCTTTCATAGCCGTGAAGGGCAGTAGGAGTGTCTGAAGCCACATTGGAAAATGTTCCTTGTCTCAGGTGTGATATGGCTGCAGCTTCCTTGAATCATGATCTGTGAGTGTAGATGAGATCAAAGAGATAGGTGCTGCATTTAGGACATTAGCAGAAAATGTGTTCTCCACTGTAGAAATGTGGCATGAAATGTGTCTGATTTTCAGATGTCCGAGGAGGAGTCAGGGGCCCCTTCCAGGGCAGAGATGGCTAAAAATATATTGAAGGGGGCCCTGCAGGAGGAGGGAGGAGATGCTAAGCTTTCACCACCCTTTTTCCTCCCTGGAGCTCAGACTTCTCTTCAGCATCATCGAAGCTTCATCGCCCCCTGTAGCTTTGACACTTGGTGAGAAGTCACCTGGGTGTGGGTGCTCAGGGGGTTTTAAGAGAAGGGCTTAAAATTAGTCACAACAGTCTGTGGTCTTGTCGATTGGTTGAACTGCTGGGGAGCTGAGTTTCAGCAGAGGCTGCATCGTGCCATCTCTCCCCTCCATCGTTAAATGTTATTTTATGATAAATGGAGTTGTCATATGGGGTTGCCATTAGCAACGTCACCATCGGAGTCAAGCTCTCCTACATTGGGGCACATGATGGAACTAGATTTTCTCACCTCCTACCAATGGAGCCATTGACTTGCCTTGTCCTATGGGACGTGAGCAGAAGTGCTGTGTCACGTGTCATGACCCATGACCCGTGTGATGTTCTGGGCAGAAATTCTAAGAGTCAATGTGCAATTCACCCTTTGCCTCCTTCTCCTGCCCCAGTAACTGGTAACCTTCCAGAAAGAGGAGGCCTCAACTGCCCAGACCCATGAATGAGTTGAATGGACATATCCTTCACGCTGACCTCCAACGGATACGCGGTGTGAGCAAAATGCCATGCTTCTGTTGTGTTAAGGCACACGGATTTTCGGTTATTTGTTACTGAGGCAAAACCCAGCCCACCCTGCTTAGCACATGTGGTTATTCTAGAACACAGGTTCATATTGATTGAGGAACTTGAACAGAAGCGAGTCCCCATGTGGACAATAGACCCCTGGAGAGGGCGCTGTGGAGCATGTGTGAAGAGCAGGTTTTCCGGAGTCACGCAGTCCTGGGTTTGAATCCCTGCTGTGCCATGGAGAGGCTGAGTCACTTGAGACAAGTTACTCAACGTCTCTGGGCCTCATTTCCTTTCTCTGGAAAAATGAAGCTGGGACCTATCTTGTAGAGTCCTTGTAGGGAGCCAGGGAGAAAATAAAAGAACCCGGCGAGGTTCCTTCAGTTTGGGGAAACTCAACAAATGTTGATGTAGCCATAGTGAAGACAAGTGTAACTTTCTTTGCTTTGTTAAACAGTTCAATCTCGATTTTAAGCCAAAAGTTAGAAACCAGTCAGTTTCATGTTGTCCATTTTCCCTGGCGCTATGTCCTCATAGCAGCAGGGCATGGGAGGGGGGATGAGGGTAGCCATCTTCAATCTCGGTCGGCACCTGCTGAGTCATCTTTATTGCCATCTGGACTTTGGTCATGTGTCCACACTTGTCACTGCTGGGACTGCCTTCTTTCCTGAGAAGACATTCCACATCCCCCTCACATCTCTGGGCTTCTGGAAACCTCTCCACGGAGGGACCCATTGTCTCCGGCTCGCTGCAGGAGCCCCTGCGAGGGTGTGTGTCCCCTTTGGCTGGACACACCTCTTTATTCTGCTCTCCCACCATGCCTGAGTCTTGCCCTTGCTGTGGGAACCCGGACACTGATATGTTCAGCTTTGGAATTCCTTAAACATCCCTGCTAGAGGGTGGAATGGGGCTGGGGTTGAGTTTTAAGGCCCTTCACCCAGATCCAGAGATCTCTAAATGCTCCTCTTGATTTCTTCAGATGCTCCTCTGAAGTATCTCCACCCCCAGGGACGATCGATCTAATCTCAGGAAGGCAGGTTGGCTTTTGGAGCCAATATGAACAAATATGGCTCCAGCCTCTTGCGTCTTCTCGAAGGAGATTCGGGGCCCAGGCGATTGGCTCACAATTACCTTTTCTCTGCTTTTGCTTTCTCCTCCTTTCCTTGAGGCAATGGATGCCATATGGTGGAACCACTGGAAAGGTAAGGAGGGGTCAGGGGGTGACAGGAAATACCAGAGAAAAACAATAATTGGTACGTATTTAAAATTATCACCCTGCATCATTAGCTATTACTATAATTGTTATTACTATAATCATTATAGACATATTGAGTTATGGGTTCTTTTATTAATAAGTGAACTCCCTTCACCTTGTGCTCCCCGATCCAAATAATACCCATTTAATTAAGGCTTAAGTTTTGCCTTACTGTCTCACACACTATTTCCTGACCTCCAGCCCACACGTCTCGTCCCTCCTCTCAGCTCCCGTCCTGACCACTCTCTAGGAGATGTATCAGTATATATTTTAAATGAACGTTTCATGTGTATATGTCTCCCTCTGCTTTCTTATTCCAGTTACCAATGGCTGCCGTTAGCCCCCCAATTAGCACCGACGGTGATCATTGTATTCTGTCGATAACATGTGTGGGGCAGGAATTAGGAATGGGTAGAACTGTGCCAAGACGTCTGGGGTCTCTTCTCAGACGATTTCTGCCCCCACTCTCCCCCACCCCCTGCTGAGGGTGGCTATGACTTCATGGCTGGGGCAGGAATCATCTGGAGATGTCTTTACTCACACGTCTGGCATTTGATGGTGACTATTGGCTGTGGCTGGACACCCACATCCGACCTCTCCGTGTGGACTGGGCTTCCTCCCATCATGGCCGCATCAGACATCTCGCCAGGCAGCTCAGGGCCTCAAAGGCAAATGCCCCAACAGAGCCATGGAGAAGCCCGTGATGAGCTAGCCTGGATGTCCCATGTCACCACCTCACTTTTAGTCCCAGGCCAGCCCAGGTTCAAGGGGAAGATATAGAGTCCCCACCTCTCAGTGGGAAGAGTGTTGAAGACACGCTTGAAGAGCATTTGGGATGGGAGGTCTTGTTGCAGCAATCTTTGGAAAATACCATTGGCCACAGTCCTGGACACTTGTCCTCTGGGATGGAGACCCTGACTTAGTTCTCTTTGACTCTTTTCCAGGCCCATCTTGAAAATGACGCATACTCAGCCATATTTATTGGTTGATTAACTGACCTGTGATGGAGACAGCTACCCGACTATTTTGGGTTAAAACAAATAATGGAGAAATCCCTCAGATCTATGCATAACCGAAATATCATTCAGATATCGCAGCAACCCAGCCGAGGAGGAGCTCACAGCCTCATTCAGTTCACCGAAGTCTCAGAGAGTTTAGACAATTTGTCTAATGTCATCGCAGCTGGCAAAAGACAGATTTGAATCCAGGATTTGCCTCTCAGCTCAGGACTCGTCCCCACCTCGAGTGGCAAACGCCCAGTTGAAACAAAGGTGAAAAAAAAAAGGCAGGTAAATATGACTCTCCAACCGTTTGTCTGGAAGGTTTTTGCCAATCTCTCATCCAACATCTGCAGGCTCTTTCCACTTCCTGCTGTGCCCTTTCCAGAAAGCTCAGTCGGGAAAGGACTCCAGGTTCAGCGTTGAAAGCCAGGCTCCTGGTAACCCAAGATGGTTGGCAAATGGTCTTTGAACAAACTTGTCTCATGAAATGCCGGGTCGGTTTCACAAGTACATAAAATAACAACGGAATCAAAGACATAAACAAGCTCAAGCCTGTAATCGTCACAAAGCAGGGCAGGCGTGGGGGGGAAGGAAGGCGGCTTCTGATGCTCTTGCCCCTCCTGTTTTCTTTGCAGGCGAGTCCAACGCTCTGGCCATCTGTTCCTTGTTGTGGGTGGTTTAAGTGAAATGGGCTGCCAATACAAATAGCCCCACTTGAGGTTTGTTTGCATAAATTGTTTTGAAAGCTTCATGACGAATTTTCAGGATTACTTGCAGTGGTGGGGACCTCGGCGGAGGCGGAAATATAAATTTAGAGATGCCAGTTGGAATCTATGAATTTGCTTGCCGCCCGTCACCCTAGCTCTGCTGCTCAACTGGCTGTGTGACCTGGGGCAGGTGAATTAACCTCTCTGGTCTTTAGTTTCCTCATCTGCTCAATGGGAGGTGGTAGGCATGGTGGATACTCTATAGGATTATGAATTTGTGGGATTCTGCCTCACACTGGGTCGGGCATGGGGCATGAGCTCCGTAAAGGAAGCAAGTCAGTCTTTTGGCTGAAATGGGAGGAAGTCAGACAGTCCTAGGGTTGTGCCCCAGCTAGGCGACTTGCTATGTGGGTGAACTTGGGAAAGTGATATTTTCTCTCTGAAGCTCCGATTTTAAATTTGGGGAGTGGGGCTAAAAATAGATCCTGAAGGCTACGTGAGGCCGTAGTAAAACACAGGGCCCGGTGTCGAGTGTTTTCAAAGGCGGCTGCTCGAATTATTCCGTGATGGCCGTGGTTGGCTACTTCTGGATGAGTGTGAGCTCTTTCCTGTCTAGGTCTGGGCTGGCACAACCATTCTGTCTCCTGTGTCTTCTGTGTTTGTTCTGCTCTTGGTTGGAGTCCCCTGGAGCAATTTGATTAGAACGAGCGACCCGGGGCTCCGGGGGAAAGAGCAATGGGCGCTGTCTGCTGCAGGTGCATGGAGAGGAGGGGAGGCACGTGAGTATCACGACCATGCTTGATGACCTCGCTCCGGACCCTAGCAGGGAAGACGTTAACACCGTCACCTGCACATACTTGGCTGGCAAAGAAAGAAGACGTGCAGAGCGAAGGAGTGAGGTGGCGAGAAGCCGTAGCACAGAACAGTCGGCAGCCAAATGTTGTAAAACTTGAGCTGGATTTCGGATTCCACCGTGCTGCTGGCGTCTCAAGGAGCACGGCCAGGACTCTCCAGGGAACTAGTCCATTTTAGGTTGATTGTCTTGGGGTGAGAGCGAGAAAGAGACAGAGACAGAGACAGGAGGAAGAGAGAAGGAACAAAAGCCTGAGACAAAGGACGACAGAGCAGCAGACAAGAGGCAGAGAACGACAGAGAAGAGACAGAAAGAGACTGGGAAGAGGAAGAGACAGAGTCAGAGAGACATGGGAGAAAGAGAGAGGGATGGAGAGAGAGAAAAGGAGGGATGGAGAGAGAGAAAAGGAGAGAAGCACAGAGGGAAACGGCCAAGGACAGGCACAGAGAAGGCGAGACAGAGACATGGAGAGAGAGAGACATACACAGCTATACAGAGAGAGAGAGAGATACACATACGGGGAGGGAAGTGGGGACACAGAGAGATAGGGCAGGAGAGAGTGAGTTGGAGAGATAAATAGAGAGAGAGAAAGAAGAGAAAGGGAGAGTGCAAAGGCCGCCCAAAGCTCCCAGACCCCAAGGAAACAGAATGGAGTCCACTCACTCTGGAGAGTGAGATCTGCACACTCCGGGGCCGTTGGACGTGGAGGGGGCCCCCATCTTGTCCCCGGGACCCCCAGCTGCGCATCTGCCCCCAGCCTGGCACACTGGCAAGAACTTTCTGGCTTCCAGGGGCCTGACCTGGTTCTTTTATCTCCCTGCCCCACGGCCCCTTCTCGTAATGCAGACCAAGAACTGTGAGCTGGAGCAAAGGGCCGGAGCTCGTGGCCATGCCCGTCGAGGCATTTCTGCTGATGACAGTTAAATTGTCGGGGCCTCTGTTCCTTATTTACATCACAGACGGGAGAGTCCTCGGACGACTTCCCCCAAATGAAAGCCAGCTGCCCCCATCGCATCCATTGTGTGTTTTACTCCCTTTCAGACGGTCTTCGGACTTTCAACTCAAACCTGCCGTCGGCCTTGACAGGCTGTAGTGCTTAATGATATTTTATTGTGTGATTTCACCAAACCCTAGAGTCTTTCACTTATTTTAAGCTAATGGACTAAATCTGGACCCATTTGCTAAAACAAGCTCTGTTGTAGCGAGAAACAGAGTGGTCACACATAAATCAGAGTTTCAGGTAAAATATTAGGTTTCTGCTGCATCGAACCCAGCAACAGGCTGTACTTTTCTGTGATGGGTATGGCAGCCGTCACGAGGCATGTCCGAAACTCGCTTTCCTACGGGGAAGGCTGCGTGCAAACTGTTTTGTCCGTCGCCCTTGTTCTGTGATATATGCCTCCCCTCTGCTGCATGTAAGTCCTGGAGTGATATGCAGTCGAAAAGCACACAGCAGAGATTATATTCTGGTAGGAGACATGTATCTAGTTTGAAGTGGAAAGTGGACCCGTGGGCACCGTTCTAGGGGTACTCCTGGCGAGGGGGTACACTCTCTCAGCAGTGTGGAGCAAGTAGGTGGCTTTGAGGGTAAAGCTTCAAATATGGGTAGGTTTTAGAGCAGCGACTCTCAACCAGAGATGATTTTTGCCGTCCATGGGACCCTAGACAATGTCAGAAACATTTTCAGTTTGGGTGTCAGGAGAGGGTGTCAGGGATGCACCTAAGCGTCATATAAGGTTCAGGACAGTTCCCCACAGCACAGAATGATCTGGCCTAAAATGTCAATACTTCTGCTCTTGAGGAATCCTGTTTTAGACGGAGGGAAACAGGTGTGATGGTATATATGATCCAGATGACCAGGTGGACAGATACAGCTGTGCAGGCTGCGCACTGACCAACTCCAGTGGGTGCTAGTCACATTGCCTCTGATGAAAATGGGCCTCCTGGAGTTGGGCGGTGCAAAAGTCCTGACGGTGGAGGAAAGACTCAAAGGCAGGACAGTTTGTGTTTGGTTTGGCTTGAGCGTAAGATGCTTGGGGGAAATTGGAAGGGAATGAGAAGTTAGGGTTGGGTCTAGGAGCTTGGACTTTGTTCTGTGAGCAGTGGGGAGCCATTGAAGGCTTTGAAAGATAGAATGAAATGAGACCTGCTTCAGAAAGTCTCAGTGAGCAGCACTACGTAGCACAGATGAAAGTCATCATGGCCAGAGAAAGAGCTGGAGAGAGCCTGGGAGAAGGGACGCCAGCAGGAGAAGTGCTGAGTGGCCTGTGGTATTAGAAGAGATGGCCCTGGGGAGCAGACACATCGTGGAGAGCAGTAATGGGGTGAGGAGGGCAGTGAGGATGCCTGTGCAACCAGGGCCCCCATCTCCAGGTCCCTCTTGGATTGACCCCAAGTGGAACTTCCTCCCAGCTTCATCGTGAAACCGAACACTCCTGCCCAGCCTGCCTTGAGGCCCGCGTGACAAACACAGTGCTGTTCTTCAGCATTGTAATTATTTCTCATCTGCGGTGACAACGAAACCCAGAGAAAGGGAAAGAAGAGTAGCCTTGCAACCTTCCTGAGGGGCTCACGATGGTACCCTCCAAGAGCAGGGAACAGAAATTGAAGTATTTGCTGTGTAGGTGAAAGTACCACGATCTGGGTGCCATACTGGGAAGCACCTGGGTGGGCTGCCACGTGGGGTGGAGGACACCACACTGAGAATCAGCCGCGCTGGGTCCCAGTCCCTCCCTGTCACCCCCTGTGACCTGGGCAGTCAGCAGCCACACCCTGGCTCCCAGTCTCTCCAGCTTTAAAGTGGGTATTTCCCCATCTTGTTGCATGAAAGTCCACAGAATGGGGAGAAGTGGTGATGGGCTAATCAGTTATAGGGGAAGGATCTGTAGGTTTAATTTACGACTGAGATGTTTATCTCATTGGCCGATTACGTAGAAGGCAGTGCGGTGTGGCCATTAGGCAGGTAGCGTCTGGACTTCGGAGCTCAGTATTTCTCCAAAGTCAGTGGGTACCCTTCAGCCGAAGAATGAACCCTTTCTGTGCCCCAGTTTCCTAATCTTTACGCCAGTGATGACAAGAAGACCACCTTGTCGTGGTGAAACTAAATTAAGTGAGTTGCTAAGCACAAAATGTTTGAATAGCAGCTGGTGGAAAGTAAATGCTCAATAAAACAGGACGTGTCTTGCTCATTATCCCTGCGATTTTCATGAACCCATAGGCTCCAGGATTTAAGAGGTCCCTCACTCTCAACACTCATGTCGGTCTCTGGGGCTTGGTGTTTCGTGGCACCGGACGCCCTGGACATGAGCTGCCCCCCTTCTGTTTCCGTCTCTGCCATTCGGGGTTCGGCCCTGGGACTCAATCAGCTCCGAGTGGAAACAGCCCCTGGCAGGAAATAGCAGGCCTTCACGTGCCAGAGGGAGAGGTCTTGGTTATGCTCAGTAAATATAACAAACTAAAAAAGGAAAAAAAAAAAAAAAAAACAAAAACCTACTCTGGACCAAGTGATTTAAATGCGTGTGATTTGAAGCAACCTGGAATAACTCAGAGGACGGAGATGACACGGATCTGTTTCCGGAACGTATCAGCCACCGGGCGGGACCGATAGGGACGCTCACAATGCTCCCTGCAGGAGGAGACGTGCCCCCCGCCCCCGTCACAGTGTAAGTTCATCTCGTGGATAAGAGGGGCTCCCGACTAAGCAAAGATGGGGTGAGTGTCCACAGGCTTCCTGTACTACAAAAACGTTTATTTTATCGGTCGATGATTTAAACGAGGGGCTATACCACCAGTCAACAGACAAAACCATCTTTCCCTTCCAAGAGGAAATATTTGAATCCATCATCTAAAGGTTTCTGGAGACCCCTGGTGACCGACTGGATTTGTCACCGGTCTGGGTGAGGTGTAAACGAGGCCGAGAGAAGTTTCTGGCATGGAATGTGGAACTGCCTCGAGGTAGGTAAGAGCCAGTGGTTGCCAGGCCCTCTGCTAGGCCCTTTGGCTGGCTCTGTCTCATTCAGATCAACACGGGACCAGTTCCCCTGCTTCAAGACTGGCTCCCTTTTGGCAAATCTCATCAGCATTCAGATGGTAAGACAATGCCAGATTCGCCCCTGCTGGGAAACTTCTGGGGCTCGCCTTCCTCTGGGTCCAGCCCCGTGGGGCCCCACCGTGGGTCCATGACCCGACGTGGCCACTGGGTGTCACTGTGCCACTGGGCTGGGCCACGGAGAGCATTTATCTGGCTGTTAAAAAACCCTGCCTCTTAAGGAAAACAGTGGAACTTGAGGGTTGGATAAGGATGCAGGCGGGCCTTAATTATAATGCAAACCTTGTCGAAAAGATGATGTTTACTGTAGGAGGCATTTTACATGACTAACTTTCATGTGCTAGGAGACATTTGAGATCCAGTTTCAAACAAAATAAAAACAAGAAAGGCGACAGGAGCCAAAGGAACCCTCCCGATTCTTAATCCCGCGATTGCGATATTGTTATGTGGTTGTGTTATGGGATGGTGAATGCCAGGATGAACTTTTTTCCTTCTTTCCCTTTTCTTTCTTTCTTTCTTTCTTTCTTTCTTTCTTTCTTTCTTTCTTTCTTTCTTTCTTTCTTTCTTTCTTTCTTTTTCTTTTCTTCCTTCCTTTCTCTCTTTCTTCCTGTTCTGACAGCTTTCACCCCCTCCTCTTCCAAGAGCCACAAAAAAATGTTTTTCAAATGAACACAGGCAAGGATGTGTCACCCAGTGATGGATTGCTCACTCCAGTTCAGCTTTTGATAATTAAGTTCTACTCTTCACAGACGAAGGCTGTTTTGCCAAATCCAAAATACCCTGGAAAATGTAAAATTAGAACCTTATGAGAAAAAAAGATTAAAAGAGCTAAATATATATGTATGCAGTTTGGCTAAGTGGTGATTGGGGTGGGGTGTGGACAGGGGGCACGGTTTGATAACTGCCTACTAATCTGGACAGGGACACATGGCAAGGGAAAGGGGGGAGTATTTACACACGGGGACAAGGTTGAATTAAGAGTAAGTAGATGACTGAAATAAAACAGAAGGACATTTAGGACAAACATCACTGTAATTAATAGACCTGCCTGACGGGAGCTACTACGTCACCGAGGGTAGTACTTTGAAGGGAGGTATTAGATACCCCAACGCTCGAGAGATTTTATATGGGTCTACCCTAAACACAGGCTGGTGGTACTATACAGACACCAAAACAACCCTGTTTCGTCCTGCAGGGGTGGGGCAAGTTTTCTTAGAACTCTGATTTCTGTCTCTCACAAATCTTGCGTTTGGGGCCTTGAGGTTACACACCATTAAATATGATTTGCTAACTGGAATGTTCAGCCCCAGAAGATGGGTTCGAATCATGAGCAGGGGAATCCATGCGGCCACTCCAGAAGTCTACCAAGAAATCCCGGCCAGGGTCAGAGAGAGCCTGTGCCCGCCCCGAGGCAGCATCACAGGCTCCTGGGCTTGGAGGCCGCCATCTTGTTTTGCTGCATTTGTGGTTCACCCACCATGCTCAGGCCGTGACTGGTGGAAAATCCAGCTCTGGAACCAGCCGGTCCTTTCAGCATGGATCAACACTGCCGGCCACAACAAGCCCCAGGAATTGCTGAGTGATTTATTGGAAGGGACTGCAAAAGATACTTTAAAAGCAAATTCCCTTACCCTCGTGTAATGTACCGGGGGTGGGGGGTGAGGTGGTGGTGGGAAGGCCAACAATCCATGCGGGCCATTACATTCTTGGCAGCCAGCACCCTCTTAGCTGGCTCACTCAAGTGGGCAGGAGCTGGGGTTTCACAAACCATTCCTATCTTGAGGACTCCTGGCGTTCATTTGATCACCCTGAAAGCTGGATCCTTATCTGCCCCAGTAATTTATCTCCTTGGAAGGAGAAAGTAGGGGAAAGGCAGATGTAGTTGATAAGTACACTATTTTGCAGTGTACAATTAGTCTCAGTTCGGTGCTGCCGTCGGGGGCTGTGAAACTGAGATCTCAAACTGCCCCAGCTGGGGCTAGTTCTCCACCCCCCGACACACACCACTTTCTGCCCCCCAGGGGAGAGACACTCAAGGAGGCTGGTGGGAAATTTCTCAAGTCTGTAGGGAAGATGAGGGGGATAGAGACGAAAAAAGGTATGGCTGTGCCGGGACTGACTGGTGTCTTTACTCTCTGCCAAGAAGCTCTTGGATTTTGCATTTGATTTTTTTTTTTTTTTTTTGCATCTGATTGCATGCCTGACCTTAAGGGCAGTCTGGCCTGACCCCGGGCTCAAGGGGAGTGAGATAGCTTAACGCTGCTTTCTGTCAGAACTCCCTCCCTACGGAGATGGCTTGGTGGGAACCCAGAGATAAAAAATGGGAACTGACTTCTTCCATGGGGCAGGAAAACAACCAGGAGGAAAAGAAGACTTCCTGCCCCGCTCTGTCCGCCGATAAGCCTAATTGGCTGGATCTGCCTGCTGCGTGTTGATTTCACAGCCTAATGGAGCACTGTGGATCGCCCATGGGGCCACGGTGCCCGCGTGGCCAGTGTTCCCACCCCTGGAATTTGGACAGCAATCTTTTTCTGTGGTCTGGCTTCTTAGCATCATGAGTCGAGTGAGAGGTGGCACGCATTCATCTTGGGGACCTCAGAACAACTTTCCAATCACTCCAGGACCTAGCATGTGACCCCTTTGGGGCGTGAAAAGATGATTAATTTGGATTCAGGTAGCACTGAGTTACTGATACTATTCTGAGTGTGGTTTGTGTTTTAATTAAGCCTCACAACGAACA
The DNA here is from genome assembly GCF_024610735.1 of Ursus americanus. Taxonomy (NCBI): domain Eukaryota; kingdom Metazoa; phylum Chordata; class Mammalia; order Carnivora; family Ursidae; genus Ursus; species Ursus americanus. The sequence continues at coordinate 12,698,208 of NC_142147.1, read as the reverse complement.
CAGATATTGCTCAGGGACCCCAAGCCCTGACACACAAAGGTTCTCAGGGCGGAGATGCAAAAGCGGAGGAAGGGTTGACCAGTAGGCTGTCTCGAGCCATACAGCATCATGGTTATAGTCGGATGAGTCTGGGCAAGTCACCCGACCTCTCTGAGCCTCCTTCCTCATCTGTAAAACAGAGCTAAAAATAGTACATACCTATTGAGACTATTGCAAAAATTAAACCCACCCCCCAACATAGAGTTTAGAACAGTGTGTGGTCTACACCAAAGGCTCCACGCACCTTAGCAAATATTAGGATACAATTTCCCATCATTGTCCCCATCACTTTTCAATTCAAGGCCAGATTTTGACCTATGGAGGCACTAAGCATTGAAAACATCATGGCGATGGGAACTGCGGAGTGCGTGGGTGGGTAAAGCAAGCATCCTGCTATGCTGTGACATCATTCTGAAAGCAGTATGGCAGCACTTGGTCAACGTAAGTATGTGTACAACGCAAGGCCCAGTCATAGTGACCCCGTGTCTATGCCCCATGGAAATTCCCACACACGTCATTGCAAAGGGATATCAAGAGGACATCCATTGCCTTATACGTTCTCGTGATGGAGAGTTGGAGACAATCTGGGGCTCATCCTTGGGAAAATTGAGAATGCTTATCATGGAGAGCTGACAAAGTTGGAAGCAACAGACTAGATATTCACACAGTGCTGGGGCTGGAGTTTCGACACATGGGGTTAATGGTGGCAGAAATATGTAATGTAATGCCATTTGTGTTCATTAAATGTATATCCACACACGAAAATGAAGATATACAGTAGAAGGGCATGCACAGAGGGAAATGGGGGTTAGTGGGAATAATCAGATAACAACCAAATAAACACAACCAAGCCAGTCCTGACCGGACCAATAATGGCAACGCATGGTCGACTGAGGACAAAATCAACTCACCCACTGCTCCTGAGGTCCAAAGATATTGGGGCGCCTGAGTGGCTCAGTCATTAAGCGTCTGCCTTCGGCTCAGGGCGTGATCCCGGCGTTCTGGGATCGAGCCCCGCATCGGGCTCCTCCGCTGGGAGCCTGCTTCTTCCTCTCCCACTCCCCCTGCTTGTGTTCCCTCTCTCACTGGCTGTCTCTCTCTGTTAAATAAATAAATAAAATCTTAAAAAAAAAAAAATAGGACTGCTTACCCCTCCATGTTATTAAAAGTAAAACCATTACGTTTGTAGAATGTCCCTCACTTTGAAATGATCTGATATTTTCTCACGATTAGTTTGGGCTTATGAGTTTCGGGGAAGACTATCACAGAGGTGAGATACCCCTTTCATCACATGATTATCGCGGGCATAGGACATCAACATTATTTCTCACCTGTGAGATTAACCTTTACTCCTTGGCGAAGGTGATACCTGTCAGGTTTCTCTGCTGCAAAGTTAATACTTTTCCCTTTTCATACTCTCTTCTTTGGAAAGGAGTCACTAAGCCCAGCCCAAACTCAAGGCGAAGGCACTTGAGCTCCACTTCCTAGAGGGGGTAAGTTTCTCCTTAAATTTCTCAATGCATTTTTTTTTCTTTTGGGAAAATACATATAACATACAATTTACCAGCATAAGCACTTTACAGTGTATGGTTCTCTCAATGCATTTAAAAAAATAGCTTTGTTGGGGGGGCACCTGGGTGGCTCAGTCGGTTAAGCATCTGCCTTTGGCTCAGGTCATGATCCCAGGGTCCTGGGATCGAGCCCTCCATCGGGCTTTCTGCTCAGCAGGCAGTCTACTTCTCCCTCTCCCTCTGCTCGCTTTCTCTCTTTTTCTCTCTCTTTTGCTCTTGCTCTCTCTCTCAAATAAATAAATAAACAAAATCTTTCCAAAAAATCAATCATTAAAAAAATAATTTTGTTGAGATGTAATTCTTCTACCATAAAATTCACCCTTTTAAAGCATGAAAATCAGTGGTTTTCATATATCCACAGGGCTATGCAACCATCACCGCGAAGTGAGTGTAGACTAGACTTGCAAGAGTTCTTTATATATTCTGGACGCCAGTCCCTTACCAGATGTGTGATTTGCAAATATGCTCCCATTCTTCTGATTTGTCCTTTCACTTTCTTGGTAGTAGTATTTGCAGGACAAAAGCTTTTAATTTTGGTGTGTTTCATTTATCTATTTTGTTGTTTTTGCTGCTTGTGATTTTCATATCCTCTCCAAGAAACCATTGTGTCACCCAAGGTCACGGAGATGAAGTCTCACGAGTTCTTCTGAGAGTTTTATAGATTTAGAGTTAATATTCAGGTCTGTGATCCATGTTGAGTTAACTTTTGTGTAATACGATCTAAGGAAAGGGTCCAGCTGCATCCTTCTGCCTGTGGATATCCAGTGGTTCCCATACCATTTGCTGAAAAGGCTATTCTCTTCCCCATTGAATTTTCCTGGTACTCAACACATTTCTGAAATATCAGCATTTTTCAAAAACCTTTGTTGATGTTTCCACCTTGTCTTCCCTGTGCCCAAGCTCTGGTCAACCATTGGCCCTAGGAGCACTTCAAGGCAGTCTTGTTTAATGGAAAGAGCATTTGCTTTTGGTAGGTCAGACATACCTGAATTTGTCTTCTGGCTCGATACTTCCCGGCCCTGTGACCTAACCTCCCTGAAACATCACTTCGCTTCTCTGAGCTTCATCCCTTTATCTGAGAAATGTCAATTGTGCAAGGTTGACGGTAGGTACAAATGAGAATACCTATTAAAATGCTACGTAAACTAGAAAGTGAAGCATCCTGTGTATTGGTTATTAATTGCTGCATAGCGATTCACCCCAAACTTAGCATCTTTAAATAATAAGCATCAAATATCTCAGTGGGTCAGGAATCTTGGCATGACCAAACTGGGCTCTTCCACTGAAGGTCTCTCATAGACTGCAAATCAAGATGGTGGCTGGGACTCCTGTCTTCTGGAAGCTTGCCTGGGGAAGGTCCACCTCCAAGCTCGTTGGCTTGGTGTTGACAGGATTCAGTTCCTCATAGGCTGTGAGGTGGAGGTGCCCTCAGTTCCTTGCCCCATGGTTTCTCCACAGAGCAGTGCACAGCATGGCGCCTTGCTTCATCAGAGCAAGTGAGAAGAATAAGAGAGTGTGTGAAAGATGGAAATCAGTCTTTTATGACCTAATCTCAAGCAATGCCCCCCTCACTTCTGCAAGTTCTATTTGTTATAAGCAAGTTATTAGTCCAGCCCAAACTGACAGGGAGGGATTACACAAGGGCACAAATACGAAGAGGTGGGTATCGTTGGGGGTCATCTTTGAAGGCAGCCTGCTCCAATCCTGTGAGGGCGTGGGAAAAGGCGTGTGTAGCTCTCAGAGCTTAGAGCTGTGTCTTGTACATAGAGAGCCTTCTGCCAGTGTTTGTTGAAAGAACAACTTATTTCTACAAGACTTAGTCTAACCAGCTGCTTGGTATCATCAATTTCAACCATTAGAAATTCAATTCCGTGTGTAGTTAGGCACCTAAAAACGTAGTCCTGGTTGAAGAAGTTTAAGCAGGGGCATGCTAGCTACTGGTCTGCTCCATTTCCTGTCCTTCCCCTGAAAACTACATTTCCCAGCCTCCTTTGCCAACAGGCTTCTGGTGAGCCAATGGGTGGTATGGGTGGAGACTGAGGGATAAGAGGAGAGAAGCCAGGTCCTCTCCCCTCCATCCCTCACTCCTGCTTTGGGTGTCTAGCGGGGCTCTGGCTCCAGCTCTGGGCTGGGCAGCTGCTGACCCCATCCCCCAGGCTCTGGCAACCCCACCAGGGTCCTTCCCACCCTGTTACTGCCTATGTGAGCCGCTTCACCTCCCCCGTTTGCCTATTCCACTCTCCACCACCTTTGTATTGAATTCTCCACACTAAATTCCATTGATTAGAGTTTCTGGAATGTACCCAGCTTTCCAAATCAGATTGACTGATGCAATCCCTTCAGAGCTTTAGAACATCCTGTCTCCTTCAATGATTTGATCTCATGAGATCCTAATATCACTCCTCTGAGTGGGCAGGAGAGATAGAAGATGCTGTCCTCGCTTTAGGGACCCTCATCGGGACGACACCTCAGTTTGGAAAGGGGACTCCCCTAAGGCGACACAGTAGCATTGAGACCCAACTCCCAATGCCACACCCTTCAGCCCTGGGCCCCTTGCAGACATCACTGCAGTCTCTGACAACATGCCCTGATGCCCAAGTGCCTTCAGGTTCCCTTGCAAAATCCCCCCGCTAAGTTCACATTCACAAGTACTTCTTAACCCAATTTTAGTCAACAGGTGATCTGTGGTAAGGACCATGCAATTTCTGCTCAGAAATCTCCTGCCTTCCTGGAGGAAGTGGCACCCTTTTCTAATTCATTATCCCTCCAAGGAACGCCTTTACCAAATTTCCTAAAGCATAATTTAGATTCGCAGCAGCTCTGGTCAGAAACCCCTTTGAGATAAGAAAAAAGCAACATACTCTTTTCTCATAAAAATGCTCCTATTCATACAAAATTATGCATGATTTCAGGGGTTCACGGGCTCCACTAAAAGCCGCTGGTGCACCCCCTTGGAATCCATGGGGTGAAGCCCAATACCACGTGCTGCAGTGCTTCAGGGGTTCCCAAATGCTGTTCATCATCTAGAAAGTTTTAACACATCCCCGCACCGCCTTTCCCATCGTTCATATAATATTTCCTCTAAATTGACTTCCGGAGCTTTAATTTAGCTGTAAGAGGGTGCTAGATACAGGACCATGATATCTGTGAAACCTCAGGTTTCACGTCGTGGTTAAGAGCTTAGCTCTGGAGCCAGGCTGCCTGGGTTGGAGTCCTGGCTCTACTGTTTATTAACTGTGTGACCTCGAGCAAGTTACTTAACCTCTCTGTACCTCTGTTCCTCATTTATAAAATGAGGCTAATGAGAGGACTGTCTGCATAGAGTTGTTGTGAAGATGAAATAAGTTAGTGTAGGAAAGCCCTTTGACCAGTGCCTAGGACATAGCAAGCACTCAGAAAATGCTAGCTATTCTCATAGCAGATTGCCTATTTTTATTTTTATTAATTTTTAATTTTTTGCCTATTTTTAAATAGACACGAAATACTAACATTACAAAAGCATCATGTGCACATGTCACACCATATCATCCTCTGCACCCCAATAGCTCAGACATCTTATACTTTGAAAAATGCAGCTGAATAGTCATGATGTCTCAAGGGAAACAAACTGAGGGCTTCAGAGGGGAGGGAGGTGGGGGATTGGGATAGGCCGGTGATGGGTAAGGAGGGCACGTATTGCATGGTGCACTGGGTGTTATACGCAACTAATGAATCATCGAACTGTACATCAAGAACTGGGGATGTACTGCATGGTGACTAACATAATATAATAAAAAATTATTAAAAAAAGATTAAAAATATAAAATTCACATAATGGGTAAAAAAAATGATGTCTCAAGGGAAAATGCACTTACACACACACACACACACACACACACACACACATTCTCCAGCAAAAGAAACAGGAAATCCCAAAAAGGAGATAAAGTGACGGAGAGTGGCTTTGAGAAGATACCGAGAGGGCATCGGAGGGTGTGTTTGTTTCTGGATTACAGTGACAGGGCAATAAGGAAAAACAGACTCTGTTTATCCTGCTCCAAGCTACCTTTCAGAGAGGCCAGGAAATGAGTCCGGCCCTCTAGGGCCTATGCTGCCCTGGGGCCAGCCTTGGTCCCTCTCCTCCTAGCTGGCCTCTGTGAGCAGCTGGGCTGCGGGAGGCTCTGCTCCGCCCTTTCCAGGGGAGGGCTCTCACCTCCTGGAGCCAGGACCTGTGCACGCACAGGGGGGTCTTCTTCAGGGGGCTGGTGTGCTGCCTCTGTAGGCCTCCGTCACCTGCCCACAGTGGCCACGGATTCGTGCCAGGCCTTGGGGTGTATCATTTGTAAATTTTCTTTTGTTATCTCCTATCCCTTTTTCTTGAGGCAAAAGCACTCAGATTTTGTTCTAGAGAGGCTCACCCTTTTGGTTCATGGGCTTCACATTTCAGGGGAGGGGCCTGAGACCAAAGCCAAGCCAATCTACTCTTTCGATCCCTCTTGCCAGGTTGTTTGGCTGAGGCAAGGGTGCATGGGCCAAGGGGCTCCAGTCAGAACCAGCCTGACTCAATACTGGGACTTACTTTTGAGCTATCAGAGAAGAAACCTCTCTTCCTCTGAACTGGCATGGGGAATTAGGAGCTTGAATGGCCAGCCATGTCTGAGGACAGAACCAACCCATGGCAAACAGAGTCAAGGGATGGATCCTGCTGATATTGTTTGAGCCTGAGTCACACTGTGCCTGAAACTCACTCTCCTCTTGGATTTGTCTTTTGCAAGTGAAAAATACAATACCCGACCTTCGGACTCACACCAGGGAAATTAGTCACATCATTAAACTACTCCAGCTGGGGAGCTGGGGGGGCATCCTGGTGGGATGGAGCTGGGGAATGCTTGGTGAGTGTGACTTTAAACTTGGAAACCAATGCTATCTGCCTCCTAGTTCTGTGGAAGCTATGGCCACCAGCTATGCATATGTCACTTTTACCCAGGAGGACCGTTCAACCTCAGGCTTGGGTGTCACACTGGACTCACGGTCTCTTCTATTCACCTGGCATTCTTCAGCTTGCAAAGTACCTTCCTATGCATGGTCTCTTTGGTGCTCCTGGAGGAAAGCTGATCGGAATTAGCACCCCTAGTTTATAAAAGGGTAGACGGAGTGTTAAAAGCTAAGACATAGATCTGATTAGTGACAGCCAAGATTTAACACATCCCCTGCATACCACGAACTCACTGCTTTTCCTAATTCACTAGTAGGAAAAGTGAAGGATCCCTTTTCCAGGAGGCTGCACTACCCGGGGGTTGAGAGCGCAGACTCTGGACTCAGACTACACAGGCTCAAGTCCCACCTGTGCTGCGTACCAGCAATGGGATCTCAAATACTAGTCTCCTTTTTGTGCCTCAGTTTCTCCATCTGTCAGGAGGGGACGATGACGACGACACCTACCACATTGGAATCATCCCCTCTGGCAATGTCAAGCCACGTTGTTGTGAGGAGTAAAAGAAACAATCCATATAAAGTATTTACAGGATAAATACTCAAAGTTAGTGCTTATTGTGAGGATTTGTTATGATTCAGTAATGCAGGCACAACAGAGTCTAAAGCCTCGGGCTTCATGGGAAAATAGGAGAAATAATTTCTGGGAGTGGGGGAGGGGAGGTTGGGGAAGGGAGGCCCGCAACTTGGCAAATCCACTTCTGTCCAAAAGATTTTATGTAAAAAATTGATACTCTAAACAGGTTCATGATCAATTTCAAAGAAGAGAAAATAATTTGTAAGTGACAAGGGAGAAGGGAGAGGAGGGGTGCAATAGGACAGGGGAGGTCTGAGTTCCGAGGATAAAGTCCTAATTCCATAGGACTGGGGTGGGACCTGAGACTTTGCTGCTGGTGGGAGGGGTCCTGCTTTGGGAACCACTGCTTTAGACCTTGCTGGGGACACCCCACCTTTGTCATTAGAAATGGTCCAGGGGGGGCGCCTGGGTGGCACAGCGGTTGAGCGTCTGCCTTCGGCTCAGGGCGTGATCCCGGCGTTATGGGATCGAGCCCCACATCGGGCTCCTCCGCTATGAGCCTGCTTCTCCCTCTCCAGCTCCCCCTGCTTGTGTTCCCTCTCTCACTGGCTGTCTCTATCTCTGTCGAATAAATAAATAAAATCTTTAAAAAAAAAAAAAAAAGAAATGGTCCAGGGAATTTGGTGGCTTTCATTTCCCAGGGACTTATATTTCAATTTTAAGATAAAATTTTTGTTATTCCTGGGTGATCTTTTGGTAGGTATTCTGATTCTTAGAACTAGATGTTCTCTGCTTTTCTAACTCATTGTGCTCAATTGATGCCACATGACAGGAGAGAGGAGAATCTATATGTCACGTGTGCATTTAAATTGTTTTTTTTGGGGGGGGGTCTCCCTAAACCTGGCCTTGGCTTCTTGAAGGGGAGTCCCATTTGAGGCTGCAAGTGAACTCTGCTTCTCCCACTCGGTACACACATTACCCTTCCCAGACAAGTCCAAAAGCACCCTCTGGACCTCCTCTGGCTTCTCTGGAAGCACACCTGTGTGATAGCTGAGGTTTTAAACAAGCCCAAGTAATAGCTCATGATTATTGGGTTCATAGGCTCTGCTAGGCTTGTGCCGTAACTTTGCAGATACCACGTCATGTAAGCTTCAGGGAGGTCACGTGAAGTGGACACTAGTGCTACTCCCATTTTACAGATGAGGAAACTGAGCCTGGGAGAGGTTCCGTGACTCATGCAAGGACAAAACGGTGCTAAAGACAGGAGGATTCAATCCCAGGAACTCTGATTCTAGAGGCTGTCGTCTTTACTGACTTTATCTTGTATTTATTCACCAAGATAACCCAAAAAATACTGCCCTGTATTTTTAAATTTGATTTCTTTTTTTTCCCCAAAATTTTATTTAAATTCTAGCTAGTTAACATACAGTGTAAGATTGGTTTCGGGAGTAGAATTTAGTGATTCATCGTTTATCTCTAACACCCAGTGCTCATTTTAACAAGTGCCCTCCTTAATGCCCATCCCCCATTTAGCCCACCCCCCCACCTTCCTCCATCAACCCTCACTTTGTTCTCTATAGTTAAAAGTCCCCCCCCCCCAATCCTTTTACATTTGATTTCAATACCCCTTTACCCGTTACCACATTTGATCTTTGCTGCTGCTATGGGCAGATGACTTTATCCTCATTTTATAGGATATTGAGATGCCTGAGTCTTTGGCAATTTGTACGGGGACCCTTGACAAGTGAGTGGACAGGGCTGGGCCTCCGGTGCTCTCTGGGGCTCGATGGTTCAAATTCCACGTGACTTTGATTACGAATCACTCACAGATTTCCAAGGACTAGTCAAAGGATTGCAGGATGGTTTCCCGCAAACCACAATTATGAGCAGCCTGTTAGATTATGTATTAGTTTGCAGTGACCATCACAGATTCCACCTTAGTTAAAAGCAAATAGCCCTAGAATATCTCTGGGGATTTCAAGAGTTTGAAGCATCACTAAATATAATAATAATTGGAACAGAATTAGCAACAACAATAACAAAACAACCAGCCCACGAGGTGCTTACTCCAGGATGTCATAAAAGCCTTACTCCACGAACTGCATATAGTAGGTATCATGCCCATTTTAGAGACCAGGAAACTGAGGCTTGGCATTGTTAGGTGTCTCGTCTAGGGTTGCAGAGCTCATACACGGCCGAGCCAGGTCTCACAGCCCCGCTACACCTTCTCTGGAACTATGCTACTGCCTTTTATTCATTTAATCACTTCAAGCTTCGTGGCCTCCGTGACACCCCCTTTTGTTATGGGGTCTCTTCGCTGAGGCTCCCCTCACCTCCCAGTCGTTCCACTCACTGCCCATTAATCCTCAGGATTGCCTTCATAACAATATCTCTCCCTAAATCTTTAATCACTTGCACTTGATTATAATGTAATAAAAGGATCATAGTGTAAATTGATATGTTACATTTATTGTTGTTTAAGTGATGAGAGAGAAGAGAAAGTTCATAAAATATTTAAATATTTCTTTTCCCTCAAGGGCTGTGATTAGAAGGCTCTCCCCACTGCAGCCTCTGTGCTTTTCCCCCCTCTCCAGTTCGAGGCGTAACAGGCAAGTGAGAACATTCCAGAGCTGTTGCTCTGTCTGTAGACACGACACTGACGTGCCGGCAAGTATGGGCTCCTTTCTGTATGGTCCCTATTGATTTAGGCAGACATTGCTTGATTTTCCCAAATTTTAGCAAAAGAAAAAGAAAAAAAAGGGAATTAATCTAGAGGCTGTGGAGACATCTTAAGGAACCCGGACAGGTCATCGTCCCCGGAGCAACGCTGCTTCACGAACCACCTAAAACATCAGTTAGTGGGAAGAAGGAACATGATTTCGGTTGATGAGTCTGTGGGTTGATGATGTGACCTTCGGCAAGGTAGTGCTTCTGCTCCCTGCCCCGCGCCCATGCGGGTCCTAGGGGCAGCTGCAGGACAGCTGATCTAGAATGGCCTCGGCTGGGCAGCGTGGGGTGGGGGGGTTCAGCTGCGCTCCGCGTGCCTCACCTGCCACCGGGTTAGCCGCGGAGCACCAGCACACGTGGAAACACTCCAGGGCTTTCCGAAGCTTCTACTGCAAGCTAACATCCCCCAGACAAGTCTCAGGACCGAGTCCAGAGTCAAGGGTGGAGCAGAGCAGCCCACCCAGTGGGAGGTCACTGCAAGCTGCACAGCAAAGGGCTTGACCACAAGGCAGGGACATTAAGACCACCAAGTTAGCGTGGAACGCAGAGGCGGGGGGGGGGGGGGTGTGACTAGACATCCATGGCTCAGGACTCATGCTGGACAGAACGGGAAATGGTCCTAAAGCAAGGCAGCGCTGTCCGCTGGAGGCTCCGTGGCATCGCATCTCTAGGGCTCTCTGGGCAGCTTCCCCTTCCTTCCTTCCTTCCTTCCTTGCACAGATGGCTTTCTCAGCGGCTGCCTCTGTCCACATCACCATGTGCATCTGTGCCTTTGTGGGAGCACCCCTGCCCGTCCTCCTCGTGGCTGTGCACATGAAGCTCCATCCCAGCAGCGAGCGACCCAGCCTCACGTTCCTGGGACGGGCGCGCGACGGGCTCATCCAGCCTCTGGAATTGCGCCCCTGTGTCAGACGTCTTGATTGTCCCCTGTATTATTTTGCTAGGGTTGTTTGGCTTAACCCATAAGAGTTGTTTTCTCGCAGTTCTGGGGGCTAGATGTCTGAGGTCAAGGTGTCGCAGGGCTGGTTTCTTCTCTCTCCTTGGCTAATGGATGTGTTTGCACGGTCGTCCTGCTCTGTACATGCCTGTGTCCTAACCTCCTCTTCTTATAAGGACACCAGTCACAGTGGATTAGGACCCACCCTACTGACTGCACTTTAACCTGATGACCTCTGTGAAGACCCTATCTCCAAACGAAGTCCTATTCTGGGGTGCTGAGGGTTAGGACTTTAAATAACATGAATTTGGCGGGAAGGCAGTGCAGTCTCCAACATCCCATTAAACTTGTTGCTCTTCCTTCTTGCCTGATTTGATCAATGGCACGGTCAACCGTACAGGCAACAGAGTGAAAACTTCAGAGACAACCTTCCTCCCTCTTACTCGAGACTCTCACCCAAGCCATCATCAAATCCAGCCGATACCACGACCATACTATTGGTCACATCCATTCACGTCTCCCCATCTCCTTCAGCCCCACCATCTGTGTCCTGGTCACCATCCTTGTCCCAGATGCCCACAGGGGCCTCCCCTGGCTGCCTGTTTTAGTCTGGTGCCCTGTTTCCTTTGCTGCATAGCATTTACTGTATCTGAGATCATCTTATTGTACACTTGCTTGTATGTGTCCCCTCGCGGCTCATGGCAAACTCCTTGAGGACGGGGGACTTTGTCTATTTTGGTTAGTGCTGGATGCCCAGTGCCCAGGAGCACCCTGTGATTGGTGAGGTCAGCCACTTGATGTTGAATGAATGAAAAGGGTGAGTCACGTAATACAAGCATGGCTGCCGTCTCCCCACTTCCCCCACCGTCCGCGCTTCCTGCATTGGTGGTAGATGCTCAGAAAAAAAAAAGGAAATGAGCAGAAAGCACCTTGAAAGGCACTGACCGCAGCCACAGATGTCAAGTTGGAGGGAAGAACACAAGGCAGGTGCTGCCCTGGGTGAGGGGAGCCCTTGCTGAGCCCATGAAGTCAGGGGTCCCCGAGCAGTGCCCTGTGTGAACAAGACCAGGAGAGAGGCAGATCCAGCCTCAACCTACTTACGATGAATAGGGAGGGAGGATTCCTTTGTAATTAGTACAACCGCTGGCCTACAATTAGTATGGGAGCCTGTCCTCTAATTTAGTCAACAAAGCAGTCCCAGCAGGACCTCAACTTAGAAATAATTTGTCAGCAGTTAGACTCATCGAATGTCAGGGCCTGACGAGTCACTGTAAATACTTGAGAGCAATAAAGCTGCATCCACTTAAAAAATATTCTATAATTCTGCCTTCTCCCTGGCCTGCTCCCCAGTTAATCCAAAAGTGTTTATTTATGATGTCTATGCTTCCTACTTCCCAAAAGGATTTGATGTGGCTTACATTAAAGGCGCATTTCAAATAGAGAGAATAGATTTAAAGAGAGAGGAGATCCAGCCAACTCTGAGGCCTCCCCCATCGAAGCCAGAGAGGCGGGGGAAGGAGGCATAGGAGTGATGGGGTCCTCTGCTGAAGGGCTGAGGGAAGCCAGGCAGAGAGGTGGGCATGGGGAGTGAGAGGTACCACCCCTTGGGATCTAAGGATGGGCCATTTCGAAACCCCTCTCTGGTCACGGCCCTGGTGGGGTGGGCTGGGGGTGTGGGCTTTGCCATCCTGTCCCCCTGTCCTAACACTGGATGGGTCCTATCTGTCCATCTGCTGAGCTCCTTTTTCCAAAGTCGCATTCTTATTTTGCCAGTGGGTACAGCCTAGCCTATCTCTAGCAGATTTTCCCAGATACAGGAAAGGAAGTAGGGGAGAGAATGGGGTTGACCCACCGAGCAAAGCTAATACATATAAAGACCCTACCTTGTGCCAAGTACTGTTCTGAACACCTTATATGAAGTAACCCAATCTTTATGGAGTGATCCAGTCATTAGCCCCACTTTCTGGATAAGGCAATGGAGGCACAGAGAGGTTAAGGAGCTTGCCCTAGGGCAGCACACCACAGAGCTAAGAGGGAAATGCACATGGGGGCTCCTGGGTCCAGGCTCCTAACATCTGGGCAATACGGCCTCCCTGCAGGCCCGAGCACTGTGCTGGGGCCTGTTCACCATAGCACTGGCCTATAGCAGGAGGAGGTCACCAGGCCAGGCCCAGAGGACCAGCTTCCTGGGAGGTGGGGCTGACAGGTAGAGGCCAGAAGGCACTGGGCAGGCTGTCATCAGCCTTGGGCAGTATGAGGGGCCCCCAACCAGTATCTAGGCCCTGGGGAAAGGCTCTGGGAGAGTCCCCAAGGCTGGCCAAGAAAGGGGACTGAAAAAGGGAACTGTATCAGGAGAGGATGAGACCCAGCCTCCCCATGGGGTAGAGCAGATCTATTGTTCTAGATTCAGAGAGCACAGGCTTTGCCAAGGACCCTATTACTTGACTTATCCTACATAATAGATACCTGTGAGTTACTTCGGAGACAAATCTGATTGTTTTAACTCCCTTGGAATTTAGCAACCCTTGCTTTCTATAAGCTCTGAGCCCATTAAAACTCCACAATTTGGGGTTGACCAGAAACTGTGAGTAGGGGGTTTGACTCCAAAGTACAGAGAGGGGCTTCTGTCCATTTGTGCCTGGCCGACCTGCACAAACCTGCCCTTCTCCTCATCCCTCGCTGAGAGAAGGGAAATGCGGTAGGTGTATCGTCCCCCATGACCACGGACCCTTTGAATTTCATCTTTCTCTTGGGAGGGAAGGCCTTTGCAAGAGGTCTGGTTTTTTCCCTGAGAATGTGGTACAATTCTAATCATGGCAATCATTCTTCTTCCTCTCTGTCCTCAGACCGACAGCATAATAAAATATTTCCCGCCATTCTCTCTTCCTTCACTTCCTGCCGCTCAGCCCTGCCAATGAGCCCTCGGTAGCCCGTCCCCCCATCCCAGGTCTCCGAGGTTCCTACGGCTCGGCTCTCACCGGCTGTGTGATCTCGAGCAAATTATGTCTGTCATCTGTGCCTGAGTTCCCCCATCTGTAAAATGGGGGTACTAATAGTCCCCGAGTCTTGTAGATACTTTTCAGATTGATTAATACGTACAGAACAATGAACACAGTAGTTGCCAATTAATAAGCCCTCAATAGCTGTCAGCTATTATTCTGTTGACTGCATCAATGAATTGGGTCCACAGCCATGCTGTATGACAAATGACCACATGTTAGTGGCACACCATGACCCTTCATTGCTCATTAGTCAGGGGACCAGCTGGGGGTTGGCTGATCCAGGCCGGCACATTCCTGTCTCTGCAGGTCGGCTGGGGCCCCGCTCTAGGCTGAGCTTGGCTGGGACACCGGAGCTGGGCAGCTCTGCTTCCAGTGCCTCTCCTCCTTCTTGGGCCAGGTGTGGACTCCTCGTGGCTGTAGCAGGAAAGCAAGTGAGTCAGTAGAAACCAGCGAGGCCCCTGGAGGCCAAACACAGGAATTGATACGGAGTCACTGCTCCCTCTTCCTCTGTTGGCCAAACAAGTCCCAGGAGAGGAGGGAGATACTCTCTGCCTTCTGGGGAGGAACTCCGAAGTCACAGGAGAAGGGGGGGGGTTATAAGGAGGCTCAAGGAAGAGGGCCATTCAATGCAATGGGTCTATTGTATTGATTATCCTCATTACTGTTCGTATTTAAACGCAGGATTTGATCACAATCTTCTAGCCTAGGGCTGGAGAAGCCCCACCTCCCAAAACTTCACCAGTGATTCTGATGCTGGGGGGTCTGGCTTTGGGAAAATCTAGCTTCACGATCAACGATCAACGGGTCGGGTCGTAAGGATCCTGGGGGCTGATGAAAAACACCCAGTTCCTAGGTTACTCCCCCAGAGATTTCAGGTACGGTCCTGGATCCTGACTTTTAATAAATGCCCCACAAGGGCATTCTATAGTGACTGGAAAGTTGAAAAAGCAGTCTTCTAGAATGACACTTTTTTTTTTTTTAAAGAAATAAAGACAAAGGCCCAGAAAGGTTATCTGGAAAGAAGATTCTTACTGGGGCTAGAATTCAAGTGACTTAGTTGCTTTCTGAGCAAGAGTCTTTTCCAAATTTTGAAATGACTAGAAGATTCTACACCTCGAGCATGTCACCACAGAGTCCCTGGTGGGATTCAGCATGTCTTAGGAATAATCAAGTCAACCTCGGTTTTAAATGGCCCCTGATTCACCATCCCTTCTGAACAAAGATCCCCAGCAATCTGACATATGATGGCATGGCGATACCCTCCCAGGACACCTGGTCGTGTTGTGACAGACTGCCACTCAGGCCGCCATCTGGGGTGGGCTTGCTGCCCAGCTGTGGGAAGTGGGGTCGGCAGGCAGTCTCCAGCTGTTCGCTCCCTCAGG
Organism: Ursus americanus; assembly: GCF_024610735.1. Taxonomy (NCBI): domain Eukaryota; kingdom Metazoa; phylum Chordata; class Mammalia; order Carnivora; family Ursidae; genus Ursus; species Ursus americanus. The sequence continues at coordinate 12,683,062 of NC_142147.1, read as the reverse complement.
GTCTGCTGAGTGGCAGAGAGCCGCCACCCCCAAGGTCATGCCCTTCCTGGTACAGCAGGCACCTGGGTGAGGTCGGGGTGCAAAGTCCTGATACCCACTGAGGGGCAGTGCTCACTGCAGAGCTCCCTGTCCCGTTGACGGCATCTTTGTGGGGCCATCACAGTTGGACTTCCTTGTGCCTGGTACCACTTCCTCCAATTCTCTTCACAGGTACTGACTCCTAAAAAACCATCTTGCAACCCCAAGCTCCACCTTGGCATCTCTCTTAGGAGACCCTTACCTGCTGTGGGGGACAAAGCCCCCATTGGTGGTGTGGGAGGGGAGGGCTTCAGCCCTGGCAATGAACTTGGCGAAGGGGTGCACGAAGGGCGGGGGAGACGGAGGGGCGTATCACATTAAATGCCTGCTTTTAAGGAAGGCTTGGCTGACAGAAGTAAGGAGACACCTAAACATTTAAATCACCTTTTCCTATTGATTAAGGTAAATACTTTATGGATGGCGTTAATCAATACCCCTATAAATTTTGCACGTGTGATGGTTTTACTGTGCCTTTAATGTTTCTGTCTTTAATTGAGTTACATCCCCCTCAGCCCAAAATGATGAACTGAAAGTTAGAAATCATCCTGGCTCTGACAAAAATGGGGAGTGGTTTTTTTCCCTTTGTTTAGTTTGAAGAACGAAAGCTTTTGAACATAAGTCAGCAAGGCGACTTGGTCTCATCTCTTTTCCTCGCTGAATCTCAGTTTTCTCATCTGAAAATGGGGGAATGGCTGCTTCGCCCAAGAAAGGTAACCACTGGGGGAGCCATGGAGCTGGAAGGGAGACTTATACATGCCTTAAAGCACAGATCTACATGAAATCTTACCAGAACCTTCCATGGTACCCACAGGGAGTGGCCACCATGCTCCTGCAGCCTGTTAATTCCTCCGACAGCCCTCTTTCTGCACTGCCACCAGCTGATTGATTTGCCCATTTAGTCAGCTGAGTGTAAATATCCACCTGTCAATCACTCCATTATGCTAAGTGCCCAGCCAGCCTGGGATGGTGATTTACACCCTTCCGTGGAAGGCTTTGGTCCTCCAGGCAACTGTGCTGTGTGCACAGTGGCCAGAGTGGGGCACAATGGCTTGCATCCCTCCCACTGGATCTCTCCTCCAGACCTCAGAGACATGGTCTTGTCCCCAGAGAGGGATCTGGATGACAGATGGAAAGCATTCTCCATCCCCAACTCTACTGAGGGAATGACCTTCAGCAAACCTCAGAATCCAAAGGAACGAATTTCTTCCTATGGAGAAGAAGGATCTGGAAGAGAGGCGCTCAACTAGAGGCCACTCCCCCCCACCCCGCCGGGAGGGGGAGGTTCGCAATATCTGGAGATGTTTCTGATCGTCGTGAGTAAGGGTACATTCCTGGCATCGACTGGGTAGAGGAGACCAAGAATGCTGCTAAACATTCTCAGATGCATAAGACAGGCCCCGTATAGAGAATTATCCGGTCCAAAATGTTAACAGTGCCACTGCTGAGAAACCCGGATCTATAGGGAAGAGACACTGTTCAGTAAGCATCACTGGGCATTAGGCAGCTCAAGGAAATGTCCATAAACATTCCATGATTTTGTTGCAAGGCCACTTCGGAAAAGACAGGGGTTGGCAAGGATAGATGAGCCTGATGGTGATATTAGGAAATGGAACAGGTGGTCAAATTGTCCCAGAGATGGTACAGTCTTCTGTAATCTTCACTGGGCACAGACGGGTTCTGAGGCTCGGATTAGGGATGAACTTGCTTGAGTTGCTGGCAGACCTAGAATGAGAATCCTTGTGTTCTGAGCAGCACTTCAGGGTTCCTTGCAACATTAGAAGGGAGAAATCCTTCGAAGTGATTGACTGGTAGTGGCTCTATAGAGTGCTTGCGTCTGCTGAGCATCAGAGCCTAGCAGAGAAGAGTGCTGGGATGGATTTGTGATGTCTGCCATGGGCACAGGAAGGGATGAGAGGTAGCACTTTGGCAACATCATTACCTTCCTTGCACCATAAATGTTTTTCTTATGTTCAATTATCACAGGTAAGGGCAAACATTTAAGGGAGATTTAAAAATATTTAAAATCTCATTAAGCTAAACAACAAGAAATGCTTTTAATACACTTGTTGCTTAAAAATGTGTTTTTCTGACCATTTTAGTAATATGTGACTACTACAGAAAAAAAGGACAAAGAAAGAGAAAAAGATAAAAATTCCATATAATCCAGAGATAGCCACAATGGATATTCTGATAGCTCCTTTTATACTTTTATTTTATGGCATATGTATTCTTCCCCTAAATTTTTCTGAGGTTGAATTCATGATAATTCATGGTTTTTTTAATTAACATATGTTTTTTAATTAACACTAAGGTATGTGTGTTATCTGTGTCTCTTTATTTATTTTATTTTTTAAGATTTATTTATTTATACGAGAGAGAGAGAGAGGACACGAGAGGGAGGGGCAGGGAGAGGGAGAGAGAAACTCAAGAAAATTCCATGTTCAGCATGGAGCCTGCCATGGGGCTCGATCTCAGAACCCTGAGATCACAACCTGAGCTGAAACCGAGAGTCGGTCGCTCAACCCTGCACCACCCAGCTGCCCCTTATCTGTGTCTTTAAACATATATATATATGCATTGTTATTTCAGGGCATAGTGATATACCATGCTATGGATGTGTTAACATTTATTTAATAAATATTCTGTAGCTGGACCCTTGAATTTGTTTTTTGCTACCGTTACACGATAACATAACTTACACATGAGTTTTCTTTGCATATGGATGATGATTTTTCTAGAATTAAACTTTATAGTGGAGTAATGACTGGCTCAATGCTTATGGGAATTATTAAGATCCTTGACACATTAGATTTCTTTCAGAAAAAGGACTCCAGATTATACTTCTATCAGGAAGGAATATGAAGGCCAGTTTCTCTGAACTTTCATCAAAAATGAAAATGTAAAAAAATTGCTGTTTTTATAAGCAAAAGAACAGTGTCTTGTTTTAAAGTTTATATTTGTTAGTGAGTTTGAATATTTAAATCTGATTTCAGCTATTTGTATATTTTTCTTGCATGAATTGTCCGTTCATGTCCTTCATCCATTTTTCTTTGGGGAATTTTTTTCTGTTTTTCTTTTGGATAAACCCTTTCGGTTACACTAGCCTTCAAATTAAGATTAGTATATTTGCTATAAATATTCCCCCCAGTCTGTTGTTTGACTTTTATACATATGTGTATGTGCATGTATCTATGTGTGTTTACAGCAAGACATTTTAATATATTTGGTCAAATCCTTTCTTTTTCTTTTGGATTTTATCCCATTGCTTTTAAGGCCAGTCATTTCTTTTTTATCTTAATCATATATAAATATGATTCATCTCTGTATATACGTGCTTGTACAGAGAGGTTTTCATTTAGTATATTATATAATCCTATATAAATAGGATTAAAATATGATTAAAGACATAAGAATAGCTACATATATATAGTCTCTTCTATCTTTTTAAGGATTCTTTTGGATATTTAGCGTCTGAAGTTTATTTATGGGACTAGCTAAAAAAAAAAAACCTAATACTTTTTACCTCAAATATGCAACCAGTTTTCCCAGTGGTTTTTATCACCTAATTCTGTTCTCTTTCCCTGACGCGGTGCCATCACATATGTATTCTTCTACTTAATAGAGTTTGTTTGCGGGTTAGCGGCTCCTTTTTTTTTTTTTTTTTTTTTTTTTTTTTTGCGAGTACCCGTAGTAGTTATTAATGCTATCCACCAATACTTCTGGCTTGCTGGCTTCCGGGAGTGTGACTCCATTGCATTACCTGGCAGCCATACTTCTTATGTGTGAATGGATTCATTTGACTCGCTCTGGCCAATGAAACATGAGGAGACATGAGGCGGCTCTTTTCTGGGCTAGAAACTTTACTTGCCAGTGGGAGACATTCCAGAGCTCTGCTCTTCTCCGTCACGGATTTCATCAGCTGGAGTAAGGAGAAGTGGAGCTGAACCCCCAGTCAACCTCTAATGGGCGTGCCTCAGAAAGATATAAATTTTTTTCTAAGACACTCCTATTTTAGGGTTGCTTGTTACTACAGCAGAAGCTAGTCTGTGCTGACTGAGACACAGCCTACTTTTTTAATGATAATATCCTTAATACATTTTAATACTCGGTCAAGGAAACCAGTCTTGGCTGCTTCCCCACCCCTTCAAAATATGTCCTGAATAATTTTATGTGCCTGTTCTTCCAGAAAATCTTTCAATTCATGGCAGCAAGTAGTGCCCCTCCTTGCTCTCCCAGGTGAATCTTGGTGGGATTTGGCTTAAACTGTATACAATGTATTACTAAATTTAGAAATAATCAACATCCGTTCAACATTTCATCTTCCCATCCAGAAACATGGCATCTCATTTGTTCTGTTTACAAATTATTTTATGTATCTATCTCCATAAAGTATTTTTATGTGGAGTTCTGTATACTGATTATAAGCATTATTCTTAAGTATTTTGTGGGTATTGCTGTTTGGTGTCTGGGATCATTATATCAACACTATTCTCTAACTGGTTTCTGCTGCTATTTAAGAAAGCCTTTTATTTTATACATTTTGTTGTGAAATCTGCTACCTTACTGGATTTTCATTAAATATTAATTTAATTCTTTCTAATAATTTTTCAGTTCATTGTTTTGGATTATTTTTCAAAATCTTTATTTTTCAAATTGAAATTGTACATTCTAATTTAAACAAGTGATTTTTATTATGCCAAATAGAAATAACTGTGAATAAATCAAATAAGACATAAATTATTTTTGCAATTATTAGTTTGGAACTGTAATTTATACACTATTAGGTTTTTCTCTAAAGTCATATTCTTTTGTTCTTAACTTCTTATAGAGAATAGTATAATGAACTCACATCTATCCATCTTCTAGCTTTAAAAATTTTCAACACCATTCTTGCTTTATTTGTTCTTGCCCAATCCCTACTCACTTTACACACACACACACGTACACACACACACACACATTTTCCCACCAAATTGCTCTGAAGAAAATGCTACAAAATCATATTTTATTCACAAGTATTTCATATATACTGATTTTTAATCTACATTATGGATTGTTCCCCTTAGTTAAATTTTCCAAATTATACATGTTATCCTGAAAACCTGCTGTCGGCTCTCCCAATTTGGTTCTACTTTTCTTTTTAATTGGACAGATCATACCTGTTCATGATTTTAAAAAAAAGATTTTTTTTTTTTTTTTTAAGTTTTGAAGCAGTAGAGAAAGATACTCAATGCCAAGTGAATTGGTGTCTTTCCCCAGGTCCCAATCTCAAGAGTGTCATATATTTTTCTTTCGGGTATTCTAGGTAGACCTCATGTCATCTACAAAAACATGTCTGATTAAGGCTAGAACTTACAGCATCATCAAGATCATACTCTTTGTCTCTAAGCAAGTTGAGAAAGGCAGGATTCCTATCCATGTGCTTTGATGCCAGAACACATGTTTTTCACTACTATCCCAGACTTTAACACAGTAAAGAAGTGCGCTTCTCTTTCCAGGTTCCTGAGAACTGGATGTTGAAATTGATCCAAAGCCTATTTGGCATCTACTGAAATGATCAGATGGTTTTACAGCCTTTGATTTATTGACATAAAATTCTGTTTTAATAATGTTACTAATTTAAACCCATTGTTTAATTCCTGAGATTGCTAATATTTGGAGTATTATTTGGTTAGTTATATTTTAACATACTGCTGGTTTCAATTTGTTAGTTTTTTTTTTTAATGTAGAAAACATTTACAAGCCCGTATTTACAAGTGTGATTGGGTTATAGATTTCTGTGTTATCTTTGTTATATTTCGCTATACCGTAAAATGAATCAGGAAGCTTTTTAACTTACTCTAACTTTGGAAATATGATCAATATGGAAGTAATTTGACCCCCTGGAAGTGTGAAGGTATTCATAATAAGACAGTCTAGCTCTGGAGATTTTTTCAAAGGCAACTTTTTGATAGTTTTGAAATGTTTCAAATCAATTTTGATCAATTATATTTTCTTAAGAAACTGTCCATTTCACTGAGATGTTTCAGGCAAATTTCCTTAATATTTAGTTTAACTTGATTCAAAAGATAAATATGTGTTAATTTTAGAACAGTTGAAAAACACAAGAGCAAATTAAAAAAATAAAAAAATCAAATTTTAAAAAATTTCAAGTTACTTTTCACATTGTGGTCTATAAACTTTCTATCTGTCTAGCTGGTTCCATAATTTGTTGAAGAAAACATGAGACTGTCTTATTTTTCAAAGATGTAAATTAAGCACTGCATAATATTTTATGCTAAGGATTTGTCATAATTTATTTATCGAATTTCCTATAGTTAGAAATTTATTAATTCTATGTTTTCTTTTGAATAACGCTAGAACATACAGCTTTGTAACTAGGTATGCATACATGGTTATTTTCTCGGCATATATTTTTAGAAATAGAGTTGGTAAGTCAAAGGTTGTGAATATCTTTTTTTTTTTTTTTTTAAAGATTTTATTTATTTATTCGACAGAGATAGAGACAGCCAGCGAGAGAGGGAACACAAACAGGGCGAGTGGGAGAGGAAGAAGCAGGCTCATAGCGGAGGAGCCTGATGTGGGGCTCGATCCCAGAACGCTGGGATCACGCCCTGAGCCGAAGGCAGACGCTTAACCGCTGTGCCACCCAGGCGCCCCAAAGGTTGTGAATATCTTAAAGCTTTTTGGTCCTTAATTCCAAGGCAGCTTGCCTACACCTTTACCAATTCTGGCTATCGCCTTTCAAATATCTGTCTGGCTGTCTAATTCATTTCATTACTATTCAGATTAAACATTGTTTTACACATGCATTCATTGGGCATTTATAGTTCTTATTCTCTGAGTTGCCTATTCATGTTCTTTTCTCATTTTCTGTTGGGTGCTCTTGTTATCCTTATTAATTTAGATCTGTCAACTATATATATTGCCAATGTTTTTTCCTAGATTGTCATGTGCTTTTGATTTTTAATTTCTTGGAAGTACAGAAACTTTCCTTGTTTATATAGTCTATTAATATTTTTCCTTTATGCTTTCCTCCTTTACTTTTATACTTAAAAAGGACTTCATTATTTCATTTCATTTCATTTTGTTCTGTAATTTTTTCTTCATTATTTCATTTTAAACAGCTCTTATCTCTTGTTACATTCTCTTTCTCATTTCCAGTTTTATTTGAGTTTATTCTTGCTTTCCTTTTGATTCTTAAATTTATGGCGTAAAGTCTGTTTTCTTACAGCTTTAATGAGTCACCTTACACATTTATATTCTGCCTCCCTTTTTAAAATAAATCTTTTGTTTTGTTTTTATCTATTTAATTTTTTATCCAGCTTTCCTTAGGCTTATATTGTTGTTCATTTTTTAAATTCTGGAAACAAACATTTAACTTATTTATTGTGATTCTTTCTTGTTTAATAATAAAACAATTTATTGCTTTATATTTCTTTTCTTTAAGTGTAGCTTTGGCAGCAGTCCATGGGCTTCGACAGAGCATTGTTTTGTTCTCATTTTATTATTTTCTAAATAGTCTGTAACTGAGGTTTTTATTTCCCTTTTGACTCAATAACTATTTATGAGAATTTTTTTACTTATTTATTTATTATCCAAGTTTCTAGTATTTTCTTTGTGGTTGTTAGAAATGTGTCCTTTTGGTTTAGTTCTAACGGGGAATTTGGCCTGTAAACTTTTCTTTTTCATCAAGATTTTCTTGACAGTGCAGTATGTGGAAAGCTTTTGAAACGTTCTACTAACACTTGAAAAAGTATTTATAGGGAACAAAGTTGGATATACTATATAGCTTTAGTCTTAGTAACTGTTATTCACGTTTTCTCAGTTGATATACTGAAGGCATCTGAAGGTCATTAACCTCACAAATGCGTCTCTGTTGGTATTGAATACATTGACATATTTTGAAGGTTCAGATAGTTTTATGATATCTTCATTGGGGATTTAATTCTTGTCATAATGAAATGACATTCTTTAATTCCAAGACTTGGATTATCTTTTGCTTTCTTTTTGTATGAATTTGACCTGTTGTTAGTTTTTTTGTTACGTTTTGTTTTTGTTTTTGTTTGTTTGTTTGTTTTTTAATATAATGCCTTTTTTAGACCCCTTGGTCTCATTTTTTATTGGCATGGTTCGTGGAAATAGAATGTAGTCAAATTTTACTTTCACTCTCATCTGTGAGTCTTCTAATAGGGGATTTAAAGTCATTTGCATACACTATGGTTTTGGAGCTATGGTTAGCTGTAGAGGGATCTAGGCCTACCTGCAGTTTCTCAGGTGTGCGTGCATTTAGAAGACTCCGAGGGGTGCCCTGGGGACACACTCCATCACTGGAAGGGCCAAGAGGTGCTGGGGAAAAACTACCCACAGGCAAATCCCTAGAGGTGGGGAAGGGGAAGTGCTTTTTATTTAGGATGGACAGAATGTTCTCTCTTACTTATGAGTTTCCCTATCGTAGCCCACTATGGGGTCCTGTGTGATAGAAAGAGATGGAGAAGAAATGGGATAGGGATAGGAAAGAGGGAGAGGAAGGGAAAGAGAGAGAAGAGAGAGCCAGAAGGTGGAGGTAACACTGCTACCCACTCTGTGGGGTGCAACCCCTCAGGCACCATTGTCACAGAGCCTGTCTAACGCATGTTACCCAAAAGAGAAAGGGCAAACCATCTCCCACCTTTGCCACACCCACCACGTGGCTCAGACACCCGAAGGGCCATGATGCCTGTGTGTATCTGTTGGTCTAGGGAGAGTAGCCAAAATGCCAGCTGGACCTGTGTGTGCCTGGCTGGGGGGCACTAGAGCCCAAGGGATGTCGTCTGGCAGCTGGTCGGACTTGGTAATGAGCCCACGAGGGATTCCCCAGGGCAATTCGACAAAAACTTGGCAACTGGAAGGGTACATTTTTGGAACCTAGGACCCTACACAAGGAGACAAGAGCAAACACACGGATAATGATTATATCCAGCACCTATTCGTACCCTCGTAGGTTGGTGTTGCCTGGGGAACGTGGGTTTATTTTCAGAACTAGCATACACGTTTGCATTTCTTTCACTTTATTTTGTGTTTTCTGTTTTAAATGATGTGTTCATTGATCTTCTGATAAAATCCCCACAGGTTTTTTTTTTTTCTTCTTTTTCTTGTTTTCTTCTTTTATGATTTGGAAAGTTTTCATTTTTTCCTTCTTTCTTTCTTGAAAACAAATTTAAGTTTTTACTGTTAAGCTTTCAAGAGCGAGCTCTACCTTACATTTGAACCACAGGCTCCCGAGGGGTTCCGACAAGTCTGGCGAGCTTCAGGGAGGCATCTGCCAGGAATCTATTTTCATGAGGGACTGAGGGGTTTCCTGGGGAAAAAAAAAACCACATTTACTTTCTCCACATTTATCATCTTCCTTGCATCATTTTCCTCTAGGATTCTCCTAAGGGAAGAGAGAGTCTCACATAATGAACTGTGGCAGATTAAAGATGTCCATGAGTTTTGACACCCCTTCCATTGAGAATGGGGTTCCGTGTTTCCTGCTCTTGGATCTGGGTGAACTCTGTGACTGCTTGACCAGTAGAATATGATGGAAGATTCTCTGTGCCAGTTTCTGAGCCCGGGCAACTTCTACTTCCTGTCTCTTGAAACATTCGTTCTTGGTACCCTAAGCTGCCACGTCGGAAGTGTAATTTCCCTGCTCCATGTGAAGAAAGGTTGAGCTACATGGACAGTGAGAGGGATCCCACTGAGCCCAGCCCTCTAGCCATTCACTGGGGCACCAGCGTGATAGTGGAGATGCATTTTGGAAATGAGTCCTCCAGCCCAGCTGACACGACGATATGACTCAGAGATGAACGGTCCAGCTGATCCCTGCCTAATCCTTTCCCACAGAATCCTGAGCAAGATAAAGTGATTTTTAAAGCTACTTAGTTTGGGGATAGTTGGATGCCTAGCAATAGATAACCAACACTCAACTTTGGACATTGGAACGGACTAATGACTTTGAGGGGTTATAACCATTCGCTTCTCTTCTAGCCCAGCTCTGCATGGACTGGTATTGAAGTACTATGGACAGCAGTACAACCCAGAGAAATCTGTTTTTATGGTCAACTATTTAGGTTATAGGGGCTTAAGCACCACCATACCCACTAACAGATTGTAACAAAAAAAAAAAAAAAAATAGAGGCTGAGTGGCTCGGCTTGGTTGCTTGATTTCAGCTCAGGTCATGATCTCTGGGTTGTGGGACCGAGCCCCACGGCAGGCTTCACGCTCAGTGTGAAGTCTGCTGTCCCTCTCCCAATGCTCTTCCCCTGCTCTCTCTCTCTCTCTCAAATAAATACATAAATAGATAGGTAGATAGATAGATAGATAGATGATAGATAGATAGATAGATAGATAGATAGATAGATAGAGAGACAGACAGACAAAATCTTTAAAAAAAAAATAGAGACACAGTTTCCCTTACCTGTCCTTGTATTTTCTCCACGTTTATGACCTTCCTTTTCTCATTATCAACAACACTTTCCTTTCTTCTACCTTCTGGAGAGTTTCTCTAGCCTGTCCTCCATCCTATGGCTTGATGCTCACATATCAATCCCTCTCTCCTGTATGAAATCTGGATTTCGATTTGGCTGTTGCATTTCCGTTTCCTTAATGTTCTCCGTGATCTCATCCGTATTTATTCGCATCTCATTCCGTTGGTGTGACTTACATTCCTCTTACAGCTTGGTATTCTAGTCTCATGGAGATCGTTCGTTAGTGGATGCTCTTAAGAGCACCCAACAGTTCTCTAGAATCCTTTCCGTGGATTGTGTTTTCAAAGTCCTGCTCATCCTCTGCATCTTCAAGATATTGCTCTCTTTCCTTCTCAGTCGGTTTGGTCACCTGTAATATTAGCCTTCCCCCTGTTTCTTGGGCAAGCTCTCCCCGGAACAAGGAGGTGTTGGATATCTTTGTCCAGTTCTCTGTTCACCAGTATACTGGTTAAATGCCATCACCAGTCCAAGCCGAATGGCACATTGGAGTGCCTAATTTCAGTCTGACCCAGCCTAAGTCCAACGCTAGCTGACTTCCCTCTCTTAGGGCCCCAATGAATCAAGATGGGGATACCTTCTCCTCCCTCTGAATTCTCTCACCTGGTCTCATGTTTGCAGGGTTCTTCCTGTCTCCACATCCTTCCCCCACACAACTAGGAGCTTCATTTGAGCAGGTAGACACCAAATTCTAGGGCTGGGGAAACAGTTAAGGAAACAGTCATTTGTTGAATGAATGAAGACACTTCCTCTGTAGAGGATAAGTTAAATAGCTGATTACAAGCAAATTCCATTCCTTTCTCTCTCCTAACATAGCAATAAATCTTTACCATGGGTGAAGGTTCTAGATGCTCTAAGGAGCATCCTTTTGTTCACCAGTCCCAAGCAGATCATGCTACATCACTTTACCATGTCTTTGCTCATGCTGTGCCCTCTGCCTGGAATGCCTTTCTCTCTCTTGCCCATCACACAGTACTCTTGGCAAAGTCCTGTTTGTCTTTCAAGGTCCACTTAAATGTTGTCATCTTCTCTGTTTAGTCGTTACTTCTATGCCTTCATCCCTGCTCTGGGCATGCATAGCATCTGCACAGGTTTCATAGTGCTTACTATATTGTCTATTTTATTTTATTTCTTAATTTTCAAAGTATTTATTTATTTGAGAGAGAGAGAGAGAGGCAGAGAGAGAGAGGGTGAGAGAGAATCTCAAGCAGACTCCCTGATCTCACGACCCTGAGTTCATGACCTGATCCGAAATCAAGAGTCGGACACTCAACCGAATCACCCAGACACCCCTATTTTATTTTTAAAAGTAATCTCTACACCCAACATGGGGCTTGAAATCACAATTTGGAGATCAAGAATTGCATGTTCTACCAACTGAGCCAGCCAGGGGCCCCTATATTGTCTACTTTAACTATCCTTTAGTTGCCATTTATTGCTGTGAAAGGTGGTAAGTTCCTCGAAGGAAAGGGCAGGCCTTATTCTCGCTTGCGTCTCCGCCCCTGGCATGGCGCAGACTTGGCACCGTGCCTGACACGTCATAGGTCACATAAATGTTTGCTGAAAGGGTTGGTGTTGCTTTGGTGGGATCTTGCAATTGACTGGCCCAAGGTCTCTTGTTACCTTGGGGTCAGAATTAGGTTTCAGGTCAAAAAGCCCCCAGTGCCATAAGATCAGGTCTTGTTGTACGTGTTGGTAGGAGCACCTGATGGGAAGGATGGTGGTGGCTTCGCAGGACGTGAAGGTCCTACCTCTCCCTTTGGATGACTCCTTAGGTGTGGCCTGTTTAGCAATATCAGCGGTATGCTTGGGGGAAGAGTCTAGTCAATCATGGAAGGCCTCCAATGCTGCGCTCCAGAGTCTGCATAGGCTAGGAAGGTACCATTCACAGACCGCGTGCCTCCGGTCATATTTATCCACCTCGTTGTTCCCCGGCCCATCTGTAACATGGGAATACTAACAGTACCTACCTTGTCAGGTCGTCATGGGGATTACATGAGTCACTACATGTAATCACCGAGCACGCTGCCGGCTCATCGTAAGCACTACACAAGCGATGCAATTCTTGTTATCCTTATCAACGAGGATTCGTTGGTCTTATCTGCCTGTGTTGAGAAGGATTCTGAGGACTTGTCTGGGCTTAGCCAGAGAAGAGTATGCTGTCTGGTGTGCAAGAGGTGGTGTCCCAAAAGCCAAGTATTTGCACATCTTGCCGTAGGCACTAGGAAACCGAAATGTCTTTATTTTAGCAGAGCACTATGGGAATGGTGCAGATCTGGAAACTTCTAGACAATCTCTGGAGTTTAATTCCAAGGAGAGGCCAAAGGAATTCCTAATCCCTCATAGTAGAAATGAAAGTGTGCACGCACGAACACATCGAACACACATCACGCTTGCGTGCAACACACAAGAGGATGGAGACAGCACCCTCATTACGTGGCCCATGCTGTCTCTCTTCTCCATACCCTTTGCCAACCTTCTCTGTGGCCAACTAAAGGGTTAAGAGTCTAGAGAGGCTCCTGGGCCCATTTTGCATATGAGCATTTCCACGTTAATAGAACATTTAAGGGAAAATGCTCTCTGTCAATTGATTGTATAAATATTTTATCCGGAGTAAGTGGCAGCAATGAAGGTCTCTGGAAGACTTTCCCGGAGAGCACAGTGAAGGCTAAAATTAGGGCGTTATTGTGGAAGAAATAAGACACAACAGGGAGTTACAAACACTTGATCCAAAGTGTAAAAAATGGTCCCCTCGCCTCTGTGCACCCTGGAGCCTGGGCCGATTAAATCCATAATGGAATGAGTAAGTTTGGGCCGCATAAATTTGTCTCCCTTCCCCAGGAATCCTGCCCGCCGCCCGGCTAGATTAATGGCCAGGAGCCTCGCACATAATGAAGTGCGCTACCCTGGCACCCGTTCATGAATTTATTATGGTGTCCACAATTGGGCTGGATGGCGGAGACATCTTTATAAATCCTGCATTTAGCGCTGCCGAGATGAGCACTTCACTCCTAATGGCGAGCCTGATTTATCACTAGGGGCCCTGCTCCGCAGCCAGGCCCCTCCCCAGCACTTCTCAAAGGAAATACAGGTCATCTTGCTGATGGAAATGAAATGTGAAGGTAATTAGAGGATGCCAAATGGAGATGGGAAAGGGGGCACCATGGACATTTTAAATATGTTGGTCATCTTTTTCCTTGGAGCAATTATTTCAGGCTGATTTATTTTTACAGTTTATAATCGCTTAACTACCTGTGGCTAGGGATTTTTTTCTTTAACCTCAAGCTTTGGAACAAGAGACAGGCTTTTGATTGCTCTTTCTGAGGATGGCATAAGGGGAATTCATTTCGAGTGCCTCAGGCTCTGAGCTCCTGTGCAGTTTCATAGCCATAGCAACTGGCTGCTGGGAGAGGTCCTGGTCAGTCCGTCTCTGGGGTACCCTAGTTGTGTGTGGTCCTCAGCAGGTTTCAGGACCCACCTCCCCAGGAAGATGTAAACATATGTACATTTCCCAGAAGGTCAGAGGGGCTGGCCCACAACAGGTAGAAGAAAAGAATGATTGAAAGTCCTGTCTGATGGCCACGGACTCCAATCCTGGCTCCTCCCCTTTCCAGCTAGCTGACTCTGGATGTCTTACTTCACTTTTCTTTTTTTTTTTTATAATGATTTTTTATTTTATTATGTTAGTCACCATACAGTACATCCCCGGTTTCCGATGTAAGGCTCGATGATTCATTAGTTGTTACTTCACTTTTCTAAGCCTCAGTTTTCCTATCCATAAAATGGGTATAATGTCGGTATCTCCCTTAGGCTGCTGTGAAGATTACATGAGAAAAGATTTGCAAACTCTCAATATAGTGCCTAGTACATAGTAATCACTCAGAAATTTTAGAATTGTAAACCCTAAAGGGCCACCACACTGTAATCTGGTCAGCCCATATTTAATTTGAAAACTAACTATGTTTGGACACTGTGAATAGGGACTTAAGACTTTACCCTGTCACCTTGGTCTGTCTTTTAGTGGGGAAAGCAGTGCATTAAAGACTATTTCAGTACAGATGTGCAGAAATGGCAAGAATAAGTACGATGGGAATGCCATGGAAGAGCCCTAAAGGCCAAGAGTAGTTCTAGAGGTGCCGTATCAGGGTGGGCTTCCTGGAGAAGAGGAATCTTACATATTAAGCAGGAATTACAGTTTACACAGCACTGTTGGGTGCAGTAACTTTTCTTTTTATAACAGTCTTGTGGGATGGACAGTTGACAGGTGAGGAGGAGGGGAGCAGACAGGCAAAGTGGCCTGCAGCAGGCAGCACAGAATACCACTGACCGCCCTGGACGTGGGGTCTATGGACATGGATCTGAATCTTAGCAGAGCATGGGTTTCATACAAGTTGATGATGGCCTGGCCATTCCACAAGTGAAGTGTAACTGTCTAAGCTTTTGGTTGATGCACCTGGCTGGGTGACATAACGTGTGTGCATGTTTATGTGTGAATATATATATCTCTATGCATATCTCCATCTACCAATCTATCTATATATCTCCCCAGATGTTTTTAAGATTTTTCTCTCATCTTTGACTTGCAAAGGTTATTTTATGGTGTGTTTTTCTTTGTATTTAATTCTGCCTGTGGTTCACAACTCATCTTGAATGTATCTCTTGATGTCTTTTGCAGTTTTGTTCTTAGCCATGATCTTTTCAAATATTGCTTTTTCTCTTTTCTCTGGATACTTTCAGACTGGATATTTTCTACCCACATACTTTCCAGATCATCAATCCTCTTTGTAGCTGTGTCTACTCTGATAAATCCATTT
This sequence comes from Ursus americanus, assembly GCF_024610735.1. NCBI lineage: Eukaryota > Metazoa > Chordata > Mammalia > Carnivora > Ursidae > Ursus > Ursus americanus. Next base: position 12,667,661 of record NC_142147.1, on the reverse strand, counting down.
ATTAGGTTCTTAATTTTAGCTGTTGTATTTTCACCTCTACAGTTTCTATTTGGCTTATTAAATACAGATTCTAGTTCTTCAGTTAAATTCTCTAGAATTAGAATTCTTTCTAGAAAGTTTCTTTTTCTTTTTCTTTTTTTTTAAAGATTTTTTTTTTTTTTAATGTGAGAGACAGCCAGAGAGAATGGGAACACAGCAGGGGAGTGGGAGAGGAAGAAGCAGGCTCATAGCGGAGGAGCCTGATGTGGGACTCGATCCCGGAACGCCGGGATCACGCCCTGAGCCGAAGGCAGACGCTTAACGACTGTGCTACCCAGGTGCCTGAAAGTTTATTTTTCTTTAACATAGGAATCACAGTCACTTTAAAGTTCACATTGGATAATGCCAATATCTGGATTACCTGTGAGTCTGTCCAATTGATTTTCTTATTCTTTTGGTCCTGCGTTCTGGTATGTCTGGCAATATTTTTTTTTTTATTGAATTACCAAATATTGTGTATAAACAATTGTAGAGGCTTTGGCTGCTGTTTTCTTTTCCCAGGAAGTTTCATTTCTGGAAGGCAATTAGAGTAGATTCAGGTCATGTTAAAGCAATCGGGTATTGAGATGCCTTGAGGCTAGGTCTCAGCCTCTCCATGGCTACCACTTAAGTACAAGCAGATGCCTCAAGGGGGAAAAGGATGGAGAACTTCAGGATCCCCGCAATGAGTCCACTTCTCTTTGGGATCATGGTCCCTCAGCTCTCGGGTGTTTGGTATTTCTCTGAAGCCTTCAAACAGAATATTTAAAAATGTTTTTCCAGTTTTTCTAGCTACTTTCAGTGGGAAGGTGATCCACTACCAACGCATGGCCAGGAGTAGAGGTCCGTTATATAGTACTTATGCTTTTGCAGTTCTCTTTTCATATTTTGGTGCATCTAATTTTTATTCTTGTCAAAACTTATTATTATAGGCTCTTCACAAGCTCGTAAGCCCTGTACTCTGCAAAGTACCGGCCACATAAGATTGGTAGTGACAATAAGAAAAAGTAATGTTTATTTAGTGCCTATTGTATGCCAGGAATGACTCTAACTGCTTTTACATATATTAACTCATTGGTGCATCATTAACCCCATTTTACAGATGAATACTGAGGCACAGGAATTATGGCAACTAGCCACTAATGCCTCCTGGGTGTCACACCTTTGTGCAGTCACCTTCCACACTGTGCCAGCCTTGATCTGTATGACCAGTAAACTATGCCAGGGATGACGGGACTTCCCTGACAAGATTAGGTTATAAAGGGCTTTTTGGCTTCTGTCTTGATTGCTCACATCCGCTCTCTCTTACATATCATTTACAGACCCCTTGCTTTGGGAGAAGCCATCCGCCATGTCACAGATAGTTCTATTTTACAGAAAGGCTTGCAAGACCAGGAAATGAGTGAGGCCTCCTGCCAACGTCCAAGAGAGTGAGCTTGGAAGTGCATACATCAGCCCCGGTTGAGCCTTCGGATGACTGCAGCCTCAGGAGACCTGGAGCTGGAATCACCCAGCTAAGCCACTGCTGGATTCCTGACTCTCAGAAACTGTGTGACCCAAGGCATGTCTGTGGTCTTTGGCTGCTAGATTTTGGGGTACTTTGTTATGCTGCAAAGGGTGATTAATCCAGAGAAGTTTAAAAATGTTTACATGGGCAGTATGGGGCCGAATGGGATTAATTGGGAAAGCATGTAAACTCTATTGTGGGGGAAAAAGGCTACAATCTAAAAATATAAATTTAAAGCTTTTAAATTTGAAAACAAGATTCTGTTGTTTATAAGGATGACCTTGGGGGGAGGAGGCAGAGGAGAACTCATCAGCCAGGGGCTGGGGACTTTCTCATCAGACTTTTCTTACACACATCAGACTTGTTCTTACAGGAGGACAACCTAAGATTTAATGAGAGCAAGACCCTCGCCCAAAAGCCAACAAGAAAACAGAAACCTCAGGCCTATGACTGTAAGAAACTGGCTGCCATGAACAACCTGAGTGAATCTGGAAGAAGATACTAAACCAGGCTGTGGCCAGCAGTCTCATGTCAGCCTCATGAGCCCCTGAGCATAGAACCCAATTATGCTGGATCCAGACTTTGGAGCCCAGGAAGCTGTGTGATCGTAAATCCGTGTCGTCTTATGTTTGTGGTAGGTGCTATGCAACAATCAAAAACTAGCACAGGGTTAAAATGCAACACTGAAGCTTCAAAAATCGATCAAGGATTATAGTAATGTTCTTTCGATGGACTGACTCCCTTCCCCACTTGAAAGTAGAAACGATGGCTGAGAAACACAGGTTTTATTTACACGTTGCATCCAGCTTTATCCTGAATATTGTTGACTATCAAGAAAATCCAGATTCCCTCAGATAAGTAGATAAGTAGTTATCTCAGGTTGCAAATTCTGGGTGCTCTTGAGGATACAGAGCTGGAAAGAGAAGCTTAACTTCAGGGTCTGTCCCTGAGTGATTCTGCCTGTCAGCCCTAGTTAATGATTCGGTGGTCCTGGGTGTATTAAATTTGGTATCCAGCATCTGGAGAGTTGTAGGGATTTAAAAAAAATTACTTTTAAAAATAGCTAAAACTATGTTTTAAAAATAGTTTTAAGTGAAATGTTTGGGAAATCTCTGAAGGACTTCTATCAAATTCAGGGCTCCAGAGGACACAGGCAAAATCCCTGACTTGGCAATGTCCTCAGGCACTTTCTTGCTGTGTTTTTTATTGATCTGTAATTACTTTAGTTAGAGGATCGAGGATCTTACCTCTTCTTTCACGCTCTCTTAGAAGGTCATTAGGTTACAAGTATCTCCACGCACAGACACACATGTATGCACACGTGTATATATAAGACATCATACGTGTATATACGCATATGAAGCATTATGTGTGCATATCTGTGAGGCAGTGTGCGTGTGTGTGTGTGTGTTTGCACTACTTATATGTGTAGATTTCTGGAAAGGGAGCCAAGGCCTGAGTAGGGGGTTGGAGCTAAGGGCACTGATGGACCCAGGCTAATGTGTGCCTATATACAGAATAATTGGAGAATAAATACACAAGTATTTGAGAATTTAATAGCTACTGCATTTAAGTTTACTGTATTCCTTGGCTGACTTTTCATCCTGTATTTCGTGGAGATTATCTCACCAAGGACGCCAAAGATGTTTGGTTTCCATTAAGGCCACCCTGGAAATCTGATTCCAGTTGTGCAAAAATACGCAGTCTGAGGATGATTCTTCAACTCAGCCGTATTGACACCTGGGGTCAGATAATGTCCCGTGCATTGTAGGATCGCTGGCCACCACCCACAAGATTCCAGTAGCATCTCTCCAAGACCACTCCGGGTCACAACTATCAAAACTGTCTCCTGGGGACAGACTGCCCAGTTGAGGACCTCTGCTCTAGAATTAACCAAGCCTCAGGCATATAGCCACTGTTTTGGCAAAAACAATTTTTCTTTTTCTTAGGCTTCTGCCACCTGGCCCTCGGGGTATTTGGGATCTTCAATCCTCTGTTGCAGGAAAACGTTATAGAGCTCTAGATTACAGGAGATACGATCCAGAAATTACACATCTTCCCAAATTCCAGTTTCAGAAATGGGGAAACAGAGACCCAGAGAGAAGAAGGAGCTTACACCAGAGAGCTGGGAACTGGGATGTGACCATTCCCTGATTGATAAGCCGCCTTATCTTCTCTGTCTCTGTCTCTGTCTCTGTCTCTGACTCACGTACACCCCTCAGCCTCGGCTCCCACTGCAGCCCTCTGCAGGGACTGGGGCTAACACAAAGTCAGGGCAAGAAAGGAGGCGCTGTTCCACTGACTAATCAAATACACATAAAAGCTCTTTCTGAACTATAATTACATTTGTTCGCTCCTTGGGTTGATTTATTTTTTATTTTAATTGTCAGCCCTGCTCCACCATGATGCTAATAGAAATGTTATTGCAGCCAATATGCGCTAAAATGATGTCTAAAGATTATTAATGAGAGCAATAAGAAGGTGTCTTCATAATAAGTCAGCATTAACGGAGTAATTCATTTTACCTGATGTAATTGGATTGTAGCGTTTCAATAGCCCGGGACTTCCTCCTAATTGGGATTAGCTACAGCTTCCTCCTTTTAGGAGAACATTTAACTCTTCCTCTTCTACTTTCCAGTTTTTTTATGAAGTAATTAAATGTGAACCGTTGGGCATTTCTGGAAAGGGAGCCAAGATCTGAGGAGATGCGGGGTGGTGAGGGGAAGGGGCGGAGCCGAGGACACAGGGAGGTAGGCTGGGAAAGTCGGTCCTGCCCTCCTCCCGTCCTTCTCCGTCCTCCCTGCCAGCTCCTCCCCCCTCCCCCCACACTGAGCTTCCCAGCTCCGCCTCTCCCTGCTCATCAACTCCTCTGCTTCTTCGGGAATGAGTCTGGGATCTCAGCATAGTAGTGAGGCCAGACCCATGCTGTGAGAGACGAGGTTTAGCCAGCTGTCCCCTGAGACGTGTGGCCTGTGAGAAGGAAACTCGTGTCCAGGTCCCACTGGGTGCCAGGACTCAGGTCTGGCACTCAGCATTGACTCTCTCCAGTCCCCATGGAACACTTTCAAAGTAGCCTTGTCTTCCTGGTGAGGAAATCAGGGCTGGGGCACAACCCCATGCCGTCCACCTGCCCTGTCCTGCCGCCCTGCTCAGGGGGCGAAGAGCATGGGAGCAGATTGTCCCACATCAGGGAACTCACAGTGTGGGAAAGGCTGTTCGGAGGTGCGGAGACAAAGAGATTTTACTGACTAGTTATCTAGGACTTTCATGAGAGGGGAAAAACATGACAAGTAGCACGTCAAACGCTTTCGGTGCAAATTTATTTAAGGGAAGAAGTGAGTCAATGCAAAGAAGGGTATTATGTAAATATACAACAGAGGCGCAAATACTGGCTCTGCAGTGGAGACTTCTGGAATGTGCTAGAACCTGGTCTCTTTCACTCGATCCATCTCTGCTGTCAGGGTGCAGGCCACGGAGCCCAACTGTGCCCGATTTAAGGAGAGGAATTAGTGGAAGCATATCCCTGACTAGTGCCCCATACTCTGCACCGAGCACCAAGGTCAGGGATGAGGCCTCAGGGCCCCGAGGTGACTCCATGGTGAGCAGCACGGCTAGTGGCCATGACTCATCACGGTAACTATGCCCTGCTTCATCACCATCCTCATCTCAGCGGCCACCAACGCTATCGAGCCGTTATCCTGTGCACATGTGACCTCGCTGGATCTTGACGATCCTTCCCACGCTTTCTTATCACCTCTACTATGTCTGCTGAGGCCCAGAGAGCACAAGCAAGTTGCCCGAGCTTACACAGCATTGCCAGGCAGCCTGAACAGACAGGCTGGGGTGATGGCTCAGAGCAGGGAGGCCAGGAGGCAGCCCGGATGTAGCCGGATCATGCCACAAGCCCAGGCCAGGGAGGACACCGCTACTAAAAGCCAGTCACCACGGCAGCCCCCATGGCCTCCACTGACCTTTGATCTGGATGCCAGACGCGTCTCTACTCTAGGCCCTACTTCGGGTCACAAGCATCCCCCTCCAAAGATAGGGCGAGAAATGTCTGTCTGGGTGGGCCTAGGTCCTGTGGTCACATCCCAGCCACAAGGGCAGCTGGGAAAGTGGGAAGGTGACTGTTTCTATGGTGGGCTGTGGGCTCTGCCCCATGACCACTGAGAGGGTGAAGAATTCCCCAACATGGATGTTCTCAAACTTTGTGGTTTCAGGACCCTGTGGCCCTTCAAATATTATATTGTTGAGGAACCCAGAACTTTTCATTTAGATGGGTTATTGATATTTACCATGTGAGAAGTTAAAAAAAGAAATACGTATTCATGAATTTATTTAAAAATACCAATAAGGAGGCATGACACTGTTTTATATATATTTTTTATAATAATATTTTTTATTATATTCTGTTAGTCACCATACAGTACATCCCTGGTTTTTGATGTAGAGTTCGATGATTCATTAGTTGCGTATAACACCGAGTGCACCACGCAATACGTGCCCTCCTTACTACCCATCACCAGCCTATCCCATTCCCCCACCCCCTCCCCTCTGAAGCCCTCAGTTTGTTTCCCAGAGTCCATAGTCTCTCATGTTTTATATTTTTGTAAATGTAAAATAGTCTCTTGGGAAACTCCCCTGTATATGCATGAGAAAAGGACAATAAAAAAGGGCAAATGATGCTTTAGTATTACTGTGAACATTATGGGGAGGCTTTGGGAACCCCTAGGGGTTCCTTGACCTCATTTTGAGAACCACTGCCCTAACACACAGAGCAACTTCGGCCATCGTATAAAATCCAACACCTAGGTCATGTCCTCTGCACTCATGACCTTCCTGAGGCTGAGCTCCTCCCACCTCTTTGCCCAAAATTGGGCAGGGCTTCTCTAGTATATAGCCCTGGAACCCTTGGGAGCAGTCTGCAGAAAGCACCAGACAACAGTAGAATTTTCCTGAGCCCTTGTTATCCCATTAAAGCTGGGAAGACGCTCACCCATCATTCACTGTGGCCCTGCTGTGTGCTGGGCCCAGAATTAGGCTCTGGCGGTAGAACAGTGGAGATGGCATGGCCCATTCCCTCCAAGCCGACAACTGATCACACCTCCCTCAGTTAGGTGCTCTAATTAAAGCAAAGGGTGCTGGCACCCCAAGGGGGGAGCAGCTTGCTGTCCTGGGTCAGGAACCACAGGCTCCCTCTGTGGGAATATTCTTTCCCAAGGCTCCCTTCCTCCTCAGGGCTGATTGAACGTCACCCCTCAACCCCAGACACCCTCACCCCCTCTGTATTCACCTCTGCACAGGGCAGCCTGCTTCGAGATCACCTGTTACCCCAAGTCTACCAGGTGAGGATAAGCAGGAAGGGCAGGAAACTTCATGGACCAGGGAGCAGCCCTCAACCAATGACAGATGGGGAGTTGGTACCCCAGCTCTCTTGTCCTTGGGTGGGAGAACTCTGAGGAGCATTGCCCACTGTGTCCCTGAGATCCTCAGAGGGCCACAGGGTCACCTGCTCAATTACACACTCTTTGTGCCCTGTCTCACTTTCCCACTCTCCTGCTGGTACATCCTGGGACCATCTTCCAAATAAACTATTTGCACTTGAACCCTTATCTCTGCGTCTGCTTCTGGGGAAAGAGAAGATATGGTTTAACAGATTTCCACATTCTCCAGCACAGAATTCATCTCAGTTGAGCACAGCATGTGTGTGTGATCATTTGTTTAATGTCTGTGTTCCCGCAAGACGGTAAGTGCCTTGGCGAGAGAACCATGACTCTTTGTTCATTGTTGAATCATTAGTACTGAGCATGGGTTTTGGCACGTGGCTGTCCCTTGGGAAAATATTTGTTGACTGACTGACTGGACAAATGATTGAATGGATGAAATCCTTCACACTATTCTCCAGCTGTCCTAGAAAGTCCAACGACCACTGTTACAGAAACGTTGTTTCTAGGGCAAAGGTTGGCAAACATTTTCTGTAAAGGACCAGATAGTAAATATTTCAGGCTCTGGGGCTATACAGGCTCAGTCGTAGTCATAACTATTCAACACAGCTGTTGTAGCACAAAAAACAGCCCTACACAGTGTGTACACAAATGGGCATGCTTGTGTCCCAATAAAACTTTATTGACAAAAACACATAGGCTGAATTTGGCCCGAGGGCCACAGTTTGCTGACCTCTAGTCTAGGACAAAGATGGTAATTATTCTGTGTGTGCTATTATTTAAAGCATGATGTTTGGTTCTCATGGTGAACTATTGTCCTCCTTCTGAGAACCCTCCCCAGCCCCCTCAGCAACTCCACCTTTTCCCTCCCTCACTGTCCACAGGCTCTTCTGAAGAGTGAGAGCAGATCACCTCCGGGCCTCGGGGCCTCGGGGCCATGGCTCTGCCCCTCTTCCCGTGCCAGGTGACTGGTTGTTATATGCAGCTGCTGTTCTCATGGTCTGTTTGCTGGCCTGGGTCCGGGCCTGAGGTCCTCCTTTACTCACCCAGCCAGTCCTACCTTGGCTGTGTTGGTCTCTGGAACCCCGAGTTTCAGCCACTTCCTCCGTCTTGCCCTGAACGTACGCTGCTCACTCTGAGCCCTCCATGGTGAGGTCACCTTGCTGCTTTTTTGGCGGCTTCAAGGCAGGTCTGTCTCAGTCAGCTCGGGCTGCATAACAAACACCATCGACAGGGGGCTCAAACAATGGAGGCTTGTTTTCTCACAGTTCTGGAGGCTGGGAGTCCAAGATCAAGGTGCCGGCAGGTTTGGTGTCTTTGGAGGCCTCGTTCCTTGGTTGGCAGGTGTCCACATTCTTGCTGTGTCCTCACATGGCTTTTCTGCGCATGTGCAGATCTCTCATATCTCTTTGTGTCCCCAAATTTCCTCCCCTTATAAGAACACCTGCCATATTGGATTAGGACCCACCATCAGACATCATTTTAGTTTAATCACCTCTTTAAAGACCCCATCTCCAAATACTGTCACATTCTGAGGTACAGGGGCTAGGACGTCAACAGATGAATTTTAGGGGTCACAACTCAGCCCATAACAGGGACGGTTGGCCAAGTCCTACATCCCCTATTTGAAACTTTGGCTCCCAATTGTGCCTGATGGGATATAAAGGGACTCAGAGTGCTAACTCAGGTATCTCCCCATCTAACCATATCACATGTTCATTCCACTGCATTACCCACCTTGGAACAGGGACGGCCTTGTCCCGCATGACCTCTGATTTCCAAATAAGAACTGGAGCACCACCTCTCCCTATTTCATCTCTCCCCTCAACCCAACACCCTTACCGCCAGGATTTTGGTCCAGAGAGAGGAGTCCAGACATATTCTACTGTCTTCTATTCCAGAATAGCATCGTGGTGGATAGCATCTGGAATTCGTGGCTTCAAATCCCGCCAGGTCTTTAAAGTTTCAGTGCTTCTGTTTCTTCATCTGTAAAATGGGATCATAATTGCAACTACCCCAAAGTTTGCTGTAAGAATTAAATTAATAAATAGAGAGTGTGTTGAACTTGCGTATATATGAATTAGCAGATATAAATTCATTTAGGTACTGGAGTACAGTTAGTCCCCCACCCATGTGACCATGACGTATCCTGAGTTCTGTCCTTCTGCCGCTCACACTGGCCAGGACAGGACAGGCTACCATTAATCCCCTTCTCGTGTGTCAGGGACTCTTCCTGCCCCAATCAGTCCTCTCCCAGAGGGAACACACTGGTTCTCCCCACTCCCCTGGGGCCATAATGGTGTGGAGAGCAACAGGAGAGCATGTTTAATGGCGAAGGCAGCATCCAAAAATATAAAATATGTTAATTTGATTTTTTAAGGTTTATTTTTTTATTTGAGAGAGAGAGAGAAAGAGCAAGTGAGCGGGGGCGGGGGGGAGCAGAGGGAGAGGGAGAGAGTCCTCAAGCAGCTCCCAGCTGAGCATGGAGCCTGACGTGGGACTCGATTCCAGGACCGCGAGATCACAACCTGAGCAGAAATCAAGAGTCAGACGCTCAACCAATTGAGCCACCCAGGCACCCCTGATTTAATATTTTAAAAAATCATACCCATTATACATAAGTAGGCCAGGTGCTGGGTTAGCCATGGCAAGACAGAGACTTTGAACAAAATGATACAGTTCCTACCTCCCAGAGTGACTTGTGGAGTGCCTTTCAGAGCTGGAGGCATGCCAGACAGAAGAAGCTCAAATCCTGGCTCTGACCTTCAATACCTATCCTCAGCACATTGCTTTTCCTCTCTGAATCTCAGTTTATCCATCTGTATATTGGGACACTAGTAGAAGCCGCTTGAGAAGGGAATAAGATAATGAATATAAAATGGGTTCGTGCATAATAGATATGAAATCCTCCTGTAAAGAAGTTAAATAGTCAGATGATAGACCTGCTCTTCTACACAAAGAGGCTGCCGGCGTGCCTGCCCTTCGCAGAAGCGCAGCTTCCCAAATGCTTGCAGAGGTCCACGCGAGATGCGATTACAAAGCCATGATTCAGTCCTAGCCACGCTGTTGCAAGGGGGAAAACTGCAACAACCCAAATGTCAGATCTGGGCCTGGAAGTGAAGCCACTGCCCTGGGGAGATCCCTCCCCGCCCGAGGAACCAGGGGGAGCTGGGACAGCATCTCTCGGTCGCTGAGCACACAGAAGACAGAGGCAGCCTGTCTATCTCGGCCGTGTATTTAGGAAGAAAACCAGGAATTAGTGTTTGGGGCCATCAAGATGCCAGGGAGAACTCGCTGCCAGGCCAAACCTGGGTTGTGTCCAAAAGCCACTTGCAAGGACAGCAGGGAAAATGCGGTGGTCACAAGCCAGGCTGCGGTGACAGAGGCTTTGCTTTCCTTCAGTCTGGCTGTTGGGGGGCACTGGGGCTTGGGTCATGGGGAGTCTCCTGGTCTCCATCCTGAGAGGGGCTCCTTGCCGAGGGGCTGCGGCAGGAGGCCCCAGTGTCGGGGCTGGGAGCACACACAAGGACGTGGTGCTCCCCACCCTGCACTCCCCGCCCCCCTTCCTGCCACAGCTGTAATGCTGAGCCTCAGATTGTCCCACTATTGATTCCCCTCCCATAATGAACTGTAACAACAACTCCATTACTCTGCGCTCGCCCATTGGCTGAGGATAATATAAAATTAGCCAGCGTGCATGGGGCCTCTCAGGATCGATTTTCCTACTCAGATTACTTGTTACGAAAGAATAGAGCTGTCTCCCCCATAATTGAACAAGTTAACTCCTTGTCTCATAAAATGTAAGCCAGTATTGATTGGCTGTTGTGGCACACAGAGGGGGGCTAGGGGGGTGTGAGCACTGGGGCGTGGTGGGGATGGTCTCCCCCACCACCCCCACCCTCCCCCCATGACCCTGTCCCCGTTAGCTTCAGAGGTGAGGACATCAAGCCTGAGGCCAGATCCTTGGTCCGAATGGTTATGGGGAGTGGGTCTCTGAGCCCCAGCTAAACGCCCCCAGCCCCCAGCCCCCTGCCTTTCCCTACCAAGGACATTTATACCTGTCAGAACACATGGGGCTTTGGATTCACACTGACCTGGGTTCAAATCCTGACCCTGTCAAATGAGAGTGGCGTGACCTTGGACCGTGTCCCCAGCCCCTCTGAGCCTCTGCTCATGGGGATCGTAGCTGTCATCACCTTAGGGGGTTTTGAAGAGGATTAGATGAGCAAACCCATACACGAGGCCGGGCACACAGGGCGAAGGCACCCGCAAATGGGCAAAGCTAGTAGTGTTTTTGTGTTTCTTTTCATTTTTGTCAGTAATAGAAACCCATCAAGGTAACACACGACACTAAGACACACACATGGTTTTCTGTTGGGTGGCTGAGTGGAGCCTTTAAGGACTGTGGGCAAAAAGTTCAGCTTTAAATACCTCTGACCATCTTTCATGTGCGGTCCGAAGCCACAGGCGTCGTGAGGGGCAGGATTACCCCGGCCCTTGTGCCAATGGCACCTTTGACTTGTCCCTCCGGAAAGGAAGGGGCTCGCCTCGAGGACTGCATCAGCCCACCAGTCCCACCCGACCCCCACCGCTGTCCCAGCCGTCACTGCCCCATCATCTCACACAGCCTCGCAGACGGGCCCAAGCCGACCACCTGCCCCCAGGAGACGGCTCTTGTTCGCCGGCTTTGGGACCATTTCCCAAGGCCCACACATCAATCGGCAGGAAGATATGTGTGCCCAGGAGACCAGTTTTCAGGCCTATCATCTCCTACTGACGTCGGCCGGGATGTCAGCAGGGAGAAGGGGCACGGGAGGCAATGAAAACAAGACGTGACCAGCAGCCCAGGCCCCAGGTCCAGGCTCCTGATGGTTGGTTGTGGAAAACCATAGCCATCAAAGCTGGTGTAGACAGAGCGACTGCACCTTTAGCCGGGTGTGATAAACTCACTTTATTCGCCATGCAAATTGGGAATACTTTCTCTAATCATAATATCAGTGCTTACTACGTGGGCTCCCTATAGGCCAGGCTCTGTTCTAAACACGACGCCAGTGTCCCCTTAACAGGAATCTGCCAGGAGCTTTCCGTGTAGGTGACATGACTACCGTTATCAGGCTGGTGACTTTGTTGAGACCTGTCCTGAGCCTACACTGCAGGAATGTTCTGGACAGTCATCTCAATGATTATGGCTGTGTGGGAGGTACGTCCGTTGACCAGTGAGCTGATTCGGCACCTTGCATGCAACGCACGGCTGGTGAGGAGCGGGACTGGGGTTTAACCCCCCGGAAAGCCAGCCTCCAAAGCCCACACTCGCCACTGCTTCACTGCATCTCCCTGATGTGAAAGCGAAGACCAACGGAAGTTAACAGTTAGGACTCTAGCTGATGGCAGGCCCCTTCTGGAAGTCTCTGGATTGCTTTTGGGGCTGCTGGTGGGACAGGCTGATGTTGTATGAGCCAAGGAGTTCGTTTGTTTAGCTACAGTGAAAGCAGCAGGCTCTAACACAGCCGCACGGGAATTCGTGCTGAGAAGGTCTAAGTTCAAGTGCTAGTTCTGCTGTTTACTGGCCATGTGACCTTGGGAAAGTCACTTAGTTTCTCTGGGCTGTGGTTTCCTTCTTTGCAAAATGGGACGGAATAATTTGGGTCCCAGGGGTTATAGAAAATCAAAAGAAATAATGTACTTAGAAAAACTATGAGAACATGGCAGAAACATTCATGCTGATAGCATCATAATGCACCCAGTCCTAATAATGACCTTAAACCGAGACCAGCCGCAGACCAGTGGATCTCCCAGGGAGGACTGATCAATGCAAAACGTTATGTGGTGCTGTGCTCCATGTTCAAGGCCCCACCTTCTCTGCTTCCTTTTCTTAATGCGGGCTTGCACGTCTCGGGCATGTGCAATGCATATTGGAGAGAAGGCAGCAGGAGGTCGGACTCTTGCCTATCTCCCCCTTTCCCCCCACCCATTAATCGAGTGAACTGGTACAGTCCCCTTCCCCATTCTCAGCTCTGGCTGCCCTAAATGTGAGAAGACTGGGCTGGAGAGGGGCTCCTGAACACTCCACCCAGGCTTGACCTTTGGTTGCTTTTTTGTGCAGAGAGTAGCGGCAGGCAGCCCTTCCCTATGCCCTCTGGTTTTGCCATTGTCCCCAAACACCTAAATCAGACTCAGGGTTATGGCCCCATCTTGCTTCTCCCGGTCTTCCTATCTCAGGAAGTGAGATCATCATCCAGGCTAGAACTAGGGGGCCACTCTGACCCTCTGTCTCTTTTACTCCTCATCCAGTCCACCAGCAAGTCCTGTTCATCTCCATGTCATTTCTCCACTCTGTCCATAGCTCACCATCTCCACTGCTTCTTCCCTGGAAAATTTTTAAGGAATTGTAAACTTAAGGAAAAGTTGCAAAAATAGTATAGTTATGTATACCCTTCACTCCGCTTCTCCTAATTATGAACATAGCACAGAGCACCACATTTCTCTCCTGGACACCTACATCCTACTGGTGTCCCACTCCCACTCTCATCGCTAGGACCCATTCTCGGTGGGACAAAGGCATTGCCTTTTCTTTTAACCTCCAAATACTTCATCATATGCTTTTTTCCCTGTATTTTCATTAGGAACGTTATGTGTACTAAGTTCAAGCAGTGCAAGAGGGAACACAGTGAAAAGTTAGTCTGTCTCCCATTCTGGATCTTTCTCTAGAGGCAACCAGCCCTACATCCTATGTGTTATTTCCAGACATTTTCTACACAAGGGCAAGCCTGTGTCGGTGTATATTTTTAAAAAGATTCAGTACATGATACAGGTTTTGTACTTTAGTTTTGAAAACTTTATGTAAAAAATAATTTTGGAGGGTGCCTGGGTGACTCAGTCAGTTAAGCGTCTGACTCTTGATTTCACCTCAGGTCACAACCTCAGGGTCATGAGATGGAGCCCGTGTCCAGCTCCACAGTCAGTGGGGGGTCTGCTTCAGATTCTCCCTTTCCCTCTGCCTCCTCCCTTGCTCTCGTGCACTCACTCTAATAATAATAATAATGATAATAATAATAATGATAATAATAATAATAATGATTTGGGGCTTAAAGAAAAGTACATAGACCCTTCCCCAGCTTTCCTCTGTGCTAACAGCTTACAGAATCATAGTAAGTGATCAAACCAGGAAATTAACATTAATACAAAACTATTAATCAAACTACAGACCTTATTCAAACTTGATCAGTTTTTCTCCTGACATTAGGACATTAATGTCCCAGGAGTCAATTCCAGATCCTCCATGGCGTCTAGAGTTTTCGAGTTTCCTAGCCATGACAATTCTTCAGTGTTTTATGACTTTCGAAGGGCACTGGTCAGGCGTCATGTGGGATGTCTATTAGTTTGGATTTGTCTAACGGTTTTCTCACGATTGGGTTGCGATCATGCAAATTCGAGGCACAAATACTGCATTCGTGACGGCGTGTCCTTCTCCGCGCAGTGCATCAGCGGGTGTGTGGTGGTACCATGGCGCTCGTGGATGAAACCAAACAAAGGTGTCATCTTTTCACAACAGGCCACTTTCCTCCAGTGGCTTCTCATCGTACTTCAGAACAGATCCCAAGTCCTTAGCCAGATCCACCAGGGCCTGTATGCGAGGCCTGTCTGCCCTTGTCTGGAGCCCCTGCAGGCAGCCCTGCTCGTATTCAAGACAGCTGGCCTTTTTGTGGTCCGGGGACATACCAAGATCTTCCTTCTCTGAGGCTCTTGTGCTTGCTAGTCCCTCTGCCAAGTGTTTTTCCTCAAGGCTGACTTCTTGCCTTCATTTGGGCTTTGACTCCCAATGTCACCACTTCCAAGAAGTCCTCCTGGATTCCCCAGGCACTAAAGTACCACCGGGTTCTCTCTGTTGCAGTATTCTGCTTTATTATTTTCACAGACTCATCACAGCCCAAAGTACCTCCTTGTTTATGTCTTTATGAACTCTAGCTCCAGGCTGGGGGCTTCCCGAGGATAGCCACCCGATCTGCCTTGTTCATTACCTCTACATTCTGAGGATTCTTGGACTTTAATGTAAAGGAGGTTGTGTAGGACCCTGAGCCTGGAGGGCGTGAGAAATTGTGGGAGGGCAGGTGGTCAGGGTCCATTCCCTCTACCAAAAAAACACAGGGCACCATCTTTTCAGAAAACCGATTGGGACCAACAAAGCGGTGACATTGTGATGACTTGTGTCAGCCACTTAGCTATTCTGTCTAGACTGTCTGGTGCTGCTCAGCAAATGCTCCACGCTGAACCTGGGCTAGGAAACCTTCTGAGTTACCTGGCTTTAAAAACCCTATACCAGCTCTTTTCCCCAAAGGCCCCAGCCCATAGACCCTAGGGCCTGGTTTTGGATTAGGTCCCCCCCACCATGCCTACCAGTAAGCTCAGCTCAGCCCTTCCTATGTCCCAGAGTTGTTATTTTTCCTTTGCCAATCCCCAGTGCCTGGCATGGAGAGATGCTCCGTCAGTGTTTGTAGGAAGCAAGAACGAAAGTCAGGGAGGGAGAAAAGGAGGGGAGGGTGGGAGGAAGAAAGGGAGGGAGGAAGAAGTCGCTTGGTACACTGCAGGCTGTAGGAGACCAGAACCTGATCCCAGCCTTTAGACTGGATGTTAGCTGAGGCCTGAGTCCTTTTTTTTTTTTTTAATAAGATTTATTTATTTTTTTTTTTTGGGGGGAGGGGCAGAGGGAGAGGCAGAGCCCCAATGCGGGGCTCGATCTCACGACTCTGAGATCATGACCTGAGCCAAATCAAGAGTCATAGTCTTAACTTACTGCATCACCCAGGTGCCACACAATCGAGCTTTTTTAACTGAGTGTGATTCTCAGGTTCTTGCTACATTTGCTCATTTCCAGACAAGACTCCATATACCCTTATTCTTGATGTTTTAATGCAACGAACTCATTTTAAAGTACACAAGTAATAGATGCCCATCACAGAAAAAGCTGGAAGACAAACCAAAAGAAAATGATATCATCCTCAAATCCCCACTCTCCCTCTTCCGAGGACCATTGCTGTTTATGCTGGGGTCTGTTCCTCCAGGCTATCTTTCTATTTGCATGAAATACACGCACATACACATACACGCATTTAAACTGAACGGGACAATATTATACATTCTATTTTGTGACCTTCCTTTTTACTCACTGTTACACTCTGGACACCTTTCCTTGTCAGTGGGTGTGCTTCTAAATCACCTTTTGTGAAATCTACTCACGGCGGTGTTTTTCAAACCACAGCTTATGACTCTTTAGCGGGTAAGAAAATGAATTTAGTGAGTCAAGATCAATATTTAAAATAAATGAGGCAGCAAAGAATAGTTCTGGATGGAATAGAAAAATCGTATGTATTGCACCGGGGAAGATGAGGGTCTGTATCAAGATTCCGTGTGGTCAAATATATTGGTGTATATTGGGTCGTAATAGAATGTGTCTTTCTTAGGTGCATTCCATTGTCCCAACCAACCACGAAGGAGCAGGAAGAGCAATCCTACCATATGCTTGAAATGTAAAGAGCCAGGAATATTTGGGGAATGGCATAATAGCTTTGTGGCTGTTTGAGCTCTGCCTTCAGACCTCTCCCATTTCTTGAGTCCTCCAGTGATCTTCCAAGGAAGAAGACAGTGTTATTCAATCAGATATGAGAAGACCGTATTAGAACTCCTATATCTACCATTTTAAAAACCCAACAAAGTAGAAAATCACTTCTCTGTCATGCAGTGGAAGTACAGAAATAGTCAGGATCTTGGGTGATGGTCCTCAGTGACCAGGATCTAGAGCCATTCTATCTTCTTGCCCCACTATCATGATTCTCCTCAATGGTCCAAGGAGGCTGCTCAAGCTCCAGCCATTATGTTTATATTCAAGCCAGCAGGAAAGAATATCTATTTAAATTCTTTCACAGTTTTACTGAGATGTAATTCACATGCCATTCATTTCATGCATCTGAAGTATACGGTTCAGTGTCCTGTAATATATTCACAGCCAGGTACCATCTTCCATCAGCCAATTTTAAAACATTTTTGTCACCTCAAAAGATATGTTTTAGCTACTACCCTCTACAGCCTCCACCTCTTGCAGCCCTAGGCAACCACAAACCTATTTTCTGTTTCTACAGACTTCCCTATTCTGGATATTTCATATGAATGGAATCATAGAGCGTGTGGTCTTTTGTGGCTGTTTTTATCACTTAACATCACGTTGTCAATGCATGTTACAGCATTCTCAGGACTTCAGTCCTTTAGTAAAGGCCCACTGAAGCACAAGTCTCTAATTTTGCTGAATTTCAATTTATTTATTTTCTCTCTTTGTTGCTCATACTTTAGGTGTCATATCTAAGAATTCTTCACCAAGTCAAGGTCATGAAGGTTTAGTCATAAGTTTTCTTCTGTGAGTTTTATGGATTTAGCTCTCACATTTAGGTCTTTGATCCATTTTAAGTTAATTTTTTTGTAATCTAGTGAGGTAGGGATCCAACTTTATTCTTTTGCTTGTAGCTAACCATTTGTCCCAGCACCATTTTTGAAAAGACTATTATTTCCCCATTGGATGGTCTTGACAACCTTGCTGAAAATCAGCGAGGCTACAGGATACGAGATCGGTGTGCCAAAATCAATTGTATTGGATACCCTTGCAATGAACAATTTGAAAATGAAATTGAGGAAACTATTCAATTGATAATAGCAACAAAAAGAATAAAACACTTAGGAATAACTTAAGTGAAATAATTAAATCATAAAATAGATTAAGATGCAGTAATTTAATAAATAATTAAAATAATAACGTAAGTGAAAACTTTGCACTATGAAAACTACAAACATTGTCGAAAGAAATTAAATAAAATCTTAATAATTGGAAAAATATCCCATGTGCATAGGTTGTAGGACTTAACATCATTAAAATGTTTATAGTCCCCAAATTGGTCTACAAGTTCATCGTAATCCCTGTTAGAATCCCAGCTGACTTCTTTATAGCAATTGACAAGCTCTTTATAGCAATTGACAAGCTGATTTAAAAATTCGTAAGGAATTGCGAGAGACCCCGCATAGCCAAAATAATCTTGAAAAAAAGCAAACAAGGGAGACTCGTGCTTCCAGATTTTGAAACTTACTTCAAAGCAATGGTAATCAAGACCGTGTGGTACCAGCACAGGAGAGATATATAGGTTGTTGGAATAGGGTCGAGTCCCTAAATAAATCTATTTTTTAAATCTAAAACTCAGGTAATAAATGAAACTTTAACAGTTTTTAAACTTCAAGATTGGCGCTGGTTTCCTCACTCTGTCCTATGTCACAAAGGTTGTATGTCCTATGAATTCTACAAGGTACCCTGGGGAGAAGAGTGGACGTCGCCGGGAGGAGGGATAGATATTTTTTTTTCGTTCAGTACATTCTGAGGAGTTGTATTTTCCATGTAGCAATTGAATTGGATTTATAGATTATCTTATCTTATTTAACTAAATCAGCCTTTGCTAAAAGGACAAGTGGCTGAAGAAGATTCCCGTGAAGAAATCACAATTAAAGTTCATAATAGTAACGCCAGTAGAAGTGAAGAGTATGGTCGGGCTGTCACTCCCTCTCCTCGCACAGGACTTTGACCAGCCACAGCATGAGATAAAAACGATGGTTATCTAATAAGATCTGAAAGAACTTGGTTAAAAACAATCAAAATTAACAAAAAGATAATTTGAAACCGTATCCCTATTGTTGACACAATAGGAGGGGATAGTAGGCTCTAAGATATTAGCTAATGAGAGTATGACACCCTCACAATTAGAAAAACATTAAAAATAACTGCTCATTTTATTTTTATCTCATCATTTCCGAAATTCATTTTTTGTATATGTACATTCATATACATTCATTCCTTAGTCAACGAATCATTGATCTAGAGCCCCTGGGGCTTGGTAGTAAGCGATGCAATTATGTTGCTTTCATGGAGCTGAAATTCTCATGGGGAGAGGCTGACAATGAAGTGAAAGCACATAGAATATATTGTCCATTATACGTATTTGTACAGATGTATGTGTATGTGTGTGTGTCTGTGCGTGAGTGCAATTTTTTTCTCTTTGTGGTTCCCGATCATTAAAATTTGGTAACCACAGGGGCGCCTGGGTGGCACAGCGGTTAAGCGTCTGCCTTCGGCTCGGGGCGTGATCCCGGCGTTGTGGGATGGAGCCCCACATCGGGCTCCTCCGCTGTGAGCCTGCTTCTTCCTCTCCCACTCCCCCTGCTTGTGTTCCCTCTCTCACTGGCTGTCTCTATCTCTGTCAAATAAATAAATAAAATCTTTAAAAAAAAATTTGGTAACCACAGGTCTAGATATTTAAACATGTTCCTCTGTCATGAATGATGTCTTGAAGGAAAAATTCGAGAAGTACTAACATTGAACCTAACTCCAGAATAATGATAGCTCAACATCCCTTCCCCCTCCCTGATGCTTCCTTCTGTCCACTTTCTTTCTCTTGTATTATCTTGAACAAAATAAAATTCCAACATTCCAGCATTTGATTGTTTTGTTGTAAGCATTAGCTATCTGTCAATGTATAAAAAATTACTACAAACCAGGCAGCTTCAAACAATAGACATCTACCTTCTCCCTGTTTCTGTGGGTCAGGAATCCAGGCACAGCTTAGGGAGGGCTTCTGCTTCAGGGTTGAATCAAGGGGTTGGTCAGACTGGGGTTTCATCTGAAGCCTTGACTGGGGAAGGATCCTTTTCTAAGCTCACATGATCGCTGCCAGAATTCGGTTCCTAGGGGCTGCTGGATTGAGGTCTGTTGGCCAGAGACCACTTTCAGTTCTTTGCCATATGGGTCTCTCCAACGTGCAACACATGCAAGCTTAGAAAACAATAGGGAACATTCACTAACAAGGCAGAATCCATATTTTTATGTAACCTAACCATGAAGTGACATCCATCACCTTTGCCATATTCTTCTTTCTCCTTTTTTTAAATTAAACTTTCAACTTTGAGACCATCGTAGGTCCACACGCAGTTGGAAGAAATAATACAAAGAGATCCCATGCCTCCCAAAGGCAACATCTTGCAGTCTAATGACTAGGATATTGATAGCCATGCAGTCAAAATACCAAACATTTCCATAATCGCGAGGGTTCCTCATGTTCCCCCCAGTAGCCACACCTACTTCCCGCCCTTCCCCACTCCCTCTTTAGCCCCTGGCAACCATGCATCTGTTTTCCATTTCCATAAGTCTGTCACGTGAAGAATGTTACATAAATGTAATCATATAGTGTATACATACCTTTTAAAATCTCCTTTCCCCCCCAGACTTTGTCAGGAATCAGAGATAAATTTGTAGATAATATTCCTAAAGGGACCCAATGACACACTTTCTGTGTTACATTAGTCTGATTTTCTTTTTACTATCAAATTACTTCTCAAGTAGTCAACATTTTCATTTATGAAAGTGGCTTGAAACCACTGAATTCGATTGGATTCCCTGGAAACTGACTCGAAGGTAGAGGCTTGTCCATTGGGGTTTGGTCCCAGCAGACACGCCTGTGAGGAGGTGAGGAAGGCAAGACTGGACAGAAGAAGTTGCCCCAAGGCAGAGTCGCAACCGAGGCCTCACCTTACGGGGAGCTCTGAAACCAGATGGCCTTTTAGAGTGGTCCCAAATTGAGGCAAGGGGGGTCTGGACCTCTGTCTCTCTATTCTGGTTCCTTTGATTCTTCATGTATATTTTAGAATCAGCTTGCAGTTTCCTGCTGGGGTTTTTATTTGAGTTGTATTTAATCTATAAATCTATTTGGTAGGAACTGACATATGCAAACTATTGAATCTTCCAATCATGAAACGTGGCCTATCTGTAATTATTTAGGCCTTCTTTGATTTCTTTCATCAGCGTTTCATAGTTTTCAGCATACAGATTTTGCCTTTGCCATAACCGATTGGTTAGAAGCAAAGTGAAGCTTTCTCCCACACTCGCAGGGAGGGAAGTAGACCAAGGTATGGACACCAGGAGGAGGAGATCATCGTAGACATGCTAGAGTCCGCCCGCTGTCATCTCTGGGGGGTGGTGACCCTCACAACTTTCCGACTAAGAGGGCCCTGGTGTTCTTATGTTCCGGTGCTCTGGGAATAAGCTACTTGGAAGTGGTTCAGAAGGAGAAGAGATGAGTGTGCTTGATGTCGTCCTGAAGGGTCTCTAAATTCCTTCCCACTGGTTCTGCATATACTCCGTGCTCTCCTGCTCTTGCCCATCCCAAGCCTCCAACCTGGAACTAGATCACTCCCTTTCTCTATTTATCAAAACCTTGACAGCCTTCTGAGCCCAGGCTCAAAGACCACCCCCTCCAGGAAGGATTCCTTGAGTGCCAGGGAGAGTCCAGCTCTCCTCATACCCTGCACATGACACTTCACTCTGCCTCCTTCTGTAATTGCTCTTGTACAAATTAGGTACATTCTTTCTGGTGTGTCAGTAGACTGGTTCGAGGCAAAGAGCTACTTTATTGGCTCATAAAATGGAAAAGTCCAGGGTAGACTGACTTCAGGGGCAGTTCGATTGGAACAGGGATCTCAGGACCCAGTCTCTTGCATCATCCGTTCCATCTCCTCTTTGGGTCCTTTCCCCAGGCTCCTGGGGCAGCAGGGTACTTCCCATGGCTCCAGACTGAAGACAACGAAGTCGAACTCCAATTAAAAGAGGGAGTGTCCCTTTCTCCCCACAGTGGGTCCTGGCTCGTAGCTCATGGGCTCTGACTGGACCATGTGTCCATTCCCAAAGTCACCACGGAGCCCAGGTGACATGGCATGCATCCAGGTGAGGCTGGTTTCCCCGAGGAAATCCAGGCCATTGGACCAGAAGAAGCAGGAAGGTATTGAGTTAGCTGAAGCTCCACCCTGTCCAGGTCTATGTGCCCCAAAGCCTGAGAGATACCCAGGGCGGGAAGGGTGGCCTTTCCTTTTTTACAGTTCAGCACCTGCCCCGGGATCTAGCACATACTCAGTGCTGAGTCAATGTTTGTTGAATGAATTGATGAGTGTGTGGCTGAATGGAAATCAGCAGATATTGTCTAAAGGGCCAGAGAGTCAATAGTTCTGGCTTTGCTGCTCTGCTGTTGTAGCGGAAACCAGTCACGGGCAGTACACACAGATGACGGTGGCTGTGTGCTAATAAAACTTTATGCACACTGAAGTCTGAGCGTCATGCAAATTTCACCTGTTGGGAAATACACCAAGCTCCGCGGTCTTCAAAAGCAGGCGGCGCAAGCTTTGGTTTGCTGCCTCCTGGCAGAGAGGACTGGAGGTCAGTAGGCTGCAAAACAACCCACCACGAGTGTCACATCCTCCTTCAGTTCCACACCCCGCCAAGCAGACTTTGTGTGAGGACCATTGTTGTGCCATACATACGTGTGAAAAGGTAACATTTAATTTAGGTCGCGCATCTGGAGCGTGCGGGGAGCTCTCATCAGGCTGTATTTAAATTTCTGCGTTCCACACCAGTGCCTCTGAAATTGTTAAACGGTGCCGTCCTTGCAGCTTTATTAAACCTCGCATGATCCAGCCAGGCTTGACAAATGCAGGGAACGCAGGAGCGGACTTTCTGCCGGAGCCCGTAGATTTGCCAGGCGGGATCCTGCTCCCTCCCAGCGGCTCTGGGAAGCCAACCGCGGCCCCAGCCCCCGGCCCTTTGCGCAGGCGCCCAGCGCCCACCAATTGTGTCTCTAATCAACGGCTTCTAAGCAGGTGAGCATTTATCTCAGTCAGTTACCCCTTATAATTACTGTATTGAACCTAGTTGTCTATAAAATGAATGGTTTGTTCAGACACTTTACCCAAAGAGTTCATTAGGGGTTAAACAAAATGCAATCCCATTTGCAAAGAGTATAATAAATTGTTTCATCTGTGAATTTAGCTGTTCTCCCTAATGCAGACATGGGTGTTACAGTGGCTTTCCCTTGATAGGGTTATGGGTTAATGAAATGCCTTTTCTGTTGCTTATTTTCCTCTCTTCTGTGCTGAGTGATAAGTAGCTAACCAACGAAGCTTGTAATTACAATCTTACAGAAACCGGGCCGATCTGTATATAAATCTCACCATCCAATTACAAGATGTAATAATTTTGCACTCAAGCTGGTAATGAGGTCTAATACTCGTGCATGCGATAATCCCCTCTGGATGCTGGCTTGATCAGATGTTGGCTTTGTAATTAGACGGGCAGAAAATCATTATTTCATGTTCAGGAAAAAATTAGGTTGGTGGGAAGTTAATTTTCTCACCGCTCTCTGAAGCGTAGACAAGAATTTAATGATTTAATCATGATTGTTAGCTCTTTTGCAATCAATTTGTAATGATTGTGTAGCAACTCTCTTCAAGGGAAGCTGCTTTGGAGAGGAGTTTGCAAACAGCACCGTCCAGGGGGGCCGGCCTTCGAGGGACACGTGACAGCAAGCCCATTAAAGCTGTCTCCAGCACGACGGACATGTGGGCAGCCCAGCCTTCAGGCTTCCAGAAGTGCTCTCTTTCCAGCAGGGTCTGAGCACTTCAGACTTCCAGCGACCCCGATTCCATGCTCATGGAAGGGGATGCTTAGCTGCCCAAGCCTGGAGAATAATTTTGTTGGTGTCATGCGCGGTCGATGTCAGTTTACAAACTCAAGGGCACAAGATGTAACATATCCCATCACTTTCTTTACATTTATGTAATTCTTCTTTTTTTTTTTAAAGATTTTATTTATTTATTCGACAGAGATAGAGACAGCCAGCGAGAGAGGGAACACAAGCAGGGGGAGTGGGAGAGGAAGAAGCAGGCTCATAGTGGAGGAGCCTGATGTGGGGCTCGATCCCATAACGCCAGGATCACGCCCTGAGCCGAAGGCAGACGCTTAACTGTTGTGCCACCCAGGCGCCCCTACATTTATGTAATTCTGACTCGGAGACTCATGCTCCAAGGTTGGTGGGACCTATAACTTCAGATCGGTTGAGTTCTCTGCCCTACCTCCCAAGGGGGGTGGACATCCAGGACCTCACGCAGGGCAAAGACCCTCCTGTCTCCCCCTGCATGGTCCCCTCAGGCTGGAAGGCCCGCAGGTCCCCTTCCATGCATGAGACCCAAGCACCTCTGGCGAGGCCAAGAACTGCGGAGCTAGGGTCCAGCCTCCAGAGCTCTGCTGAGATTGTCCGCCCGTGGGGAGCAGGTCCTGACCTAGATGAGTCTCCACAAACCTCCTCTCGGGGCTCAGGCCAGCTCCCTGCTTCTCAGGTCGAGGCTCCTCTTGGGCACCCCCAGCCCACTCCAGCAGCTGCCCACCCTCTCGTCAATGGCTTTCCTTTCCCAAATGATCAGAAGAGCCTTCAACTTCAGGCAGCTTCACTTTGCAGCCTTGCTAAAACTCCAGGGGCCAAGAATTACAAAGCCCGCCTACCTGCTTGAAGGGGACGGTAAAGGGAGAACAGACTCTAATTAATATTTCAATAAATTATCCTCCCGTATTGACTCAGACTTCTTTCCGTGTGTTCACCCGATGATTTACTTTCTGAGTGAACCAAACACATTTTCTCTCCCGATATTGGATAGTCTGATTATCACTTGCAGGTATCTGGTTGTTCATGCAAGTCATTCTAGAAGTTTTTATTCAGCTCTAGCTAGATGCGTAAGAATGAGCCAAGCCTATCCTGTGTGTACGGTGGGGTGGGGGGAGGTGAAAAACAGTGTTAACATTTATGAGTGCGTTTTATTGAATTTCATTGGCTCTGTCCATTGTAAAATGCATCGTTATTTTATATACTAAGAAAGTAAAAAGTCATTGCCAACTAAAGTATTATAATGCTCCTTGAATCACTTAGAATTTGTATTTCGTACGTAATGAGAGTGCTTTTTCACACTTACATAAACATAGATTTTTATCAGAGATCATTCATCTGTACACATAAAAAGGAAAACGTAAGTGAAATAAATTGGTGAAGATATTCCTTAACCATCTTCATATTCAGGGAACAAATTTTCTGAGCTCCGAGGCATTGATGTCGGTGTTTTCTTAAAAGAATACTGCACTACTGTCTTTAGAATTTTCCTTCTGAGAAATGAACCCCTTGTGCAAATTTTGACACCCATGTGCAGGGCACACCGGTGATGTCACGATTCCTCCTGGCCAACATTGCTTCCGATTTTAATGGTGTTAAAATGTGAGAAAAAGGGGGCGCTTCGGTGGCTCAGTCGGTGAAGTGGCTGCCTTTGGCTCAGGTCACGGTCTCGGGGTCCTGGGATGGAGCCTCACATCGGGGGTCCCTGCTCAACAGGGAGTCTGTTTCTCTCTCTCCCTCTGTCCCTACCCACTCGGTGCCCTCTTGCTGTCAAATAAATCAATAAAATCTTTTTTTAAAAAGTGAGGAAAAAAAGTGCATCTCAAAATTGATGAAGACCAAAAGTATCTGGCGTTGGACAGAAGGACAGCTTTTCAGCCAGGGCAGGTGGACTGAGGACCGAGGCATCTTGAGTCAGGCCGTGGTGACGGGGAAAGAGGAAGCTCAGGTCAGCTAGTGTGTTTGCAATTACGTGAGAGGTGAGCTGAGCTCCAGGTTCCAGAACCTTGGAGCCCCTCTCAGGCCTCCCTTGGGGGTCGGGAAGATGGTTGGCGAGCCCCTAGAGGGCAAGCAAGGCAATTGGGGCACAGGAGAGGGCCCCATCAAAATGCTTTGCTAGATTTTCCACTCTAAGCAGCTGGGTTTTTTGGCTACACCATGTTCATTGCCACTACCAGTCCTCTACTGGTGCTATTTGTCCTACTTGGATACCCTTACATATCACCTCTCTTTCTCCAAGTATTGCCAGGGTGCCTTACACCATCATTAAGGAGGAATTTGGCTAGAGGCAATGTCCCCTATGAAAATACAGCTTCCTTGGGAGGCTTTTCAGCTTGCATACCCCTGGCTCTCACTCTCAGTGCCCAGCTGCCATGCGTATGTCTTGCATTTCCTTGTTCTTACATGTTCCCTCTCACCTCAGGGCCTTTGCACATGCTTGTCCTACTGCTAGAAGGTCTCTTTCCCTGCTCATCCTTCAGGTCTTGGCTCAAGCTTCATCAGGGAAGTCTTCCCTGTAGCCTGAGCAGACTATCCCTTCCACTCATGGGTTCACCCTGTGCCGTGTGACTCTTCCTGCGCAACGCTGGTCACGGTTGCAACTTACATTCCTTCAAGTGATTACCTGACAAATGTCTATATCTCCCATTAGAGTGTTAGCTCCTACAGGGCAGGGGCTGTGTCTGCCCTGCTTCCCAGACCTCGCACAAGGTCTGCTCATGGTTAAGGGCTCTCCCTCATCCTCTATCTTCATGAATGAATGGATCGCTTATAGATGAATGAGTAAATTAGAGCATGGATGATAAACATACGAGGCAATTCTGGTTGCAGCAGGAAGCAACACTGGCCCCTGCTGAGAGTGCGGTTGCCCCCCAACCAGGCGTGGGTGATTATGAATCTCACCCGTGACCCTTGCCATGGACCACAGAGAGCCTAGTGAGCCCTTGGAAAATGACACTGAACAGTTGATTTGAATTATCCCTCTTCTTTCTTCCATTGCCAGCCTGAATTCTTGTCACAGGGCATTTAATCTCGGAAAAACTGCCTCCCCGGGGCGCCTGGGCAACTCAGTTGGTGAAGCGTTTGACTCTTGATTTTGGCTCAGGTCGTGATCTCAGGGTCTTGGGATCGAGCCTCGAGTAGGGCTCTGTGCTTAGTGGAGGCTCCTTCTCTCTCTTTCCCTTTGCCTCTCCCTCAAATAAAAAAATAAATAAATCTTTAGAAAAAACCCTGCTCCCCTACTCTACCCTCTGCCTTGAGGCCCCGTGATCATATTCTGTCTGATTTTATCTCCTGATGACTCCAAGGTCATTGATCTGGACCCTGCAGCTGCATGGAGAGCCCCCAAGAAGGCAGAGACGGTTGGACCCTTCTCCTGCAGCCACCCTGGGACCAAACACTGACTAGATGTATATGCTTTCCTTGGGGGGTGGGGTACCAGCCTCCCGGCAATGCCCTATGTCTTTTGCCTGGGCTTCAGTTTTCTCTCTGATTCTTGATTTAGTTTTTCTTCTTTTATTATTATATTTTGCAACTGTGGTGAAATCTACATAACATGAAATGTACCATCTCAATCACTTCTAAGTGTACAGTTCAGTGGTATTAAGTACATTCTTACTGGTAAGCATCCATCACCACCTTCCATTCATAGAACATCTTTCCTCTTGCAAAACTGACAATCTGTCCCCATTAAATAATAACGCCCCATTCCCTGCTCCCCCAGCCCCTAGCACCTGCTGTTCCACTTTCTGTCCCTATGAATTTGACTATTCTAGGAACCTCATATCCATGGGATTATATAGTATTTGTGTCTTGTGCTGGCTTATTTCACTCAGCGTAGTGTCCTCAAAGTCCATCCATGTCGTAGCAGGGGTCAGAATTTCCTGTCTTTTTAAGAGGGGGTGAACCTTCTTTTCAGAGAAAGCAGATCCCCCCCTGAAGTATGATGACAGCTGCGTCAGCTCTCTTCACCTGCAGAGCTTTGTTCCAGATAAAGAGAGATGGTCTGGGGATGTAGACACGTCTTGCTCCATTGAAATCCAAGTTTTTCTCTATTTTGACCTAATTGTGGTTGTTTGATGCAGCTTTTACTGGAGACGAGTAGAGAAAAATGACTTTATTTTTAGCTAGAAGTCTGTGCTCATTTAAAATGTCATCATTATTGTACCATATCGCTATGATTATAAAACAATTATGCTCACTTTTCAAAGCTTATAAAACAGAAAAAAAAGTAGAAAGTGGAGATCTATGTTCCTATCACCAGAGAGAGCCCTGATGACATCTCGGTCATATTTTTCCAGGCCAGGTAGGATCCTGGGACAGGGCAGTAAGGGGACAGGGTGGGCAAGGGGGGTCCTGTTAGTTCCTTCTGACGACGGGAAATGTGTCTTGCTATTCCTTTTCTGTGTAGCAAAGAAGAATAATTTGGAGGGCGCCTGGGTGGCTCAGTTGGTGAAGCGTCTGCCTTGGCTCAGGGCATGATCCCAGGGTCCTGGGATCGAGTCCTGCCTCACATCGGGCTCTCTGCTCAGCGAGGAGTCTGCTTTGCCTCTCCCTCTGCTCCTCCTCCCACTGTTGGTGCTTTCTCTCTCTTTCTCTCAAATAAATAAACAAAATCTTAAAAAAAAAAAAAACCCAAACCCAAGCAAACAAAAACCCAGGAAATAAGTATTGGCAAGGATGTGGAGAACGTGGAACCCTTGGACACGGTTGGTGGGCATATAAAACGGTACAGCTGCTGTGGAGAACAGTCTAGTGTTTTCTAAAAAAAAATTAAACCTGGAATTACCGTAAGACTCAGCAGTTTCACTTCTGGGGAGATACACAAAAGAATCGAAAGCAGGGTCTCAATGAGAAATGTGTATTTGCATGTTGAGAGCAGTTCACAAGAGCCGAAGGTAAAAGCAACCCAAGTGTCCATTGATGGATGAACGGATATACAAATGAGGTATAAAAATAAAAATCGGGCGGAGGGAAAGAAATCCAAGCAAAAGCTGCTGACGAGCGTACACCTCGAGGAGAATCACCCAGTGCAACAGAGGGAGAGTTGAAGAGATGGGCTTCCGGAGACTCAAAGGATTTGTTTGCAATATGGTCTTTCTACAAAAAGGAAATCAGAGTCTTGATGAAAAAGCAAACTAGCAAAGCTCAGGCAAGAAACGGAGAGAAGGCAGAAACTTTACAGAGTCGAATGCACTGCTGAAACCGACCACCACAAACATGCCCAGGGGAAAAATTCAGCCAGGGAGGTGGTGAGCAAACAGGTCGGAGAACACTGTGACACCGAAAGGGAAGAGAATACAAAGTATAAATATCAAAGTGGTGGGGGATGATAAACATGGAAGACCACGGTCCAACGTACACATGTCATCATCTGGTGTGGAGGGTACTGGGGGACGGGGCTCAAGTCCGGGGGGGAAATAGCTGGGTGCACCCCAAACTTCTCCTTAGCAATTTGCAGTTCATAAAGCAATAACGTTTATGATGCTCTCGTAGGAAAAAATAAGACCCTCAAACAGATGTCCAGCCAAACTAGCACTCAAGTATACAGACAACATGTACTCTTAAGTATCCAAGAACTTAGTGATGTAGGACCTGGGATCCTTCTTGGGAAAGAGAGAGAGAGACAGAGACAGAGAGAAGGGAGGGAGGGATGAAAGAAAGAAGGAAAGAGAGAAAGAAAGAAAGGAAGGAAGGAAGGAAGGGAGGCAGGGAGGAAGAAACAAATGCTTAATGCTTAATGGAATCTAGCCAACTCAGGGATGAACCAAAGTAAAGAAGAATTCTGAAATGAGAGGTGATGGAGGGGACCCATTTATCCCATTTCGATACCGAAGCTCAGACTGAAGAGCTCAGGGATTAGGACACAGAAGAGCGTATGCATGTTGTTGACTCGAACTATAAAGCTGATGATAACTACAGGAAAAAGATGAGTGTTAGATGCGCGTGCTAGGGCCGCTCTAAAAAGGACCCCCGGCTGGGGGGCTCGAACAACAGAAATGTCTTGTCTCACAGCTCTGCAAGCTGGAAGCTTGCGATCTAGGTGTTGGGGGGTTGGTGCCCCCCAGAGGCGTCTAGTGGTTTGCCAGCAGCCCCCGGTGTCCCCGATCTCCCCCTTCATCTTCACACGGTGCTGTCCCTGTGTGTGCACCTGTCTCTATGTCCGGATTTCCCCCTTTTCATAAGGACACCAGTCCTACGGGTTAGGGCCCACTCTGCTGACTTCAACTTGACCTAGATTTCTTTTGGGAAGACTTTATTTCCAAATAACCTCACATTCTGGGGTACTTGGGCTGAGGGTTTCAACATGTGAGCTTTGGAGGACGTGATTCAAGCCTGAACAAGTAAATGGGTGGAGACTTGAGAGGAAGGAGCGGCACACAGCGGTAAAGCTGAAGTGTGGGGCTTACCCAACCGACTAACTCCAAACTCTTCAGTTTTTCGTAATCTTTGGTTCCTTCACTTTAAATAGGTCTTGTCGTAAATAAACATGTAGCTGGAAGCTCAGCGAGTGCTTCAGGTTCACTTCCTTTCTTTCTGTTAAATTCAATTAACATTGATTTCTTTTCATGAAAAACATCAATTTAAAAAAATTGTTTTAAATTCAAAGCAAGGAAGCAGATCCACAAGAGATCATTCCAGCACCATCTGTGAGGTGTCACACTAGAGCAGGGGCTGTCCAACCCGGGGCGGGCCTGGCGGTCGCTGCGCAGCAATGTCTGGAAACATTTCTGACGGTCCTGACTTACGGAATGGGTGCTCCGGGCATCTAGTTGGTAGAGACGAGGGATGCTGAAACTTGGAAGCTTCTCCCTTCTTCCCAGCAAGCATTATCCAGTCCAAAAACGTCATTAGAGCCAAGGCTGAGAAATCCTGCACTGGTAGCGGGGGTGGGGGGGGCGGGGGTGTCAAGCTATGGGAAAGGAGGGAAATTGCAACTTAGCCCGAACACCTCCTAGGATTTATTCATATGGGACATCTTGGCTGTGCTGTCTCTCAAAGGAATTTGTACATGGGAAAGCCTGCTCAAATAGGGTACTGCATCTCCTAAAGGAATCATCGTTAATGGGGACATTGTAGGCACCATACCAAGCAAATAGGGGAGAAGCAAAAGTGGGGCATGGAGAATTTTCTGGGTGGCTCCAAGCATTACCAGTGGGCAGACCACAGGCTTAGAGTTCTGATGCACACTTTGGGGACAACCTTGACCAAGAACCCTCACTCTCATGGGCTGCCCCCCGTTTTGCCAGACCCCAGGTCCCCGAAAAGCGTGCAGCCTCTGTGCCACCCCATGAGTTCCTGAAGCCTCCCGCTTGCTCACCTCATCATCCTAGGAAGTCCCCCCGCCTCCCTCTTTGGGACCTGGCTGCAGGTCCCCTCGCCTGGAACTGCCCCCACTTGGCCATCCTTCTCGAGTGCCTTTGAAGATCTCCGGCTTCTCCGGTCCGGAAGCCGCACACGGGGTCAGGTGTTGGAGCCCGCTAATCACTCTGTTCTGCCAGGGCCCAAGTGCCACGGAGCCTCTTTTCATGCCTATTTAAAGCCTCCGAGGGGCTTTCAAGTGCTCTTTGATAAATCATAGTAAGTGTTATTCCGGCCACTCCAGCACCGTACCTGCTTGAGCCCCCCGCCCCCAGCGTCGGCAGCTGCTCTCCATCACCGCATCTTGCTGGCGACAGTAATTCATTCCACTCGCGCTGACGAGCTTCGTTCCCATTTATTTGCCCATTATGAGCTGTGTCACTCCACTTACCCTCTCGACAGTAAATGGTTTGAAAAATGCAACTGTAACAAATATTCGGGAGAAGGGGGGGGGAAAGGAGGGAAATCAAACCTCCGAGTTCAGAGTCCAAAAACCCCCCAGATAATGAATAAAGAACGCTCTCGAATTATCTCCATCAGCAACAGCATCAGGGATGCCGCAGACATTTTCAAGTGTTCCTGGGAAATAAGTCGCTTTCCCTCTCTGCTCTCAGGTCTGTGTTGTCCGAAAGCGGGTCTACATCAAATATCATTCTCAGGTCAGGGAAATAATTAGGCTGCGGTGTCTGCTTTTACCTTTGAAATCAGAGAGGACTGGGCGTTGTTTTCTCCTTTGCCTGTTGAAGGCCAAGGGCCCCACTCCGTAGCCCCCCTCCTCCTGTTGTGATGATTGGAATGACTTTCAAGAAACTGAGGCAGGTCAGAAAGGTAATGCCTCTTTTCCTAGGTCTCAAAGCTTATACAAACCGAGACTTGAAACGGAGTCTTCTAACACCATAGTGACTCGGCTCATGCTGGCTTATATAACACCTTTGTTTTTTTTTTTGTTGTTTTTTTTTTTTAAAGATTTTTTTTTATTTATTTATTCGACAGAGATAGAGACAGCCAGCGAGAGAGGGAACACAAGCAGGGGGAGTGGGAGAGGAAGAAGCAGGCTCATGGCGGAAGAGCCTGATGTGGGGCTCGATCCCACAACGCCGGGATCACGCCCTGAGCCGAAGGCAGACGCCCAACCGCTGTGCCACCCAGGCGCCCCAATATATAACACCTTTGTGAGTAGTATAGAAAGTTGCCTCCTCCCGTGTAGCTAGGATGTGGCTTGGCTTACTGATGGTTCCTGTGTGAAGAGAAGCTGCCCCTTCCTCTGAGCAGATACAGCCCCATGCGAGGTCACATGGTTTGGTGTGCAGCATGTGGGCTGAGTTTAGCTTTGCTCATGCCCCCAGCTGGAAGCCTTTGTGCAGTGCACATCCTGCACAACCATACATGGGTTGGTCTCCTTCTGGGAACTCTGGGAAAGTCTCCTTCCTATGGGATGTAGGGAGTCAGCGCCAGAATAGACGAGGCTCTATCTAAACTTTATCAAGTAAGCTGGCAGCATGTGCCCAAACCAAAAGGTGAAGCAGGATGAGAGAGAAGCTATAGAGTGGTAGGGCTTGGCCCCAGAGGGTTGTCTGCACCCAGGCCACAGTGAGAGGAACAGGTCCAGGAGAGGGATCCAGGGCTGAGGGTGTGCAGGCAGAGTGTGCCTGGCTCTGGGGATAGGCCAGCCACATAGAGGAGGCCTGTGGGGCTGGAGGCAGGGCCCATCTCTGGAGCCATGGCAGCTGCCGGAAGGCTAGGATTTGGCAACAGATGTGGGGTGATGTCATGACTACAACCACTGTTTGAACCCTATCACTCTACCGCACTCATGCTACCAGGGAAACTCTGATCTAGTCTAAGGCCCAAGTTCCACCCTTAATCCCTAGTGCAAATCTGAGTCAGCCCTGTGTATGGTATCCCTCCAAAGGGGCGGGAAGGGCCCCTGCAGCTGGGGGGCCTGGGAACCCCAGGGGCTCAGGTCTTGGAAACAGAAGAGAGGCTTAGGGGGAGGTTTGGAGGACTGCGGGGACAGCCTGGCTGTGGGGTCGGCTGAGGCTGAAGACCATTGGCCCCACCTGTCCCTGTTCCCCTCCTACCTGGTTTCCGAGACCCACGCATCAGTGGACTCATTGTGGCTTTGTCTCTCACGAGCTCTGTGACCTTGGCAATTTAAGCCCTGTGAGACTCAGTCTCCTCATCTATAAAATGGGTTAATACCATTCACATCACAGGTTACTGTAATATTTCAATGAGAAAATGTGCTTTGTGAAGTGCCGGACAGGGGACATAGTCAGTAGATGCCCGACAAATAGTAATTATTAATCCGATCATCGTCATCACTATCACCCCAGCAGGCGCATTCTGAAGCTTGTCCCATCCCTTCCTAAATCTCCGAGTCTCATCATCCTGCCTCTCCCTCTCTCATTTGCTGGTTATCCATTCTCCCCTGGGAGTCCTGCTTGGCTTTCCAAAACACAAATGATTGCTGGGTAGGCAGAGAAAATACCTTTCTCCATTTTCCTTAGGTTATTTTGATTTCTACTTCAAACACCGTCCCACTGGGTAGGTGCGGGAGCTGATCTCTGCCTTCGGGTGGCCAGGTCAGTCTTTCTGGGAGCCGAGGCATTGAACTGGGTTGGGGAGGGGGGGCTCAGCAATCCACAGAGGTTGCTCTCACTTGTTGAGATTTTGGGGCAGGCACTGTGGGTTCCTTGCTCTATAGTGCCCTCCCCTTTACCTTTCTTCAAGTTGTAATTATCAAATGTGAAAAAGTTGTATACATACTTACATCTAAATGTCCCCTGGGAGGCTTTTAGGAAAGTTTTTTTTGTCATCTTACTAAAAGAGAAGAACATCCCAACCATTACCTCTCTCACATTCTCTCACCCTTGCAAGTTGCTTTGGATACTGTAGTGTGAAGGTGTGATGGTTGGGGCTGCTGCAGCCAACTTGCAGCCATGAGGAAAAGACCAAGAGAATCACATAGAAGCTGACCTACAGCCCTGACACCACTGAGCTGCCAAACCCATACCCCGGAGTAGGCACGAGCCAGGAGAGGTGAGTTCAGTCAGTTGGGCAAGAACAATCTTCTGGGGTCAACAAGCATGTACTGATGGGTGCTGGGTGCCGAGGACTATGTTAGGCCTGGAGATAAGACAGAAAGACCATCACAATTCCTTCCCTCCATCACAACACTTGCGTAGCTAAAGGACATCTTGCACTTGCAAACTTCTCTGCAGTGGGCCTTCCTAGGGCTGGGTTCCAGGCTCGAAATCTCGTGGTTTGTCCCGGGGCAGCTTGTTAAAGTCATTCTGACCTCAGTTTCCCCTCACGGGAAGTGAGAATAGTTGTACCCTCTCGTAGGCTCCTCTGGGATGATGGCCGTAAGAGCTGAACACGGGCTAAGAGTTGGTTTCTGAGATGTTTATGACTTGACTACCGCAATTATTAATAAATATCACTGCTCTGGAGTCAAGAGGGCATTGCTGGAACCCCCTTAGTAGTCATGCCTAGTGTCCTGGGCCTGGGCCCACATCTGGGCGTCCAGGAGGGTCTCAGTGCCCACGTGGACCTGTTTGGAGGGCAGGGTGGCCTCACACAGGGACTCCACGTCCTCCCGATGGAGACCCCGAAGAGAAATTAATTCTCTCCATTCGGGGCCCTCCTCTTTATTACCTATTCATCAAAAATTGCCCAGCGTTTGTGCATTTTTCATTACAAGAGTCAACATTTGCCACGTTAATAAAGCAAGGGGCTGCTTTTCTCATCTCAGAAATAGAATATGTAAGGACACGGCCCCTTTGATGTTTCTCAGCCAATACAATATGTATCCGAGTGAGGATGAAAGCCGTCCTGTTAGGGCCGGGCTGCGGAGGCAGGCGCGGGGGTGGAGCGGGGCGGGTGGGGGGTGCAGCAGGTGTCTCTGGAAGAGGCGCGGGGAGGCCGGAAGTCGTGACGTCCAGAGGCTGAGAGGACATGCGGAGGCCGAGCAGGGTACCGAACCTGGTTCCTGGGCCAAGGGTGGCAGTGGAG
Organism: Ursus americanus; assembly: GCF_024610735.1. Lineage (NCBI taxonomy): Eukaryota > Metazoa > Chordata > Mammalia > Carnivora > Ursidae > Ursus > Ursus americanus. Next base: position 12,632,754 of record NC_142147.1, on the reverse strand, counting down.
GTCAGTTGCAGGGTCAGCTCCCGGCGTCTGGAAGGACGGTGATCAGGGAAAGAGAAGCACCTTTCTCTCAAGGTTGTGTGCGTCACGTGGGACCACGGCGGTGCGTGTGTTCCGTGGCGGAGACGCACACTGGCTTCCGTCATCAGCAGTAGCCTCCCGTCCCTAACAACTATGATGCCAGGGCTGTGGGAGGCGCTCGAGCCCCGGGACTCCCTGGTCCTTGCCCCTGCGGAGCCGACAGTCCAGCTGGGGAGAGGCGCCCACCGCGGGCCTGGCAGGTCCAAGCTTCTGCCGGAAATCAGGATGGGCCTGGGAGCTGGGCCCTGGGCAGGGCGGACCGAAGCGGGCCTGCGTCTGGCTCCCGGTGGCTCCAGCCTTGCTCTCCTCAGGTTGTTGTAAAGGCTCGTCGTCCTCTCTCTAGAAGGTCGCTGATGCCAATAAGGACCATGGACAGTCAGGGCGGAAGGCAGACACCTGAAAGGTCAGAGAGCCCGCGGGCAAGTGAGAGCAGATGGAGTCCTTGTCTGACTCGGCTCAGGCCCCTTGAGGAAAGGCTCTTCACCATGTTCAGCCTCAGTTGTCTCATCTGTAAAATGGAGCTCCTGTGAGCCACTGACCCTGAGTACCGACGCGCAGGGGCCACTCGAGGTAATGCGTGGACACGAGGCCGGGGAGTGCTTGAGTGAGGACGCTGGCCCCGTGACGCCTTTCTGCTGCCGAGCTTGGTTCCAGTCGCTGGGTGGTGACGTGGGACGGCCGCAGCACCTTCCCGGCATGGCTGCTGTGAGGTGTACGAGAGCGTCTCTACACAAACTCCCCAGAACCCTTCCAGGCCCTAGGCCCACCCTTGCTCTCAGGGGGTCTCCTCTGCGTGGCGGAGAGAGACAAAGAACAGATATATATAAAGGGGTGTCATGGATCAAGTGACCACACGTCCCCCGATTACATCAACTGTCCCAGCACAATGACGAAAGCACCCCCTTTTCACACTCAAAGTCGTCTGGGCTGGAAGACTAATTCTAGACTCACCTTCACTCTGAAGAAAATTAAAGACAGCAATGAGTAGAAGAGTGATTGGGGGGGGCATCACTAATGGACCAGGAAGGCCACTCAGAGGATATGATGTTTTCATGAAGACCCGAGTTGGGGGAAGGAGTCAATCATGTGACAACCAGGTGAATGATCATCAGGTGAACAGCAAGGGCAAAGGCCCTGAGGCAGCAACAAGCATTGGGTATTGGAAGAACAGGGGGGCTAATCATGGGACTGAGCAGAGGAGAGAGTGATGCCAAAGGAGGGTCCAGGGGTAGGCAGGGCCAGATCACAGAAGGCCTGGTGGGCCTAGGAAAGAAAATTTACATTTTGTTCTCTAGGTCAGAGGTCAGCAAGCTTTTTGTGTCAAAGGCCATATAGTAAATAATTTAGACCTCCAGGCCATAAGCTCTCTGTTGTGCATACTTGACTATGGTTATACTTACTGGACTACAAAAGCAGCCATAGCCCATATGCAAACAAATGGAGGAGGCTGTGTTCCAATAAAACTTTATTGACAAGAACCGGGAGCAGGGCCAGAGTTGACCCCAGGCCATAATTTGCCAAGACCACACTAGGTAATGGGAGGCCATGGGTGGATTTTAAGCAATGGCCTGACCATGGTATGACCTGATCTGATTTGCATTGCTAAATGAGTCTCTCTAGTTGCTATGGGGACAATGGAGGGCCCTGGGTCAGGAAGGATAGCTGCGTAAAAAACAAAAGAATGCAGATGTCCCTGTAATTGGTGGTGTCTTGGACTCAGGAGCTCACAGAGGACACGGAGAGAAGTGACGGATTTGGGAGCTGTTTGGAAGGGAAGCATCCCAGAAAGGTTCCCATTGAGCTCTATCACTGGGAAACGTGGGTCAAACACAAGGTGTGATTATCAGCCCTGCTGTCTGTGTGCTTTTGCTCGTCAAAGGGCTGGCTAGCCTGGCTGTCACCAGCCCCCCGCAATCAGCTTTGCAGAAATCACCCCTTCGGTTCAAATCCCTTACAAAAGCCCAGGCTGCAATTATAAATCTTCATAGCTGCACAGCATCCATAAAAGAGGTAATTTTAATATTTGGTTCAACTTCAAAGCAGTAACTTAGAATTATATATACCCCATTAAAATATAATGTTTTCCCCCAAAACTAATCAAATGGCTAAATCAATTGTTGGTGGATTGCCAGTGGCCTGAGGATCAATGGGAATGGAAAATGTATTCTATATTTTCCTTGTTACATCGAGTTAGAGTGCATATTTTATTAATGCTCATCCTTTAGAGACCAGATTTGTGCATTCGCTAAAATAAACACTACAATCTTGAGGGCTTGGTTGGATGGAGTGAGCAGAAGTGTAAGGGCAGAGAACGCTTTCCAAGGAGGCAGCCACTCCAGAGCGCTGGTGGGGTGATGGGAAGTGCCGGGGGACTGGGATCCAGGGAACGTGGGTCTTGCCATCTACTACTCATGTGTTCAATGACTTTGGAATATGTCCTTTCTCTTAGTCTCTCTATTTGTCAAATGGGGAGTTTGGGCACCATCAATGAAGGTAAACAGGTTTTGTGTTAATTTAACTCAATCAGTAGGCACTGCGTGGAGCCTTGCATGGGGAAGGATTCTGAAACCATGGCAGGGCTCAGAGGGAGGGAGTGCTGCAATTGATTAGTAATGTCTGCCATGAGTGTGGGTTAAGCACCCTGACAGCTAGGCATTTGTGATTCTGGACTAAATGCATTCTAAGTTCTCTTTTGTTTCTCACAGGTTGAGTAAAGGTTTAGTAGTCTGAGCAGAAAGTCTCCTTTACGACTTGTAGGATCTTCTCAGGCTTTCCATAAATGGTTTCTCATGCTTCTCTATGGCTAGCTTTGGCTGGACTAGAACTTCCCTGCTCTGTGTTCTATATGTCAATTGCCTAATATCAATAATGCCACTTTGCACCAAGAACCGTAGATTCAAACGTTCATAGGCCATGGGAACAGCTTCATGTAGCAGGGACCATGCAGAAGGACATCCTATTTAAGGGACAGACACCTAACATAAAGCACGAAGGTGACCTGTGTCTCCTGGAGTTCTCCAGCCACACCAGGGAGAAGCTAATCAGGAGGGTAGGACTCTCCCCTTATCTCCCGAGCTTCTCTCTTTCTTTGGTGAACTATCACCCCCCCCCCCCCCTTGGCTGCTGCATTGCTGGGTCACAAGCAATGGTGACAGACCAGGGCAGCAAAGAAATTGATTGGAAAGCTGTAGGGAAGTGGTCACTGGGTTGGGGGGGGGCGGCAGAAGTTGTTCAGGAAAAGGGGGCGCTGGAGCTCAGCATACTGAAATGGAACAGTCGTGTGGGGGTACTGCCCTTGCCATGTTTTTGACTCAAATTTTTGCGTCCTGGGAGACGGAGGGTCCACGTGAACAACCTGGGCTACAGACCCACACGGTGGAGGAGAGAGAATATCCCAAAAGAGGACAGAAGAAGGGGAAAATGGATGTTGGGCGCTCGAGAGCAGAACGTATCTGGAGTCAGCCCACCACACGCACAACATCATTCTTGCCTGGGATTGTCTCCTTCTCCCAGGATGCCAGGGGTGGAAGGCAAATTCCTTTTATGCATTTTCCTTGTTAGGGTTCACATGTCTTGCTGGCGTTTACAAATGACCAGGATTCCCATTATGGGGCCGGGCATTTTACATTAAGATTGAGTTTGATCCTTGCCGCAATTCTTCAGGGAAGAGAATGGCTCCCTGTTCTCCTCCCTGTGGCTTCAGAGAGGACATGAAGTGGGATGGAGCTGGGATTTGGACCCAGGCCATGCTGGCCGGCAAGACTGTACGCTTTCTACTGTCACTGTTTGGCTTAACCCTTTTGGCCATGTCTCTAAGAAACTTGAAGGAAATCCTTGAAGGCTGGGTAAGGAGACCTTATGAGTGGCACTCCTTGATGTCATACCTGAGATTGTTGCTTCCTGCCAAGAAATGGCCCGCCTTTGCTGGTTGACCCGGAGCGTGTGGAATCTCTTCCTCTCGCAGTGAGTTCAAGGGCATTATTTCAGGGCTGCCTGCCCTTCCGACAGACAGGTCATCCCAGGTTCTCCTGGAGGGTCCTTGGGACCAACAAATTCATTTCTTGGCCATTCCCCCAGGTTTCTCTGGCAAAGTGGGAGCCTGGCACCTTTATTGAAGGCCGGCCCTCCTCCCACTCGGAGGGGCTGGCCATCCACCCTTCAGCGCCAAAGAACTGAATTGCATGTCTCTGTTTCCCCCTCAGTGCCGCAACCAGGACCCCTGATTAAACTCTGTGCATGGATTTAAGGCCCTGGGTTGTGCATTCACCCCATAAGCAGAGCTGTCTTACTAGTTTTGCACTTGGAGGCTTGGTACTATGGGCCTGTGCGCCCTGTCAATGGTGGAAGCAGAAAATGTTGAGTGTGCAAAGCTGAAAGATCTTTCCAGAATTGGCATTTGCCCAACACCAAGTCGGTGGCTTCCCTTAGAGCTTGGAACTCTCTTATGTTTGCTAATAGAGTTCAACCTTCTCGTATTCCAGATAGAAAAACTGAGGGCCAGGGAAGGGCAGAGACCTTCCCAAAGCCCTACAGAACTCACATCTCCTGGCTCCCTTCCTGGGTGCTTCCCCCAACACCCAAGTGGGCTGCGTTGAGCAGTGGATGGGCCAGGTGGACAGGAGTCCGTGCAGACAGCCGGGGAAAGGAGCCCACCAATTAGTCTGGGAAAGTGACAAGCACATGAAAAATGACCTAGAAAAGAAACCTAGACGTTTCACAAGGAAAATTACACTTCCTCACAGCCTCAAAATGTTCCCCATAAAGTATCCTGGCAAAATATCTTTGAGAACACACGACACGTCGGGATGCCTTCACAGGCTACATTTAAGTGTTTTCACCTGGGGAAAAGTTTTGTTTTTCCACTTGAAAAATAAGAAAGATCAGCCTAATGGCACAAAGGAAATGCCTCCTTAAAAGAAGAGGAGGTGTGTTTGCAGAGAAGCATTCCCTCCCTCGTTCCTTCTTTCAGTCCATCATTTAATAAGCATTTCTCGAGCCTTATTACGTGCTAAGCACTAAAGATACAACAGAGAACAAGAAGGACGTGGTCCCGGAGCTGAGGCTGGAAATGAGCATAGTGATGAAGGTGATGATGAGGCCACAAGATTCAACTTGTATTAAAAGTGCTCCACGTTTGGGGCGCCTGGGTGGCACAGCAGTTGGGCGTCTGCCTTCGGCTCAGGGCGTGATCCCGGTGTTGTGGGATCGAGCCCCACATCAGGCTCCTCCACTATGAGCCTGCTTCTTCCTCTCCCACTCCCCCTGCTTGTGTTCCCTCTCTCGCTGGCTGTCTCTAGCTCTGTCGAATAAATAAATAAATAAATATGCTCCTTCCTTGATGATCTCTGTATCTTTGCAACAAGCCTGCAAGGCACAAGCGTGTATTAGCCCCTCTTACGGATAAGCACACGGAGGCAAAGAGGTACGGAGGTGTTAAGGAATGTTCCAGTGATACTCCTTTAGAACTGATGGAGTCAGGGTTTGACTCAGCCACTCTGGTCCGATGAAGAAGACAGATAATAGACAACTTGCCTCCAAAAATAAATACATGATTACAAGATGTGATGACTTCTCCAAAAGACCAGGACAACGATTTGGAGAGACTGTAAAGTGAGGACCTGTTTGGGTAGGATTTTTGGGGGGAAACTTGAAGGGCAAGTGGGAGTTAGTTTAGCAGAGAGGATAGGGAGAAGGTAATTGGTGGTTTTTTTGTTTTTTTTTTTTTAAAGAACGCTGAAATCCTTTCTTTCTGGTGGAATTCCACATGACACTCCGTATCAGAATACAGGACAAGAGCAGAGCTGGCATGGGGGAGCCTCGAGGCCCCTCTAGTCTTCTACTCTCCCGTCTCTCCGCTCGTATCCGTTCCTGGGTAGGCACTGGATCCCTTCTTGTGGACTGTTGGGCTCTGCTGGGCGGGCCCTCATCTCAAATGCCTGCCCCTGTGATGCTGGAAATGCCTGGTGTGGCCAATACCCCTTCTCTAGAAAGTCTGCTCCCACACCAGCCAACTCCAAATCAGACGCCTGTACTCCCCCAGGATGACTGGCCCTTGTCCCAAGGATGGCCTGGCCATAGGCTGAATCTCGGACTCCTGCACCTGGAAACTGCCATGAGGAAGGAGGGCCAGAACCCCACCTGTGAACACGGAGGTGAGGGAGGCTCGGGGCCAGAATCAGGTGGGGACGCGGCATGAGACTAGGGGAGCACTGGGCAGGGGAGAGCCTGAGAGCAAGACCCACATGGCCTCCGAAGAAGGTGGGTGAAGCTTCCCTCCAGACCCACCCCTGGCTGTATCCACCGTAGGGCCGCTCTCAGGTTGTTAAGTAAAGCCTTCTGCCCGGGGCTGCCCCTGGCCACTTCCCCTTCACTCACCACCGTATCGCCGAGAAAGGCCCCTGGGGTCAGAAAGGGGCTTGTTTAGGAAATCACACTGAACATGTGCTCGGCACCCTTCTATGAGTCCATTCTTGGAACAGCCTGTGAGGCAGAAACCATCGGTTTCCCCCATTTCACAGGTGAGGAAACTGAGGCACAGAGTGTCATGTGACCTGCCTTAGATGGTAAGCAAGGTGAGTGATGACTCAGGATTCGACCCTGAGTAGTCAGTCTCCAGGGAGGCTGAATTTAACCACTCTGTTATCCTATCAGGTTGTTGAAATCAGCCAGAAAAAGCGATGAACAGGAGATATAAAGAGTCTGTTCATAAGAGACTCAAAAATAGTAAACGGCCCAACAAATGGGCAGGAGCTTCACGAAGAATACGAGACTTTTCCAAGGCGTAAAAGGCCTGATTGATGCATACATAACGCTCCTGGATGGAAAGGTTTAGTGCTTGTCCAGCTTGTCTGTCGTGATTTAGAAATGTAAAACAATGTAAGTCACGAAGGTATTTTTCGAGGACCCTGATCCTATGATCCTGAGTGCACCTGGAAAATGCCACGGGAGAGAAGAACCAGGACGGTTTTGAGAAAAGGCGCATCATTAAGTGGGAATTTGCTCCCTACTCCGTTTGGGGGCATATAACAAAACCACGGTAATTAAAACAGTGTGACACCGGCTTTTGAGTCACAGAACGAGAAGATACATACAATTAAATATTTGCTACGTGATAAAGGAGGTGTTTCATATAAGTGAAGAAAAATATATCATACCGATATTAACTCCAAATGGATTTAATATTCCCATGTAGAAAATGAAACTGATCTCCTCTCAAAATTGCATAACCTGAATTTAATCAAAAGGGAACATCAAACAAATCCGAATGAGGGCCCTTCTACAAAATGATTGGCCTGGAATCTTCTATCTGTCAGCAGCCAAACAGGCAGGGGGAGAAGGATGAGCTCTCAGAACTGGGGAAAGGGACCCAGAGGTGTGGGCAGAGCCGCCCATGCGTCCGAGGCAGAGGGAGGGGTGGATGTTTCGGGAGATGGTGATGCCCCATGAGAGAAGTGGACCCTGAAAGGAAAGTTCTGGAAAGGTGGCTTGTGCCACCGACAAGAGGCCCTGCCCTTTGGTTTCCTGAGCTCTTCTCAAGTGATCGCTGATACATCCATTAATGGCACTTGTGTAAGCTCAGAAAAACCTGTTTGTGAAGAACTTCTAACCATGTCAGAAAAGACTTTAAATCGAATGTCAGAAAGAAGCACTACTAGGGTTTACTATGTGCCAGGTACTCTTCTAAGTCCCTTTAGATGTTTTCCTCACACCTACCCTATGTGGCAGGTACTATGGTTGTCCCCGCTTAAATCAGAGGCAGGATACAGGAGATAAAGTGACCCCACTAAAGTCACACGCTTGTATAAGCAAGGGCTGGGATCTCGCCATAGGGAGTTAAACCCCCGAAACTGCACTCTTTGCCGCCAGGCTCTCCTGCCTCTATATAAAACCAGTAACGTGACCAGTAACAAGAAGGAAAAGATGCTTGCGCAGAAGGTAAGAGTACAGGTATTCGTTCTTTGCTGGACTTTTAGAACATTTCATGGTAAGTCAGCATCATTTTTGCTATTGGAAAAAGACAACAACTAACTGAAAAAATTTTCCCCACCTTTCTAGTTCATTCTATGAGAACCAGTTCTTGGCCACTCCCAGACCACGCTGACCTCAGTCCTCTCTGCAACCCCACACCACAGGTCCTCCCCTGTCTTGTTGAGGACTTCATCGTCGGCTAAGTGGTTGGCGGGCTAGATCATTCTCGAGGACATTGCAAGCTCCTCAGGAGAGCACACACTTGAACAGGTTCAGAGGAATTAAGCCACTTGCCAAAATGCGTGCAGCAGAACTGGGTTTCAAGCCCGGGTCTTCTGACTCCCAGGCAAGGGCTCCCATCTCTATGCGTAGCTGACTTTCCTTACTGGAAATCGTTCACCTTCATGGACAGTTCCCAATATCCGTGGCTTTTATGCGTCCCTCTTTGGAATCAGTGTTTGCCTGTTAGGGGTCCCAGAAAACACCGCATGCCACTCTTGGGAGCTCAGGAGTCAAGAGTATCCACATGTGTGCAATCCAGCTGGTGCATCAGGAACTCTCCACGCTGGGACTCGGGACCCGCTGATGTTTCTGACACGGGCTTGCCATGTGACCACGAGCCAGCCACCCCGCCCTAAGCTTCCACGTCCTCAAGTACACAATGGAGAAGTGAAAAAATCCTCCTGAGTGTTTTTCTGGTTCTAAAGCTCTCTCAATGACGACACTTCCTTCCTTCCCTAAGGCACTGGGAGGACCTACTTAGTTCACAGAGATGGGAGTATCTGGAAAATTCAAGAATCACACAGTGGCTAAGAGTAAAGGCTTTGGAGGCCAACAATTCAAGGGCTCAAATCCCAGCCCCTACTTGTGGGACTCGGGGAAACTTTCTTAAGCTCTCTTCATCTCAGTTTTCTTATATCTCAAAAGGGTATAATAAAAACACCTCACCTGCATTGCTGTGAATATAAAACAATTATTAATTAAAGTAATGCCTGGCGCCAAGAAGTGCTTAATAAATATTAGCTCTGTGCCAGGAGCCTCTGTTATTATAAAAGCCTCTGTTCTTGAAGAATTTCTAAACTCGTGGGGAGACAAGAAGTGCTCTAAAGTACAGTCTGGGGACAATAGGATTGTATGGCATTCAGCATGAATTTGAGAGTGTGGTGCAGGCTGTCAGAGCTGTAGGAAGCAGAGAAGGGGGCCCTGGGAGGACTGGAAGGGCTACTCTAAGGAGAATGCGGATGGGGACGATTTGGCTGGGAAAGAGTGGGTTCCAATGGCAGGGTGTCTTTGGAGAACCCTATCCCACGTGAGAGAAGGAGCAGACCAGGCATCACCTCACTTAGTCATTCTGATCCTTCATAATCTTTCGTTCGATGTGTCAGACTCTGTGTTCAGTACCAAGGCCGCAAGATGAATCAGGCAAATCAGTCTCGTAGCGAAGACCATGGGCACCGAGTCAGACGTGCTGGGGTGAGGGTTAAGCTGTGTGATCCTGGTCAAGCTATGTAACCTCTCTGAGGTTTACTTTTCCATTCTCTAAAATGGGGATAACAATGGAACCTCATCACTGGGTCATTGTGTGGAATAAATGAACTGCCCAAAAAAGAAGTCAGTCCCTGGTCGGTGCTATCTTGAGTATGTTCTGTCTTTAGCATTGGAAAGTTGTGGGAAACACGGTCTAGATCAGAAATACAGCTCTGTCTGGGAATTGTGCATAACCCGAAGGAAAAATGATCTATGCTGCATCCAGACTTCCCAAACCATAGGATGGTCCTACACGCGAATAAAAAGGATCCCAGAAGAATGCTACTCAAAGTATGGTCCATCCTCCAACCATAGCTCACAATCTCTTTGCAAGACATCTGTGATGAGATGACCATACAGGTGATAGTTTTTGAAAATTTTATAGCAATTTTACATTGTTCTGACATTCAAGTGCATGCTGGGTCGACTTGTCTTATTGAACGGGGTGTAGATCGGCTCCATTATTGTTGAATTTGCGTGGTAGATTGCATGTGGTTCAAGTTCTATACAGTTATGTGTCAATCCATGATGGATTGAAAATATTTAAAAACAGTCCTTTGCAACAGATAGCTTGCAAAACATTGTTTTATAAGCAGGCAGAGAACTTGAAGTTTGAGTGGGCAGATGCCCTACATGGTTCAAACATAGAGAATTGAATAGAAGGGACTGATTACACAGACAGGGGAAGATCTGAGAAGCCAAACAAGGGATGATGATACAACTCAGACTTTGGCCACATCGGGAAGCTGCTACCACTCCTGGGGCTGAAGGGACAACAGGACGGTATGTAGCAACCAAAAACATGATTCAGGTTATCCAGAGGGAGCTAGACCCATGGCTGGGCTTCCTGCCAGGAATCAGAGCCATGAAAGAGGCACTGCTGTAGATACCACAGGAGAAACTGGAGAGAGAAAGAAATACACCCTGACTTTCCTCCTCCTTCCATCCCCCATTACTCTTCCAGAGCCTTCCGTTGGCTGATCCAGAAGCCAGTTGGCAAGGGAGCTTGGGAATACAGAGAAGGGGAATGACAGTGAACGGATCTTAGAGCAAAGAAACCAATGACTGTCAAGGGGCAAGAAACTAGCCAGGCAGACATGACCTCCAACTGGCTTCTGCTGACCAAGCCAGTGGTGGTTGTGGATTAGGGCTCCTCACTGGCCCTCTGTCTCTGGGCATTAAGAAGACTAAGTAAGACGATGCTCACTCAAGACTCTTGGAGTTTGGAGGGGTGGGGGAGAAGATGGAATTTCCTTTCCAGTAACCCCAAGGGCAGGCTTAAGAAGCACGATTAAAGTCTGTTTCTCTAGATTATTTTCCCTCCAACCTCCCTCTCGTAACTTCCAAGTGGGGGGAAAAAAAATCCAAGAAGTCTGTGATGTCCTCCATTTTTAAAATGGAGCTGTTAAAGCCAAAAGATGTGTGCATTATGGAGATTTAGGGGAATTTCTTAGAAAATGGAGAAAGAATTCTAAGAAAAAGTTAAACCAAAACGAAAAACAAGAGGTTGGGAGACAATATAACACTTGTAAAAAGAACCTGCCAGGCTGGGATGAGGGGAGAAAATTGATATTAATGAAACATCATGAGCGAATTAAGACAGCCAAAGTGCTCTCAGATGTCTGTGGGAACTGCTCCTCTCACTGGCTTTTGAAAAAGTTAACATGTAAAACTTCCTCATAAACAAAAGTATTTTAAGAATTTCAACTCGGAGACATTCCTGGCTAGCATCGCTCATGCAGTTGGGAATACCTTTGATTAATTCCGGCTGGTAATTAGGTTGGAGACTGTTTGTGCCAAGAGCTCCCAAGAGCTGCATGAAGGGCAAGGAGGGAAGTCAGGGCACCAGAGGAGAGCCCTCACCTCCTGCCTTCCCGCCCTGCAGTGGGCTAGATGGTTGGTGAGACTAGTAAACTAGCTCAGGTCATCTGAAGACCGTCACCGAAACCACCCTGCGTGTGACTACAGAACACACCAACCGGAGCGTCTCCCTGTGTCTCCTTTCTCTGACAACAGCCGCTCCCTCCCCTGCAGCCATATTTCAATCACGAGATCCCAGCCCTGGATGTAGCTGATTGGACCAGGCGTGGTCACCTGACCCACGCTGAGCCAATCAGATTCTCCCCGCCCGGCGTTTGGAACTAGCATTTGTAGGTGCTAGTCTGTTTTTTTGTGTTACTTAAACCGTGGAAGCGTAAATTCAGGGGTGCTGGTTGGCTGCCTTTTACAGAGAAGCCAGGTTAGAGAGAAAGAAAGATGAAGAAGAAAAGAAATGATTCAAGGCGATGAAGCTGGAGAGAGACCATAGTTATGGGTCACCCTGTTCCCGTCCTCCATGAGCATAGTTTCATGGTCTCTCCTTGGGTGTTGAGAGATGCATCCCCAAATAGTCGAGGTTTTTATTGCTCATGCAAGTTTGGGTTTCTGCTCTTTGCCATCGAGACACCAACAGTTTGAGAAAATGCTATTCACTGTGTCATGGCCGAAAATGGCCGCAGTGCCTGCAGGTGAAGCTTAGTCAATAGTACTTTCTTACTACCCACTTTAATTTAGGAAACATCTGTGCAATGCCTCTTTAAAAAAAAGAAGATTTTATTTATTTATTTGAGAGAGAGAGAGCGAGCGAGAGCGCACGAGTGTGGGGGAGGTAGAGGCAGAGGGAGAAGCAGACTCCCCTTTGAGCAGCGAGCCTGATGCAGGACCTGATCCCAGGATCCGGGAATCATGACCTGAGCTGAAGGCAGACCCTTCACTAGCCATCCAGGCGCCCTGTGCAATGCCTCTTAATTCTCTCTCCCATTTGGGGCTGGCAATAAAGAGAGAAGTGGGTGAAGACACTGTGCTTTGATGGCTCCCCCAAAGCTGCCCTGACCCAAAACAGCCCCTGCCCACCTGCCTCGTGTCCCACTATTGGAATCGTTTCACTCTGTGTAGGTCAACACCGGGCGCTACATGGTGAAGGATAAAGCCCGTTGTAGAGATGACATATCGAGCCTCAGAGCTTAGGTGGCCGCTCCTTGCAGCATCTAGCAAAGTTCTAGGCACCAGGTTTGTACTTGGTAAGATCAACTTATGCCCATGACCCAGCTGTGGTCCTCAGAGGAATCCTGAAACTATCTTGGGGGAACGACTATCAATGCTTCCCCAAAATGGTTGCACCTTAGCATTCCTGAGGAAGCTTTTGGGGGAAAAAAAAAATCTGATGCTTGGGCCATATTCCAGACCAACTGAATCATGGGCTCTGGGTTTGGGACTTGGGCATCTTTAGTTTTCAGAAGTTTCCAAAATGATTCTAAGATGCAATCAGGGTTGAAAGCTACTGAGCTGAGTGAATTGTGGAAAAAGGGAAAGATTCATTGAACTCTGAGAGCTGGGTCTTCCTTGTTGAACACTGAGTTTGAACACCACCCCCACCGCGGCCGAGTGCCTTGCCTAGGACAAAGGGGAAGAAGAGGGTGGACTGGGACAATGAAGTTTAGATGCTTCCTATCACCACTGAGGTCAGACCAACTTGGACGCCTGAAGTTCATCACTCTTGTACTTCGTTAATTTGGACTCAAGGTGAGAATTTATGAACGTTCTCAAACCATGAGGAAATGGCTTTGTTCAACAGAGGAAAGATGTAAATAAGACAGCCAGGCCTTTGGCCTGCTTAAGGGAACTGGCCTTACACACACACACACACACACACACACACACACACACACAATGGTGGGTTTACTAATAATACATTGGATTTTAGTTAGTCATTAAAGTAGGTCCTTGGGGACCACTATTTGCCAAACGCTGTTCCTGGCATATGGTAGAGACTCAATATTTGTTGAGTTAATGAATAAATGAACATATTGTCACTGTAGAAATCACCACATGCTCTTGGGATTATAGAAGGTTTTGAAAGAATTGTAATATTTGGAGGTCCAAACAAAAATGAGCTGACCTGTCGCTATCTGGAACCTGGGGGGGGGGGGGCGGGTGTCATAGGCCAGAAATTCCAGATTTGGGCTGGGAGATTTCCATTGGTTTGGCTTTCAAGTTTCCCAAGTTTAGAGCCTTCTACACACTCTAAGGCTGGCTCTAGCCTGGCTCAATTTGGGCCAGTAATAAAGGGGGGTGTGGTGAGACATGCCTACCTCACGTATGTCCTACACAGGGGAGGCAACTGTCCCCTCTACTTGGCTCCTCCTCGGGCATCACCCCCTGGGAGGAGACACATTGAGAGGCCAGGACTTCTCAGACTTGTCAGCCAAAACACCAGTAAGGGCAGAAAAGTGTGAGCTCATAATCTCCACAGTTGAGGGGCGCTCTGTGAGGCCACCAAGGTCAGCAGGGCTGCTAGGAACTGAACTAAATTGTGTCTCCCCCAAATCCTTATGTGGAAGCCCGAACCCCCGAAGTGACTGTGTTTGGAGACAGGGCCTATAAGGATGTAAAGTTAAATGAGGTCCTAAGGATGGTGCCCTGATCTTTTAGGATTTGTGTTCTTATAAGAAGAGACACAGAGAGCTCCCTCACACTCAGAGGAAGGGCCATGTAAGGACAAAACGAGAAGGCGGTACCAGGGCCATCTTTGAAGGTTCTTGAAGTATTTAAAAAAAATTTATTCTGATGTTAACTTACTTGATAATACAGTCTTTGTTATAAGATTAATAATAGTTGTTATTTCAAATAACGTTTTTCCTGGGGTGCCTGGGTGGCTCAGTCAGTTAAGCGTCTGCCTTGGGCTCAGGTCATGATCCCAGGGTCCTGGGACTGAGTTCCGCTTCGGGCTCCCTGCTCAGTGGGGAGGTCAGCTTCTTCCTCTCCCTCTGCCCCTCCCCCCTGCTCATGTGCTTGCTCTCTCTCTCTCTCTCACGCATGCTCTCTTTCTCTCAAATAAATAAATAAAATCTTCAAAATTTTTTAAAAAAATAAATAAAATAACATTTTCCCTGAAGTTTCCCCCAATCTTGACCTTATCTCCAATGATCTTTGCAGGAACACGTGCCCCATGACGAGCGGAGTTGAGAAGAAGCTTAAGGAATTGTGACCGGCACAGGAGGGAGGGATCAAACCAGGCTCTTCAGTCCTGAGAAACACTGCACCTCCTTTCAGTAAGGATGCAAAAAACCCCACAAAAGATACAAATCCTGTACATCCTAGGAACTCTGGTACCCGTCCCCTGAGAGGGCCCATGTGGCTCTGCCCTCTGGGTGTCCCATAAGCCACGTCTCACCACGCTCTTACTGGTCTCCCGGAAAATAGGAGTTATTTTTCAGTTTTTGGTTTTAAGTATGGTAACTTGAATTGTGTGTTTTCAAACCGTGTTCCCCCCTGACACCACCGCCACCTTGGAAATTCTGCCAGCCGCCCCCACCCCCAGCCTGCTTCCCTACCTCCTCCCTGAGTTTTCTTGTTGTATGTGGCTCCGCAAAGCAGAATTCAGCCAACGGGGATGAGTTACCGGGAGGGAGATTTCAGCACAGAGAGGAAGGCATTCTAAAAGTTAGAGCCATCCGAGCCATGGAATAAAATGGTGTGGAAGATAGTGAGTCCCCCGTGGCTGGGGGTGTGTAAGGAGAGGTCAAGTGACTACTCGTGACCAGATGGAGAAGGAGACAGTGTGACACGGGTGCCATGTGAAAAGGCCACAGGGGCTTCTCTTTGTCACGTTGGCCTCTCCGGAAGTCTCAGTGCCCTACCAGGAAAAATGAGACTGACCGGCTGTCACCCCCACCACCTACTTCCTTAAAAGGGTTAGCCTCGCTTTCCTGCCCTAGGCCAGAGGTTGCCTACAGGCTAATCTCAAGGCATTTGGTTTGACCAGGAGGCTGCTGCTATTTTTATCTTGTGATCTCTCTGCTCCCGAACAAAACCAGGCATTTCACGCAAGAAATGCGGATTTTCAGTTTCTCTGTCAAACTCAGATTTGGGAGCCTGGGCTCCCCTTCCAGCAGGGCACCATCCGCCACCCGTGCTGACATCCCCACTCCCGTCACCCCGCTCTCCCCTTGTTTTAGATTGGCTTCCCCCCAAAGCAGATCGTGACACCAGGATCGGAGAGCAAGTAGTTTACTTGAGAGGTGAGCCTAGGATACAGGTGCCATGGGTGGGGACGCGGGCCAGGGTGGGGACGAAGGCCAATGAAGTTCCTGTTGTGGACAGCTAGTGTTTAATTGGGCTGGGAGTCACTGTGAGTGTCAGTGCAGAACGTGCCTCAGTTTCCCTCCTGAGTGGAGAGGAAGTGGGGTATTTGTCCAGTCCTGGGTGCAGGCTGCTTGAGCATCGAGAGATCCAGTGGCCAGAGGAAGTCCCGAGGCAGAGAGAGGCTGATCCTAGCAGGGGAAAGGGTGGAGTGCACCGAAAGGGTAAGGCTTGCCCCGGGAGCCCCTGGGTCCTCTCTTTCTTCCTCCCCATCTAGCCAGTCTTGCTTTTTCCTCCCCGACCATTTAGATTCTTCAAGTCCTCTGCTCTTTTGTCCATTCTAAGATTAAGCCGCTAACGGGTTTCAATGGTGAAGTGCAGGGGGATTAATTAGAGGGGGGGATTAACAATGCTTTTCTAAGTCAAATCTCCAAATCTGGGTCATTTAAAAATGATGCCTTTTTAAGTACTCCCTTCTTTGCTGGCAGCCCTTTGCCGACCAGAGGAAGAACAGCAGACACCAGGCGATGGGCCTCTATCTGCCTCCGTGGCCCCACTTCCTGGAACCAAAGGGTTGGCGACAGATGCAGATGAGAAGGGCAAGTTCTCTGCCAGGCCCTCCCCAGAGGGGAGTTAATCTTCACCATAAACCTGTTGTGTTCTGAGAATCTGTCTTGTAAACCTTGTGTTGGCGGCTATTGTTTTCAGATTAGAGAGCCTGTTGACAATCTCTCTTCTAAAAGATCTCTGGTTTGGGGTTTTGAAACGTTGAGCACCATGCCCCCAGCCCCTTGGGGATTCATTCTGCCAGACATGCCAGCCAAGGGCCTTTTCCCCCCAAGTCTTTGCACACCAGGGCCTGGGCTCAGAACTGACAACAGCCTCTTCTGGGTAAAGCAAACTTTTTCTGGCCCTTTCTTACCTTGTTCCCTTTTCTCAGATGCTGTAAACTGAGAATGAGTGAGGCTAGCCCATCAGATGGAGCCAAGGGTTCTTGCCTTCTGGGTGTAGTTACAGTGAGCTGCGATGGGTGGTAGGAGAGGGGACAGGACACAAAGACAGGAAGCCAAATGGGTGGGCCTTGAGCCGTATCATTTAGAGCACAAGGTTCCATTGTTTACCAGCTGGGGGTCCTTGGGCAAACCACCCACTTCACTTGGGCCCTGTTCCTTTGTCTATGAAATGGAAATAATGTTAGCACCTATTTCATGGAGCTCTTATAAAGGTAGGATATACAGCAAAAGCTCCTTGCCTGGCACATAGTGAGAGCTTGATAAATGAGAACTGTTTTTGTCTTTTGTCATCATCACCGTCATCACCATCACTGTCATCATCATCATCACCATCATCACCACCATCATCACCATCATCACCATCATCACCATCATCATCACCATCATCACAATCATCATCATCACCATCATCACCCCCACCATCATCACCACCATCATCACCACCATCACCACCATCACCACCATCATCACCATCATCATCACCATCATCACAATCATCATCATCAGCATCATCACCATCACCATCATCACCATCATCACCACCATCACCACCATGATCACTATCATCATCACCATCATCACCCCCACCACCATCATCACCATCATCACCACGATCACCACCATCATCACCATCATCATCACCATCATCACCATCATCATCACCATCATCACCATCACCATCATCACCACCATCACCACCATGATCACTATCATCATCACCATCATCACCATCATCATCACCATCATCACCACCATCACCACCATCACCATCATCATCACCATCATCACCATCATCATCACCATCATCACCATCACCATCATCACCATCATCACCACCATCACCACCATGATCACCATCATCATCACCATCATCACCATCATCACCATCATCATCACCATCACCACCATGATCACCATCATCACCAACATCACCACCATCACCACCAAGATCACCATCATCACTATTAATACCATCATTTTCTGCTGGTCGTTGTGATCCGGGCTTCTGGATATACTAACACAGAGCAACAGGCCTTCATAGGAACTGGGTTCCATCCATTGAGAAGAAGCAAAAGTAACTTCTTAAATAATGAGGATTTGGAGATGGGCCTTAAAGAATGGAAAGAAGTTGGACAACTGGCAAAGTTGTAGGGAGCAATGGCAGGTGGGGCCAAACGAGGTGTGGAAGGAGAGATGCCCACATGTGTTTAGAGGTTAGCAAGTACCGGATTGGCTGGAGTGGGATAAGAGATGCAAAGACAGGGAAACGAGACAGAAGAAGTGGGCTGAGCCTGGCTGAAATGGCAGGGGCAAAGGTATGTGGTGGGGGGGCGCCATGTGTAGCTTTAAACCAGGAGAACTCTTTGATCAGAGCAGGGGATGTGAGCACCCAAGAAGAGCAAGTCTGCTTTCCAAGAGAGGCCGAACTTCTCAAATAAAGGAATTCTCCTTTGGTCTTAACAAAACGGCCAACATGACCACATACCTGGATGTTCCATTTGTCAAATTACATCCTTTGCTTCGACAGCAAAGCTGAGGCCTGGTGTGCAGTGCCCAGAGTGGGAGAGGTGGGATATTTTATTGGACACTATTGAATTTGTCTAGACCCCTGTAATTCCCCTGGAAGGGGCCACGGATACGGGGTTAATTTACCCTCCGACCCGAAGCCACAAAGTTGATAATCAGCTGCCACCGTTTACGGGAGAGATGAACTCCATTGCGGAGCTGTTCAATAAATCTGCTATTAGCAGGGAAAGTGCTTACATGCACTTAAAAAAAATTAGACAACAAAATAAGAGCCGTTGATTGACAAGGCATCAATAAAGCCGGGCCTGTGCTCTGCTGACCTCCCCCCACCCCCAGCTGCCAATCTGTGTTTATTAGAAATCTGCTCTATAAATAGCTTGTGGCAGAGAAAACAGTGAGCTGCTTCTTAAATGTGTGATTGTGAAATGCTAACCATGTAATACTTGGCTCTCGGTTTGCTTTAGTCAATGGGTTGCTACAGCTGAACTGTGGGGCATCGGTAGTGAGGGGTTGTTGTCAGGAGGTGCGTAATAATTTTTTACCCTCCACCTCTGAAGAATTGCTTGTTCCTCACTCCAGATCTGTTCTTCCTCTTTGCTGCCCACCTGAACCCCAATTTGTGTTCAGAATTGCAATGTGCTTTGCTAGGGAAAAAAAAAATGGCTTTCCTATACTTCTCTGAAGCTAGGGTTGGCCACACAATTCTGGCCAATGAAACACAGCTGAAGGTTTCTGGGAAAACTTTTGCTGACTCAATCCATGCACGACCTCTTTCTCTTTCTTCCTTGCATTTTCCTCTTGCCTGGAATGTGGCTAGAGGTCTGGAGGAACGGCAGCCACATTATAACTATGAGGTTACCAGATTGAAGACCAAGGTCATGGTGATAGGGATGGCGGAGCAAAAAGATGCATACAGTTCAAGTCCCCGATGTTGCCGATGAGTCACTTATAGTTCCAGGATGCCTGTTTATAGACATTTTGTTGGGTGATAAAAATAAACCCTTACCTGTTTCGCTACTGTAGAAAGATTATTTGTTAATTGCAGCTCAACATATCCCTAGCTGTCAGCCATAGTTTTAATAACCTTACATACATTAATTCATTTACCTTTTGCTACGATCCTCTTAAGTAGGAAACATTATGATTCCCATTTTGCAGATAAGCAAATTGAGGCTCGAGAAGAGCTGTGAAGGGGAAGAATCAGGACTGGACTACTGGAATGCTGCAACTCCAGCCTCCTCATTGGGGCCCTCTCTGTCCCTCTGCTCAGAGAGGAGGTATCACCCCACTGCAGGGTCAGCTGAGGATCTGTCCCAGGGTCTATGTTTCTCATCTCACCCCCCAGGTGTAAGAGGCTACCAGGAGTGCTTGACAGAAACAAACCACAACAAAACTATACATCCCAGTCTCCTAGCATGAATCGTGTGAAAATGGGCAGGAAGATTGATTACGGAATGTCGGATCTCCGCTCCAATCGATATTTCATCAGCTTAAGAAATGAAGGCGCTCCAGGAGCCCTCCCGCGCAGGAAGCAGGACTGCAGTAGGAAGGAAGTTTGAGCCTCGTACTTTATCTCCCTCCACTCGCAGGCATTTTTTTCCTCTGCTAGAGACACAGCACAGCCTCAGACACACATCTCTTTGCTCTTTCTGCTCAGGATCGGACTAGAGAATCATGTCACCTCAAGGCTACAAGGGACTTTGGGGGTCATCTAGCCCACTCCTGATTCAGAAATGCTAATAATAGGGGCACCTGGGTGGCTCAGTGGGGTCAGCGTCTGACTTGTGATTTTGGCTCAGGTCGTGAGCTCAGGGTCGTGAGTTCGAGCCCTGTGTCTGGCTCCACGCTCAGCGGGGAGTCTGCCTGAGATTCTCTCTCTCCTTCTCCCTCTGCCCCTCCCCCTACTTATGTGCACATGCTCTCTCTCTCTCTAATAAATAAATCTTTAAAGAAAAAGAAATGGTAATAATTGTAATAAGATTAGTTGTCATATAATAAACACTTACTATGTAATGGGTACTGTGCTGATTGCCTTATGTATGTATTTTATCCCACCCTAGGAGGTTGGTACTGGAGCCATCTCCAACTTCAGAGGAGAAAATGAGGTACAGAGAGTTTAAGTAACTTGCTTACAAGTATATAGAAATTAGGTATATTTGTCAGCATCGCACCAGATCTGTAACAAATAATCCCCCACATAAATGTTAGTGCTCAGCACAATAGAAATTTACCTGTAGACCCCTCAACAGTCCAGTGCTGGTGTCTCTGGTCACCAGGTGGTGTCCTCTATATGGTGCTTTGGGGACCCATGCTCCTTCCATCTTGTAGCTCTCCTATTCCCTGGGGCCTCATCTCTGTTAACCATACCCATCCAGTGAAGGGAGAGAGAGAGAGAGAGCACAGAGAAGGCACACTTGCTTCCTTGGAATCTTGGTCCAGCAGGGACGTGCAACCCCGCCTTTCATATCCCATTGGTGAGAATTAGGAATGTAGCCAAATCCAGAGGGAGACACAGGCAGACACTTCCTGGGGACACTTCTGCAGTGTGGAATGAAAGGGGTGGATTTGGATGACAACTAGTCACCTGCCATGAAGGTAGGAGGAAGGGGAAAGGGGAAGAAGTGGACCCTGCAATGTCATCGGTCTCCTTTAACCAAGAATGCAAAAGCTTTTGCAGGACCCCCATCCCCACCCCCTCCAGTAGACTACTACTTAGGTCTCCTTGGCCAGATCTGGCTCTTCAGTCCATCCCTAGCTGCAAAGGATGCTGGGAGAACAATAGGATTGTCATGATTAGCTTACATGCATCGTATCCCATCACCTGGGACTGAGTACGTTGCCTTCTGGAACTAAAACAGTATTCAATTAGCAAGGAACGAGGAGTGGAGATGGCTACCGAGTTACCAGCTACTTGAGTCAATCACAGACTCATTTATTCAAAATCTATCCCGCAAATGTTGACTGAACTCCTGCTCTGTCCCGGGCGCTGTGCTAGCTTCGAGGAGGGACATCTGTTCTGTCATCCAAGGCCATCCTGCCTCCCACCCAACACCACACCGGAACTGCCCTCAATAAGGTTATTGGGAACCTCCCCATGGACAAATCCCAAAGATACCTTCCACGAACTTCCCAGACCTCGTGGCCCCACAGCTGCTTTTGCCAAGTCAAGATCATCTCCCTTCTTTGGGGTGGCTGGGAAATAATCCCCGGGTCCCAGGGTCAGACGTGGAAATACCCTGCCCGCGTGTGGAGGTGTTTCCCCAGCGACCATCAGCAGGAGGGACGATGGAGAGCCAGGAGCCTTATCCGCCAGCCACCCCTCTGCCGGGCTCCCTGGAGGGGAGCTGGGAGGGTCCTTTCCCATCATTTCTAATGACTGAACCAAGTTCATGTCCAGAATGTATATAAAGTTATTTGGGCCAAATTTCCATGTTAACTGTTCAGATCAGAAATGCTCAATGTCAGTTAAATTTGGTTAGATTACAAGACAGCACAGTCAAGATCAAGAACATGTGGCCTGATTTGATTTAACCCAGAGAAGAAATGCCTTTTCCCTTCTGCTCAGCTATAACATTATACATATAAAGATACATACGTGCTTGCTCTCTGCCAGAAATGTCAACTGCTTTTGATCTCTCCCTTTAGATATTAAAGTTTCCCCTGCTCACCCCTCTGCTTGGCGGGCCCCTTAAGGGCTTTCAAACCAATAAACAAGCCTGGAGCTGTTGAGAGGGTGGAAGCCGTTTGCTTTCTGAGCTGGAGCCCCGTGGCCCAAAGGTCGTGTTTAATCAGCCTCAAGGTTTTGGTTAACACTGACTTGGAGTTTAAAATAGCATTTCAATAACCTCAGCCCGCTCCTGCTACCCCATCAGCCGGGGGAGGAGGGAGGCAGAGGCCCCTGGCTTTCGGGGTCTGTGTGTTTGTTGTGAAGGTTTGGAAGCAAATGAGCTGTGCTTGGCTGGTGGCCACGGTGGAGAGCTGCCCTCCTCGGCCACCTCGGGGAGGGGCCTGGCCGGGACCCGGGGCCGAGAGCGCCCTGGTCATCGGACCGACTGTGCAGCAGGATGCCAGCTGGAGACTGCATTTCCTTCTCGTCTCCGGCTCCGGCTCCCAAGATGGATAACGCTCTTGACAAGAGACCGTGGGGTCCCCGCCTCGGGTCGATTCTCAGTGATGCCCTCATCGTGAGTGAAGAGTGAGAGTAGAGGCGCAACAATCTTACCCGCAAGCTGTGTCCAAACTCACCCAAGACTGAAGAGGGTCTAAAGCCCCGCGGCTCGTCCTTCCCTGGGAAAGGACATCCACAAAGCCTCCTACGATGGGAGTTGGGCTGCTTCTGCACTCTCTGGTTCTCCTCCCTTTTGCCTACCTCTTAAGCTTCCCTCTGTAGGATCCAGTCCTCCCGTAGAGCCATCAACTGTCCCTCCGCCCCGGGAACCTGGGAGTGGCAGGTTCCGTCGAAGACAAAAGGCTTTGGCTCTTAGTAGAGTCTGCCTATGAAAGCATTCGCTGGATGCTTCGTTATGCTTCGAAATCACCTCCCAGTCTCACGGACTGATCACCAGCAAGGCATCGATCAGCTCAGCCAGCCCTTAGCCATCAGGATGCGATAGGTCATGCCGCAGTAGCAAGGTAACCTCGCCTGGACCCAACAGGGGCTCATTTGTCACCCGTGAAAAGGCCTCTGCAGATGAAGGGGCTCTTGGCGGGGTGGGGTGGGGTGGGGGAGGCCCTGGTCCCTGTGTACTGACTTTGTGGACCCACAGCTTGCCCTGTCTCAACACGTGGCTCCATGATCACAGAGGAAACAACTAGAAGGTTGAGAATCAGCTTTCAAATGCTGTGGCCCAGAAGTAATACTCACCGCTTCTGCTCATTGCCCAGCACTCATTACACGGCCTTACTCACTGCAAGAGTCTGGGGAGAAGGAGGCAGCGTGGGGAGTTAGGGGTGCAGGAAGCTACGCCACCACCCAGCCCACCACCTGGCCAGCCCTGAGGTCTCATGGACTCTTCTCAGGGTATGGGGAACTCCCTTCCGAGCCTATTGTCAGGGCCAGACCGGAAGATGCTGGAATCTTGAAGCAGGTGGAAGAATCACCTCTATCATCACCATCATCACCACCACCATCACCACCACCACCATCATCATCATCACTAATATTTATTCAGTGTTTTCTATACGCCAGGCATGTGCTTAAATTTTTCATGCCTTGTCTCATTTCCTCCTGTCGGCGGCCCCCTGAGGAGGTAACTGTTACGAATTCCTTGCTTACGGCCACGTCAGCAGAAGTTCAGGGAAATTAAATGATTTGCCTGAGTCTCTCCATGAATAGCTGGCGAAGCTCAGGCTGTCAGACCCCCAAGTTTACTATGCTGCATGCAGGTCCCTGGTCCCCCAGCCCTGGGCTGCGCAGGAGTCACCTCGAAGGAGTCCTCGTGCCTCCGGGGGAGCCTTTGCTGCTTCTCCTGCTGAAGCCGATGGTGGCCAGCCCCAGCGAGCCCCAGACCGCTGCTTACACGGAGATCCCGTTCCTCGGGAGCCCTGAGGCCTCACCAGTCACGCCCCAGCATGCCCCACCAGGGGGCCCAGCATCTGGAGAGTTAGATGGGTACTGACTGGCTGCTCCAATTCTGCCCCAGTGTCTGGAGGATTTGGCTGAGGAGGCCCCCGGGGCCCGTGGGCTTCAGGTGAGCAGTGCTGGTATCCAAGCAGGAGCAGTGGGCCAACCTGCAAGGCCCGTCTCCCAACATGGATTCCCCGACCTGGGGAGATGAGCCATCTCCCTAGGGCTCTTGCCTGTCACAGCCTCCCCTGCAACGTTGATGGAAGGCTGTTTTTCCTCTCCATGAGGCCAGACAAGGGGGACCCTATTAGAATCTGACGCACCGCTAAGTAATCAGGGGTGTGGGGGGTTGCATGGCCAAATCCTGACCCAGGCCTCAGGAACTGGGTATGCATCTGGGTTAGGGGGGCAAGGGTCCTTCGGTCATGCAGTCACTGGTGATGTCAGGCAGTGTCCAGCCCAGAAAGAGGGCTGAAAGAAGGCCGCTTGAACTTCAGGAACTTCCAACCTCCTGTAGGTAGACAGACCAATCATCCCAAGAGAGGGGGAAACTGCGATAGTCGAAGGAGGTAGAAAATAAGGTGGGACCCAGGTGGCAGTCGCTTTCCCTTCTTCTGGAAGGCTTCCATGAGGAGGTATTGAGGATTCTGTAGGGTTTAGACTACAGGGTTTAGAGGGGGTCAGGGTAAGGGGAGAACATTCCAGGCAGAAGGCACAGCATGTGCAAAGGCCCAGGAGTTTGGAAATGAGTGGTACGTCTTGAGAATGTTAATTTGCCCCACATGCCTGTAACATTGGGTACAGGGCATGGGAGGAGACAGGCGTGGTAGGATATTTCTGCCTTTGGGTGGATTCTGGGGAAAATTCACAGCCCAGGTGGCATTTGATCTGGGCCCTCCTGGAGGTTGAATAGATGTGGAGATTTGGAAAGAAAGGGCTGGAAGGAAGGCAGAGCCTGGGTGAGGGAGAAAGAGGGGCTCCGGGTAGCGTGCATTATTTCCCATTGCTGTGAAACCAATTACCGCAAACGTAGCAGATTAAAGAGCAAGCATTTGTTAGCTGACCGGTCTGTGAGTCCGGAGTCTGGGCCTAGCGTGACTAGGCTCTCCGCTCAGGGTCTCGCCAGCTAGAAGGAAGGTGTGGGGGGCTACCATTCTCGCCTGGGGTCTGCGGCTCTCCTTCAAGCTGTTGGCAGAACTTCTTTCCTTGTGGCTGTTGGACCCAGGTCCTGGATCCCTGCAAGCCATGGGCTGGGGGCTGCTTCGGGCTCTGGCAGGTGCCCCTCCCCATGGGCAGTTCGCAGCAAGGATGCTTGCCTTCTCCCAGGCCAGCATCTGGAAGTCTCTGACTTCCCCTCGGCAGCCAGTGGGAGAAAACTCTGCTTTTTAAAGGACTCCTATGGTCAGATCATCAGCCTCATTCTGATTATTTCTGTATTTTAAGTGCGACTGCTTTGGGACTTTAATCTCATCGGCAAAATCCTGACATAGGAACACCTCGCTCAGTGTTTGCTTGAATAACCGGGGCTCAGGAATCTTGGGGCCCAATTTAGAATCCTGCCTGCCACCAGAGGCTGGAGGGGTCCCGGCAGCCGAGCAGAGGCACCGGGAATGGGGAGCAAAATAAAAGGAGGTAGCTGGAGCTTGGCACTGGGAAGTAGCTGGAGCTTGGCACTCACCCTGGGGCTTGGCAGGCTGGCCTCCAGGAGTTGGCATCCGGAGCCTGGTTTCGGGTGAGCTGCGTGGAAGGGTCTTCTGGTCAGTGGAAGTGTGGAGCTGATTGGCTGTGCCTGAGGCTGGGCCCCCACTGGGCTTCTGCCCCCAGCCTGGGTGGGAAGGAGTGAGGCTGACACCTGTAAAGAGGAGGCTCTGGGCCCCACGGCGTACCCCTGCCCTACCAGCCTTCGGTCCCTACCAAAGGCCTTCTAGGATCAGAGTTGACCAGAGAAGCAGGGAGCCCCAATCCCAGGTTCTGCTGTCCTCATGACTTCCCCTCTGAGCCCTCATGTGCCCCCCACCTGCCTAGGCTGAAGGCCCAGGGAGGATGCAGCTAGGGACACCAACCCCTCTACTTTCGGGGCAGGCTGCTCTGTACTCTTTGTGAGACGGTCAGTTGGACATAACTGCAAGAGGAGGCACAGGAGAGGCTCGATAATAAATAGTGATGAATCATAAGACCATTGTTGAATAGACTCACAGGTCCTACGGACAGGAGGCGCGGCATACCACGTAAGGCCACATGGGAAGGACACCAGGGTGGCCAGGAGGCAGAAGACAGTAGGGGGCTTCTGGAGGGACATGCAAAGCAGGGCAAGGTGAGCAGCCTCGAGCCGCTAGTTTGAATCATTTCCGTGGGCTTTGGGCTGTAGGGGTGGTCTCTGGTTGCCGGGCAGCTGGCCCCTGGCGGATCAAGGCAGAGGAATATTGCCTCCTGGGGACAGGGCAGAAAGAGGAGGTGCATGTCTGCCTCTGGATTGGCGATTTGCATATCAAAGACACGCTCCAGCTGGGCCCTTCCCTACCTCTAAGAATTGGCTGGCCCAGGGAGACTCGATCTCTCCCAGCCAGAAAGGTTTTTTAAGATGTCAAAACATCAGGGGCGCCTGGGTGGCTCAGTTGGTGAAGTGTCTGCCTTCGGCTCAGGTCATGATCCCGGGGTCCTGGGATCGAGCCCCGCATTGGGCTCCTTGCTCAGCAGGGAGCCTGCTTTTCCCTCTCCTGTTCCCCCTGCTTGTGCTCTCCCTCTGTCAAATAAAATCTTTTTTTAAAAAAGTTGTCAAAACATCATAATATACAGAAAATTAAAATATATATATATATGGGCTCTACTTAATGTATATAAAAATATATACTTAATATATACAAAAATATACACAAAAATATATATACAGCCTCTACTTAAAAGTGAGTAGTCAAAGCTTAGGACAGTTCAGATAATGATTGGGGCATCTCCATAAAGGTGGAAACTGAGGCCCGGACACACTACGTTTTGCATGGCTCAGCGTTGGTAAGGGACAGAGGGAAAATTGACCTGTGTTTTCGTATTTGTTCCCCCAGGTCCCTATATCTCTCCCATCTCAGGTGTCTGTCTCTCATCCTGTGTATTCTTCCAAAAAAGAGATTTAAGCCTTCTTGTGCAGAAAAAAGACCCCAAACTCCCTCCCAGTGTATACATGGGGACTGGATGTGCAACGCTGACAAGGTAAGAATGGGGGAACTCTTCTTTTTTTTTTTTTAATTTAATTTTATTTTAGAGAGACAGAGAGAGCGCATGAGCAAGGAGGAGGGGCAGAGGGAGAGAGAGAATCCCAAGCAGGTTCCACACCCAGCACGGAACCCAATGTGGGGCTTGATCTCACAACCCTGACATCATGACCTGAGCTGAAATCAAGAGTTGAGGTTTAACCGACTGAGCCACCCAGGTGCCCAGGAAGGGGGCAATTCTTGACCCAAAAGGCAGGCCAGTGCTTAAGTCCAAGGAGTGATTTGCCAAGCCTGCAATTGGTTGAAGGCCAAGAGGCAAGGGGAGAACATTCAGGGCAGAGGAGAGGGCTTTGCTGGCCCCCCCAAACCACAGCTCACTTCTTTGGGGCTCCCCCCACCCCCACCTAAACTGAGACCCTGACCTGTTCCCTTTGTTTCCAAGCCTACTTTCTTTCCCTACTCCCAGTCAGCTGCATTCTCCAGGAATAGTTCAGTGAGTCTGTAGGAGAGGAGGGACACGTCTCTGGTTAGTGCTCTGACAGTGACCTTGTTTGAGGCCACACCTTGGGCTCCTCAAAGGGCGTGGGTCAGAGGGATTCACCAGAAAGCACTGCATGGACACAGCCTGGAAAAGGAAGCCCCACCCCCCACCCTCCCCAGCTGAGTGAGCCCCAGCGGTAAGGACAGACGTGAGTTTCAGCGCCCGGGCAGAAGGGAGCTCGCAATAGTCCCTCTGAGCGCATGGGAACAGATGCTTCTGAAAGCCTGTGGATTAGTTGTCTGGCACGTGCGACCTGCTAATTAAGTTTTACTATTTACCTCTGGAATGAGAAGGGGTTTCCTGGGCTCTTCTTTCTGTCCCCCACTCCAATCAGGTCTGGGAACCTTCTGGCACTGGGAGGGCGGGTGAGTAAATCGTGGAGGTCTGGGGAAGGGTCACATTATATAAGCCCAGCCCCCAGGTACCCCGAGGGGTAGGGGCAAGAGAAGGAAGTTGTTCAGCCCAGGCTAATTAGCTCCCTGTAGCTACTTGACCTTGATCTCTCAGAAGGTTGTTTTCCTCATTTGTAAGGTGGGGAAAGTCATTGCATTTCCTTCTGAGGGTCGCAGGGAGGATTAGCTGAGAGGCTGTTTGTGTGGGAGGTCTGCTAGATACCCCCCCCCCCAATGTCCATTTTCCCCTTTCTTGTTACCTACAGACTCAACATTCTTTATTTGGCCAACAAAGTGCCCAGATAAAAGATCGTTTTTCCTGGCCTCCCTTGCAGCTAGGGCTGACCCATGAGATGTAAGTGGAAGTTGCTGGTCATGGTGGTGGAGTTCCCAGGAGCATTACAGGGGTCTGCCTCAGCAAAGCCTATGGCTCTTTCCTCCCCGCTTCATTCTCCCTCTTGCCTGGAAGGCAAACACGATGCCTGGAGCTCCAGCCGCCATCTTGAAGTATGAAGTGATCTTGAGAACAGATCCATGCACTGAAGATGGTGGACCCAAAGGGTGGAGATGTCTCACTGGCTCTAGACTATCTTGTTTTGGGATTTATTCTAAGGGATAGAGACTTGATCTCTATGTTTCTTGAAGTCAGCTGTTCTCAAACGTCTAGCACGCATTAGAATTACCTGGAGGGCTGGCTAAAACAAAGATAGCTGGGCTGCGGTGCCAAGAGTTTCTGATTTGGGAGGCCTCGGAATTTTGTTCCAAATGTGGTCCCAGGTGATGCTGATGGTGCTGGTATGGGTTCCGCTCCTTGAGAACCATTGTTGGCTCAAGCCATCATCATTCAGGTTTTTATTTTATGAAGCAGAGCCCAAGCTTAACTTACACAGCAAGGTAAGGGCTTCACACTCAAGAAATATGATTACTATTTTTGTACAGGGATGAATTGATAGTAAGGGGGCTACCTTTTGCCCTCCTGGCACCCTGAAGATCAAGGGGCTGGAAGGGAGGGCAGAGCCATGATGGCCAGCCTGCGCACCCCCACTGAAGGCAACCTTGACCTCAAGAACCCCAAAGGAGACTGGGTTGTCCCAACGCCTTTCCGTAGGGGGAGGTGGAGGTCCCGCTTTGCACGCCCATCATATGACATCCCCTGTGCCAGAAACTTAACATGGAGTCAAGGCTCGAATGGTCAATGCCACACTCCAAACAGCTGTGTGAGGCTGGAGCCCCCCACCCCCTACCCCTGTCCTGGCATTGGGCTGTGCTCAACTGTATTCTCAGAGACAAGAAAGCAAGAGG
Organism: Ursus americanus; assembly: GCF_024610735.1. NCBI lineage: Eukaryota > Metazoa > Chordata > Mammalia > Carnivora > Ursidae > Ursus > Ursus americanus. The sequence goes on along the minus strand of NC_142147.1, from coordinate 12,603,517 downwards.
GCTATGGAATAACTCCTATGGAGGGAATCTGGACCCTCCCACCCCTGTGTCCATGGCCCCTCCATGAGACTGAACACCAAGCCCCCCATGAGTGGAGGCCGCCCCTTGTTCAGGAAGGTGGGCTGCGTTAACGGATTGGAAGCCATGCTTCTCCTGAGGTCAGTGGCCCAGCACTGCCAGCTGTTTTGATAAAATATGAAGTTCAGAAACTCCAGGCAATCCTCCCCCTCCACTGAGTGATGACCTTGTCATTGGCTCACGAGCTAGCTTGATTAATCAACTCCAACCTGGGCAGCCAGAGAGCGATGAATTAGCTTGAAGGCCTGCAGTGGAGAGCAGGGTCCCTGGGAGCGGTGATGCCATGGGCGTGGGGACCATCTGTCACCACCAGGCTTTGCTTAATTGTGGGAAGATAAAGCGAGGAGGTGTCGGATTGCACTGAGTAAATCATGGTCTTCAGTAGCACAACCTGGGGCCTCGGCCGCGAGGAGGACGTGCCTATTCGGAGGGGAGCTTGGACACCGTCCTGCTCCTTGGCCCCGCACCACTTCCTGAGAGAGGCAGCTTGGTCGTGGGCCTCGAAGAGGGCCCTTTGGGGGAGGGACTGGGAAGCTCAGTGGTGCTACAAGCCCAGTCAGAGCGTCCTGGGTTCAAATCCTGGATCTGCCACTTGCCGGCAGAGGGACGATGGCCAAGACACATAACCCTCCCTGCTGAGCATCATGGTTAAGAGCACTGCCTCAGGATTTGAACCTGGGCTCTCTCTTTTACTAGCTGTATGGCCGTGGGCAAGTTACTCAATCGCTCTGTGCCTCATTTCCCTTATCTATAAAATGGGTACCACAGTAGTACTTAGAGAGCTGTGCCAGCTTTCTAGGACTGTCATGGCAAAGGATCATTATCAGGGTGGTTTAAAACAACAGAAAAGTATTCTCTCACAGCTGTGGAGGCCAGAAGTTCGAAATCAAGGTGCTGGCAGGACCGTGCTGCCTCTGAAGGCTCCGGGGGAGGATGCTTCCTTGCCTCTTTCACCTTCGAGTGGCTCCCGAGCTCCTCGGCTTGTGGCTGGACCATTCTGGTCTCTGCTTTGGTCTTATGGCCTTCGCCTCCTCTCTGTCCCCAGTACGGACCCTGGTCGTTGGATGAAGGGCCCACTCAGATAATCCAGGATGATCTCATCTTAAAGTCTTTGACTTAATTACATTTGCCAAGACCTTTTTCCAAATAGGGTCACCTTCCCGGATTCTGGAGGTTGGGACTTGGGCATATCTTTTGGGGGCCGCCATTCAACCTACTACAAGGGCTGCCAGGAGAACTAATGAGTTAACATTTGTAACGTTCTCAGGCAAGGGGCTGGCACATCGTAAGTGCCGTATGTAAGTATTCAATACATGCATGTATGTGTGTACCTACATATTATAGAATTATTATATAATAGGCTTATTATATATTATGTAATAAATTTAGATATAAATATATTTATTCATATAGTTAATATATGCAATAACATAATATACATGACATTAATTTACATATATTTTTAAAGATTTATTGATTTATTTGAGACAGTGTTTCTGTCTCTGGCTTTTTCCAAAGCCTTGGCAGCTTGCCAAACCTATGTATTTTGTAGTGGGGGGTGGGGGGTGGACGTGACAGTTCAGGGGAGTTAATGGCCCATTCAGTCAATGAGGGGCACATGGAAATTGGTAGATAAATGCCACTACTCCAAGGCCTTCAGAGGGACAATTCTGAGATATGTCTTGCTCAGTATCTCAGGGGGTCCCAGGGGGATTGGGTCCAGTGGTCCACAGAGGTAACCTGCTCACAGAAACACCTTTATTTGCTTTTTTCCTTTCCCTGTCTCTTTCTCCCTCACTGCTTCCTGAAATCAGCTCCTCAATAATCTATCTGCACCCAAATCCTTGTCTCAGGCTCTGCTTTGGGGGAAACCGGAACTAAGACATGCACCTTCCTGTCCCTATTATTCTCTGTTTCACTCAAATCACTTACCATAACCTATTATCATTTAGTTTGTCTTGGTAGATAGATAGCCTCCAAGAGAGCTCCCAGAGTTCTTCACCTCTCATCATGCACGCTTCTATGTAGTCTGCCTCCCCTACGTTGTGTCAGGGTTGCTTGGCGTGACCCATAGAATCCAGTGGAAGCGATGGTCTGTGACATCTGAGGCTAGGTCGGAAGACATCACACTTCCACTTTGAGTATTTGAAGCACTCGGGAAGCCAGCCACCATGTTGTAAGGACACGCAAGCAGCCCTATAGAGAGGTCCATGCGGGAGGAGCCAAGGCCCCCTGCCCGGGCTAGCATTTCCCTACACCGTGTTGCCTTACTGGATGCTCCAGAGTGGGGACAGCCCCGGAGCTGCCAGCATCTCTGCAGCCCACTCAGTCTCCAGTCCAGCCAGCCAGGAGGCCCGGAGGAGGCTGGAGAGTCCCGCTGCCCCCTCTCCAGCAGCAACATGGTGCTCCCAAGGACAGGTCCCTGGCATCACAGGTCTGGTCCTAGCCCTGTTCCCTCCTGTTGAGCGATGTCACCTTGGACCATCCCTCTTCTCTTTCTGGCCTTGGCTCCAAAGAGATACTCGGGAGCCCCCACCCTGAGTGGGGGAGCGTCACTGTGCAGCACTATGAGCCCCCCTACTCTGTCTCCTGGCTCCACCCAGGGCAACTCTACTTTCCTGTTGGGGTTTCCAGTAAGACATCACTTGACACAACCCTTAGACTCGTGGGGAAAAAGAACAATACCAGTTGCTGGTGACGTTGCCGAACGAGGGGGCTGCGCATCATTGCTGGTGGGAAGGCAGAGTGCTACAAACCCTGTGGGAAACTTTGCAGTCTCTTAGAAAGTTAGATACATGGGGGCGCCTGGGTGGCTCAGTCCATTGAGCATCCGACTCTTGGTTTCAGCTCAGATCATGATCTCATGGGTGGTGGGATCAAGCCCCACATCGGGCTCCACGCTCAGTGGGGAATCTGCTTGAGAATCTCCCTCTGCCCCTCCCTTTCACATACTCTCGCTCTCTCTCTCAAATAAATAAATAAATCTTTAAAAAAAAAAAAAAGGAAAGTCAAATATATACCTACCACATAACCCAGCAATTCCTACTGTAGGTATTTACCAAGGAGGGAAAAAAAAAACCATTTACGTAAAAATCTGTACACAAATGTTCACAGAGGCTTTATTTGGAACAGCCGGGAAGTAGAAACAGCCTAGAAGCCCCGCATGTGGAGAGTAGATAAATAGTGGGCTTCATCCGTGGACTGGAATAGTACTCGGCAATGAAAAGGAACGAACGAGCGATGTGCCCAGCGCCGGGGGTAAATCCTAGCGCGTTGTTACCTACATTGTTAGATGAAATGGCTCTACCATGCAGGATCCCCTTCGTATCATATGCTGAAAATGGCAAAACTCTCCGGCAAGGAAGCAGCCCAGCCGTTGCCAGGGGCGAGGGCCGGTGTCGACTACAGAGGGCCTCGGGGGGCTTTGGTGGGGCCAAGGGAACTCTTCTACACCTCGACTCGGTCGTAGTGACGCGACTGTGTTTGTTAAACTAGCAGGACCGCGCTCTAAGGGCAGATTTTACTGAATGTAAATTACATCTTAATTTAGAATAAACAAAAATCATCCCAAGAAAAGGTTCCGTTGTTCCAAAACAAAAGCTGGAAAAGCCCCGAACTGGGGCCGTTGGAAGGTCCTTCCCACCCCGCCGGTGTGGGCTCCTGGGCAGAGTTAGCCGCCGCCCCTCCCTGCTCCGAGCTGCGGCCAGGGGCTGGGCGCGTGGGTCTGACACCCTGGGTCTGCACGTCTGCTGGGTGCCCTGTCTGGGAGACACCGGGCCTCCCCCTCCCGCCACCCCTGCGTGGCCTCCACTGAACAAACACTGACCCCTGCTGTCTCCTTCTGTTCCTCTTCCTCCCTGGCCTGCATCTCGGGGCCAGAACACTGTGGTCCATGCCTAGGTCTGGGGGAGCCCCGGGGGTGGAGCGGGGGAGCTGACGAAGAAGCGAGAGCTGGCAGCCAGCCCTTCAGTGGGCAGAGTTGGTGCTGGAGCTGGGCTTTGGTCCTGAAGCTGCCAACCCTCTCTGGGCCCTGGGGCTGGGATGGGGCAGAGCCCAGATGGGGCTCCTGGGACACCCTGCTGCCTCTCTGCCTTGTCCAGGTCTCACTGCCCAGACCTGAGTGTGAGAAGGAGGAGAAAGAGGAAGGCATCAAGGGCTTCCACAGGTGGAGGCAGCCCTGGGGGACAGAGCCAGAGAGGTCACAGGCTAAGCAGGCCCGGCTGTGCTGAGGATAGCCAGCCAAATTCTGCCCTTCTCAGGGCCTCAGTTGTCCTAGCTAGTGGGAATGCTAGTGGGAACCCGGGCTCTTCTACCTCGCTCATTCATTTGTTGGTGCACCGAGCACAGGCACTGGGTGGGCTCTGGGCAGGAAGGGGTACACACGGCTGCCGGGGTCCCTGGCGCCACAGAGCTCAGAGACACACGGTGACCGGGAGGTTCACAGCAAATGGGGGTACCGACGAGCTGTGGACACACTCAGTCCCAGTCTCCCAGGAAGGCTTGGATGGTCTGCTGTGTCCTCCCTCCTGGAGATGAGCCAGGGAACACAGTGAGGTCAGGCTGGCTAGGAGCTGCGAGTACAGGACAGGGAACGAGAGAGCTTCTGGACTTGCGCAGTCGCTTCTCCCTGACCCTGCGTCCCAGAGCCCCCTGAACCTACCCTTGGATGCTTATTCAGATGAGTGGACACCTGCCCTGGGCCGGCTACCTCCGCGCCGATCGTGCCCAGGGGAAGAGGAGGTCCACGGAGCCAGGGACAGTGTGACTGAGACTGTGTGCTTGTGTGTGCGCGTTTGCACACGCAGACGTTGTTAGCATGTGTGTACCTGTGCGTGTGTGTGGCACACGTGTGAGTGCTTGCGGATGCAGCTGCGGGCTCGCCTGTGTCTGTGTGTCTGTGAGGGTCCGTGGACACAGCCGTGTGGCTCCCCGAGTGCCCACACGGTGGCAGGTGTGTGTGGGTGCGTGTGTGTGCACATGCGTGTGGACGCGTGCGTGACATCGCGGCCCGCGTGTGCCTCTGTGTTGAGTGTGTGCGTGGGCTGGTGTCCGTGTCTCTGGACCTGCCCGTACGTGCTAGGCGTCTGTGGGGGTCTGTGAGGGGATGTGTGCTGTGTGTGTTGGTGAGTGCACCAGCGTGTACGTGTGTATGTGCTGGGGGCAGAGCCACCGGGGCCACATCCCCTCTCAACGTCCTGGTGCCCTTGTCTGAGGAGGGGGCTGCTGCCCCAGCTGCCCCAGGCCGAGCACACGGGTGCCTTCTTCTGGGGGCAACGCCGGAGCCTCCCCAGGTGACACAGCCGCCCCGGGGCAGGGCAGGGCACTGATGAGCTCCTTCATGTGGTAGCGGGGGGCCTATTTCTGTCTTGTTTGGCTCATCCCTGCCGGGTGTTCCCGTCCAATGATGCCCTGTTTCTCCACCCGCCTATTTCAGCTCAGGAATGTGCTGTTTGTGTCTCAAGCAGAAAACCGAAAACCCGCATTATGGTTAGCTGTCCTGCGGCTTCGAGCAGCCACTCATTTACTTAGCTTTCTCCTACTCTATATTTGTCGACGGATGACATGTTGAATTTGGAAGGCATGGGTTAGGGGGGGCAGGGCCTCTTCGGGAAGGCTGGGGCATCATCCCAGCCCTCCCCTCCGTCCAGGACAGTGTTTGGCTTCTCTGCTAGGGGGAGCTGCCATTTCTGTCCCTGTCTCCCCCCCAGCAGCCCTGGCCTGGCTCCCCGAGCCCTTCGGCCTCGGTGTGTTGTCCAGGCCAGCCCTCCCCTGTCCCTGCTGGCCTCAGCTGCAAGCCCCTTTGCCCCCACAGCAGCTTCTGGAACCCTGCTCCACACACCCAGAGCAGCGTGGGGGCAGTTCCGTGCAGGATCTAGAACAAAGCTGTCTGGTTTAAACCTTGGCTCGGCCATCAAGGTAACCCATCATGGCTGGGTTACTCAGGCGAGTTATTTATCGTCTTTGTTTACGCCCCACCCCCACCCCCGTCATCCGCGAAAGGGGAGTCGTTCTCCATTTCTCTGGTTTTAAGACACGTATTTTCACACTCTGACGTTGGCCTTACGATCAATAGTGTGGAGTTGTTCCACTGGTTACTTTTTTCCTCTGACTTAATGAAACATGAACTAAGGGTGTGGTTTCTAATCGAAGGTGTTTAGGGTTCTCCATAATCGGCTCGTAATACTGTAACAGATGGCACATTCAAATTAAGATAATTTGAGGAGGTGTTAATAAAGGGACCCGAAGATGTGAGTGGGATGGAAGGAAACCACAGGCCGTAGTGAGATACCTGGGTCTAGTAAGAGAAACACTTTTATGACTCCAGACCTCAGGAAGGGGGTGGGTTACCAGGAGCTTCGGGAGAGAGTGGGTTCCAAGGACCCTTGCTGACAGTGACTTTGAGTGGTGGTGATGTTGGGGCACAGACATCCTAAGGCAGGCTACTGGCTCCACCATCTATTAACTGTACCATCTGGGGCAAGTTATTTCCCCGTGCCTCGGTTTGCTCATCTGCAAAATGGGCATAATGATGGTTCCTACCTCATAGGATTGCTGTCAGACTTCAGTAAAAAAAATATATCAAATGTTTAGAACACATCTGTGAAGACCGCCTATTTTGATCATCATCATTTCAGTAACAGTACCTGGAATTCTTCTTTCTGCCCTGGGCCCCATCCTAACTCCAAAACTCACTCTCTACTCTCCTGTCTGTTCTGTAACTACTCTGTCTCCCTCTTGTTTGTTGCTTGCCTCCAGAAAACCCTAACTCTATGATGACACAGCAATGAAACAGAATCGGGTCAGCGTCACCTCCCAGCAGGTACTAGTGATAAAACCGTCACTGCTTCCTGTTGAATGTCAGCCCCGCGCCCCATCCCGCCCTACCCAGCCCCCACAGGACTAAGAGCTCAATGGCAAGGTACCATGCAGAGTCTCATTGGCAGGGAGGTGGAGATCAAGAGCCTTGTTCCTTCCACTTTTCCCTTCTCCCTTTCCCCTTCCTCCACAAGCCAGCATCTCAGTTCTAGAATCTTCTAGAACAGTGACTCCCTGACAGTTGCACCCACAGCCCACTTCGGCCAGACCAAAGCCCCCAGGCCATCTATCTCATCCTATCCCACTACGGGAGGGAAAGGGAGGGTGGTGATAACACCAAGGAGCCCCGTGGGAGCACTTGAGGGAGTCCGCACACCCATCGGCTACAGAAATAAGGGCACGGGGGTGATTCATAACCAAACTGCAACACCTACATGTTTCAGAGTCTAGTAGTTATTGGAAAATGATAGGCCCCACACTCCGCTGCTGCAAATATGCATCCCTACATGCTGTGGGGTTAACCAACAGCCCGCCACAAGCTGTGCTGATGACGAGGGAACCAAACCAACAGCGATTCATAATTAAAACATGAGAACAGCAGCGACTACAAACCAGGAGCAGCCCGAGGCAGCCCCGATGGTGCCCGGACCTCTCGCAGAGGACATCGCGGCCTGTGGCAACATGTGGTAGCATTTTGCGATGCTGCCAAGTGCTGCATGGCCGCCCGACTTCTTAGCCAAATGCTGAATCAAGTCTTCGAGAAACTTCTAACATGCTAATTTTCGTGTGTAAAGACCAAATTTTAGCAGCCCTCAGTGACTCACTGGATCTATTAGTGAGTGGTTATTTGTTTATAGAATTCTGTATCATTTGCTGAAGAAAGACTGTTCGCCTGGGGGGGAAAACATCACTGTTTCTGGAATTCCAGTATCTGGAATCTTGCATTTTAGGGAAAATAGCCGTCACGTGAAAGTCAAAAAACCTGGGTTCGAGACCTAGTAACATACAGCGTGAGCCTCGGCGTCTCAGGAAATCATCGTGGGCTGTTGTATGGGCTGTAACAGGCAGGTTTAGAGGCTCTGAGCAGAGAGAGGTGACATAACGGGCTCATGAGGAGCTTGGCATCGCACTGTAGTGGGGATTTCACGGGAGGGATGGCAGGACCGGAGGATTTAATGCTCACTGACATTTTTGAGAACCCCATCCTCTGTGTCTTTCTGCTGTCTTCCTTGGCATGGCTTCCTTCTCTGTGTGTTATTCCAAGAAGCAAATGTGCAAGGATGTTATCAGGGAACTGCCTTGGAGAGAAGCTGGGGACACAACTGGGCAAGTCTGATGCAAGTTTGGGTAGAAATGCCCTGGTGTGCCTGGGGTCAACCAGGCTGTGGGGGAGTCCTAGGGCCAAGGTCGGTAAGTTCCCCTGGATGTAGCCCACCTTGGTGTCCCTGCCACACTCATTCATTGGCGAGAAGTAGCCTGAGGGAGGCGTGGTCTCAGTGCAAAGGAGAGAAGGGAGGCGTGGTCTCAATGCAAAGGCTAGAAGGGAGGCGTGGTCTCAGTGCAAAGGTAGAGACAAGAGAGGCGTGGTCTCAGTGCCAAGGTAGGGGCGGATTTCTGAATGCAACAGCTGCAGCCCTCGGACAGTTAAGGTCCCTGTGATCACAGGGCTGCAGGGGAGAGCTGCCACCGAGCTTCTCAACATGCTGCTTCACGCTGTTCAGTGCATCTCTGACGGCCTTGGGGGATGGCGTGCCCATCGGACCCCCTCGTGAAACAGAATCCTCAGGCTGGTCTTCTGGCCTCCATAGATCCATTTCAGCGTGCCCACTCCCCTCAATTTCCATTCCTCCTTCTGCCACCTGCCAGGGCACCTCGGGCATTGCCACTTTGCTGGGAGTCAGACTCGGCATTTTCTAATAACCAAGCTGCAGAGCCCCTCGCTTCCATCTCAGCCTCAGAGGCAACGTGAGCCTTCAGCCTACTTATCAGCTTCCAATAAAAACATTCGTTGCCTAGTGAGGGAGAGGCTGTTGTGGTATCGCCCAGCACAGAGGAAGCACCAGCTCTTACGGGAAGGGCAAACTGCCCCTATAAGCCCCGACGGCCCAAGGAATCCATCCATCCAGATGTCCCCATTCCACCTTTCAGGATCCTGGGTTTTCCCAACCAGGGCCCTGGCCTTTGCATAATGGAACTGCCCTAGGGTTGCATTCAGACATCTCTGGAGTTGTCACAACTGAGCCCTTTGCCTTTCACTCAGCTGTGTCTGCCCTTTCCAGGGCAGGTGATAAGGGACTCTTTGTAAGCTGCCCCCAAGGCCCTCTGGTCCTCACACTTGCTATTAACCGCCGGCAAGTAGCCCTCAGTCTCTGATTATCCATCTACAGGCTGCTGGGGTCAACACAACTTAGTGTGAACTGGCTGACTCCTCTGTCTTTGTGGGCATTGCTCAGCTCACATTTTTCCAATGGCTGCACCATTGTACTTGCCACAGCTTCCCCTCCACCAGCACGTTTCCCCAGGCCATCCCTGGGGAAATCCTGACCCACCGAGCCACCACCAGTTTGTATCAGGGATTATCAGGTTCCACCCACGAACTGGGACAGCATCCGCTTCCACTAGGTGCTGGGCAAGCCAGTCCTAAATCCACATCTCCCCACATGTTTGCTCAGGCTGCTCCTGGTACTACAGGAGTCAGTCTCCGAGCAGCAGATGCCCAAGGGAATGAGAGAGAAAAGGAACATTGGGGAAACATCCAGCGCTGCCGCGCAATGTGCCCATGGTTTGACAAGGTCATCGGGGAGAGCTTAGAGGATTGCACCTGAGTCGTTTTGCCCCGACCATGCACGGTCATTGGCTGGGAGCAGGTGGTGGGAAGCGTGACTTTGGCACAAAGGTAGAGATGGGTTTTAGAGCAGACAGGACATATGCTCACTTCTAGAGCAGCAAGGACCCTGCAGAATGCCGCGTGCTGACCGGCTCCGAGAAGCCAGAGTCCTGTCCTGGACCAGAGAATGGGAGGGAGGGATCCTGAATGCTATCCGTGCTGTCATCGTGCTGGGAAAGCCACCAGTGGTGTCCACTACAGAAGGGACCGTAGAACACAACCCCTTCTTACAGAGAGGGGCATGGGGGTCTACAGCGAAGGTGGGAGAGCCCTGCCCAGGGTCTCACTGTGAACTAAGGCAGAGACAGGGCTGGGACCCCCGCAGACTCTTCCAGAGCAGGTGGAACGCGTCCTGTCCCAGTAACCTTGCCGTGCCCAGGGCTGAGCCAAGCCAGGGGACCGGGCCCTGCTCCGACTGGGCTGGCCTATTGCAAGCCCCTGCTTTTCAGAGTTCTCGGCGTGATTGGCCGTTTCAGTTTCCGGCGCTCCACCCGGCCTCCGGCTACATCTCCCTGGAACCGTGGATCAGCACCTAGGAGTGAACTCACAGCCAACCCTGGTGAGATATTTTTAGAGCAATTAAACATAGCAATAACTCCTCACCTTCTCTTAAGTCTCATTTCCTATTTCTCTATTAAAAGGAATAAAAATCCATCCTGGAAGGCTGCCCGATACCCTTTTTGGGGAAGGAGGTGGGACCGGACGCCGGGCAGTGCTGGCCAAGGTCAGATGCAGTTTGCCTGTGAATCCTCCACACCTCTTGTCTGGTGGATCAGCTCCCCCCACCTCAGCCGGCTCTCTAGAAGCAATATCTGAGTTCCCACTGCTGTGACCTGGGCACCACGGATTGTTCAACAAATGCGGACCAGATGGACGATCTTCCTGGTGTGGCCCAGGAGGGAGCATTATGTCCATGTCATACAGACCTCCTAAATCTCACCTCTACCTTCCTGCTACCCCGACAACAAGTCTACCCCTGGGGCTTTTCTCTCCTTGGCTAAGTTGGGGCGGGGGAGGGGGGGATTTCACATTTCCACACTGGTTCTCGTGGGTTGTCTTTCTGCAAGCCACCTGCTTTAAAACAGAAATACCTGTAGAAAGAAGACCCAAGGTCAGAGCGAGTAGGTTGGGACAGTGTTGAACCTGGGTGTAGACTCCTGTATCTGACATTTACAAACTGAGTCATCAAGCAAATCTTTTCCCCTTTCCGAGGCTCAGATAACCCGCGGGCATCCGTTGTCTTCATAGGACCTCTCTACTGGAGCTCTTACGAATATCTGATTTAACAGTGGTGGGGAAAACTGCTTTAGAAGCTTGAAGTTGTAGGGGTCAGATTAGGTTAGGCTGTGCCCTAGTAACAAACCCTGAAATTTCAGTGGCTTAACACGGGATTATTCCTCTCTCCTGCTGAGTTCCATCTTCTGGCCTCACGATCTCAAATCATGGCTTCCCGAGTCACCGCCCCAGTCGTGTAAGGCCTGGAGAGTCCACACCAACCTTTAGATGCTTTGAACCTGAAATGACCTTCGTCACTTCCACATGCAGCCCGTTGGTCAGACTGAGGACGTGGCCCTGCCCCATGGCAAAGAGGCTGGGGAGTGGAGGGGAGCACGTGACTATTGGGTGAGCTGTCAGCGTCTCTGCCCAAGAAGCCTCCTACAATTAAGAGGGATTGCTCTTATTTGCCAAAGCAACTTCCCGTGTCTCTAGTTCGTTTTTATTGGGAGTGGGGAGCAGGGACGGTGGGGCCATGAAGTCGCCCATGGGACAGGGTGAAGGTCCTGCATGCTCAGGGCAAGAGGGAAGGAGCCAAAGAAAAACTTGGGTGTGCAGAGAGGGGGTGAGGGACAGAGCCCACCTGGGTTGCATTCTCTGCGAGATCAAAGCTGGTCCTGGACCGAGGGGCATAGCCGCCTTCTGCCCAGCCCCAGGTCACCAACACCCACTGGCTCCTGCCCAGGGTCTCACTGACACTCCCTGGGTCCCCGCCGAGGCCAGCCAGGATCCCTTAATTCTCAAATGATCTGTGACTAGAGACCAGCTTTGTTTCTAATCGCTGACCCGTGGCGGACTTCTGCAACAGACGATAAAAGGGAGTAACTACAGAAGTTGCCTAATCCAGAAATGAATCTAGAAAACAACAAGAGCCCTGTCTGAAATACTCTAGAAAGGAACCCAGTAAACATAAAATCGCTTGGAGGATATTCTAGAAAAAAAAAAAATTAGGGTGCCTGGGTGGCTCAGTCAGTGAAGCGTCAGACTCTTGATTTCTGCTCAGGTCATGATCTCAGGGTCCTGAGATCGAGCCCCATGTCATGCTCTGTGCTCAGCCTGCTTAAGACGTTCTCTCCCTCTGCTCCTCCCCCCCCAAAAATCAATAAAATCTTTTAAAAAAGAGAAAAAAAATCTAAATAAAATCGGATAGAAAATCATCTGGCGACTACAGAAATGAATTGTGGCGCACGTCTGCACACCACAGTAAAAAAGGATGACTAAGAAAACAAAACGGCAGACATCGCAATGTGCCAGAATCCTACCAGAGCAGACAATTCCATGGCTTGAGCACCCCGACACCGTGGCGGGGTCCCGTTGTTCTGGAAGTGAAGCGCCCCCCTGGGTCTCCGCACTCACCTCCTGGTGGACCAGTTACGAAGGTCCGAGCCTCGGCTCTGGGCCCTGCACACGCTGCCCTGCTTAGCGGGCCTGCGTTTCCCTCACAAGAAATATGCTGGAGATACAGGACCCCTGAGAAGCTGGGCTGATGAATAATGGAGACCTCTGGCCGTGGCCAGGGAACTGCCAGAGACAATCTCTTCAAGCCATTAGTGCGATGCATGCCCCCCAAGTCGGAGCCTTGCCCCTGGGGGGTGTGCTCTGAGTATGCTTCTCTCTAGGTTCCATGCGTCTCCCTCTGCCACCCCACACCCACACTCCAGAGCCACTCGCGGGCATTTATGGCTTTTGCCTCCTTGAGTCTATATTAATTAAAGAGCCAACTCAAGAGAGGAGAGCCAAGTGTCTTATTTCATAAAGTAGATAATGTTCGAGATTTTAATTTACAAGGAGAGCAGAGACTGGGGTCTGTCTGCAGCAGAAAGAGTCGTAGAAAGCTTCTTCGTTTCTGAATCTGATATCTCAAGACTCTCTGAGTTGCCATAAATTCTGATAAAATGTCTTCCCAGCGGCAAAAGATAATTTTTATAAGCTTTTGGAAAGGACTAATAAAGCAGTAATCTACCATCTTCCATTATTTAAAGACCTGGCTCAAGGGATGTGATTTGTAAGGGTTTTTATATATAAATATATAGACGTATATTAATTATATGTCTCAATCCATCACCCTCTCTGCAAAGGGTTCATGGCGGAGCCTTGGCTTCCCCAGGACTGGCCTCTTGCCTCTGCAGGAGCTGGAAAGTTCTGTCTCTGGCCCTTGCAGACCTCCGTGCCTCCGGGAGAAGTGATGGGAGGTGACGGTGCAAACGCTCTTCGTCTATCCTCTGGCCCTGTGTGTGATAACCTTAGGGCTCCAAGTTCAGTCTGACATGCATGGTTCTGCTGTGACAAGGCCTGGTGGCAATGAGGGCGGCTTAGGCATCACCCGACAACAGACACATGTTGAGGATTTTCCCATCTGCCCCTCGCCTGAGCAGTCGCGCTCTGGGGTTATCACATAGACACCAGCCTGAGCATCTGATAACAATGAGCTTAAACGCAGAGCCAGAGAAGGCAGCTCAGGCCAGGAGCCCGGGCCGCGAGCCGGATGAAGCAGAGCAGATTCCCGAGGCTGCGGGATTTGTGTGGCTAAGAGCACTACACGCCCCCACGAAGTGTTCGAGATGCTACCGGGCAAGCAGATTGTCCAAGTTCCCACTCATCAGCTTTCCGGCCTCGCTCAAGCCAAGAGGCCTTTGGATGATGGCAGAGAGCTGGGGGGTGATGCTCCTTAGAAGGGACAGCCTGCTCGTATTTGCCACATTTCCACAGTGTCCCCTCACACTCTGAGCACACAAGAGGACCCAACATGGGAGGATGCCAGTGAGAAGTGGTAGCATTTCATCCAGCATGTCATCATCCTCTGACTGTGCTTGGCGATCCCCAGTGTAGGTAGAGGAAGCAAGGTGAGATCAGTGAGGTCCAAAGTCAGAGCCACGATTCAAACCCCGGGCTGGCTGAACCCATAGGCTTGTGTGGTTTCCACTACAGATACGGACTCACAGACAGAGGGGATAAAGAAGATAAAGGAGGGGCGCCTGGCTGGCTCAGTCAGGTAAGCCTCGACTCTTGATTTCAGCTCAGGTTGTGACCTCAGCGTCGTGAGATCGAGCCCCGAGTCGGGCGCCATGCTGAGCGTGGAGCCTGCTTTGGATTCTGTCTCTCCCAATCCCCCTGCCTCTCTCCACCCCTGACTCATGCACTCTCTCTCCCTTTCTCTCTCTCTCTCAAAATAAAATAAAAATAAAATAAAAAATAAAGCTTCGGTTCTCAGGTATAGTCATTACTGAGTAAGAGGAGCAAGGAGAGGGAAGGGTTTCCCAGTTGTGAACCAGCAGTGACTGGCTTCCCATGGTTTCCAGGCTTCCTCCAGGAAAGCACACAGGCAGGGCCCACAAGCAGCTGAGCTCGCTGGCAGCAGCTTCCTCACCATTCCCGAACTTTCAGAGGTCCTGAAAGTCGCCGCAGCCTTCCCAACCCCTGCTTCCGCCACTCCCTTCCCAACCCCTCCTCCCTGCCACCTTTCAAGAATTGCACAATTTCCCCATTTCCTGAAATGAAATCCTCCCTACCGGACATACGCTGAGCAGCTCCTGGCTGAACCCTGAGTGAGACAAGCCGCCGGAGTGTATGGCCTCCACCCAAAAGAACGGAGGCTCAATTGTTCTGGAAAACTAAGATCGCCCTCTTGACACACCTGAATATGGAGACCGAGAGTCATACCTGCTATGTATTTTTGAGAACGCTGGGTCCTTGGGGGTTGTCAGCATGCCCTGTCTAATCACCAGCATCTTTCCTGGCCACCACTGATCCCACCAGGAAGCCCCAAGAGGTGGATACGATGCCCATTCGGTGGATTGGAGACCTTGGTTCCCAAGACATGAGCAAATGGAACCAAGTGCTGGGTCCCTGCGTCAGTCTGCCTGGGCTGCTGAGCAAGATAGGACAGGCCAGTCCAGGGGCTCAAACAACAGAAATCGATTTCTCACGGCTCTGCGGAGTGGAAGGCCCAGACCAGGGTCCTGCATGGTTGTTTCTGGCGAGGGCTCTCTTCCTGGCTTAGGATGCTGTCTTCTCTCTGCGGCCTCCCGTGGCCCTGCCTCTGGGTGTGGTGTGCAGAGTGACAGCGAGTGACGCTAATCCTATAGGTCAGGGCCCCACCCGTAGGACCTCATTTGAACTTAATTACTTCCATAGCAGCTCCATCTCCAAATACAAGCCCACGTGGGGGGTAGGGATTCAGCCTATGCATTTGGGGGAGACACACTGAGTCCGGGACAGACGTCCAGCCTGGTGCTCATTCTAGCCTACTTGAAAACTGAATGCGGTAGCGAGAGGCATCCGAGGAGGGTCAGCACAGATGAGAAAGGACAGGGACCAAGGTCTGTGCCTAATTTCAGCCAAAGTCAAAAAGACACTACTCTCCCAGCCTTGAAGCAGACACCCCTCCGACATCCTGAATCTGGTGAGGCTTTTTCTTGGCCCGTGTCGTGTCTTTTAGAAACCTGAATTTGTCGCCAATTTTTATTTTTTTATTTTTATTTTTTTTTAAAGATTTTATTTATTTATGTGACAGAGAGACAGCCAGCGAGAGAGGGAACACAGCAGGGGGAGTGGGAGAGGAAGAAGCAGGCTCATAGCGGAAGAGCCCGATGTGGGACTCGATCCCAGTACGCCGGGATCACGCCCTGAGCCGAAGGCAGACGCTTTAACGACTGCGCTACCCAGGCGCCCCAGTTGCCAATTTTTAAAGATTGGAAGACTTCCCATAACAACCTGGGTTTCTGGCTTCTCTTGAAAAATCAGACGGTCTCTCGTCTTGCTGGGGCATCGAGTCCTCCTGGCAACCATCGCCTGAGTTCGGAGGTGGCTCGTTCTGATGGGGCATTGACTGATTCCCTAGCTCACCGCAGTCCCTGCCATTGGCCTTGACCTCCTGGGCTCCCTCCGGGCACACGTTGGCCGCACGGGCCTGAGGAAGACGAGGCGCCCCAGAGCAGCCCGGCCTCTGTGAGCTTCTTTGCGGAGACAACAGCACAGCATGGGTCCTCTTTGATTCCGGCGTGCCCATCCAACATCCAGCTGCTCCTTTCCCCCACGACAATATTGCATAATTCACATGAAAGCGGATTAATCTACGGTCAGGAAATTCAGACACTCGATATGACTTCTAAGGGCCTCTTTATTTGTATGAAAAAAAGGATCATCCCCAAATATTCACTTCTCCTCCCCTCTGGGGTTTGAGGATGGTCCCCCAAGAGCCTGTCCCACTGACCATTTGGAGGATAACCAGAGAATCCTGTGGGCCGAGGGCGGGTGGCTTCCTGGGTACCCCATGCTGGCTGGAGGCATCCCAAGGTTTCCATGCGAAGGACCTGATCTTGGCGTTTATTTATTATTAAGAACTCGGTCTCTAGCTCTGAATCTTTTGCTGTTTCTTGGCTCTTTCCTGAAGCCTCTCCCACAACCCAGCTCCTCTGATCATTTGTGTCAGAAAGTTTCCTCTGCTGGCCCGGAAGGAAGCGGGCCTGTGACCCCACAGTGCTGCTCAGTCCGGAAAAAAAAACAGCGGAGGAATTGATAATGGATTCTGTGTCCACCCACGTGGCTCCCTTCTCCTCCGCTGCGTGACCTTGGGCAAAGTGCTTTCCCTCTCTGGGCTTTTGACTGTTCTTCTGCCAAGTTGGGGGTGGGGAGGTTGGTTTGCCACACCTCAGAGAAAATATATTGTGATAGTGGATGAGGAAAAGTCTTTGACAAATATATAACGATACATAACACTTCCTTAACCACCACGAATTGGTCAAGGCTTCCAAAGGAAAGAAACAATGCCAAGTCAAAGAGGGTAACAGAAAGGGAGGTTAATGAAGGCCTATTGACGAAGGAGTGGGCAGATTTAGGGACGCAAGGGATGGGACAGCACACTAGGTCGTATCTGTGAAGATATAAGCAAAGGAGTAACTTGCAGAATGCAGAAGCACGGCTGTGTAAAGAGGGCTGCCTGAACAAACTGACGAGCGCAGAAACAGACCCACGGATCACAGAGAACAAGCTGACGGTTGCCAGAAGGCCAGGGGTGGGGGGATGGGCAGAATGGGTGAAGGGGAGTGGGGGGTACAGGCTTCCAGTCATGGATGAACAAGTCACGGGAATGAAAGGCACAGCACTGGGAACACAGGCAGTGACACTGTAATTGCGTTGCATGGTGACAGCCGGTGGCTACACTTGGGGTGAGCATAGCATAATAGAGAAGTCGAATCGCTATGTTGTACACCTGAAACTAATGTAACATTGTGTGTCAAGTATAGTTCAACGAAAAAATAGAGGGGAAAAAAAACCCTTAAAATTAAAACTAAAAATTGAAAAAAAAAAAAAAAGAGGGTCTCCTTCAGTAGGGTATACTGCCCGCCCATGGTGACCTGATGAGGCAGGAGAGAAGCTAGAGGAGTAAATATCCCAACATGCTCTCCTCTCACCCCCCTCGGTGCTGCTGGGGTCTTCCATTGGCCAAACCCAACCAGAAGCAGGAAGGCAAGGAAGATCTTGCTGCTGTCCCCGGATCGCCATCTCTCAAGCCACAGAGCAGGTTCCAGAGGGGGAGCGGAAGACATTGGGAACCATCTGGAACATACAGGTACCAGTCGCTCTGTTTGTCAAGCGTACCGGACGCCCTGGCAATGCTGCATATCGCTGTCTGGCTTGTTCGCCTCACCAGCCCTAGGAGGTAGGGACTTTATCATCCCCGGTTTACAGATGAGCAAACTGGGGCTTTAGCAGGCAAACTGACATGCCCAGGGTCACCCAGCCCGTGACTGGTGGAGGCAGGAATTGAACCTGGGAACCCAGATGTCTTGAACACACTGCTGTATGAGCTCTCGGGTGGAGAGAGGAGGCTTTTGCTGGCATCACCGTTCTGGATCCCTGTGTCGTTGTTGATGCCTTCTGCGTTGTTCCATATTCAAGGGTCAAGCCCTGTGCTCGGCACCACGGAGACTTGCTATGCTGGCCTCGGGGACTCATAATGTAACCATGAGCCCTGGGAAGGCGCGGAGCACAGCCGTGAATGCAGGCACGGGGGTGGTTGGGGCGAACAAAGCAGGCGGAACAGAACATCACGCTCAGAGGTAATGAGGTCTGGGGAGAGAGGAGACAGCCAACTCCAGATGACCCTGGGGCATCCCCGGGGCTTGGAGCCTCGTGTTGAACGAAGTGGAAGGAGCAAGGGATGTGGGTGAGAAGTTCTTTTTGAGGTGCCAGTAGAACATGCAACTGGACATGTCCAACTGGCCGCTGGGCTCCGTGGACTTTGAGCAAGTTATTTAACTTCTATTTTCCAGAACCCAAAGAAATAGGGCTGCCTTGCCTGTGTGTGTGCGTGTGTGATCTATGGATTTATACAGAGACTGCGGGGTCCTAGGGAGGGTAAAGTATAAATATAAGAAGATCTCAAGTCCCGCATCACCAAGTGTAAATCATCTCACGGACCAAGCACTCCTGCCTTAGACTAATAATGTGAATGAAAGAGAAAGTTCAAGCCACTGCCCTTTTAGGGTTTGTTGGGTACAACAGAGAAGAGTTAACATGGAGCTTTTGTGTGGGATCAAGTCCTGCAGGATGGGAAGCTCAGACCGCCTCCAGAGGGACCCCTGGCTCCTAAGAGTGGCTCCCCCAGGCAAGACAGAAGCCCATCTTCCCCCAAGGAGCCGGCTTTCGGCAGGGCGAGGAGAGCCCAGGGGAAGAAGGGGCATACCGTATCTACACAGAGCTGGGGCTCCTGGGTGGTGGGCTCCTCTGAGGGGATCTGGGCAGTTGGGTCCCCTGTTCTCCAGAGACCCAGAGCTCGGGTGCTCCCTGATAACTGCTCTGGCTCGGACAGCGGGCTTCCGGGGGCCATGAGAGCCTGTAGAACTCAGCTGGCCGGAAATATATGTCTGGTCCCCACACTCTCTTGTTGCATATGGATTGAAGCCGCTCTCATTCAGCTCAAAGTCTCCAATGGCTGGGGTGGATTTGTTTTGTTTTGTTTGTTTTTTGTGTTTTTTTGTTTTTTGGTTTTTAATTGTTTTCCCAAATGGAGTCATTTTTCATTGAGTCATGGAGACCCAACCAGCTTGCTCCCGCTCCAGTGCTGGCCCCACCACCGCTCTCCCAAGACGAAGCTCCAGAAGAAGCAGTGGGGCGGCAGCCAGGGCTTCCCAAACCATGGCCTAATTCAGCGCTATTTGATATTCCTGCAAACCCGGGACCCACACGATGTGCTGGGACAGTGTTTGTTTGGAGAACACATTTCCACCCCCTTTGTGCTGCAAGCCCAGGACCAAAGGACATGTGTCTTTTCTGCAAACCTGGAGTTTGCAAGCACTGGAGGAGAGACAGCTCGAAACCAGGCAGGCACACTCCGGTTTCTCTATCCATGATATGGGCGTGCTGCTACAAGGCCCGGCTGCCTCCAAGGGTAGTTACGAAACAGTGTGGAAAATGTCTCTGTCAGTTAGGAATGCCAGCTCCAAGGAGCAGAAAAGTCTACTACTATGATCCAAATTAATAAGGGTTTCTTTTTCTCCCATGGCAAGCCATCGGGAGACCGGAGCGTGGCAGTGTGGGGCATCGGTTCAGTGGCTCAATGATGTGATCAAGGTTTGAGGTTTGTTTCATCTTTCAGTTCCAACATCCTTGGGATGTTGACTTTGGACCTCATGCATTTGCTCCCTGATCCCAAAATGGCTGGTGGCTCTCTAGACCTCACATGTGCATCACAGGCAGAGGCAAGGGGGTCAAGGCAAAGATTTTCTTCTAATGAGGCTCTGCCTTTGTATTTGATATGGTGAGCCACATCCTGCACATTGCCGTGTGACCTCTCATTGGCTGGAAGGATTAGCACAAGGGGAGGTGTTGAGTAGGCAATGGGTAGCGTCTAGCCACAGAACCATAGACCAAGAGGCAAGATGAGCTGGGTTGTAGCCCTGGTTCTGCATTGAAAGGGCACTGTGTGTCTTTGGGTTCTGTCCCTGCCTTCTCTGTGCCTCAGTTTATCTTCTGTCCCAGGAAAGAGTTGAACGAACCCTGGGACCTCAAGGACCCATCCTATGTCTATAGATGGCTCTATGGCTGGGACATGGTGACCAAACTGCGGCACCTTGAGCAGAGGAGGCCCCCCGTGTCTCAGTGGGAAAGGCCAGGCACACCCTTCTGCTTGTGCCTCCCACGACATTGTTGTGGAAGATTCCCCTGCCCCAGGATTCGGCCCCAAGATCACATGCGTCTGCACTGATCTCAGAGTTAAGCCTGAGAGTGTGCAGGGGCTGCGGGACAAAGGGGACAGAGGGGGCAGCACACTCGTGGGCCCCGGGAGTGCTGGATTCTAGAGCCAGGGATGCCTCTGACTTGCTGGGTGACTTGGAATCAAATGCTGGCTGTGCTTCAGTGGCCCATTTGTTCAGGAAGGGAGCTAGACTCGAAGGTCTGTGCGGGCTGTATGGCTCTCAACTGCATCTGTGGGGTCAAAGAGGAAGATGGAAGGGAAGGATGAGGTCTGCATTCCCAGCTCTGTAAGCAGCCCAGCAGGTGGGGCGGGGTAGCCAGGACTGCCGTAGGAGAAGCAGGAGGCCCTCCTGAATGAGGGGGTCTGCACTTCCTCTGGGCTAACATCGCAGTTCCAGCCAACACATGACACTAGCGACTCTTAGAGCCTCAGGCAAGGGGTGGGTCCTCCGGCTCAGTTTTACAGACATCTCAAAGCATGGTCTGGAGATGACTCTGCTCTCCCAAACTTAGGGTTGAAGGATCCATTCTAAGAGTACTTGGCAATGACCCATCTCTTTCTATTTCTACTATCCCTTCTTTCTCCCTCCTTCCCTTCCTTCCAGAAGCATTTATTGAGCAACTACTATGCTAATGATTGAATGATGAACAAGGCAGGCGTGGTCTCTGCCTTCATGGAATGGACACTGAAGCGGACACGGGCATTGATTAAGTGTTCACCATCTGATGGGGGGCAAAGCTACAAGAGCATAGATAAGAACCAAGCAACGGAGCCAAAGAGAGAGAGCACAGGCACAGCTTCCCAGAGGAGGTGGCATTCATGTGGAAGCCTGAAGGATTAGGAGGGGTCAGCCAGAGCAGTCGGCATAGGGGTATCCACTCTGGCTGCTGTACATAGGGGTCAAGTGGTCCACTATTGCCTCTCTCCAGAGGATCTTCGAGAATCTTTGACCAGGTGAGCCACTTCACTGGGAGTTCCCTAAGAGATTCCATGTTCCCCTCATCACACCAGTGAGGAAGCAGACTTCAGTCAATGAGTGATGTAAGGTCACAAACCCAGTCCCCTTGCCTTCAGGTGGGACAACTCTGGGTCCATCCACTCCCCAGAGCTCCCCACAGCATCAGGCTGAGGATGGACTCTTGTGGGACCCATGCCTTTGCTCAGCTTCTTCCCCTGTCCTCTCCTCCTTCCCCCACTCCTTTATAGGTTTTTCCTGGAACAGCTCCTCAAAAAACTGCCAGGATAAGAATCCCCACGTCAATCTGTTTCTGGGGAACTTACCCTAAGACATCAGGTGACCCACTGCTCCAAGAGAAAGGAAGCTTCTATAAAGCCCCTTGGAGATGAGAAAGAATAGGAGATGTTTGCAAACCACGATTCAGGGGTGGCTGGACCATGGAATCTGAGGGCAACATGGTAAGTCCCGAAGCTGCCAACCCACCCCCCAAAACCCAGAGTCTCTGCCCGAGCTGTTGTCCTGACGCAGGCCTGGTGAAGGGCCAGCTGGAACCTACCTGCCCCCCTGCCCTATCTTGGTTTCCAGAGGTATAAGCAGCCAAGCCTTGAGAGAGGAAGATAAAGAAAAAAGCATCCAGAGGAAGCCAGGGGTACGCCTTGCTGACAATGATGCCCTGTGCGTTCTGCAGGTCTTGTGGTTCGATAGCAACGCATAGTGGAGAGGCTCGGCACTGGCTGGTTACTCATCCACGAGCCTGAGAGATGCAGCCCATTGCCAGCCCCATAGTCCTTCCGAGGCTTGCTGCCTGGCTCTGAGACATCTCTCTCCACCTCCAGCCCTCTCGTCACTCAGGGACAATAGCCTCCGTCTAGTGGAGGGGAAGTGTAAGCCAGACAAGGGCAGTATGAAGTGACAGCAAAGAGCACACAGGCTCTGGAGTCAGACTGTATCAGTTAGCTATTGTCACAATAATGCCGTGTAACAAAAGCAAAAAGAAAAAAAACGGGGGGGGGCGGGGGACAAACCCTCAGCGGCTTATAACAATAAGAATTTGTTTAGCTAATGCTTCTGCGGGTGGGCTGAAACAGCTTCTCTGACCTTCAGCTGGGCTTGCTGATGTATTCGTGGTTCCTCTATGAATTAGCCAATCTAGGCTGCGGAGCTGGGGTAGCTCTGCTTTACCCGGAGATCCGTGCGAAGTCTGTTCCACTTATCTTGTTATCCTGCTTGTTCCAGTGAGCTAGCCAGAGAATGTTCTCACAAGTAAAGAAAAACCTCTTAAGGGGTGAGACTCGAAACTGGCACACTGTCAGCTTCTGTCTCATGATCTTGGCCAAAGGAAGTCACACGATTGCACCCAAAGGCAAGGATGCGGGAACTATACCACACCCTTTCACTGAGAGGCACTGCAACGTCAAGTGACCGAGGGGGACCCGTCAGGGCCCATGATATAATCTGTCCCAGGCGGCTTCTTTGGAATTCTGGCTCTGCCACTTGCTGGTTGTGTGACTTTGAGCAAGCCACACACTTAACTTCTCTGAGCCTCACTTTTCTCATTTACAAAAGAGAAATACTAATAGTATCTTCCTTTTGAGCGGTTGTAAGGATCCAATTAAAGCAAGGGAGGTAGGTGGGTCATCGTTCTATATTATCTTAGCAACAAGCCATGAGGAGACCATCCCTGGGGCAAGAGCCAGCTCTGGGGTCGCAGAGAGAAGAGGAGAAGGAATCTAATCCTTGAAATCACTGAACTCCCTGATCCAGTGATCAGAAGCTCCCAAACACGAGATTTCTGTAAATGCATAAATTCCCTTACTGTTTAGGCGACTGTGGGCTACTTTTTCATTACTTGGAGCCAAAAGCTTCCCTTCTGAGGTAGATGGCTTGACCCCTTTGGGCTGCTATAATGAAATGCCATTGAGTGGGTGGTTTATAAGCAACAGAAATTTATTCTCGAAGTTCTGCAGGCTGGAAGCCCAAGATCAAGGAGCCATACTGATCAAGTTCTAGTGAGGAGCCTGTTCTGGGTTCCAGACGCCGACTTCTCACTGTGTCCTCACGCGGCAGAGGGAGGCTTTCCAGGTTCTTTTTTATAAGGGCACTAATCCCATTCCTGAGAGTTCTGCCCTCATGACCTCATCACGTCCTTAAAGCCCCAGCCCCTAATACCATCACCATGCGAGTTAGGTCTCAACATGTGAATTTTGGGGGACATATTCAGACCATAGCCCTGGACTAGCCTTTTCATGTTTTTACAGCCTTTTTTTCTTAAACCTTGATTCTTTTAGGAAAGAGTATCTCTTGAAATGAGATATTCAACAATATTTTCACAATTTTATTTCTCTTCCACTGAATTCAAGTTAAACATATTCCATCGCTTTTCTTTAAAGTAATGTATACAGTTTCTTTAACGTACTTACTCTAGGAGCCCATTTCAATAACTTGTTTCCATTTCGATCCATTTGTCCATCTTTCTGTCGATCTACTTAACATTCTGTGAGCGGATATGTGAACACAACAGCGGGAGTAACGGGCACTCATGTGAATCATGGTTATGTCTTAGCAGTGGAATTTAGAATGATTTTCCTTTTTATTTCCATCTTTCCCATTTTAAGTGAGCAGGCAGCTTTTTATTTTGCCAAAAAATAAGTGATTACCTATTGTCTTTGCAAAATCTAACCTGTTGATGAGATAAAGACAATGGCTGCCATTAATTGGGCGCCCACTACCTTCTGGAAGAGTGTCTCCCAAGGTAGACTACATGTTGCCTGTGGCTGCAAGCCCATTCCTCTTCCTCCTCCCTCCCTCTGGGCCAAGTTTATCTCTTCAAAGGTCTATCATCCTCATTATCTTATGGCCTCAAGACACACCTGTGATATAGCAAGTCAGAACTGCAGTTGGTAGCCCTGTTCCACAGAAGGGCAAGCTGAATCCAAAGAGTGGCTTGGCGGAAGTCCCCTGGCCAGAACCCAGGTCTCCACATTTCCAGCCCAGCGCCTCCTGGGTTAGGGTTATGGGAAGCTTTGGGTGCAAAGCCAAGAATTCCATCTTCTCTGTCCAGGACTTACCACATCGGCTCTCTGTCTTCTGCTAGAATCCCACTTGAGTTCAACCTGATCTCCAAGACTTCCATCCTGAGGCTCAGAAAGCCTTTTATGAATAACAGTCAGCATTGGGGACATTTTTTTAAAAGTTACTAATATTAATTTTACAGAAATAAAATCTAATTGAATTCCTCCTGGCTTTCCCCATTAACTTAATGTTATGGACTTTTAACAGATGTTTTAATTAGATGTTCCTAGTAATGGGAATACGGCTCAATTTTCAAATGAGGGCCTAAGCTGCCAATAGTCCCATTTGGACTTTTAATTAAGGTGAGAAAATATGAACCAATCACACTGGGCTTTTGCTTGGGCTCTTTGTAAGATGGTGAGGTCACCATACACCAGGCACTCAAGGGCTTAGAGGGGAAGAGGGGGGCTAGGAATTGGGGTTGGGACGGTGGGGACAGGCAAGTAAAGACCCCCGCCATTTGAAGGGGACCCTGTACTAGCCTGTTTTTCCATGTGAAGATGTGGATCTGGAAGCCACTGCCAAATACTTACCTGCATCTCTCTTTGACTTTCCTGGGTTTGTGGACGACTTCGTTAGCAGGTCTATTGATTGGCTTTTGCTGTGTAACAAAACCACCTCCAAATTTGGTGACTTTAAAAACCAGCTTTCTATTATTTCACAGTTCTGCATGACAGCAATTTGGGCTGGGCTTAGCTGGGAATTCCTTCTAGTCTGGGCCAGATTTGGCTCCTCTTGGCTGAACTTGTCTATGCATGTGCAGTCAACCAGTGGACCAGCTGGGGCTGGCTGGCTGACAATGGTCTCAGGTGGGATCTTTGGGATAACCGGGGCTTCCCTCCATGTAGTTGGCCATCCTCCAGCAGACTCGCCCGGGTTACAGGGTTTCAAGAGCTGCAGAAGGTAAGCCTCCATGCTTCAATGCTTTTCTAGTCTCTGCTTGCATCAGAGACTTCTGCCACTGTCCCACTGGCCAAAGTAAGTCATCTGAAGGGTTCTACCAAAGGATGAAGATATAAGAGGCATGAACAAATTTGGGACATTCCTGTAATTAACCCCCCACAGCAGGCTAGGTGAAAAGCAGGTAAAGCCTGCTTCATTAAATCAGAGGTCCCAAATACAAATGCCTGCACTGCATAGCACAAAAATGTATGAAGCCAGCCTGGCAGCAGGCACTGAGGACCACAGGTGACCTAGACCGTGACTAAAGAGTCTCTTTACAGCTTGGCCCCAGCCAGTCGTTACCATGCAGGGACACCAGCCTAGGATGGCAAGAGAGTTTATTTTTTCTGTTGTAACCAGATGTCTGCGTTAAAGTATACTGTCTCTCAAGTTTCAAAGGTTGGAAACAAAATAAGTTTTTATTTTTATATATTTTTTTGTTTTTTGCAAAATAACTTTTTAAAATGCTGTACAGCCAGTAGAGAAATGGGAGAAAAGTTTGAACAGGCACTTCACACAAAAGGAAATCCAAATGGCCAATAAAGGTAGGAAGCAGGGCTCGACCTCATTAGTCATCAGAGAGATACAGATTAATCCCAGGATAAGGTACAGTACACACCCATGTCTCAGACACTGATGGTGGGAGTGAGAGCTGGGGCAAGAAATTGTCTAGAAGAGTCGAAGATGTGTATAGACCCTCTATGGAAATGTCACTCTGCAGCACATACTAAGAGACAGGAGCCCATATTCACCAGGCGACACAGTCAAGAATGAAAATGGTGGCATGGTACCCAAAAGCCCAACACTGAAAACGTCCCAAATGCCCATCAGCAATAGAACTGCTACACACATTGTTGTGTGCCAATCCAAGGGAGTTCTACGCAGCAATGAACAAGACCAAAATTCTGATACGTGGGTGACTGGGTGTGATATAAGTTACTCTCACAGACACGACACGAAGCAAAAGAAGACACAAAAGAATGCATGCTGTATGATTCTCTTTACAGAAAGTTCAAGAAGGAGTAAAATTAAACTCTATACTTAAAGGTGTGTGCATAAATGATAAATGATTTTTAAAAGAGATGAAAACAGTAGGAGACAGCCAAGATGGTGGCTATCTGTGAGGACAGAGAAGACATGGTGATTGGCTGGTGCACACCAGGGGGTCCAGGTTGCTGTCAATATTCTCTTTCTTGACCTGGGAGATGGTGACCTGAGTTGGGAATCTGAGTGGGGCTCCACTAGACAATGCTTTTGCTGTAAGTGGTATTGCCTGGGGTCGCTTGGTGGTATTCAGTGGGTGACTGGGCTAGTTTGGAGGTTCCAAGATGCCTTAACTCACATTCATGGGAAGGCTGGACTCATCTGAGTTCCTGCTCCTCTCCATGTGGTTTCTCTAGCAGAGTAGATGGATTCTAACGTGTGGCTTGGGGTGCCAAGAGTAAGTGTTCCCAGAGACAGGAAGTAGAAGCCGCTGTCTCTAAGGGGCTGAGCCTGGGAACGAGCACGCTGTCCTTTCACCATATTGTATTCATCAAAGCAGTAACAGAGCATCCGGGTTCGAGAAGAACCAGGTACCCCACCTCGCCAGGGGAGGATGTCAAAGAAACTGTGGCCATCTTTAATCTGCCAAAATACTATCATTACTACTATTACTCTACTAGAATTTATTATTCTTCCAAGGTTAGAAATTTGAGGAGAGAGCCCTGGTACCAAGACCCTCCCATTGCTCCTGCTGAAGGAGCAAGCCCCTGAAAATCAGCTTCGTTCTTCATCGGGGGCGGGGGGGGGGGGCGGTCCTGGCTCCTACCCAGCCCTCTGTGATTGGTCGGATGAACGGTGATGGGCAAGTTTTTGGCAGAACGGGTGTCCCCAAGGACATATCCTCTTTCTCCCTCAGCCTCCTCGTGCCCGCAGCTCCAGAGCCATTTCCTCCCCACCGTCCCACGTGTAGGGGGCTCCTACCTGCCCCACCCCCTGCTCCCGGGGCAATGGCAAGGGAGTCTGATGGCCAGCGAGTCAGCTGAAAGCTTGTGTGACTCAATGTCATATCCGCTCCCTGTTCCCACCCCCAAGAAATGTACCTTTTCTTTTTTTTATATACATTTTTTTTAAGATTTTATTTATTTATTTGACAGAGATAGAGATAGCCAGCGAGAGAGGGAACACAAGTAGGGGGAGTGGGAGAGGAAGAAGCAGGCTCATAGCGGAGGAGCCTGATGTGGGGCTCGATCCCAGGACTCTGGGATCATGCCCTGAGCCAAAGGCAGACGCTTAACCGCTGTGCCACCCAGGCGCCCCAGAAATGTACCTTTTCATGTCTTATTTGTCAAGTCGCTCTTTAGGGAGTGGCAAATGAATACAGACATGACATGTCTGCATTTTGAAGCTGAGCAATCAGCCTTCACATTTCAGGTCTGCCTCCTGCTGACTGCGTGGCTTTGAGCAGGTTATTAATGCCTCAGTCTCCTTGTCCGTGCAATGGGGATAATATTAAAATGCCCCTAGTAGGGTTATTAGGAGGATGAAGTCCGTGATTATAAAGCACCAAGAACAGTACTTGCTCATAGCCCGTGAGGATGATGTGAGTGTCCGCCCTTATTTTTATGATTGCAAAGCGAAAATGCACCGAGTAAGAAGTGTGCAGAAAAGCATAGAGTGGAAAGTCAGTCTTCGAACAATTGTATCTGCCTTTCTCCCCAGAGGCGACCTCTGCTCATAGTTTTCTTGGATGCGCTGCCAGAAATATTCATCCAAGCGTGTGTGTGTGCGTGCGTGTGATTTTTAAAAACCATACACACACACGCGCACATACATGTTGTAGAATACTGAATACTTTTATAGACACTCATCTGTACCTTGCCTTCTTTCCTTAACTCATCATCAAGGAGATTTTTACCAGCACACCTGGACTCAAGGAATAGAGCTCTAACGGTAGAAATTCAAGATATTCAGGCCCTTAGGGAAGAGATTCGGGAAAGAAAAAAAATCCATTAGGAGGCACTCCTCAACTTCTACCATGTCGATAGTTCCTGACACTGCATGTGGATTTTGAAGGTTTTGTCCCCAGGTCACTCTGTAACCTTGGGAAGCCCCTTTTCTCTGGCCTCCGTTTCCCCATCTGTTAAATCGGTGTTGGACAAGGCTCCCTCGCTAAATCTTGCTGAAGCAGGACATTCTAGCGTTTCAAGCATACCAGAAGATTCCAGCCTCGGCCAGGACCCGGGCACTTCAGGGTCTCGGCGTTCCACAGCCTGGGAGTTGCCAGGCCCCATTTCACTCGGCTTCCGTAAAGGGGCTGGGGGAAGTGTGTCCCCGAGGTGTGGAGAGGCGGGTAACAAGGCCAGAGCAGGAACGAGGCAAATGTCCTGGGACCACCTGAACCGAACCCAGGGCATTTGGAGACGCCGGGCGGGCGGCCTTGGTTTGTGTTGGACGCCTCACAGCCCGCCCGTGGTAACCAAACCAGCTTTTGTTTGTTTGTCTAAATAGGAAGAGAGAGGCTCAGAGCTGCCTGGGAAGGCTCCACAAACAGCCCCGCGGCCAGAGTAGGCGGCTGGGGGCTCAGCTGGGCCGCCAGAGGCCTGCGGGACTGAGGAGGGGGCGCCTGGAGGCCAGGCTAAGCGAGCCTGCGAGGGGACTGGCACAGGCGAGCAGGACTGGGGGGAGCTCCGCTTGCCCAAGCCGGAGGACGGGAAGGGAGAAGCTGGACTGGCCCAAAGCAGAGCCTACGGTAGGCCTCCCCCCTCTGCCCTGCCCCTCATCCCAGGGGACGCAGGCCTGGGACCCAACCCCTATGAGCCGCCTCTGCCTTGCCCATCAACACAAGCCGGTGTCGGCTGGGTTATTGATCTCTCCCTTCCGCTGTGGAGGGGACAGTGGCCAGTTCCTGAGGGCCTCCTCCCTGGTCAGCAGAGGGAGTGGAGGGGACCAGCTTTCTCAGAGGCCAGGACAGCTGGGCAGCCATCCTTGGGCCTCCTTGACCCCAAGGTCCCCAAGGCCTTGCTCCCTTTCCATCCCAGAGCAGCCTGACTCCTGACCCCCCAGATTCAGAATTAGAGGGGTCTTTGTGAGTTTTGGGTGTGTGCGTGTGATAGAGAGATGCAGATATAAATTAGGTATAGGTAGAGAGCTAAAGCATTTAAAAGAGCCATTTTTATAGAACGAAAGTGGTCTCATACTACCAATTTCATGGGATGCAACCCAGTGGGCATGATTGTAAGGGTATAAATGTAACAAAGACATACATTCAGATTTATATATACACACAGATGTACAGACGTAGAAATACGTACACTTATTTTAAAACAATACACTAGTAATTGAATTTATCAGTTTTTCGGCACTGACTCAGAGAAATCTCACTGACTTTTGTACTGTGTCCCCCGTGCCCCAAGCATGGTGACCTAGATAGAGTCTGGGCACCCTCCCAGTGTAAGGGCCTACTTCAAGAGTGACAGTCCTCAGGGCTTTGTGATCAGGACTTCACCTTATTTATCTGCGGCTGCAAAAAGAGAGCTTTGGCATCAGGAAAACCCAAAGCCGAGTCTCCACCTTGAGACTTACTCCTGGGTGACCTTAGCTAAGATATCAGCTCCTAGAACATCTGTTTTCTCATCTGCGAGTAGGGGGACGCGGACAGGACCAACTTGGCTGGGCCTTTGCGAAAGTGAATCGGGGTCATGTGTGCCAGGAGGCGGCCGCTGGGGCACAGGCCAGCCTTACTAGGCGGTGATCTTCCTATCCCCTGGCCGTTTCCGACTGTGCCTTTCTTGGCAGTCGGAAAGGAGAAATTCCTTAGGCCCCTATGCATGGCAGAGAAACACGGATATTTTCCCTAAGTAAAATCTTTTCTTTAATTACAAAAGTATCCAAGTTCCTTTTGTAAGATTCAGAACAGTAAAATAAAGGAAGAAAATAAGATCTCCCTAATCCCACACCCTGAGAATACCAGTGTTCATATTTTACAATAATGGGGAATTCTTCATGTACAATTTGCAAGTAAAAAAAAAAAAAAAATCTGAGTCAGGGCACCTGGGTGGCTCAGTTGGTTAAGCGTCTGCCTTCAGCTCAGGTCATGATCCCAGGGTGCTGGGATCGAGCCCCAGGTTGGGTTCTCTGCTCAGTGGGAGTCTGCGTCTCCCTCTCCCTCTTCCCCTCCACCCTTGTGCTGTCTCTCTCTCTCTCACTCACTCTCTCTAACTCAAATAAATAAATAAATTATTAAATCTTTAAAAAAGAAAGAAAATCTGAGTCAAACTAGCTTAAGACAAAAGGCATTAGTGAGCTCACGTGACTGACATGTTCAGGGGAAGCTTGTCAGATGTCAGGCACAGCTGGCCCAGGTGTTCAATGATGTCACCAGGTGTATCGGTCAGCTTGGGCTACCATAACCAATACCACAGACCAGGGGCGGGGGGTGGTGGGCAACAGAAATTTATTTCCTCATAGTTCTGTGGGCTGGAAGTCCAAGGTCAAGGTGCTGGCCGAGCTGGTTTCTCCTGACGACTCTCTTCTTGACTCCTAGATGGCCGTTTCCTCTGTGCACACAAACTCCTGGCATCTCTTCTCTTCCTATATTGACACCAGTCCTATTGGATGGTAGCCCCACTGCTATGACCTGATTTAACTTTAATTTCCTCTTTAAAGGCCTTATCTCTAAATATAGTCACATTGGGGGTTGAGGCTTCGACATACACATTTTTGCAGGGAACCCCATTCAGCCCATAAAATTAGGGATCTACTGCTCTGGGCCTTTAGACCTGTTTTCCTTTGCCTGCTCCATCCTTTGTCAGGAACAATGGCCACCAGCAGCTTTAGGCTGACCTACCTTTTTGTTTAGGAGAGAAAGAGAGTGTTTCTGTCCATTGCTCCAGGATTCCATTCGATTGGCCCACACCGGGTCACGTGTCCACTCCTGAACCAATCGCTGTGTTCTGCTTGATCAGGCCTACGCCACCTGTTGCTGGGGCTCAAATCAACTCCACGTGAGCACGTAGCTTGAAGTGGGGGGGGGGGCAATCCCCAAAGGGAGTCAGGGTTTTCTTTCCAACAACAGGCTGCACGGATGCTGGGAAAGCAAAACAGCTCATGTCTAACACATTCTTGGAATATAATCACATACAAATATATATTCCCTCCACCCCAGCAAAAATATGGTCCAAAATGTCGGGGAGCTCGGAGAAGCACAGATGCCAACCACCAATCTAAATGCCAGTTCTGTGGCTCTCCCTGAAGCTACACCCTGTGGTGGCTCCCACGGGTGGTTCTGTCTTCACGCCCTTCTTCTGCAGCCCTCTCCCACCCCACCACATAGGCCGCCACTGAAAGTTAAATTTCTCAGCAGATAACGTTTCCTCTAGATGAATCAAGGTGCCTTCAGACCCTGACAAGGCAGAAGCCTCAAAAAAGAGACAGGAGGCCTCACAGGCTTTGAAAAAGAAAAATGGCGTCAGATTCCATCTGTCACCAAATGGGAGTTGATCACCACAACCACAGGAAGACCAGGAATCCAGTTCTGCCTCCTTTCTGACCTCTGCTCTCTGATCCCCAGGGGGGCCACCAAAAAAAGAAGAGCTCCAATCTCAGTAACAGACTCTATGGGGTCCCAGCCTCGGGTCTCCTAAAGTCAGCATCCTGATTTCCCTGTGGAAATCAGCGCTCTCCTCAGAAGGGTAGTTGGGTAGAATGACACATACAGGTGCGTTGCCTGCTGTGTGGAAGCCACTGGACGAGGTCAGTCCTCTCTTTACAGCTGGGGGTCAGGTGGGGGATCTCCGTGTGGCCTACCAGGTGCCCTCGCAGGGGCTTGATTCATGGAACCCGTGATGCAAGGATGAAGATACGAGTGACTCTCCTCAGCCCGGCTATGGCCTGCTTTGTGACCAGGCCGTTCCCGCAGCGACCCCGTGGCTGTGGTGGCTGTTCCCCAGCCTTCCAGAGCAGCCCCGCCACACCCCAATCAGGTGATTCCTTGACGTTCTGCCAATAAATGTCCCCATGCTCTTTCTGTTGCTTTATAGCTGAGGGGGCTTAAATCAATCAGCACTGTGAGGCCCTTCAGTGCTAAGGTGGTCTGAGAGAAGGGCTGTGACAGACACCTCTCCTGAGCACTCCTCTCCACCTTCTCCTCGTCCTCCTGGCTGTACCGCTAGAGTGTATCTCCCAGCCTCCCTTGCAGTGAGGCAAGACCATGGGACCAAGTTGTGGACACTGGAGTGTGGCCATTACATGGTGTATGTCGCTTCCAAGCCTGGCCCGCAGACCCTCCATGTGTCGTTCCACGGAGACTCGGGTCCCAGAGGCGGGCAGGGCCACCAGACAGAAGAAGCTTACCGTGAACGCTTTCACTGAGCACAGGACTATCCTCACCCCTATTTCCTCCCACCATTGCAGACTTCACGTGAGTGAGAAATGGAGTTTCACCGTCTTAAGCCAGAGAGACTTCAAGGGCTGCTTGTTACAGCGGCTGGTATTGTGGGCCCTAGGCGTGCATACAGTAGTTCTCCTGGGAAGGGTCCTATGCCTTCAAGCTGGCAAAGAAGACATTCATCAAAGCCGAGAAGTGACCACCAGCTGTGGCTCCCTTGTCAGCCAGAGGGGCAGGCTCCCCCAGACCAGGGGCCAGCCCACGTCTCCTGTAACGTAGAAAAGGCTTGATTAAGAAGAAGCCACAGCTTGAGATGGGCCACACTGGGATGCTCCTTTCTTGCTCCTTCAAGTATAACCTCCAATTACATTAAGAGTGAATTTTCATCAGGGACCCACGGATTTTGAAGTGACTTTTGGATGTTCCGGAGCCTTCCCTTCAGAGTTCACTGGGCTGGGCCCCTTTTCCCAGAGCACTCTGGGAAAATCCTTCCCCGAGTAGAGGAGCAGATGTTGATTTGCATATATGCATGTTTCTGGCCTCTGATGAGATTAGGAGGTGCATTTTTAATCAAAGCCTCCAGCGAGGCTGGGCCCTCGAGGGGAGAAGAGGAAATGTCACAGCAAAGAGGGTGTGGGCCTGGGAGACAGAGGCTCTCAGAGCTGAGCCTTGTTTATCAAATCGGAGCGGGGGGCTGGCGGGGCTCAGTGGCTGGCAGACAAGGCCGGCCCCAGCCCCTGCTCTAGCTGTCTACGAACCTTGGACAAGTCCTGGCATCTCCCTGAGCCTCAGATACCCCTATAAAATAGAGGGTTGGGGTGATGTCACTGGACCCACTAACTTTTCCAGGCTGCTAGAAGATGGAAAGCAAAGTCATCATGGACACAAAATGCTTTGTGGGTATCTTGCCCTAATTATGCAAATGGAAGGAATTATCTCCCCACAGGGGTGTGGCGGGAGGGACTACCCTCCCTGATCCCTGGGCCCTGGTCCAAGTCCAAGGGGTCTAGAGTTCTATGCTAGAGGGAAATTCCCTTTTCCACTAAGGTGTGCAGCTTGGAGGCTGGTAGAGGGTGGAAACGGCCACAGTGCTTCTGGTGAATAGGGACACCTCGGGTTTTTCTGGGAAGAGGATGTTTAGAAATGATTCCAGGGTGAATCTGTGTTTCTCAAGGTAGCTAATTTTCAAAGTGGCATATCTTGACGTCTTTAAGAAGATGCGCTGCGTCTTCCTGTATTCCTTGACCACGTCAGTACTTTGCCACCTCAGAGCTTTTGCTCCGGCTGTTCCCTGTGCTTGGAGAGCTCTTCCCATTTTCATTTGTGTCTCGGCCAAAACGTGCCCTCCTCCACGGGTCTGCCCTGACCATTCTGGCTTCAGCTGCTCTTTCCTCTGATCTCCAGCTTCTCAATCTCGGCGCCGTTATATTTCGTGCTGGGTAATTCTTTGTGGCGGGAACCGTCCTGTGCATTACAGGACGTTCCCTAGCACGTCTGACCTCAACTCACTAGATGCCAGTGGCACCCACCCTCCAAAGATCATCGCGATCCAAAAATGTCTCCAAACATTTTCAAACGGGCCCTGGGGGCAACGTCTTCCCAGTTGAGAACCACCAGTCCAACCTGTTCTATTTTTCTGTAGACGATTTTGCAGCACTTGAAGTCTACTTTACATGCATTTCTGATCATTTGTTTATTATCCACTCCCCCTGGAACGGGAAGCCTGCTTGGGCAGGGCCCCTGTTTTTCCTTACTCACCGGGGCGCTCCGGAGCAGCACCCGACAGGTCAAGGAGCCCACTGGATGCTTGTTGAATAAATAAGGGGGTGAGAGAAAAAGAAGCAGCGTCATGAGCAAGTGGATGTATGATCCGTTTCGTGTCTGTGTGCACGCGTGTGTAACATGATGCAGGGAAATCCGTTCTTGTGGCCGCGCGTGCAAAAAGCCTTTTAGGGAGACGGCGGTCTCCGCCTGGGTAGCACTGTTCTTCGCAAGTTCACTTGGAGGAGGCCAGCTCCCTCTTGGGCTTCTGATGGGGTTGAAAAGGCATGAGACAAAGATTGAGAACCTCCTGCCGGTTCCCACCACATTTGGCATAAGAGCTGAGGTTTGTGCAGTGGGGTGTAGGGGCCCATCAGGACCTACACCCCACGCCTCGCTGACCCTCATCTTTTATCCTCACCCATGTGAGCTCAGCCCTTGCCAAACTGGCCTTCTGGATATTCCTTGAACACTCCAAATATGTCCCGCCTCAGGGCCTTTGCACTTGCTGTTGCTGCTCCCTGGAACACTCTTGATGTCTTACGTGGGTTATTGTCATGGCTTGCAATCTTTCTAACTCCTCTCCACGTCTACGCAAAAGTTAGAGATGACTTTCCTGACACTCGTTTACTTAACGTTTGTGTTGTCTGTCCTGCCCATGGGAGTATGAACCGGTTCCTTGAGGGGAGGGGCTCCTAACAGGTTTGCTCTCTGCTGCTTCTCCAGCACCTAGATCATTGCTCGGCACACCATGAGTGGTGCGCATGGAGGCATGGGCATGACTTATGTAACCCTGCAAGGTCAGGGAGGGAAGCAATGGCTGGTACACAGTCGGGTTCCCCAAGGCAGACCCTGCGACAGAGTCAAGCGAAAGTGCTATTTAGGAAGCATTTCTGGGAGCAATCCATAGGGAGTGAGCAAATGCAACAGGGAAGGGGAGGAGGCCAAGAGAGGGCCTGTATCAAGCAAAATTTACGGGGGGGTACTTGGGGTCATGCATCTGAGCTGTCCTGCCCAGGGGCAGGAGAGGTGAAAGCTTTTGTATCCCGCACCCATCATGCTGCTCTAGACGGATGCATGTGCCCGGGCACTTCCAGCTGTCTGTACATGGAGGCAGAGTATGTTCCAGAAACAAAAAGACTCAGGTGGGGACAAGTGGGAGAGCAAGCACACCCGGAAGTGCAATTCAGTGCGCAGCAAGATGGGAACAGGATGCCAGGGGACTCCATCCCGGGCTGGAGCGCTGATAACGTCTATTACAACACACACGCTGCAGACTTGAGCAACCGCTCCAGCCGAGCTCAGTCGCAACTGGAACATGCTTGTGGCTACCCGAGTGACTTCGTTCCATGCTACCACACCAGCATGGCCCGCAGCTCATAATCCATACAGGGCCCTCCTTGCAGAGTTTGGCGTGGGATCATTGAGGGGACATGCGCTAGGCACCCTCATCCCCGCCCCCAGAGGATCGGGCTGAGCCGCTCGAGCTCAGGGCTCCCTGGTCTGTGTGGCATCTTGAGGTCGAGCCTGCAGAGACCCCGGCCCTGGGGCAGACCTCGCTTTCGTCGGCTCCCTCTGCCACGACTCAAGTCCACTTCTGATCTGCGTTCTCACACTTCCATACCTTTGCAGAGGTCGTGCCCTCTGCCTGGAATGCCTTCCTTGCCATTCCTGACCTTGAAATACGTTGTCCTTCTTCCCTCTCTCCCTCCCTTCCCATCTTCAGCTCCTGTGTCCCTTGTGACATGAGTGAAACCTCCCTGCCCCCCAGCTTTTATCACATGGGGCTGCTCACGTTGGTCTTCGCGTCTGGGCAGCAGCTGTGGCTCTGTCTCTCTGCTGCCCCCGGGGCCTGCTGAGATGCCTGGCTTCTCATACGTGCATGGCATCTGCTTCATCAACCAGGAGGCAAGAGGAGGGAGGGACACTGCTTAACCCCGAGCCCTTCTCCGTGGCACCTTCTCCCAGCCCATGTGGGCCTCAGACTGAGCATTCAGAGACGCTCTGGCCTCTGACGTTGTCACCAGGGACCCTCTGCTCTGCCCTTCCCGCTCCTTCCCCACCCCGCCCCCCCAGGTTCCTCCTTGCAACTCCCCCCTTCCCTGCTGCCCCTTCCTCCCAGGGGTCTGCCCTGGCCTTCCCCCAGAACCTAGGGCCTCAGTGCCTTCTCTCCACTTGGTTTCCCGCCCCTAGAAACTTCTAGAACCAGGTCAGACTCCGGTGCCCCAAGAGTTAACCACCACTTCAACCTCAGCTCAGACTCTTCATTGTCAAATGGATTTCTCAGGCCAGCCAGAGTGCCAGGAGCCCAGGCCGAGCTGGGTCGAGTGGAGGTTTATTTTTCTGCTGACTACCATCTCCCAGCTGAGTATCTTTCCCAGGACGAATCCCCGGCCCCGTTTTCCCTGGCTCTCTCTCCCCGTATAAAAACAACTTTATCTCTAAAGAGCAAATAACACCCAGCGCTCATAACAGATGCCAAGAACTGTTTCTGTTTTGATTTTTGAAAATAAAAATTCAACTGTGTTCAATAAAATTCAGAAGCAGCTTCCCTCTGTGGAAATTAAAGGAATCCAAGACGCCCGAGAAGCCACCGACCTCCCTAATTAAAGCTGCAGCAACGGCAGGAAGCTGCTTCCTACACCAGGCTGCTCTTGCTGAGCCGAGAACAAAGCCGGCCCCCATCAATATTTCATTCTCTCTTTTCTTCCACGATAACAATGCTGTGTGTTCTGAGTGCGCCCCCCAAAAAGACATGCAGAGCTATGTTAATTAGGGTTTAAATAATTGACGCCCCAGATCTCACTGTGTTTCCGGAAGTGTGCAGGCTGGGGTTGTGGGCCCAGCTTTGGCATCTGTTCACGGTCACAGCCTCTGTCTGTCTGTCTGTCTGTCCTACGTGGCAGGTATGGGCTTAAGGAATGACCCGTCCCAGTTTCCAGAAAGTGCTTCCATCCTGAGGTTTTAGGTGTTGTTTTGTTTTGTTTGCTTTGAGCCATAGGCTGGAGTCTGATAAGATGTGTTAAGCTGGGGCCCTCTCTGAGGAAGTGAGCTTGTGCTTTTTCCTGCCGGGGGAAGGGGACCGGTCACCCCCAAGACTCTGAGCCCATGCTGGGAACAATCTCTGGATACCAGACCTACAGGAAAGGCATAGCTAACAGTCTTTCAGTGCAACGAGGGGAGGAAAGGAGGCTAGAAAAAAGCGAAGGAGGAATGGAGGGAGGGACAGTGAAGGGAAGGAGGGAGGAAGGATAGATGGATGGATGGATGGATGGATGGATGGATGGATAGATGATGGATGGATGAATGGATGGATGGATGGATAGATAGATGATGGATGGATGGATGGATAGATGATGGATGGATGAATGGATGGATGGATGGATGGATAGATAGATGATGGATGGATGGATGGATAGATGATGGATGGATGGATGGATAGATGATGGATGGATGGATGGATGGATGGATAGATAGATGATGGATGGATGGATGGATGGATGGATGGATGGGCAGGAGGGTGAGAGGACGGATGGGTAGGTAGGTGGGTGGCAAGAGGGGTAGCTGGCTGACTGGGTGGGTAGGTAGGTGGATGGATGGATGGATGGATGGATGGATGGATGGATGGATGGATAGATGGATGGATAGATGATGGATGGATGGATGGATGGATGGATGGATAGATGATGGATGGATGGATGGATGGATGGATGGATAGATGATGGATGGATGGATGGATGGATGGATGGATGGATAGATGGATGAGTTGGTCCTGTGGGTACATAATGGTTTATCTGGGTGGGAAAATATAAACAAGGTAGGTAGTCTCCCCATGGGTCCTTATGTGCACAGAGCACCTTAGGCCCTAGTTCCATACGCAGCAATGACAGGGGCTGTGGCATGCTGCTTAATAGCATGAATCTGGACCAGACCATCAATGTTTGGATCCCAGCTCTGCCACTGGCGGGCTGTGGAAACTTAGACAAGTTACTTGGCCTCTCTGTGCCTCGGTTTCCTCATCTGTAAAACACGTGTGCCTATCTCGTAGTGCTGTTGTGAGCATGAGGTTGTGTTAGATGCGTTTACACCAGGGATAAGCCACTATCATGCTTGTGACAAAGGTTTGAGTTTCAGGCAGTGTAACAAGGAAGGTAAGGGAGAGACTCAGGGACTTCCAGGGACTCCAATACGTAGAGGCAAAAAGAGCCAACGTGGAGGGTTCTGGAGAGCAGAGGGGGATTAAGGCTGCGAGTCACTCAAGACATATTTAGCAAGCCTCCTTTAGCTGTGGGGAAGGTTTAGCAATGGTCCACCACGTGGGCGGCCGTTCTTGGTGGGGCTCTGGACCCATCGGCTCTTCTGTGGTTAACTCCATTACCGTTTCCTTTTGCAGAAAAACCCTCCCCTCTCCCATTGCCTTGTGGTTCTTATTTGGATGAATGCAGGTCTCAAGCCAGGTCACATGACCCCAAATGGGAACTAGGGGGGAAATGCTGTCTTTGTCCACTGGGCTCTGAAACTCTCTGGGAAGCAGCATGGCAGCCATCTTGTCACCCACGGGGAGAGCCCGTCAGAGAGCAAAGCGGGGCTGAGAGGTGGAAAGAGAAGCACAGCTCCAAAGCTCAGGCTTCTCTCCCTTACAATCAAAGAGCCCTGAAGGACATAAGCACCTTCCTTCCTCCTGCTTGCCCAGGCCCTGGGTCCACCCCACACACATCTCTGGGACCCAGTGTGACTAACCTCCATGAGCCCAGGTGGGGAAATCCTGGCTTCCCTTTCCTCCTTGCCATGTCCATTAAACAAATCTCAGCAGAGCAGATAGAAAAGAAATGTGGTGCCTGTGCCTGAGATGTACACTAGCCTAGTGAGGGAGATGGCCACAATCAAGGTCTAACCTCAGGGCCTTTGCTTGTGCTGAAGCCCTAAATGGGAATGTCATCTCTCCTCTGCCTACTCCCCATGACTGAGGTCCAGCTGAGATGCCACTTCCTCTAGGAGCCCTTCTCTGGTGTCCCCTTGTGGAGTTCCCTCTCCTTCTGGCCTGTCCCTTTCCTGAGCCACTTAGCTGTCATCTTGGGGCTGTCTAGCCCATGTCTGTCTTTGTGGGAGTCTGGGGAGGGGAGGGACTTTCCCTTGTGGTTTTGGGGTCCCCTCATGCCCCACCATTATCACCCACTCTATGAGACCTCAGTTTGAGGACCTTTTATCTCCCTCGTCTTGTTTTGTCCTCTCTGGGGACACGTCAGGTGGGGTTCGTCTCCCATAGGACTTCCGATCAGACCTGACATTGACACGGGAAGCTGGAAGGGTCACCCCGGGTCGCGGAGTCCATCCCACTGCCCATTCAGCTCCCAGGCAGGTTCCAGGGATGATCTGAATAGACATACCTTCCTCATGGGCCAGAAACCCAGCAGCTGGGGCCCTCACAGTTCTGCCCTTGAACCCACCCCACAACTCAAGCCTTCTTAGAGCCTCCTTTCGCTCGCGGTGGAGGTGAAGTGTCCTCCCCTTGCTGCCTGGAACAAGCCTGGGGAGCCCTCTGCTTCCGGCCGCTCAGCTCAGAAGTGGTCTCTTTGCTCCTCAATCTAATGAGTATACCCAGTCCTTCGTTGATTCAGACCCTCCACAGCTTTCCACAACGCGAATCCCTTGGTCCTCCCCCAAGCTTGCTCTTCCTGCCAGCTCACTCTGTGGTCCCCTCTTCTCTGGCTGATCAATCTCGGCATCCTCCACAGAACCCCTTCCTTAGCCTAGGCCTGAATTGTCAGACTTCTTCAGGGCTTGGTCCTTCCCTCTGCTTTCCCCTCGTCTCTACCCCTCCTCTCCCCTCCCCACCTTCCCATTTTACCCTCCCCTCTGAACACCCTGATGGACATCCATGGGCCACTAACCATTTATAGGCTAACCATATAGAGGCTAAGACCCCTCGCCTGAGCCTCAGACCGGTCTTTCCCACTGCTCCCCGGCTGGCACCACCCAGGGGTCTGTCCTACTCCCTCTTCAACTCGGCACATCACGAGCTGAACCCCGCAAAGTGGTTGAGAGCACATGCTCTAGAGCCAGATGGGCTGTGTTCAAATTCTGCCCCTGCCACTTGCTGGCTGGGCAGCCTTGGGGTAGGTACTTTTTTACTGCTCTGTGCCTCAGTTTGTCCATCTGTAAAATGGGAATAAAGATAGTACTTATCTCATTAGGTTGTAGGGAGGAGTAAAAGAGTTCATGTAGGCAAAACACCTTCAAAGATTCCTGCTCACAGTAACTGCTCTGTGGATTTTTCTATTATTATTCATTTTGCCTCCTCTTCCCCCACATCGGCCTCCCCATCTCAGCCAATGACACCGCCATCTACCCTGAAAATTGAACCTTCCCCTGGTATCCTCCTCCCTCCTTTGGCCACCCTTGTTGTCATCCCTGCTTAATGCTTTTCAAATACTTCTCCTGCCACGTTCCTGACCCTCACCTTCTCCTCTCCCGGTGGGGCCCGCAGCAGCCCCCCATCCGGTCTCACGGCCTCCAGCACGGCCCGCTTCGATCTGCCCTCCACCCGCAGGCCAGAGTAGTCCCCTGAAGGTTGCTCTCGGCATGTCATTGTCCCCAGGATCAAGTCTCAGTGCCTGAGCGAGACTTTCAAAGTCGCTCCTCACCTCCTCCTTTGGCCCAACCACTTAGCAACGGGCTTTCGACATGCTGTTCCATCTACCTGGAATCCGCTCCCTCCTTTCCCTTCCCTTTCTCCCCCTCCCCCGCTCTGAATTCTCCTTGACTCCTCCCTGACTCCTGCCCCTTGGCCAGGTCTCCACTAGCATATCCGCAGCCTCCTGGCTCATCCCTGTGCCATCCCAGCCTCACGAGACTGCGTTCAAGGTGGCCGGCAGGCTCCATGATGCTCTGGCTGTTGGTGGGAATGGGTTTCTCGCAGCCGTAGGCCTGAGGTCCTTGCTCTCTTGCCGGTTGTGGGCTGGGGGTGGGGGGAGATAGGGGATGCTCGTAGCTTCTAGAGCTCCCCCACCATTCCTCGCCATGTGGCCTTTTTACACACCCTCTCCCCTGTGGCAGCTTACTTGTTCAAAGCCAGAAGGAATTCTTCTTTCTTCAAGATGGGCCCAGTCTGTGTGAAGACCTTTCACCGGATGAAGTCAGGCCCACTCAGGACAATCTCCCTTTTTAAAAAAAAAAAAAATATTTATTTATTTATTTATTTATTTATTTGACAGATGGAGAGCACAAGCAGGGGGAGCGGCAGGCGGAGGCAGAAGGAAAAACAGGCTTCCCGCTGGGCAGGGGGCCTGACGCAGGGCTCCATCCCTGGACCCTGGGAAGACAGACACTTAACTGACTGAGCCACCGGGCGCCCTGACAATCTTCCTTTTGATTAACTCAACATGAACTCAAAATCTAGTGATTTGAGACCTTAATTACATCTGAAAAAATGCCCTTCACCTTTGCCAGCTGACGTGACCGAATCGCAAAGTGAAATCCCTCTGTATTTCCGAGGCCTGCCCATGCTCACAGGACATCTGCACTGCGGGGCAGGAACCCTGCGGGCCATCTTCCAATCCTGCCTCCCACGGGGCGGGGGGGACTTGTCCACTTTCCCAACACTGTGTTTCGAGCCCCTGGCAAATGGCAGGTCCTCATAACCTGTTACCGAATATGTGAATGAACGAATGAATGAGTCGAATGTCTGTGCACCTCTTGCCCTCCTCCTCGGGGGGGATGGGCGGGACAAAGTCACACATTAGCCTGGAAGGTGACCCCTCATTTACCATCTAGTCAACTCCTTTGAAGATACCTTTGGTTGCCACTTTTCGCAGCAGAGACAAGGCTGGACACGTGGGGAGCACCACTCCTGTCACTCCTCTGGGGCTATGTGATGGGACGGGTTGATGGATGTCACTCGAGGGTAGTTCCTGGTGGTGGAGAAGCTTGGATTCCCCAGTGTCCCCCAGGCCACCCCAAAGTAAGGAGTCACCTCCCCGTTGCAAGGGGGCAGCTTAGTTGTCTCTTTCCAGCCCCACGTTGGCACACACTGTGTCCAGCTAGAGCCAGTGAAGGGTCCCAGGAGACACCTTGACTTTGGGCAGGAACCGGGGAGAGACATTGTGTGCAGTGAGCTATGAAGAGTCACTCGCTGAGAGGCCCGTGGCATCCTTTATTTATTTGCATTGAAATATTTATCGGGACGGGAGGCATCTATAATAGATATGTTAGCCACTCGGGCAGGCCTGCCGGGGGAGGAAATCTGGGTGGCCTCTCTCTTAGGCATCACTGTACTCACTCAGTGAGTAGCTCACCTGGAAAACGTTTCCTGAGGACCCACTGCAGACAAGGCCCTGTGCTAAGGGATCAGAAGTTAGGCACTGACCTTCGGGAGGAGAGGAAGATGGAGAAGGGCTGGGGAGCGGTAGTGTTTATAGAGTGCCTGCTGTGTGCTAGGCATTTTACACATACTGTCTTCCTTAATTCTCACAAAAGCCCCATGTCTCCTGGAGAGATGAAGAAAGTGAGGCCCAGAGAGGTTGAGTAACTTGATGAAGGTCACACAGTCTTAAAATCTGAAGTCCAAGGTCTTTCCACTGCACCTTGTTTCCTGAGGCCTGAATTCAGAGATCTTTATACATTCCAACAACTGAAGTAAGTCTGAGTGTGTAAAGAGAGGCCACAGAGCCGGGGTGGAGGACGGGAACGACATGAGAGGGCCAAACCCCAGCTGAGAGGCTAACGATGGGAAAACGATCGTGGTCCTCAATGTGGAGGCCTCACTCTGGGCCAGCCCCTGCTCAAAGCGCTGGATCTCTTTCCACGCTCCCAACAACCTTCTAGGGTAGCTGTTATAACCTTTTTTTATGGGTGAGAAACTAGGGGCTCCAAGTAGGGAAGCAACCTGCCCAAGTTTGCGAGGTATAAAGTGGCTGAGCGGGGTTTTGAACCCAGGCTCCTGACCCCGTGTGCAGCTCGGATATGGCTGCCGGGACAGCACCCTTTACTGGGTCCTGACTCTGACCAGGCAGGTGCTTGGGGGCCATAGGTGCGTTGGCTCAT
The DNA here is from genome assembly GCF_024610735.1 of Ursus americanus. Lineage (NCBI taxonomy): Eukaryota > Metazoa > Chordata > Mammalia > Carnivora > Ursidae > Ursus > Ursus americanus. Next base: position 12,560,118 of record NC_142147.1, on the reverse strand, counting down.
ACCCCTGCAAACACCCCTGTGGGTCACGCGCTGGCACTGGGCCCATTTTATACAGGGGAAACCCAACCAAAGAGAGGTCAAGTCCGTCACACAGCCAGGGAGGAACAGAGCTGGGATTTACAACCCAGCCGTTGGGGGCCCAGAGCCAATTTGTTTCATTCTTGTGATTTACTGCCCCTCTGCTAAGTGCCTTGGCATTGGGGGCTTGGCATCAGCCTATGAACCGGGGCAAACACCCCCAGAGAGGGGAGGGGGCTTTCGCATCAGCCAGGGCCAGGTGCACAGGCCCAGGCGAACGTGCTTCCTGGGATCGCTTTACCTGCCATCCGCTGGCTTCCCGGGATCCAGCCTACTGTGCTCCACCTGCTGTCTGGGATCCCATCATTTCTGGGTTGTTCTTGACTTTCCTTGGTAAGCCTCTAACACAGGACTCTCTGGGGCCCCAGAAACATCCTTCCTGTCTCCTGTTCCCCATCTCGTACAAATCTCTCTTCCTTAGTGCAGCTCCCTGACCAGGGTCTGATGGACAATGGTCTGGCTGTAGAACGCGTCCCTCAGAGCGAACAAACACAGGCCAGCTACCAACGGCCCAGAGAAGAAATAACAGAAGCTTAACGTCTTTTGGGGGCTGGCCTGCTTCTGAAGGGAAGGGCTGCGTGTGAGTGTGTGTGTGTGTGTGCTTAATTTTTTAAATTAAGAAAAAGTATCAAAACTATCAAGGTAATAAATGGATGTTATTTTTAATTTTAATTAATTTTAAATTTAATAATAAATATAATTAATAAAATAATAAAACAATAATTAATTTTTAATAAATAAGTGAATCTGATTTTATAAGGTTTAGTGAAGAACCAGGGTCTTCTGCTTCCTCACCTGCAACTTCCACTCCCCCAAAGAATCCACTTTCAACTCCTAAAACTCCTCCTTCTACTGTTTACCACACTTCTATGTAACATTTCACTATTGTTTAATAGGTTTAGTGGAGTGTAATTGACAGACCATAAACTGTACATATTTCAAGTATATAATTTGATACATTTGATTCATTCTGACATGTGCTTGTACCCACGCAGCCATCACCACAGTCAAGATAATGAGCATATCCCCCACCTCCTCAAATTTCCTCCTGCTCCTTGGCAATCCCTCCCTCTGGTCCCCACCCCCCCTTCCCGCCATCCCCAAGCAACCCACGCACGATCTTTCCGTCACTGCCCATTTGCTCGCATTTTCTAAAATTTTATACAAATCCAGTCATACCGTAGGTACTCTTTTGTGTTTGGCTTCTTTCATTTGGGTATCCCAATTTCGATGCTTTGTTCATATTGTCGCATTAACGAATGACTAACAGGCTTTGTTGTTGAATCGTGTGTTATCATACATTTGTTTGTCTGCTGACTTGATGGGCATTCACACTGTTTGCAATTTCAGCTGTGTGCATTCCCGCACAAGTCTGTGTGTGGACACAGGCTTCCATTTCTCTTGGATGAACATACTCGAAGTAGAATAATTCGATCCTATGAGACGTGTATGTATCACTTTCTAAAGAAACTACCAAACTCCTACCAGTACCCTTTTACTTTCCCACCAGCTGCGTATGAGACTTCAGATTGTTTCACAGCCTTGCCAACATCCGTATGCTCGGTCTTTTTACTTCTAGCCACAGTAGTAGGGGCGTAGTCATACCTCCTTGTGATTTTAATTAGCACTTACCTGATGACTAACGATGCTTAGCGTGTTTTCTTGTGTTCACTTGACATCTGTATATCTTCCCTGGTGAAGTGTCCGTTCAAATCTTTGGCTCTTCTTCAGACTGGATGGTTCGCTTTCTTATTAAGTTTTGAGAGCTCTTTATGTATTATGGATACAAATCCTGTATCAGATATATGACTTGTAAATACTTTCTCACAGTCTGTGTCCAAAGAGCAGAAGTCCTTAATTTTGATGATGTTCAGCTAATCGATTTTTATCTGTTATGGAGCATGGTTTTGATGCCTTTTCTAAGGCATTTGTGATCTAACCCAAAGTCACTAAAGATTTTTCTCCTTTTTTTTTTCCTAGAATTCTACAGTTTTTGGTATTACATTTTAGGTCTTCGATCCATTTTAAGACCTATGATTAATAGTTACACATGAGAAGTATGGATCAAGGTTCATTTGTTTGCATATAGACATCCAATTATTCTCCATCATTTCTTGAAAAGACTGTTCTTTCTTCATTGAATTCTCTTTGCACTTTTGTTGAAAATCGGTTGGCTACAGATGAGTGGGTCTGTTTATACACTCTTTGATCTGTTGGATTGATCTATTTGTCCATTTTAACACCAATACCTCGCTGTATTGGTTACTGTATTGATTACTTAGTGTGAGTCCTCTGACTTAGATCTTCATTTTCAAAAGTGTTTTGGCTCTTTCAGGTCCTTTGCATTTCTGTATGAATTTTAGAATCAGCTTGTCAATTTCTACAAAGTAACTTTCTGTCTTATTGGGATTTCATTGAATTGATAGATCAATTTGGGGGGAATTGATATCTTAACAACATTGAATCGTCTGACCCACAAACATGATACATCTCTCCATTTATTTAATGTTTATTTGATACCTTTTATCAATATTTTGTAGCTTTCAGTGCACAGATCTTATACATTTTTGTCCGATTTATCATTAAATATTTCACATTTTCTAGCCCATAGTATAGTTTATCCCAATTTTCAATTATTCTGTGATATTGTGTAGAGATACAATTGATTTTGGTGTATTCATGTTGAATGCTGGAATCTTGTTACATTCATTTATTAATTCTGGTAGCTTTTTTGTAGATGCCATTGGATTTTCTACATAGATATGTCACCTGTGAATCATGACAGTTGTATTTCTTCCTTTTTAATATGGATGGTGTTTAATTATTTTCTTGCCTTATCACACTGGCTAAACCCTCTAGAACAATATTAAATAGCAATGGGGAGAGTGGACATACTTGCCTTGTTCCTGACTGTAGGGAAAAGCAATCAGCATTTCACTATTAAGTATGATGTCAGCTCTGGTTTTTCATACACACCCTTAGCAAGGTGAGGAACTTCTATTCATAGTTTGCTGTAATTTTTTAATATTTTAAAAATTTTTTTAAAGATTTTATTTATTTATTTGACAGAGAGAGAGACAGCCAGTGAGAGAGGGAACAGAGGCAGGGGGAGTGGGAGAGGAAGAAGCAGGCTCCCAGCAGAGGAGCCTGATGTGGGGCTCGATCCCAGGACCCTGGGATCACACGCTGAGCCGAAGGCAGACACTTAACGACTGAGCCACGCAGGCGCTCCTGCTGTAATTTTTTAAAATCAGGAATTGATGCTGGATTTTGCTGACTGTTCTGCTTGCACCTATTGAAATGTTCATATTTTTAAAGATCTGTTAATATAGTGAATTGCATTGATTGATCCTCAAATATTAACCCAACCCTTCGCTTCTGGGATAAATCCCACTTTGGTCATGATGTAGTATTCTTTTTATACGTTGCTAAAACTTTGTTACGAATTTTTGTCTTTATGTTCGTGAGGGATATTGGTCTGTAGTTTTCTGTTCCAATAATATTCTCTCTGGTTTTGGTATCAGGCTAATACTGGTGTATGACAGTTGAGAAATATTCCCTCCTCTTAAATTTTGTGGAAGAGTTTTTGCAGAACTGGCATTATTTCCTTATTAAGTATTTAGAGAGTTCATCAGCAAATGAATTCTTGTTCTGAAGATTTCATTATGAGAAGGACTTCTTTTTTTACTAGCATTCAATTTCTTTAATAAATGTGATTATTCAGAATATCCGTTTGTTTTTGACTGAGTTTTGGTTACTTTGTGTTTCGCAAGGAGTTTGTCTATTTTATGAAAATTATCGAATTTATTGGCATAAAGTTGTTCATAATCATAATAGATTATCCTTTGAATATCCGTAGAATCCGTAGTGATTTCACCTCCCTCAATGTTAGTAAAGATCGTTTGTATCTTCTTTCTTTTTTTTTTTTTTTTTCTGATCAGCCTGGCTAAAGTTTTATGAATTTTATTGATCTCACAATTTCAGCTTTTGGTGTGAATGATTTTCCGTATCGTTTTTCTGTTTTACTGATTTTCACTTTGGTCTTCTTTGTTCAGTTTTTTCTGCTTACTTTGGGTTTAATTTGTTCTTTAATTTTTTTTCTAGTTTCTTAAGATGGAAGCTAATGTCATTGATGTGAGCCACTTACTCTTTTGTAATAGAAGTATTTAGGGCTATAGATTTCTCTCTACGCTGTCTCATACATTTGTATATTGTGTCTTTTCATTTACAATCATTTCAAACAATCTAATTTTCCTTTCATTTCTTCTTCTGCCTATGGTTTATTTAAAAGTGTGCCATTTAGTTGCCACGTATTTTTGAACTTTTTAAATTTATCGAGATCAGTTTCATGGCCCAGAATATGGTCTATCTTGGTGAATGTTCTGTGTGCATTTATGAAGAATGTGTATCCTGCTGTTGTTGGGTGGAATGTTCTATAAATGCCAATCAGATCAAGTTGATTGATACCACTGTACATATCTTATAGGGCCTTACCGATTTTCTGTCTACTTCCTCTATCAATACCTGAGAGAGGGGCACTGAAATTTCCAGCTATAATTGTGGATTTATCTATTTCTCCTTGCAGTACTATCAGGTTTCCCTTCATATATTTTGAAGCTCTGTTATTAAGTGCATACATGTTTAGGGTTACTATACCCTCTTGATAAATAGACCCTGTTATCGTTATGAAATGAACTTCTTTGTCTCTGTCAGGACCCGAGCAATGTTTAGTCTAGGGCTAATTATTCCTTGCTATTGAGGCAAGACCCTTCTGAGTATTCTACTCAATGCTTTAAGAATTATGAGGCATTCCCACTCTGGGTGGTGGGAAAAGGTATCATTGCAGGCCCTACGTGAGCTGCAGATACTATTCTCCTTAATCCTTCTGGGTGGTTCTTTTCCCACCTTGGGAAGCTTCCTCATGTGCACCTGCTGATCAGTATCATATGAGAGCTTCAGGGGCCCTCTTGCCGATCTGTGTGCCAACCCCCTCCTCTTCTATGCTTTTCCCTGTGCACTTTGGCAGCCTGGTCTTCCTAGATTCTTCCCTCCACCTCCTCAACTCAGGAATGCACTGTGTCCCTCCTGGGTTTCCTCTCCCTTTGCCATGGTCTGGAAACTCTCTCAAGACAGTAAGCTGGGGTAACTGTGGGTTTACCTCATTTGCTCCCCATTTCTCAGGGATCCATGTCCTTCACTATCTCATGTGTAATGTTTTAAAAAACCATTACTTCATATATTTTGTCCAGTTTTATTGTTGTTTCGGGTGGAACATAAGTCTAGTCCCAGTTACTCCATTTTGGCTGAAAATGGACTTCTTTAGCTATTTTTTACTTGTTCAATTTTTGGTATCTGCGTTGATTTTATGGCTACAAAAGCCGAAGGCTTAGATTTCTTAGAGAAGTTCCTCCACCCTTCCAGCCCCCCACCTTTTCCTTTCCCGCATATCCTGATAGAGATTTGGTTGAAATAGCATTAAATATTCACATTATTATGACTTCGGAAATACTACTCTAGCTGAGTCATCTGGTCTACCAGGACTGACGTCCTTTCCTTTATAACGTTTATAAGTAGAGTTAATATTTGCTTTTTAAAAAAGGTTTGCTTTCTTGTCTAATGGTTTATTCTTTTACTTTAAGCGCTTCATACTCAAATAACATGAAAGTCAGCAGCCCTCTGGAGGAGGGAGGTTACTGAGGGATCTGGGCTACATGGGCCAGCATGTGTCCTTAGCGTGGCAGAGGAGTTGGGACGGGACTCTTGCTTTGACACAGAGCCTCTGGCCCTCTTCACACACATTGCATGTCCCTGACATGTTCTGGGAGTGAAGGAAAACATAGTAACTGAGGTAAATAGAGAAGGTAGGAAGCATGATTACAGCCCGAACACATGATTCTAGTCTTATCTGTGTTGTTAATGTTCTGTGGGACCTCAAGCAACTCTCTTGTCTTTTGAGCTCCCCAATTACTTATCTGTGACCTAAGCGTCAGGCTAGATGATTAGAAATCTCTTCTAGATCTCCAAGGTCATGCAGGATCTCCAAGGTCATCTAGGAATGGAGGTAGCCATGGAGACACTGTGGGCCTGACAAGCTCCTCAGGCCCCTGCCCCAATTTGGCCAAGACTCAAGTGTTTCTTTGCATATAAAGGGGAGCAGACATAGTTGTTTGGGGCCATCAATAGATCTAATGATGGAAGCCCCAAGAGGCAGGTTTTGGATCAAAATGGTGAAGAATCAAGAAAGATAAAGCCTCTGTAGGTAATGAACTCCCCATCACTGAAGTGTGTGAGCAGAGCCTGGACCAGCCTTAGGCAAAGTTCTGCACTGCAATCACCACAATATACTGTCACTGACCATTTCCTTCACTGGCTCCCTGACTGGACGCCGAGGCCCCTGAGCGTCAAGCCCAGTGGTTCTCAACCAAGGCAACTTCCCCGCAGGTGACATTTGGTGATGCCGGGGGACATGGTTGGTTGTTACAACTTGGGGTGGGGGTAAGGGAAGTGCTATAGGCATTTAGTGACTAGAGGCCAGGGATACTGTTAAACACCCTACAAAGTAGAGGAGACCCCACACAACAAAGAGTTATCTAGTACAAAATGTTCATGGTATGGCGGTTGAGAAGCCCCAGACGAGCTACCACGTCAGTCCAGCACCCAGCACAGGGGCTGGAAAACGGAGGTGATCAGTCCGTGCAGGGGAATGAAGTACAAATGCAGGGCAGGGCCTCTGCTGGCCTGACTGTCCCCCAGGCCCACGAGGGCCCCAAAGGGGAGAGCTGTCCAGCATGGCTTGGGGAGGGTCCCCCACCCTTGTCTGACCAGGCCATCGCTCTTGGATTTGTGACCCGTCCTGGCCAGACAGGAGCTAGACTGGAACCCCCAAACCTTCCTTGATCTTCCGTGCTAACTGTCCTGTTGTCAGCTGAACGAGCCAAGACTTGGGTTTTCTATCCGTATCATGGGACAACTGGTGGACCATTTTGTGCTGGAAGCCCATCAGAAGCCAAAGGGGGAGAAGGCGTTTCACAGAGGACTTTCAGAGTTTTGCTTTAGTAGACTCTTCAGAGGACAACAGCAGGATCTGACAGAGCCAGAGGGAGCAATTCATTCGTCCCTCTAGTCCACAAATATTTACTGAGCATCTGTTATGTGTGAGGCCTAGAGGTTGGGAACACAGCACCGCATCAGATGACAAAAAATCTCTGCCTCAAGGAGTTTCCATTCTAGTGAAGGAGCTAAGCACTAATAATTTTAAAAAATATATGATTTAAGGGGCTCCTGGGTGGCACAGCGGTTAAGCGTCTGCCTTCAGCTCAGGGCGTGATCCCGGCATTACGGGATCGAGCCCCACATCAGGCTCCTCTGCTATGAGCCTGCTTCTTCCTCTCCACTCCCCCTGCTTGTGTTCCCTCTCTCTCTGGCTGTCTCTCTCTCTGTCAAATAAATAAATAAAATCTTTAAAAAATATATATATATGATTTAAAAAAAGAAAGACAATGAAGAGTAGAGCAGGCACATCCAAATTTTCCAAGTTGGCTAAATTGAGTAAAATTTATTGGTACACCTTATACCACAGTCAATTAATATGTTGAAGAAATTCTCCAATTCCACCACTTTCTAAAGATCTATTTTATGTCCCAATTCTACTTATGTCCTCATTTGTTTTCCTGAAATAAATTTGCTCTCCACTTCATTCAAATCCACTCAAATTTTGACCATGTAATGGATTTCACATACAATGTTAAATGCCAGAGCTAACCAAATAAAGGACATCATCTCTGCTTAAAAATATATGATGAGAAGTAAATTATAGAAGGTGATGCACATTATGATGGAAAATAAAAAAAACCAACGCAAGGTCCAGGGGCTCAGGAGTGAGCGGGGGGAGGTGGGGAAGAGGGCAGACAGGGTAGGCAGCATCTGATCAGAGACCGAGCAGCCAGTGCAAAGGCCCTGAGGTGCTTGAGTAACAGCAAGGAGGCCAGGGTGACTGCAGCACAGTGAGTGAGGCTGGCAGAGCAAGAGGACAAGAGACAAGGCCGGGGGCAGGCGGGGGTGGGTAATGGGAACACATCACACTGTGGCTTGTGGATGCCCCTGGCTTTGACACCGCAATGGGGACCCATGGAAGGACTTTGAGTAGAGGAGTGGCATGATTGGACTTGGGCCTGTATTACTTTCCTGTTGTTGTTGTTGTAACAATGTGCTACAAACTCAGGGCCCTCAACCCCCGCAAGCATACTCTTTTACAGTTCTGGAGGTCAGAAATCCAAAATCAGTTTCACTGAGTTAAACCAAGGTGTCGCAGGGCTGGTTCCTTCTGGAAGCTCTAGGAGAGAATCATTTCCTTGCTTTGTGTGGCTTCTGGAAGTCACCTGTATTCTGTGGCTCATGATTCCTTCTTACCATCACTTTGCCTTTTCTCTCTTGTTCTATGGACACGTTGCCTTCTTCCTCTTCTAATATTCCATTTCCCTCTGCCTCCCTTTATAAAAGACACTTGTGATCATATCCATGGGCTCGCCTGGGTAATGCAGGCTACTCTCCTACTTCAGGACCCTTCCTTTGATCACATCTGTGGAATCCTCTTTGCAATATAAGGTCACATATTCACAGGGTCCAGCACTACAATGTGCACATTTGGAGAAGTGGGTATTATTCAGCCTACCACAGAGGCCAGGTAGGAAACAGACTGCAGTCCCAAGCAGCCAAGCCATGGAAGAAGCTAGAAGCCCAGCCCAGTGGCCAGGACCAGCTGTAAGGCCATTTGATGGACTCTGCTAAAGACCAACCCCCGAGGCTCCCCCTTGGTGTGCCAGTCCCCAGGACCCCGCAGAACAGTATGCATGGAGGGGAGGGGACACACACATCGATTCACAACGTTAATCTCTATGTGGCCTCAGGCCTGCTTCTGTCCTTCTCCAAGCCTCGGTTTTCTGATCCTACATGGAGGGATCATTAACCCCATCACTGCCTGCAGAACTCCACTTACATCAGAGGATCTGGCCACCCCCAACCTCCTACCCACCTCGCCTCTCTCCCCTTGCTCAGCCACACTAGCCTTCTTGATGTGCCTTAAATATACGAACATTACATACCTCAGGGCCTTTGCACTGGCTGTGCCCCCCGTCATGGCAGCTCTTCCCCAGATACTGGCATGGCTAGCCCCCTCGCTTTCATTTCTTTCTTCAATGTCATCTTCTTAGAGAAATTATCCCTGACCGCCCTATCCAAAGCCACACCGCTATCACCCTCTCCTCTCTTCCGGCTTAATTTCTGTGATAGCATATTCATATTAGATATTCATGTGTTAACAGGCAACATCTTGGGAGGGAACAAAAAGCACATTCGGCTGGGATTTTAAAGAGAATTTAAGAGGGTACTATTTACAGTGGCATGGGCAGGGTTTAGGGATATTGAGACACCAAGGACTGACAATAGTGGGAAGCTGTTAGCATTCCTAGGCCTGAAGGAGGCAGGAAAAGGAGGGGTGGCGCTGAGACCAGAGGGAACTGGCTTCGTGGTGGAGGGCCTTCTCAGAAGGAGCCAGAACCACAGTGCCGAAGCGGGGAGGGAGTGGGGGAGAAATACCCTGACCTCTCCCTCCACCCCTGCACTCCAATCTCCATCCAGTGTCTCCAGTGGCCCAAACCACCCGAAATCAGAGCACCGGTGAGCTGAGAGCTGCAACGCACAGGATTCAGCCTGTCTGGGCGTGGAGCGAGGCAGAGAGGGGCAGAGAACAGATCCAGCAGCTGGGGGCAGGTGGTCGTTGCTATGCTGAATGTTTGTGTCCTTCCCAAATACTTATGTTAAAAACTCAGTCCCCCAGGTTTTAGGTATTGAGAAGTAGGATCTTTGGGAAGTGATTAGGGTCTGAGGGTGAAGTCTCCATGAATGGGATTAGCGCCCCTTATAAGAGAGGCCCCAGGGAGCTCACTCATCTTCCGCAGGAGGACAACATAGCAAGAAACTGACGAACGTGGAAGAAGGTCCTTACCAGAACCCAACTGTGCTGGCGCCATGATCGTGGACTTCCAGCTTCCAGAACTGTGAGAAATAAATTTCTATTGCTTATAAGTCACCCAGTCTGCAATATTTTGTTAGAGCCTCCCGAATAGACTAAGACAATAGCTAATAACAACACATTTGTTCGATTTAAAACAATGACCTATTATCCCATTCACTGCGTAAGATTCACAAGGATGAAGATTTTGTCTCTCTTTGTGATAACCTTGTCCCCAGGTGCTTCGAACACAATCTGGGTGCTCGTAGGTGCTCCCTACATGATTGTTCACGAATACGTGAGACAGAACCAAACAGTGGGCCTCCCAGGAAAATGCTTTGTGGGCAAGAGAGCAGCAGGCATTTACAGGAAGGACTGTCCTGTTGTGGTTGGATTAACTCCTTTGCAAGTGGTTCCAGGGCCACACAAAGAGACCTGGAAATTCAGCCCGCTCACGAGCGGCACCACTCACTCTTCATTACATGTCCCGACCCCGCCCCAATTTAATTTCATCAGAAATTTCTGGAGACTCATCTCCGACACATGGGGCAGAGAACAGAACGAGGGGAAGGAAGGAAAATTTCAGGCTCCTTTTCCTAGTCATGGTGGACGGGCCGTGGAGCCCAGTGAGTGGGTGAGACTGGACCTGTACCCCCAGGGGGTCAAATCTCCAGGATCCTCTGCCAAGTTTGGGTGTTGTGCCCAGGACACCTGCTCCACCAAGATGCACAGTGTGCCATGCTTATTTAAGAAACTTCCAGATCTCCTCTGGGCGCCTATAGATTCAGCCAAACCAATCAGGCTGGGCATTCCCCTCAGGGAACCATACTATTTTGAGACCCACGGCCCCTGGATTCAGAGCAGTGGCTATCATGGTGGAATTTGGGGCCTGGTGAGGGTCCAAGGAAAGAGGGCTGTGTCTGGGATGGCTCCTTTAGGCTATGAGAAGTGGGTGGGGAGGACCTGGAAAGCCTCCAGGGTCACTCCCAGTCCACACCAACATTTGGCCCTGTCCTCACCGAGCCCTGGTGTAGACTGGCGTAGAAGGCAAGCCATCTGTGGTGGCGGTGGGCCTTGGGCTCAAATCCCAGAGCCTCCTCTCCTTAGCCCCGGACATCCCCTTCTCCATACCTTAGCTCTCACACTTTCTCTCTGCGATTGTTCTGAGGATTATATAAATCCGAAAGTCCCAGCAAGTGCCTGGCAGGTAGTAGGGACCCCCAGGCCCTCCTCCCTCCCCTGGCTTCTCTTCTGAAGAGCCCTCCAGAGACTCTGGGCCTGCATCACCCCAGGGAGAGTAAGTGGCCAGCCAGCCGCCAGCCCACCCTCTCCCCGGCCCAGCCTCCTCTCCGCGTTTGAAAACTTCCAAGGCAGGAAAACTTCTTCTCCCAGGCCGGCTCCTGTCTCTCGGCTGCCACCTTGAAAGCCCCTCTGCCTTCCCCCCCTGGGCCTATCGCTGGCTTAAGAGAAACCCGCCTCTCCAGTACCTCGCCCGTCCTCGCCGGGGAAGGGAGGGAGCCGAGGGGGGACGCGCTAATGGGGGACGCCGCGGCAGAGGGGAAGACACAATGCATGAAAGCAGAAAGCGCATCCAAACACGAGTTCTTGTTCTCGAGAAGAAGGGCCAAGCCTGACTTTATAGCAACAGCTTTGAGAGCAGCAGCGGTGGGATTTCATGGCAGAGGTTCCGCGGGAAAATCAATAAGTGGGGCCGCTGTTTGGAGAGGCAGCAAGAAAGGCCACTAACGAGGCCAGATTGTAACAGTTCTGCGAGCAGCCACAATGCTCACCTTACACGGCGCGGCCGCGCGTTAGTAAATAATAAATCACAGCGGCCGGCGGGCGGCGGCGGCGGCGCCGGACAGAACGCAGCGCGTTTGACTGCAAAGCAGACCCGGGGCCATGAATTATTCACGGCCGCGCGGAGATAAAACACGGCAGCGGGAGGAGACGCAGCCCCGCGAACAGGTGCCCGGCGCGGAAATCTGCCTTTTGATTACGAGCCTGGGCCGGGGCTGGGCCGGGCCGGGCCTCCGTGCGGGGCGCGGGCAAAGACGGGATTAATCAGGGGCGGCGGCCGGCGCCCCGCAAGAGCGATTTGCCAGACTCCGGGGCTGGGAGCAATTACCGCCAGCCGGCAGCGCTGGCCTGTGAGTGTGCGCCTGCCCGCGTGCACGCCTGCTGCGGGTGGTTAGGCGTGCCTGTGTGGGTATGTACACAACGCATCTGTGTGTGGCCCTGCACATGGGCTGTGTGTGTGTGTGTGGTTGCGCGTCCCTGTGTGTGCCATTTGTGAGAAGGCACAGTTCACTTGCGGGCCTCCGTACTGCGTGCGGTCTGTGTGCGCGTGTGCACGTGTGATGGAATGCGCGAACACGCATGCGCATGGTTCCTCCCGCACGTGCGTGTGCATCTGTGGCGCATGCGCCCATGCATACATGGCGTGGGTGTGGGTACGTGTGAGGTGACACATTCATGTGAGCGTGAGTACGCAGTACGTGTGTGCTTACCTGCGGTATGTGTCTGTGCACAAGCACACATGTGTGGCGGTCCTGCACATACATTACAGACACACATGTGGGCACATGCAGGCTATGCGTCGGTGTGTGCTCGTAGGTGCACACGTGGCATTTGTGAATGCACACATGGTGCACGTGTGTGTGTGTGCAGTATGTGTGGCAGGCATGATTGCACAGAGGTGGTGCCCACGTGAATGTGTGTGGTTGTGTATGCGTGTGTGCACGCACCGCGCATTGGGGTAAGTGCGTGGTGCGTGTGTGTGTTCATGCGTGCTCTGGGAAGTTCTAAAGGTCCGTGGTGTGCCTACATAGTACACTTGTGTGCCCTTGTGAATAGCTGTGCACTTATGCACAGGTGTGCGGTGGCACGTGTGCCAAGGTGCTCACACGCACTGTGAGTGTTTACATGGTATGGTCTTGCGTGGCTGTTTGCCAGGACCAGTGCACACCTGCATGGCCGTCCATGTGATTACGTGCACTCACGTGTGTCTGTAGTGTGCAAGGGGCACACAGACCTAAGCGTGTATGTTTGTGCTAACATACATGGCATTGTACTGTAGCCAGCCACGATCTCCTCTCCGTGCTCATCTGAAAGTAAGTCCTGAATGTCATTGTGTCCATAAAACAAAGCACCACACACGCACCTCCAAAGCGCTGATGAGGAATGTGCGTTTTACTGAAGGTTTCCTGGAAAGATCCAGAGGCTTTACACCCCGTACTGCAGTCCAGATTTCTTGGAAAGCCACTATAAACACCTCCATCTTCCAAAGTGTGGCAGGGGGCTGCCTCCTCTTCCCTCCCCCTCTTCGTCCCCACCTCCTATCAGCAAGACCCCCCTCCGTGTCTTCCTTACTGCACCCCACTTTCACTAGACAGCCCCCGAAGCTCAGAAGCAAAGTTTATCCCTCTCTTAGATTCCCTCGGCCTGTGCTCGCACCTATTCCATCGGCAAAACAAAGACTTTTCCTCAAGATCCTCTGTCTTTAAAAAGTAAGAACGGAAAGAAGAGGAAATGTAAATAAAATATAAATGAGGGGTTTTTTTGGTTGTGTGCTCACATTCGATCATGTGTGCGTGCGTGTCTGCGTCTGCATGGCCGTGTGGCTGCAGAATCTTCTTCCCCTCTACCTAGCAGGCGATGGGGTAGAAGAGAAACAGAGTAAGGGTGTCCCAAAGCCTGGGGACAGGGGAGTAATGTTCTGGGGATCATTTTCATTTTCTTAAGCTCTGTTATTTTGGCACAAAGTTTGACAGAATTTAGAAGTTATTTTTCATTTATTCAACAAATGTTTACTGAGCACCCATTCTGAGCCCAGCACTGTGTTAGGCCCTGCAAGATACAAAAAAAAAAAAAAAAAAGGTAAGACAAAGAATCTCAGACTTGGGAAGCCCAGGAGAATAGTGCAGGTTAGACCCGTGCACCAGCTGCTAGGATGCACAGTAGGAAGTGGTTGGTGCCCTAAGACAAGGGAAGTGTCAGAAAGCTCAGAGCCTGGACAGATGCCTCCTGACTGGAGAAAACCCGGAGGTCTTCCTGGAGGAAGCAGCACTGAGGTTGGGCTCAGATGAGTGGGGAGGATTTGGCCATGCCAAGATGGAGACATGGGTCAGGGAAGAAGTAGGGAAAATAAAAAGCCTAGGGGTGTGTCTCAATTGGGGTCCAGTTAGGAGACAGAAACCAGGTACTTGAACAGAGAGGACTTCATATAAAGAATCATTAACTGGGAATTGGAACTCAAAAGGTAAAAAGAACACTAAAATTTCTCATGGCGTTGGCAACTGCAGGAAGTGGCTACCGACCCTCGAGCTACGAAAGCAGAGAGGAGGATGGAATTATGAAAATAGAGAAGCTGAGACTCAGAGCGCCTTGGGCCTGGGATCCAGACCTTTGAGGAGGGGCACCAGGTGGCCAGCACTGGTGTCTCTGGGCTTTGAGGAGGGGTCCCGTAGGTCAAGGAGCCAGACTGCTGGAAAGGGGCACCTGAGGCAGCTGGGGCTGGTGTCTCCGGGGGTGCAGTGAGGCTGGTTCTGTAAGAATTGTACCATTGCTGCAGTGCCTGGGTGCCTCAGTCGGTTGATTTCGGCTCAGGTCATGATCTCAGGGTCCTGGGATCGAGCCCCGTGTCGGGTTCCATGCTCAGCACCGAGTCTGCTTCTCCTCCCTCTGCTCCTCCTCCCCCCAAATAAATAAACAAAAATCTTAAAAAAAAATAGAACTGAAAACTTGCCAGCTGGGCTCAACTGCTGCCCTGGGATGGGAAATGCGCTGCCCTGGTGAAGAAGTGTGGCTGGGGAGACACCCACAGGAGCCCCCAGCAGACAGGGAAGGCGACGGGAAGGGACAAGTCCCTTCCTCGCCCTCTGGCCTTGCAGCCTCCCTCCATGGAGCCCGGAGTGTGGCTGGTGGAGCTCCGGCCCCTGCGTCAGGAAGCTGAGGCGAGGACGGCAGCTTGGGGCTGACACAGTAACTCAGTGTCACAGTCACCCCTCTGGCTACTCGGCCCTGGTGGGCACCCTTTATACCGAAGTGAAATTCCTTGCCGTAACAAAGCAACTGTTCCTTCTCCCCTTGGGGCCAGCTCTGTGGACCCTAGAGGCTGCAAGGATTCTGGATCCTGCAAGTTTCATCAAGCCGTTTCCCCACTATGACCCTCGGCTTTGTCTTCTGTTCTAGGGACTCTCTGCCTGCAGTGAGAACCAGAGGAAGTTGTCAGCCTGTAAGAGCAGCCTGTGGGTAGTGGGAAGGCAGGTTCCAAGACTAGACTTCCCGTCTCCTCTGTCTCTTTTGATGACTCATGCTCTGACCCCGATGGCTCTGATTTAGAAGAGGCCTGGAAAGTGATTGCATGGGTCCTTCCGTGTGGTATGGAGTAGGAGTGGTGAGGCTGGGACCCTGAGCCAGGAGGGGCACCTCCATCGCCAGCCCAGACCCACCTAGACCCTTGAGGAGGGGCTCCTGCTTGAGTCCTCAGAGTTGAGGCACAGATGTAAACAGGCCCATAGAGAGCAGAAGTGGTCTCCCCTTGCCACTTCCTGCCTTAGCACCTGCCCATGCTGAGCCTCGTTTGAGTGAAGCTTCTCAGGATGCAGGGTAGGGTCTGTCTGCGCCCAGCCCCAACCCAAGGATGACTGCTTTCTTATAAGTACTCCAGGGTCCCACCCTGCTCATCCCAAGGAAGACGGGGCCGAGGTTAGAATGTAAGGCATCCTCAAGGCTGCCCTGTGCGGTTGTGCAGGCTGTGCACTGCCAGAAGGCCTGTGGCCAAGGGGACAACCAGGGAGTAAATCCTTCCAGGAATCCTTCCCAAGGTTTGGGAAGTTATTGTCTAATTCTTACAAAGGCACTCTCTGGATGAGTGCTGGAGCCGGGTATCAAGGCACCTAGGACCAAAGAAGTCACCAGAGTGATTCTACATGTTAGTAAGCTCCAGGGGCTGAGCTGTCCTCACCCACTAGAAGATCGCTGTGCACCAGCAACTCGCAGCTACTAATGATCGAATCTAACCTGCTTCCTCTCCACTTGCCCGTCCCATTGGGGAGGCCTCAGACGCTCGGCCTACTCCCTCGGCCCCCAGGCGACCACAAGGAAGCCTACCTTCCCAGGCTGCAGGCAGGACTAGGGGTCAAGCCCAGCACCTCTGGGCGCTGACTTTGGGCAGAAGGCCTCGCTTCAAGTGCCTCAGTTTCCATCTCTGTAAAATGAGGATAAAATCCGAGCTTCTTCTGGAACCTGTGAGGATTAAAGTGACAGCAGACATAGCCACCATTTCATCTGAACCGCACTCGGAAAGAACGCTTCACAGCAGGACCTACCAGTCGCTTCATTTTCGAGACGAGCAATCTCAAGCTCAGAGCCGTGAAACAACTTAGTCAAGGTCACATCTACTGCCGGCGGGACCCGAACCCAAGCAGGCTCCCACTACCGCACCAGGCGGCCTCCCTCGCGGGAGAGAGCACTCAGCACATGGGAAGTGCTCCGTAATTGCAGCCCCAAGTGTATTTTGTGTTGTTATGGGTGCTGCCCGGCTTGGGGTCATCTCTGGAAGTCACTGTGTCAGCCATCGCCACGGGTCCCCAGCCAGGGCCCAGCGTCCCTTCCTTCCTGACGCCAGCCCCTGGGTGTGCGGGAAGTCAGGCCCTGTCCCCCTGGGGGCTGCTGTAGGTGCGCAGCTGACTGACGGGCGCTTAATTAGGTCAAGGACTCGTGAGCCCTGGCCAGGGCACTCTCCGTCTCTCTCCGGCTCAGGCAGGGATGGGCTCCCCGGGAGTAGCGCTGGAGGGAGGCGGTGGGGAGATCGGAGGTGCAGAAGCACATTTTCTGCCTCCTGCTTACAGATAAAGTGGCAAGTGACCAAGTGGGCTTCCTTCTGGAAGAAGGCCTGCAGGCTGCACAGCGGTGCATAGAAATGACTCATTTCCAGCCAGGCACTCTGGACTCATCAGGGGACGCTCCTCATCCCTGCGCCCGCGGTCTCTGAGCGCCGTCCCAGACGCGATGCCTACCACGCGGCTGTGTGGCAGGGCCTGGGAGGCGATCGCGGCTCACGGCCCTGGCTGGATGCGAAGCGGCTCCGTGTATGGGTTACCCTGTGTGGTGCTGGTCCTCTGAGCTGTCCCCAGCTCAGAGAGGCAGGCGTAGTCCCTAATCCAGGCCCTCCCGGGCGGCCTGCGCTTGAGGCAGGTGCGCGGTCTGATGATTTAGGATGAGCTGAAATGCTCCGTTACTCTGATGAATGGCATTTTGTATCTTTTTTTTTCCCTAAAGATTTTATTTATTTATTTGAGTGGGGGAGCACAAGCAGGGGGAGTGGCAGAGGGAGAGGGAGAAGCAGGCTCCCCACTGAGCCAGGAGCCCGAGGTAGGGCTCGATCCCAGGACCCCAGGATCACGACCTGAGCCGAAGGCAGACGCTTCACCGACCGAGCCCTCCAGGCGCCTCTGGCCTTTTGGATCTTAACCTTCAGAGGCGGGACTGTTTCATGACAACCTGACTTGGAATCCATGTCCCACCACTAAGAAGCTGTGTGACCCTCCAGAGGTAACTCGACTTCTCTGTCCCGCAGTTTTCCACTTTAAAAAATGATGATGGAGCTATCTGTTCCATAGTGTTTTCACAGGGATTAAAATACAGTATTCTGTGTGACGTACGTAGGACGGGGCCTGGGGCAGAGTAAATGCTTCATAGCTGTGAGTTGTCATTGTTTGTGTGTTTTCCACACTAGGCGCCTTTTATCAGAAAGTGTGGTCCGTGACATTTCCCTCAGCGATTCAGGGGTCTGTGATGGCACTGGGTCGGGACAGTGGTTGCCACTGACCCCATGAGAGGAAGTCCAGGGACAGAATTTTCCAATTTAAGGCTCACTGTTCCACGAGATGATTCATCTAGGCTGCCCAGAGCTTTGGGCAGAGAAGGATTCTGAAACCTTGTCTGAGCCCAAAAGGAGCGGAGGGGTGTGATGTGGCCCCAGCATGAGCTAGGTGGGAGGGGGCCTTCACTTCGGCTTCCCCAGCAGGAGACCGGGCCAAGGCAAGTGAGAGTTTATTTGGGCGGTGATGCCAAGGCAACCGGGGGAGTCGCGAGGCATGAGAAGGGAAAGCAGAGGGGACGCCCGGCTGGGTCTGTTGGAAGAGCACACGACTCTTGATCTCGGGGTTTTGAGTTCGAGCCTGACATTGGGTGTAGAGATTACTTTTTAAAAAATCTTTAAAAAAAAGTGGGAGTGGGGAAGCAGATATTCAACGAAGGGGGCAGTACTGAGAGGGGTCCCACTGGGGCAACGCAGGCTCAGTCCTTCCAGGGGGGCTTTCTGAAGACGAGCACGCACCTCAGGATCGCCCCGCTCGCGGGCAGGACAGCTGGAGGGCGTAGCCACCGGTTCTCAAGGCCCATTCCTGGAGAGTCACTCTTTTGGCATTAACTCTTTGCCACTTGCAGGGTCCTGAATGTGACTCCTCCAGCCAGGAAAGCACCCTCCGTAGAGAGATTCAGGAAGCTGGGTGGGAAGCCAGGAAGGTCTGCAGTGACCTTCGGGGGGATGGGACCCAGGTCGTGAACACTTTGCATGTACGCCACCACGCACGGTGAGAACAGAAGGGGCTGTCACCTGCCTCCCCTCCTCCTTGCCCTTCCTCTTTCTGACTCCCCTCCTCTCTAACCTCCTCCCCCCTGCCTCTCCTTTACTCCCCTCTTCCCCGCTCTCCTCCTCCTCCCTGATCCCCCTCCTCCCTGCCCTCCCTCCTTCCTTTGGCTTCCCCCTTCCCTCCCCTCCTCCCCACCTTCCCTCTGCAGTTATCTTCTGTACATCTAGGACTTGCCAGGCCTTACGCTGGAACCGGGAGTCACAAAATAAATAAAAGCTCGCCTCTGCCTGAGCTGTGCAGTCTGGTGAGCGTGGCTGAGACCTCCCGTCTCCCTGGAGGGGGAAGAAGACACCCAGAGCAGCTAATAAATGGTTCCAAGTGGTTCCTTTTCAGGTACTTTCATTTTTAAAAGCAGGGCCCAGGGGCTGAGCTGGGACTGGCAATTAGAGGCTGAGTCTATGTCTGAGAGGAGGGTGCGAGGAAGCGGGACACCTTGGAAAAAGTAAATTTATCAGGCACAGGACGGTCTTACAGGGTATGAAATTTACAAAAGCTCCATCCGAAGGAACACTAATTACAGGCCACTTTATTGATGTTTAATTCAAAAACAGAAGCTAATGCAAGTGCCTTCCCTTGGAGTGGGAAGGAGGCAGGAGACTTTCTTCCTAATAATTTACTTAAACTGAATTGCATATGGGAAATTAATTTGCCTGGAATAAAAGCAAGACATCACTCCAGAAGTAAGAAGTCACCTTGAATGAGTCTATCCTCAAAAGGACGGCTCGCTGTCTTCCAAGGCTGGAAAGTTCCATCGGGCAGGAAGGCTGGGGGAATTGCTGTATTTTGGGGTCCTTGGGGCTGTGTTTGTGTCCTATTGCTATGTTACAAAGGGCCACTGATTCATCAGCTTAACACAATACAAATCAACTATCTCACAGTTTCTGTGAGGCAGGAATCTGGGCGCGGGTTAGCTGAGGTTTCGTTAGATCCTATCAAGGTGCTGGCTGGGCTGTGTCTCATTTAATTCTCAAGGTCTCTTTCCAAGTTCGTTCAGGTGGTTGCCAGAATTCAGGGCCTTGAGGCTGTAGAGCTCACGGTAGCCTTCCTTTTTGTCAAGGCCAGAGGGGAAAGGACTCTAGGACACCCCCATCACCTGATTGGGCCAGGCCCACCCAGGATAATCTCATTTTAGTTAACTCCTGGTACCACGATTAGAAACCTCATCACAGGAAGGAGCTGGGCAGGGGGAGTACACCAGGGGGACAGGAATCTTGAGAACCATCTTAGAATTGTCTCCCACACACAGGTGGAGGAGCTGAATCCCAGCTGAACTTTCATCAGCCTGGGCTTGTGGACAAAGCCGCTTTGTGCTGCTTGGCCTCTGGGTTCTCACCTGTACAACAGGTTAGCAATCGGAGCCCTGCTGACCTCAAGAGAAATAGCAGAAGTGTCTCAAATGATTAGGTTGGCAGTGATTCCAGTAAGCAAAAAGGACAGCATGAAATCACTAGAAATCATATCTACTTGTCTGTTGCAATTATTTTACCATACCTGAAATTTGACAAATGAGGAAGTAATCCTCGATTTTTTTTAAAACTTTCATTTTTTTAAAAAGATTTTATTTATTTGAGAGAGAGCGAGAGAACGCATAAGCAGGGGGCGAGGGGGAGGGAGACGGAGAAGCAGATTCCCCGTTGAGCAGGGAGCTCAACTTGAGGCTGGAGCCCAGGACCCTGGGATCATGACCTGAGCTGAAGGCAGACACTTCACCAACTGAGCCACCCAGGTGCCCCTGTTACTGTTATTATTATTATTATTTTATGTAGGACCAAAGCAGTCTTCTGAGCATGACCCTCCCCAGTGGAATCCCATGTAATCATTCTTCTGTGAATGAAACCCATAACCTTCCTGCGATGATTTCTAATGTTCCTCAACGTGGAGCGAGGACTTCCGTGCGCACGCGAAGCCACGTGAATGCAGGCTCTGTCTGAATAGTTAGCACTTCCGCAGCCTTCTTTCACTATTTTGTGCCCTCTTTACTTGACAGCACGTTTTCCTAGAAAATTGCCTCTGCTGAGAACTTTCCAAAGCACGTACCTCCGTGGTTTTGCACTCCCATTTCATCGGCTTATGTTATAGTTAATGTCAGTATGTAATTAATTACAAGAACAAGCACACCTGGCACATAAACAGGTTTGGGAATAAATTCAACCCACTGGGGATGGATTTGCCCCGCTCCGCACTGTGGAGCACGCATGTGTGGGCCCACTGCAGAGCGATGTACCAGCTGGGATATTTGAGCCGCAGGGGGCAAGAGCCAGGCTATTTAGGGAAGAAAGAGATCATCGTGGCTGTCTGGCGAGTCGGTTAGAAGGTTGGTTGGGAGCGCTTCTACTGAATCAGAAAATGGGAAACGTTTTGGCAAGTATGAAGTTAGCCATGAGTCTAAAGGGTGGCGGGGGCTGGACCTGCTGTCCCCATGTCTCTGATTTATTTGATTGCCTTGAGGCCAGGCCTCCTGTGTGATGTGGTGGGAGTGAGCTGATGCCCCCCTCTACCCCACCCCTGGGAAGGAGAGCCATGCTGTGGGGCTCTGTGGGCTTGGTCCAGGCTTCCCCTGACCCACACTGTCACTGCCCTTGGGGGGTTGTAGGAATCGCTGCTTGGCGACAAGATCTATAGCTGAGTCCCCAGTCCAGTAAAACGCACTTGGTTACTCTGCCCAGATCCAGCAGGAGAGGGGGAATCCCTTGGGTTTTATCCCTGTCCTCAAATTCTGGGCAGCCTCCACTCATCCTGGTGCTCACAGGCACTGAGAAGTCATGCAAGGAAAGAGAAGAGCCTAACAGCTTAATATAGGTCATCCCCTATATTAAACCCCGGTTAGGAAGCATATCCTGGGCTCTGTGCTTGACACTCATCGGCTCCTTTAATCTTTGTGTTAACCCCATAAGGCAGTTATGGTTAACCCTATTTTCCGGATGAAGATGGTGCGGCACGAGGTGTCACGTGCTTTGCTCAGGTGATCAAAAACGTCGAGGCTGGATCTGCTGACCCCAAGCCATGGTTCTTGACCCTACAGAATGAGTTCTTGGACTTTCATGTGCAAGAATCCCATTGCAAGGGAAGAGCTTGACAAAAATGCCACATCCTGGGGCCGTATCCCCACCGACTCGGATTTAGTAGATGTGAGTGGGGCCTGGGAATGTGTATTCCATACCCAGCGTCCTATGCAGCATGAAAGCCGAGGGTCAGCGGGGGCACCGCGCAAATCAGTGCCCTCCGGGACTGCCCCTTCCCTCAGGCTTGGCCTGCTGCATTCGAGAGCCTGGTCCTGCGTCTGCTGGGGGCCCTGCCCAGAGAGAACGCCGCTTGCACCAGTAGAGACCCCTGGGAGGGCCCTGGGGCCTTCTGTGGAATGGGCCACCAGGCCTGACAATGGCTTTCCGGCTGGCTGCCCAGTAGAAACCCCAGGAAGCTTTGAAAATAGTGATGTCTGGACCTTTCCTTGGAGGTTCTGGCTCAGAGTTTCTGATTTCCTCAGGTGGTTTAAAGGTGCAGCCAGGATTGAGGACCACTGAGTCAAAGGAGAAAGAGTTCAAGCAGCCCGGGACATGGAAGACCCGTGTGTCATTTAAAACGGTTCAACACCGAGAAGGAAATCTCGGGAAGTCATGAGCACTCAGATTTAAAGCATGAAGGACAGAGCCAGATGACTAGGGACTAGCTGTGTTGGCGGATTAGGGGGCACTGGCGGGGCGTGGAGGGTGGAGGCTGCCATCCGGAGACAGATGGAGAGCACAGCCTCCCACCTGGACAGTCTGCGTGGTTACGAGTGAGCAGAACAGCCTGGATTGGGGGCACAAAGTCAGGGAGAAACACGGGAGGCCAGAGTCGGGCCAGCCCACCTTCCCATTCAAAGGGAGGGGGG